>NC_081411.1:55701603-56375948 GCF_030272615.1 Cryptomeria japonica
TTATTGAAAAATATATATATATATATATACATAAAAAATAGTTTAAAATATATTTTTTACTCAGCTTTCAAGTTATGAATATACACAAAAAAAATTGAAGAAAAAAATGTAAAATTTACTATATAAAGTGTGGCACCTCGTGTAACTTCAATTTCAGCATTTTATCAGCAACTAAATTATACCCTCACACATGCTGCCAACCAACGATTTATTAATTGTTTTGTTCCTCAAAGGAAAACATTATGTCCTTGGGAAACCATAACCTACCATCCATGAAGCAACCTTAGACACCAAAGTACTGAGGCATCTCCAACTTGAGAAAGAATAAATTTCTCTTAATGGAACACTAAGCAGATATGATATTTCACCTTGGATCTGTACATTTCAAATTAAGATGTCCGCTCACCAGGTTATCTATCCTATAAGTCGCCTCTTTCGTGAGTTTGTCTTCCTCTTTATTGCGTTTTCTATAAATATGATTTACAGTGAAGTTTTTGATGTTTGAAATGATCTTTACATTGACAAATCCAAGAGTGCTTTCAATTTCCAATTTTTAGAAGATCCCATCCTATAGCAATTACAGAGTCCCCTTCAATAACCACATTCTTAATTCTCAGATCCCTGCATAAGTTCAATCCTGATTGAAGATATTTTATCTTTGTGATTAAAACTTTGTTATATTTAGAGAACTTATTTTGGAGCTTTTAAAAAAACAGTTCCACTATTATGCTGCTGACTTTTTCAAACGATAATTTGTTAATACTAATTATCTCCAACAAGAATCAGAAACTCTTGTTCAGGGTATTTATTTGATATATTTTCTATCTGAGCAACATTCTCCATTTCATCTAAATAATTAACGATGGGAAGCCGTCCCTTTCCAATAATGCTACATACAATTACAAAATCCGAATCTTAGTTACTCGACTTGCAGAAACTGAACAAGAAAATTTGATAATGAACACAATTTGAATTCAAATATTGAGTCACTGTCTTCTTTTCGTAGTGATCGGGGCTTCTTAATTAATTATCCATACATTTTCTTCATTTTTACTCCAAAATGTTAATCTACGCTTTCTCTCCGTTCTCCGCTCAACCTCAATTCACAGTTGCGTTTCATAATTGGAGATAGTTCATATTTTCCTTATAAGATAAGATCAATGTCCACGTCAAATACTTCTTTCCAGCTGGTGGCGTTACGAAAAGTCAGTAGCCAAATAATTTATTTTCAACTCACTTGTTTTTTTCCCCACGACTCGACTTTACTTCAGAGCCCACATTGTTTTCGGACGGCTCTCTCTGTTAATGATGAAAATGAAGCGACGGATATAACATGGACTTATATCCCCACTCACACAAGCATCCCATTTTTCCACTTCAAGAATTTTGGAGATGCGTGCATAATTAACCATTGAAAAACAATTAGACCTTGGGATACACAAGGTGAATAGAAAACCTAACCCTAACATCCTATCACATGATATAAACATTAAAAAAGAATAAGGGGATTCAACAAATTCATTCATTTGCATCCCTAAGAGAAAATATGGTGGAAATTCTTGTTTTATAATAACTCCTTGAATTCTAATTCAATTTTTTCTAAAATATAAATTACAAAAGATCTAATATTGTCATTAAAATTTACATAAAAATTACTAAAAAATTGAATAAATTGAGAGATATGTTTGTTTTAATTTTTCATCTAAATTTTAAAAATATCTTGTTTCTTACTCTTCAATTATCATGGTCATTCTCTAACACCACTTGTTACAAAAAAAAATTACATAAAAGAAAAATATGATAGGATATATGATCAAAATCCTTGATATCAATATGTCACTTTGATGAGACAAGCTCCTTAAAACACTTTTAGGGGGATACGTCCAATAACATTCAACAAAATGCAATACTCAATAATATGATAAAAATTTGAATGATGGAAGATAAACTTTGAGGTTCAAATTTTTCTCCCCCCCATTTACAAACCCTACGATAAAATGTGATTAATGGTGATCTTGATGTGATAAAATCCCCAAGCAAGCATCCTTGAAGTGAAGCACTAGAATAGGTTTTTTCATCACCCAATATTACATGAGGTGCAAGGGGAGAGCGTACACACAAACTAGAAACACTTGAATAATACAAATTTATTCTAAGCAAGGTTAGCATGGTAAGGAAGATCTAAAACTCATGTGAAAGTTTTAGTTTCGAATAACAATATAGGGATTTTTTTCCATAGGAGTATCTTACTAAGATAGGGTACTATTAGAGATTATTCATAATTATTTGTATGAAATAAAGTAAAATCCATCATTAGGTGCAAGTAATTTTTTCATAGCTTCTATTGATGGTTTTAGCAAGAAAAATAGATCTATTTTCTTGAGTACAAGGCTAAGTAAATATTCAAATATTTCAATCCAATGGTTTAAAGACAAAGTGGTTGTTATATCATTGTACTTAAGTTGGATAGAGGTGGAAAATATAATTAAGATGAGTTCTTATATTTTTGAATGCATCATTGAATCAAGAGTCAAGTTACTAAATATACATAGAATAGAATCTAAATGTTTTTGCAAAAACAAACAAAATAATAATTAATATTTTTAAGAGTGTGTTGAAATCCATGCACCTACCTAATGAATAGTAAGATGAAGCAGTATTTTGTGTAGTGTATATAACTAATAGATGTCTTATAAATATTTTTCGTACAATAATGGTGGGAGAAGCCTCAAGAGAACAATTTGGACCATGTAGTAAGAGTCACACGTCAGAAACAACTCAATGTGATGGAGGCAATGTAGAAATAAACTATATTATTTCATGTAAATTAGCTACAAACTGCCAGCAACATGCATGCTCATAACATTCGGCTCACAGGCCTGGATACAAAATATGTGTGTTATGCAACATACGGGCTCAAGAAAGAATGTGATCCAACTCTAGACTTCCTACCCTCGGGGTTATTCTTCTATGTTCTAAACACAAAAATCTAATGCTCAATTTCATTGATTTATATGATCAAGAATGATCTGCATCAACCCAAGATGGAACAAAAGCCAAAGAACAAGATTAAACATGTAAAACAACAAGGTTAGCCTCTGCCAATGAGGTCCTTCCATAAAATTCATAGAACGAAGTGTAGACCTAAGGGATGGTTGGCCACATGCCAAGGATTGTTGGAAACAATGAACTGAAGCTCTGTAAGCTACATGAATGTTCCACAAGATTCATCAATAGAAAAATAGGTCAAAGCAGTTCTGGTGTTGTAAGATAGAAAACTTTCTCAGATTCCAGAAGTTATAACATGCCAGAAAAATATCCAAACATCTCGCAGAATTAGGAGAAGGAAAATGAACATGTCCACAATCAAAATCTAGCTCCACACGATCTGATGAGAGAATGCAAAGAAACACATAAAGAAATGTTGAAATCGCAAAACAGGAACAAACTGAAAGAAAATATTTTTGGTTGATGCAAGATTGCCAAGAACCAGGGATGTTCCTGCATCAAGTTTCAAAGACAATATTCCACAAGAAGCATGGATTTACAATAAGAATCGTAGTTTGTATTAGTTTTTTTTTTGGATATTTTGTAAATGCTAATGTGCCTAAAGAAAAGAGAAGAAGTTGGATGGTGGAGGTGAAATTTATCTTTACTAGCACTAGTGAGTAATCAAAATCATAGAGGTTGTGCAATCCCACTACAAACAAGGTAATTGTTAGAAGATAAGTTGAGTTCAAGGATGAAGAAGCATGGATTTACCTATTGATAAATCAATCACTATTATAGTAATACCTCATGATAAAGAACAATCAAAATAATTAACTGTTAAACCAAGTTCACAAGGAGTAAGCATAGGCTGTGATAACAAATCGATAATTGTATTTTCAAAGAATCATGTTTTTCATTAGAGAAGTTATCAACTAATACCATGTACCATTTCATAAGATAATTAGTAAACAAGAAAAAAAAATATCTACCTTTTTCACTATGTGAAGATTAATTGGAAGATATATTCACAATTGCATTAGAAAAGGAGAATTTTTTTAAGTACCCAAGACAGAATGTGAGTATTATGAATGATAAAATAATTAGTATAAAAAATTAAGAGGTAGTCCTAGAGTATGTTGCGTCTCCCATCAAATTATTAAATAAAGATCAAATTATAATTTAATAATTATTTTAGTAACTATTTAAAACTAAGAAATATATTTAACAATTTTTAGTTAGTATTTTATTATAACATGTAAACAAAATTTTAAATTTTTATTAAATCTAAATAAATACACATATTTAGGAATTTGTAAACATTTCTCACCAATTTGAATAGATCTTAAGGTTTTCTTTGTTTTCTCAAATAACCTATATCAACCATCATTTCCAAAATACTTCCTTGTGCTAAGGAGATGAGTCAGAAAATCTCATAAAAACAAAGGTAGGTATAAATACCTTGAAATAAGACATGCCAATTTAGAAAAAAATATATGATTGAATTAAAATCAAATAGAACATGTATATAAATAGATGCAAAAAATTTCAATCAAACTTCCTAACTATAATTTTTAAAGCTAGGAACACATAATTAAAATTAATGAGCCAATGCATTGAGGAAAATATTTAGAGAAATTGAAGCACTATCCATATAAAAATGCAATAAATTAATAAATTTTATTATAAAAAAGTAAATTATTTGTATAATATTTTCAACTATGAATCATTTGGTGCAATCTAATGAATTCAATTTATCTTCATTCTAATTTATTTTTAATGTTTAGGTATATTTAGGAATAAGGTGGGAATTTCTTTAAAATGAAGAGTTGGTTTTTCCTTGTTTCAATGGTAATTAAGATTGTAGTAATTAAGTAAGTTTAACATACACATGGCTAAAAAACAAGGCTTTACTAAATTTTGGCTCGAGTCTGACTTGCTAAACACTATCAATTGCCTAAGTGGACGCACGGATCCTAGCTGGGTGATTGCCAGCCTGATCAAGGATTGTTGAAATACCATTAATGAGCTGTCAGATTACAAAATCTCTCACATATACCAGGAAGGCAATAAGGCAGTGGATCTACTGGCCAATCTAGCGGTGGGACACGTGGAAACCAACTGGTGGAGTAGGAGGGATGCCTTCACCAAAAATTTGTACAAGCTGACACGTAATGATTACTGTGATAATCAATGACTCCCCATCATGACATGACTGAGTTGATGGGGAAACGACTCTTTCCGGTTTACCCTAATCAAAGACCTAGAAACCTCCTTGGCTACAAGATCTCCTATCTCGCTATGTGGTTTCTCTGCTACTGTTTGGATATTCTTTGGGTGTGGCCCATTTTCAACGATTAGATGGTGAGCCCCATCTCCTACTATTTGGCGACCAGGTGCAATATGGGAGGGGATAAGAATAGACAAGAACCCTCAGCCTACAAAAAGTGGAAGAATAATAAAGATGTTTGGCAGGAAGTCATCGATGGTGGTCTCATCCCCTTCTCAGACCAGCTTCATGGCCCCTCTCCTCTGAATATAGAGGCCTTTATTAGTGGATTGAAAAAAGTGTGTCTCAGGGCTTATGGTGCCAATTACCAGATTGATGAAATGTTGGTGGCTATGGTCACTAGTCTGGCTATGACTGGAAGAATATTTTACAGGGATAGGAAGATGGGGGAAGAGGACATGTCAGGCTTCTTTGACAAGGACAAGGAGCGCTCCAAAGTCACCGAGATGGCCGATGGCGGCTATAATAGAAAAGAACTCATGGCCCCCTGGGCTTACATGGATGAGTTTATAATGAGGTATATCACCCTCGATGGAAGGTATGCAAGCCTCTTTTCCTACCACTTCACTATTTTAAATCATTTTTGGCATGGTAAAATCATTTTTATTCCCTTATACTTGGCCTCCTCCCTTGAAAATAGCCTGGAAAAACATCTGGAGAACCTTAACAACCCCGTTCTCCATGAGGGACTTATTTTCCTTATCATGGATCATGCTAAATCCCTCGAAATTGTGCTGCCTCTTGCTCAGATTGGCTTGCAGACGGATGTCCATGATGTCTCTGACTCTGAAATGGACCTGGATGATAGTGGGGTTCTTGTCAATGACCTTGAATATGAACCAGCAGATGAAGGGGAGACTATGGTTACTCCTGGGATGTTCAGCACCAAAAACCTCCCCAGATGGCCACCTAGCAAGTATAACACCAACAACAATCTAAACTCCAAACCCGATCCCCTCACCAAGAAGAAAAAGATGGAGACCTAAGATCTTAGCCCGAAGACTACAAACCAAGGGATTAAACTGGACATCCCTATCAATATCTAGAAAGAAAACCAGGGGACCGCGGTCAAGCAGGAGAGCTGTGGAAATTAGATTATTGGTAGTTTGATGAGTCTGGTCATGGAAGCCACCAGAAGCCAGGAAAGATGCTGGAAGTGGGTCGAGCGTGAGATTGACACCCTCAAATTGGGGGTCAAAGAAATTATTGATATTTTCACTACATCCCCTGAGCCCAACAAGCCGGAGAAACTTATGATCTTGACTCAAAAACTTTCCTAGAATGTCGAGGTGATGAAGTGCACTCATGAGCAAAGGATTGATAAGTTTGAACAATCCATGATTGAGATCAAGAAAAATCTCAAAAATCTAGTCGATATTAGTATAGAAGACATGAACAACAACATCAAGGGTCTTGACAAGATCAATGCCATGGTAGCTGACTATAAAACCTACCACAACAATCTGGTTAAATATCTTGGTGGAGTCGATATAGCCACTGGTGATTGCAAAACCATTGGACCCAGTTCCAGAATGAGGAGTAGAAGCTATAACAAAGGTACCTCCAGATTCATCATGGAGGAGCTTGAGGAAATCAATAGGATTTCCATTCAAAAGAACAAAGATCTGGTGCTCTCTCTTAACTGAGATATATGTATATTTTTTCTACTTGCTCCCTTATGTTTCCTCTGTTTTTGCCTCTGCTTGGGGTTGTTCCCCTGTTTCACTGCTATTTCTTGTTGGGTTTGCTGCTGGCTAGCTGTTGTAAAACTTTAGGTTTCAGGTCCTTGTAAAATCCGTTTATCTTTATCAAAAAAATACATATTAATTATATAATGTGAGTGTATATTTCAATGTAATTAATGAATCAATGTGATGTAGCTATGTAGAAATCTAGTTTTGAATGTTTATTCTTGTGTAATTTGTATTTATTTATAGGTGGATGATTTTTTTCAAATAACTTAAGATATGTCATTAAATTAACACTTAATAGTGATGGATTTTGCTAGAAGATTATCTTTGGAAGTGAAAGAGAAATTCACAATATGTTTTCCATGCCTATATATTTTGATTACATCTTTACCCTTGCATCCACCATGTTTTTTTTTTCCCCCTATGGTGCTTCTTTATTTTATCTTCCTATGGAATTTCTTATTTTAGTGCCCCCTAATGTGTTCATCCCCTCATGACATTGTCTTTGTTATACCCCTTTTAAGATTAGTAGCATATAAACTACCTAGGATAATACAAATTTCTATAATGTGGGTCTTTGTATATCCTACATTTGTAGCTAGTGGACAATAAAGTTGATCCTAAAAATTTGTAGCTTTGTACTTGTTACTACACATAGTAGATAAGGGAAAATGGTTGGGAATAGGGGTTTGCCTTAGGTCAAAACCTGCTTTTGGAATTAACTATAAAATAGAATTGAAATGTAAATAAAGTATTGCAATGGAAATGATTTCCTTTTCAGGGAAATGCTTAAAATGTTTGAAACATTAATGATATACCTTTTTATGAAGTTTTGTTTGTATTCACAAGGAATCGAAATTTCATGTAGTTTGTCTTCATAAAATATAGAACATGAATGCCATCTCCAATGCTTGAATCTTGACTTCACTTCTACTCCAATGCTTAAAAGATGATCGATTGCTTTCTCACATGAATTTGAACGAATGTTTGATTGAGCAGGTACTGGATAGGATTCAATGTATGCCAAAATGAGAGGGGCATCTAACTCCTTTTATACATGCTTGGTCAAAAAACATTAATTTTCTGACATGACCCGACATAGGATCTAAGTTCCCACCCATTTCATGTTACCATTATGAGGTCCCAAATGGGCTGAATTAGTAGTACTAAGGTGTGGACACTTTGGTACCTAAGGACTAGGGAATGGGTGCATTGGTCCTGACCAATTAGGGACTCAGGATTTTGGGGAAGAAAGTGTAGATGATGAAAATATTGAGTTTCATGCATGGTGCTACCAAAATCAGGGCTCCAATCAGGGTTCAAGGGATGAATGCCTAGGTGAGGGCCCAAATGAGGACAAAATTGTAAGGGGGACACAATTTAGGATGCTACAATAAAAAGAAAAAGACTTCTAAATTTTAAATATAGTCTAAATAATTATATATAATTAGGCATTTGTAAACATTTCTCATCAAGTTGAATAAATCTTTAGGTTCACTTGGTTTTCTCAAATATCCTATATCAACCCTCATTTCCAAAATACTTCCTTGTGCTAGGAGATGAGTGAGAAGATACCATAAAAACCAAGGCAGGTGTAAATATCCTAAAATGAGACATGTTGATTTAGAAAAAAACATAAGAGTGAATTAAAATCAAATAGAACATGCATATATATAGATGCAAACATGTTTAACTAAAATTCCTAGAATTTTTTTTTAAGCTTGGAACATATAATTGAAATTAATGAGCCAATGCAATAAAGGATTAAAATAGAGAAAGTCAAGCACTATCCCTATAAAAAAGGAATAAATTAATAATTAAAATTTTAATTATATAATGTAAATTATTTATATGAAATTTTTAACTATGCATCATTTGGTGCAATTTAATAATTCTATTTATCTACAATTTGATTTATTTTTAATGTTTAAGTATGTTTAGGAATAATGTGGGAATTTCTTTAAAATGAAGGATTGGTTTTTCTTTGTTTCAATGGTAACTAAAATTGTAGTAACTAAGTAAGTTTAGCATACACATTAATTATATTATGTGATTGTATATTTTAATGTAATTAGTGGATCGATGTGATGTAGTCATGTAGAAATGTAGTTTTGAATGTTTACTCTTGTGCAATTTCTATTTATTTACTGGTTGATGAATTTTTTCACATAACTTAGGAGATTTCATTAAATTAACACCTAATCCAATAGAATAGTGATGAGTTTTGTGAAAGGATTAGCTTTGGAAGTGAAAGATAAATTCACACTATGTTTCCCATGCCTATGTGTTTTGATTATAACTGTACCCTTACATCCACCATGTTTAATTTTTTCCCTATGGTGCTTCTTTATTTTAGCTTCCTATGGAGTTTCTTACTTTCATGCTCCCTAAAGTGTCCATGCCCTCAACATATAGGATTTGTTATACCGCTTCTAACACTAGTATGATACTGACCGCCTAAGATAATACACATTTCTATAATGTGGGTTATTGTATATCCTACCTTTGTAGCATGTGGAAAATATAGCATAGTACAACTTAATACATTTGGTCCTTCAAGTGTCCTACCTTTCTAGTCCATGATCCACCTAGCATAATGAAACATGCTAGATTATGCATTTTACATGGTTTACCTTCCACATCCATGGTCACCTAGCATAACTCAACTTGCTAGCTTGTGATCCATTAAAATATTATAATTTGCATGACCACTAGCAATGGATAAAGTAAGCATTTGATTAATGTGTGCTCTCACTCAAATTATTCTTATATGTATTGTTTTGCTGATTTCTTTGTATTTTAAGGACAATGCATAGTATTAAAACAAGCTTCCACATTGAAATAACTTTCACATTGCTAATTCATTTTTTTTGTTATGTATGTGTGTTTTTGTAATGATTTGACCTAGTGGCTTTGTAGGTTTATACTTTCTAACTCTATCCCCTTATGCAAACTTTTCTCATCTAATGTATTTTTCTAGCATCTCTTAGTTTTAGGGCATTTTCTCTCCATTTGAAGATCTTTCATCATCCTCTATTCTATCCTTTGATTTCCATTGTGTTATTTTTTTCTTCAATATATTTCTCTTTCTACATTAACATGCACATTCACATAGATTCATAAGTCAGCTAAAGTGGAAAAAATTATAATGTTAAAAATTACATACCCTTGTAGTTTAATATTATATTTTGTGTTCACTTTGGCTCCCATTTCTTCACTATTTTTATTGGCTCATTTTAGCCTATGCATTATCCTTGTACCTTCCCATTGTTCTTAGTGCATGTTTCTTGAGGTCATTTTTTTATAAATTCTATGTTCTTCTAGTCTCTCGTCATTTTTTTTAACCCAAACTATCTAAGCACTAAAGCATCACATGGATGTACAGATGGTGGACTAGTATTCTATGAAAGAATCTAATTTGGTAATCCTTTGTAAGTGTTTATCTACTTGTCACCCTATTGGGATAGAGAAAACGGTTCACAATGATTCCAAATTTCTCATTGGACCCTTCCTTCTACCCTATCTCCCACTATTTGGAATTTACATTCTTATTTAGACATCTCTCAAATGTCTTAGCTCTCTTCTATACTCTATAGCTTCCTATAACTCTCTGAAGATCTCTTTGCAACTCTTTAAAGCTCCTTGGATCAAATTTTGTTAGCTCTCTTTTTGTCTTGGCTCTCTCAAGCCTCTAAAGGCAACATTATTATTGTTTCTCAATATTAATACAAACATTTATTTTGTTGTGTTTTATAGTCCATTGGATCCTCCATGCTTTTCTTTCCTTCTAGTTGCACTTGCACATTCATAGCTTTGACAATTTCTAGACACAGTCAGGAGAGTAGTATTCACACATATTTTATAAGCATATTTATTTTGGCTATTCGTGTAAATTGAAATACTGAAATAAAGGTTTGATTTAGGCAAACCTCTAAATAACTCCAACATTTATGTTTGTTTCTTTGTGTATTTAGGTTGCATAAAATTTAAAACTAGGATCTTTCATTCCAACTATTTTACAAATAAAATGATGCATAAACATTCACATGATGTATTGATGTTTCAGATAGTGACTTCCTACATTTGATTCTGGTTTCCTCTTTTAGTCTTTTTTCTTATTCTCTAATTTATTTTGTAAATTATTATTTTATTTTTTGAAAAATAATATTTTATCAAATTTTCCTTTTATTCTAATTAAATATAAAGCTTCTTTTAAAATAGTCTAAGATTATAAAATTAATTTGTATACTAATGTAAAAAAATCTTTCAACTAATACATTCTTCCTTTATAGTATATAGAACACCTTAACCACGGCCAGTACTTGCTGATTCACACTCTTACGCGTCTATTATTTTATTTAAAAATAGCTGCAGCAAACTCTACAGAATTTCACATACGCTTGTCTTTGCCACTTTCCATAGACTAAATAAATATTAAATAAAATGAATTGGGAAATAATATATAGGATCAAAATATGTTAAACTTTCAATTTTTAGTGTTGTTAATGACATAATTTATAGATAAAAAAAAGTTTAATTTTCAATTTGAACTTCCAAATCTGGTTAGGAGTGTGCAATGCCTTGAATTGACCTCCTTTTTCAAAGGCCAATCCCTTTCTCAGTCAATTCAAAACACTCACTTATTTGGTTGTTTGTCGTCAAATATGGGAAATAATGTGATTCGGTTTGTAGAAGTGGACAATTGAATCCTTCCAGAAAACAAAGATAAGTATGTGGGTATCTGTCATTTACTTCTTTGTTTTCCTTTATGAGATTCAAACATTTGCTTTCATGGATTATCACATATTTTGACAATGAAAATAAATGTTAACCAAACTCTTGTTAGCTAAATAAGAAAAGAACCATGGCTTGTTGTTAGCTCAAAGTTATTGTGACAAGTATTTATAGTAACTCTCCCAATCAACTTGGGAACATGTGAAGAATTAAATTTTAAAATAAAAGAAAATTAAATTTATTTTTGATTAAGTAAAACCAGGTTTTAAGGGACCTGAAACCCGATTACATTCAAAAGATATTCAAGAAGGAAACAAAACAAGATAGTTGCAAAAGACCAGCAAAAAAAACAGCATTAGAGAAAAGGATAGCAAGAGGCCAGCAAGAAATTGACCCCAAGCCCAGCACTACAAGAAAATTAAAAACTCTTCATAGTTTCTTCAGCATTCTGTACCAAGAGCATCATCACCTTGGCCACTTCCCTCAAGTCATTGTTTTCTTGTCCAATCTGGCTCTCTTTCATTTTCTTGTCCTTCTCAGCAGTAGTCTGCCTAGTTCTGTGCCTAGGGTTCTGGTGGGTAGGGCTAGAAGTTGGAGCATCTTCTATAATTACCAGGTTCTTCTCTTGATTTTTTTTTTCCAAATGATCCACTAGCGCATTCATATTCTGGGAAGAAACTTTAAGGACCTGGAGGCTATGGTTCATAAGGCTTTTAAATGCCTTCTCATTATGGGCAATCCAGGTGCTGATGTTGTCTTTGTCCTCCTCCACCTATTCTTTCATAGTTCTAATAACATCCTCCCAATGTTTCAGGTCACCTTTTATTAGATCTTTCTCCAACTAGTCCTCCATCTCCATTTCCTCCTCCGCTTCACTGTTTTCCGTATCCTCATTCTGTTTCCCAGAGTCAGCCATTTTAATCAGCTTATTCATCTTATCTTCCAGCTCCCTTTGCTTACCCTACATACTAGTGATGTTTTTAACAACCCATTTCTGGAAATTGAAGAATTCAAGAGTGCAGTTGCGGGCGGTGTCCAAGATGGTATCCGTAGAGTCCTTGCTTTGTTCAGTCTCCTCAGCATTAGGGTTGTCATACTCCTTAGGATTTAGAGCCTCATTCTCGCTTTCTGAACCCTTAGGGTTAGAGTGAGGGTTCTCAGAATTACCCCCTTCCTCCCCTTCACAATAGTTCTCATCCTTGTTTGGCTCCATTTCAGTATCAGTGTCCTTATCCTTTTCCTCTTCTTCATCACAATGCACCTCCTTTTCTTCATGCTCTGTTTCAACTTTCCTTTTTCTTATGGGTAGGGGTGCTGGGCTGATCCCCATTCGAGTCAGAGTCTTTACATTTCTCAGATATATGAGCATTAATGATTGTGAGATTTTGCCAAGATCAAGAGCTCAATGAAATGTACAAAATAGAGACATAATATGAGACAAGAATAAACTGTATTCTCATCAATAGAAAATGATCAATAATAATGATTCAATAGTTACATACAATGTAGATGAGCCTGCTTATATAGGCAAGGCTAGGGATATGTGAGCACACAAACATGACATGTGGCTCAATAAGAAACAAGGGTAGGTAGGAAATAGGTGTGGGTAGGTAGGAGAAATAATATAATATTCCACATGAGGTGGATCACCCACCGAATGTGGAGTGTAACAACAAGATCAACACCATAAAAGGTGGAATTTCTCCTACACACACTATCCCAATGTGGCACAAACACCTAAGTGTCTCATACCCAAACTATTATGAAATGCATTTCCTAAGTAAACTTAAGTAAAGTGTAATAATATCCATGATGAATAATTATTTACACCAACACCCCCCCTTAAGTGCAACTTAGGGGAATGCACTTAAGTCTACAATGTAACTAAGCAATGCAAGATGGGTCCCGGCTATGAGGCCATGTTAGGTACCCATGTACAAATGCAAATGCATGAAAACCAATTCAATGAAAACTCTCACAAAGTGGGGAAAGAGAGAAAAACCCAATGGGAAAAAACCCTCCCCCAAAAAGAGAGATGAAAGCTATACAAAAACTCTCAAAGAAGAATGTGAGGAACAAAACCCCATGTGAGGAAAAAGTCCCCCCCATATGAGAGAAGAAGAGAAGTCAAACTGTGAACCCCCCTCAATGGAGAATCTGCACCAATGGAAGAAGCTCGATGTATGAAGAAACTGCTCCATGAACGTCGAACAACATTCCTCCCCTTAGGAAGAAACAAAACCAAAGGTGTATCCATGAAGTCTCCCCAATCATGAAGGGAAGATGTATGAAGAAAACTCATGATGAAAGGAATCTCTGAAAACTGCTCAAGTGTCCCCATGTCGATGCTGAAAGATACCCCCTCCAAGGGTGGTAAACTGTGCCACACTGCTGAAAAAGGCACTCCAAGATCTAGTGGAGATGGATGTAGAACATGTCCCAAAGACTCACATGTCTCCTCAAAAAATAAAGAGACCTCCTCCAACTGTTGTACATAAGTATCCACAATCATGTCAACCTCGAAAGAATGATCATGTAGAGAATGAACAAGAGGGTCAGAGTGTGCCCTCGCAACAATCGAAGAAGGATCATCTTCATCAAAGAGAAGATGAATGTCATCAATGATGTCTCCCAAATCTGCAATGTATGATTCCACAAACAAACCTGTAATATCTGTCAAGCAATTATCCCATGAATCTAAAGCTGGAAGACAATGAATATCCTGTTGCACTGAATCACATGAAGGCAAAACTGTCGCACTATCCACATCATCAGGTGCAATAGGTGATGTGATATCAATATGAGGAGATGAAATACAAGACTCAAGAATGGGGTCACATGCGAGAATCCCCATGTTCAAGTGTCCAAAGTTCTCCTCAAAATTTGAACCATCACAATAAGTGTGATCATCATATGTAGAATCATCAAATGTGAAATCATCATCAACAAAATCTGAAAAGGAGTATAACCGAGATGCATGATCAACCACCCCAGTTGCAATGATAGCTCTAGTCTCCATGTCTCTAATGAAAACTGAGTCAGGTGTGAACTCCACAACTCTCTTAGTTGCACCATGTGTGATTTGATAGATAGAAAGGAGATTGTTTGTCAAGTGGGGTACACACAACACATCATTGAAGGAGTTATCCCCAATGTCAATAGATCCTCTCCCAATCACATCCATGTATGTATGATTGCCCATCAAAATCTGTGGCATGGTGCAAGACTCAAATGTAGAGAACATAGACTACGAAGATGCCATATGATGAGAAGCCTTTGAATCTAGAAGCCATCTCTTTGAATCATGACTGATAGTTGCACATAGAGCTTTTCCTTTTCTTGTTCCAAAAGGGTGAGTCTTCCCACTTGTAGAAGCCATGAATGCTTTCCCTTTTCCTTTTGAATGTGAGGAAGTAGAAGTTGATGAATCATCCTTCTTGTAGACTTTAGGCAAATCAATGTTATGCTTTTTGATGATATGTGTGAGCTCATCAATCTTCTTAGAATGGCAATGATGCTCCTCATGACCAATCTTTTTACAATAAGCACAAGTAGGTCTCTCCCTCTTTGGTGAATTATCTCTCTTGGAAGAGGATGAATCTCCTTGTTGTGGAGAAGATGGTGCTTTTTCTTTAGGCTTTGATTGCCATTTCTTTGAGTTGTCCTTTCCTTGATTTCCTTTGTTCCCTTGATTTGCCACTAATTCTTGAGACTTAGAAGCCTTAAGAATGCCCATGCTTATCAACTTAGTTTGTTCCATCATTAACATTTCATTGAAAGCATCAAATGTAGGCATTTTGTAGCTTGAACCCATTGTCATCCTATGGGTTTGGAAACTAGAAACAAATGCTGCATATTCTTGTGGAAGCTTGCCTATCAAGTTGAATATCAATTGAGTATCCTTTTTATCAATGCCACAATCTTTGAGTTTTGCCCTCAACTCATTTGCCTTAGTGACATAATCTTGTATAGTATCAAAGTTCTTGGGATCTAACATGGTGAGATCACTATCAATTTGATATCCCCTAATCTCATCAACTTGACCATACAAGTCTTGAAACTTTTGCCAAGCATCCTTGATTAGAGTACACTTCTCAATATGAAAAATGAGATCCTTTGATACATACTTTCTTAAGGTACCAATTGCCATGATATTTTTAGTGAGCCAATCTAAGTGACCAAATGGATCAACCTTAGAATCAGCTAGAGCAACAATAGTTCCATCAATGTAATGAGTGAGTCCTTTTTCCATAAGTTTACTCCATGCATCAATTTTCCAAGTAGCATAATTATGTGGAGTTAAGAGAGGAAACTTAGAAGAACCCATAGTAGAAAAAAAAAAAAGGAACACAAGAGCACAAAAGCATAAGAGACACCCCCCCAAATTCACTCAATCAAAGTACCCCCCCCAAAGTGATGATTTTAGCACTTTATACTTAGTGCGATTACAATGAGCCACTTGCAAAACAAGGCAAAGTGGACTTATGATGCAAATTTTACAACTTCTCAAATGAGATACAAGAGACTTCAATCAATAGTGCAATGAATCTAACTGAGATTCAAGCAAATATACAAGTACCAAGAGAGCCAAAATGGCCAAAATATGAAAGTACAATTTTTACTTACAATGGCATCAATCTGATAGTATCATGTGAAAGTAGACAAAAAAATACGCACTTTCAAAAAAAATGGCACCTAAAAAGGAGGTCGTATGACCCCAAACGAAGCCTCTGAAGTTGAAAAACTGGGATTACTCAGGTACAGTCACCAAAAACTGCATTTTTTGAAAAATACATGCATCAAAATAAATAAATTCTTTCACCATTGTGGAGAGAACAAAATTCTATCCCATTTCAAAAAAAATTGCACCCAAAAAGGAGCAAAAATGAGCAAGTTATGGCCATTTGAAGTTGAACTGCAAAATAAAAAATGCAAATGAGAGGGGCCTGCCAAATTTTTGAAAAATGCTGATGTGGCACTGATGTCAGCAAGTCACTGTGTTAAATTTGATGACCGTATGAACATTGCAAAACTTCGCTCTCTGCTGACTCGGCGTCCGTATTGTACGGACTGCTGACTGTGCAGTACGGATACTGACGTGGCAGGCTGATTTGGCTACTGATGTGGCGGCCGTACGGATGTCTACGTGGCACGGTGACTGTGTTTATGGAAGCTGTCGTGGAAGGGTTTGTACCCGTGGGCTAGTGGCTGCCTGCCACGTGGCGGGTGCGGGATTCGCCGGGGTCCTGCTGTCCACGTGGCGGAGGAGGTGGGCCTGCCGGAACCAAGGGCCGACGGTGGTCGGGAGTAGACGCTGCCGACGGGAGAGTAAAGCGGTCGGCAGTGGGAGCGAGAACGGGTGCGGAATGATGCAGCAGACTTCGGCAACAGTAGGTACAACGCACAGGCGACGGTGGTCCGGCAGGTACAGGCTGCAGCGAACGGTAGACGTGGCACTATGGCAGGAACAGAGTATGGTCAGCGCCCTGTAGAGTACAGGGGTCACGGGGGGGATCTGCAGACCCCCCAAAAACTTTTGATTTTTTTGATTTTTCTTTTGACTTTTCAATTTTATTATTTTTTTTTTCAGATTTTTTTGATTTTTTATTTTTCTGAAATTTTTTTCCGAAAATAATTTTTTTTTTTTCGAAAAATATATTAAAAAAAATTTAAAATGCGTACGATACTAGCAAAATTCGAGAAAAAATTTTTCTCACCAAAATAGGCCGACTTTATAACCAAAATTCATGGAAATGGCCTTTTGGACACAATGGCGAGGTCGGATCTGGTCTAGGACGCCTCCAAAAGATGTTGCTCCTCAAATCTACCTCTTGACGTCACAATAATGTCTCTTCAAGATGAATCAATGAAGCCCCAATGGCTCTAATACCATGTGAGATTTTGCCAAGATCAAGAGCTCAATGAAATGTACAAAATAGAGACATAATATGGGACAAGAATAAACTGTATTCTCATCAATAGAAAATGATCAATAATAATGATTCAATAGTCACATACAATGTAGATGAGCTTGCTTATATAGGCAAGGCTAGGGATATGTGAGCACACAAACATGACATGTGGCTCAATAAGAAACAAGCGTAGGTAGGAAATAGGTGTGGGTAGGTAGAAGAAATAATATAATATTCCACATGAGGTGGATCACCCACTGAATGTGGAGTGTAACAACAAGAGTGGAGTGTAACAACAAGATCAACACCATAAAAGGTGGAATTTCTCCTACACACACTATCCCAATGTGGCACAAACACCTAAGTGTCTCATACCCAAACTATTATGAAATGCATTTCCTAAGTAAACTTAAGTAAAGTGTAATAATATCCATGATGAATAATTATTTACACCAACAATGATCAAAGGATCATCCTTGGTTGCCCTAGCCTTATCCTTAATATATTCATATATAAGCAGAATGAGTCCCTGGTGAGCTAAAGGATAGGAATTAGGCTTTTTAGCATAGTCGGCAAGGCTCTTGTTTAGAGAGGATGCTAAATTGAAGGGCAAGGATATTTTAGCCCCATGATGGAAATGGTTCAGGATAGCGAAATGATAATTATAAATTTTTGTAAATCTGCCATCCACAATCAAATATTCCATTAAAGCCCTAAGAACTTTTTCCCATAAAGGCTTTACCTACTGGGGGGTGTAGTAGGAGATGTTGTCCTTCTTTGCAAGCTTGCCCTTCTCATCCTTCGTCTTTGAGAAATTTTTGAAAGCCTCAGCTCCATACTTCCAATCCCTGTAGAATTTAGTCCCCTCCATCTTGAGTCTGTGACCTCTGCAATCAATTTTTCATCGATTTGCCAAATCTCCCCAAACAGGGTGGCTCTGTTGTTACTCCAGCTTTTAGCAAAACCGTAAGACACAGATTATCTGCTTCCATGAAGCTTTTCCATATAGTCAGTGAAGCCGTGTTTGTGGAGCCTTCTCTAGACCTTTCTTTCACTCTTCCAATTCTCGCAACCTGGAGGCTCGTTCCTGTTTAGGTTACCGCCCATTTTGAGCTCCAAGTAAAGATACCCTCTGCTACAGTTCTCAATCTGCAGGTAAAACTCTGAAAACTTGTTATTTCTGGATTCCTTGTGTAAAGACTCTTTCATAGTTTTGAAGTTGCTACTTATGTCCAGACAAACCCAGCTATTATTACTATAATCTTTCGCACACATATGATCTTGGTTATGATGTCGAGAAACACTCATAATCTAATAGTTAATCTGCCCCCAAAATCTATCCTTGGAGCTCGTTGCCTAGAAATAAATCATGAGATTAACTTGACCCATTGATGCGATCAAAGTATAATTGCTCTTTAACCTCCTGTTTGATGTGAGTTTCTACAATGTATTTGGCATCCTTCTCCAAATTGACCCCTTCATTGGCTAGGATATCCGCAACCTTATTGCCCTCTCTAAAGGTATGAGTTCTACTAATGCTAACATAGTTATTTAGAATATCTTTAGCATTTTTAATTAAATTGGTAATATTCCAGGAAACAGAACTAGTACCTTTGAGGGCTTGTATGATGTTTGAAGAGTTCCCTTTGAGCCAAATTTTTTTGAATTTGAATTCCTGAGCTAGCTAGAGGCTCTTTAGCATTGCCAGAGCTTCAGCCACATGGTTATTTTGGGTCCCAAAAGGAGAAGCAAAAGAAGAAATGAAAATTCCTTGAGCATTTCTAATAACTCCTCCTCCACCAGCCTTTCCAGGGTTCCCTTTAGCTGCCCCATCAAAATTAACCTTTATCTAGTCATATTCAGGAAACTGCCATACAATGTTATCTCTCTTCTTCTTATTTTCCGATTTGTAGACCTTATGCATTAGGTTCCATTTGGTAAGGATGTCTTTTTCCATATCATTCATATTAGTAATAGACCATTGCTGATTATTCTTGTGAGGAATGTTGATGTTCTCCTTTATAGCCCTGCATATTTTTTCAAAGACCACCTGAGTATTACACTTAACTTCCCTAAATATCCTATTATTCATTTCTTTCCAAATGCCCCAACATATCATGGGGAGGGTCAAAGACCAAAGGTTCTTGATGATTTGGCATTTGGTTGGAAAATTCCATTGCCAGATAATATCCTTGATGCTCTTGTTCATGACCCAGTTAATTTTCCATTTTTCCCAAATTTTGCACCAAATATCCCAGGTAAAGGAGTAGTGAAAAAAGAGGTGATCAACTGATTCCCCCTCCTTCTAGCAAAGCTCACATCTATTAGGGAATTTGAAACCCCTTTAGATTAAATTGTCAAGAGTAAGGGTGCTATTATGAGAAGCAAGCCAAAAGAAAATGTTGACTTTAGGATCATAATGATGTTCCAAACTTTACTCCAAATGGGATTGCTAGTTTGAGAAAAGGTGTTTTTATAGGCAGAAGCAACTGTAAATTCACCTTTAGGATCACTTTTCCAGAGGAAAACATCATCATAGCCTTTATTAGGGGGAAAATGACAGCAACTCCTTCAAGAGAGAGGAAAATCCAGAATGGAGGTCATCAAGCCTAACCCACTTGTCCTCCTTCCAATAGTCACATACCATAAGCCCAAACCTCCTTTTACACTCCTCAATAATTTGACTATTGTTTTGATGATAAAGGGCTTCATTCTTCATCCAGGGGTCTTCCCAAAACCTTATTCTGTCACCTTTTCCAAGGATCCATCCAACCCCAGCTTTTGCCACTTTTATGGATTTGGTAATACTATTCTAGATGAAGGATCCAGCAGGGATATCTTCAGAGTTAAGGATCCCTTGGATAGAAAATTAAATTTGTTGCTACACTAACTTTTTTAGTATTTTCTTTAATTATTATTGTTATAATTAATGGTTTGATTTCTTTAATTTTTTATATTTATAGTTACTTTTCATTTAATTCATTTACATCAATTGATTTTCACTTAGATATGTAATTGTTCAATATAGTTTTAATGGTGAGATGACTATGCCATATCCATGGTTTCAACTTATTTGGATAAGAGATTAACAAATGCAGGGCTATGGTGTCCATCTACAATATTTGAAGGCTAGGTCTAGGTAAGTTAGTTCTTCCAAACATATTTATCAATGTAGACATAATTAGGGCTATTGGGAAGGCTTATGACCTAGACAAGAAAACAATTTTTAAACCCAATGGAGAATGTCTCACTCATCTAGTTAGACAATATTTATGCATGGTTTTCAACTTGAACCCTAATATTTATACATCAAATAATATCTTGAAAAAATCCCTAAAAATCAAATAATGTCATGAAAGAATCCATAAAAATCAAATGAAGTCCTGAAGAAAATCACAAAAAAATTGCAAAATGCCTTGAAATAAAACAAAAAACATTTGAAAAATGTCCTGAAATAACAACAAAAAATTGTTAAATCTCCTAAAATAATCCAAAAAATTGAAAAACGTCCTGAAATAATAAAAAAAGAATCGTAAAATGTCTCAAAAAAAGTGTAAAAAAAATTAAAAATTTCAAAAAGCCCTAAAAATTGAAAAACATTAAAAAATTCAAAAACAAACAATCGCTTTTGTTTCATTCCATCAATAAACTGTCCCCTTTTGTACATAGGCACACATTTGAGTAGACATCAAACATAAAAACATTAAACATTGTGCTTAAACAAATCATGTATTAATAGATGAATTTTTCAATCAATCAAACCTGGTCCATTTGTCGTATCAATCAAACAACATCAACATCATTGGTCCTTATCAACATTATCATGAGTTATATAGGGTGTGGTATACTCAAAACTAGATTGTATCCTATCTTAGATGGGGTACTGCATTCCCTAAAACCAGACTACATGATCGACCTTTTACCACAACATTATCACTTTTGATATTGAAGATTAGAATGGTTATTTGACTTGTTTGAATTTGTGCATATTATCTTTCATTGATTTATCTTTGACCATGTTCCTATTTCTCGATGATGTGACTGAGTGATTTAGAGTGGTCGAGATGGCTCATGGTCATTTTTTGTTTTTTCTTTTTGTTTGTGGAGTGTTTCTTAACATTCTAGGCCAAGTATGTCTTGGGTGTCTATAATAAGTACGTTCATTTTCTAAACGTCGCACATACCCCAACCCTTGACACAGATGATGTCTTAGGATGTGTTGACTCCTTCCTTGTCTGCGAAGTGTCTATTTTATGCAAAGGGATTGCATTATTGCCTTGGCCTTCATTGCCATTTTTCTCTGCATCTATTTTTCCATATCAAAATAAAGGTTCTCACCTACTCTTTGTGCATTGGTGAAAGCAACTTTTTCTTCATCACTAACTGTTCTTTGTCTAATTTTCTCTTACTAATATTTCTTCTGTTAGTCATTGCAATCCTCTTGGTCTAATCTTGGCATTATTGTCCATCAATTGGCCTCTTTTCTGGATTTTTTCGACCAATTTCTCAAGGGGCAATACATATATCTTGTTGTGGTCTGGGGCATATTTCTTGATTGTTCTTTGAAACAACACTCATAATCACATTGTCTCAAAGAGGGGCAAAATGTACGCATCTAAAAATGGTCAACACTTGCGGTGTCATACTTTAACATGTCTGTGTGACCTTATTTTAGGGTTTTCACATCTTATTAACATTTCTTCTATGTCACACACTTGATCTTTATCATTTGTCGACATCTTGTCATTCTTCTACACTTCTTGCTCCTTTGATTGCATTTTTCACATTTGCAATTAGGTCTTGTCAATATTATTTTTGAATTGCAATCTTCAGTCATGATCATCTTATCATGTCAATTGGACATTGTCAATCCTAATCGGTGTCGAATTAGAGTTTTGTCCTCGATCTTTATCATTTTCAATCATCTTTGTTTAATTATCATCATTCTGGATCTCTTTCATTCATCACTCATCAATCCCTTATCAATTTATGACTGATTCGCCATTGGTCTTTTGTCATTCAACTTGCATCAAGTTGACTTTTTATCATTATTTGATTGATTTGTCATCGATCTTGATCAATAAACATTTCTCATCAATTTTGGATTGATTTGTCATTGATCCTTATCAATCGTCGTCTATCAATTTGGTTCTTTCTATCAATATTTGATCAATTTGTCATTGATTTTTTGTCAGCCAACATCAGTTATTTATCAATTATAAAATCTTTATCATTTAATCATGATCGATCTTATATCAATTGTTTCAATTTTGTCATGAGCTAATTGGCATCCTTTCATTTCTAATTTTTCTTCTAGGGTTTTATGATTTAATCATTTAATCATATTAACTTTTTCCTCTAGTTTAAATAAATTTATTTATTTATCCCAGGCCCCTCTTGTTACAATTAAATATTTTATTTAATTGGCTATTTGTGTCCCCTTTGTGAGTTAATTAATAAATGGGAATTTATTAATTAATGTGAGTTAATTCCTGATTTCTATTTTTCCTAATTTCTTAATTCCCTAATTCCTCTTTTCTACTTAATTTGCTAATTTTAAAATTTCATTTCCTACTAATTATCCTCTTCTAATTGCTCCTATTTTTGTGCTTTGTTTTTTTATAGGTTGGAAGCATGATTCTCTCAATTTGTCATAAGACTTGCATAGCAACATGTCATAACTCTTGACATAACAAACTGTCATAACACCTTGCATGGGAAATTTGTCATAAAATTCACATAGAAAGGTGGCATAACCTTTCTCTTTTTGAATTATTGTGCCAATTTCAAATGAAATTGCTTCTTTCATCTCCTTTCATGCTAATTTGGTCCTTTCGCCAATTTGCCTATAAATTGGTTGCATTTCTTCATCTTTTTTTATCCATTTTTTGAGTAACTATACGCTATCAAATTAACTTCAAACCTTCGAATCTTCTCGCGCTTGCTTTCAACACATTTGCAATTTGGAGTTTGAGAGCCACATACCATTTGATTAGAGAAGCAGGAAGGACAATGGAGGGGATCATTTCAAGCATATGAAGGATGGTTTGCATTTTCTTACAATATTTCCTTGTTTATGCTTTATTTTTGTACCTTCATTGATGTGGGATTTATGGATTTTTATTAAATGCCTAACTTTTCCTCTCAAAAATGGTAATTGAAACATGAACGGTAACTAGTGCTCTTCCCCTAGTTTATTGTAGAAATGTATTGTGATTTTTTACAATAGGTACCAACTGAATACTTTGAATACATAGAATATTGATGAGAATGCAATATTAAAAGACCTCTTAGTCATAAATGATTTGGTTAGTCTGATAGAATTTATTCATGTATCCGTCATGGAAATGAGTTACCCAATTACCGATTCACCGAAATGACTATCCAACCCCTAAAATACACCAATATATAAATTATTCTCATACACCATCACTCATACATCAATATATCTTAAAGGCTGGATAGATGCTTTGGGACTCACAGGTCGCAAGTCACTTCCTGGATTTTCCAATGTTCAAACAATTGTTACGTATAGTGACATTTACATGGAAAAGTGAAGATAAAGGAAATGTACACGTCAAATGGGGGTTCCTGGATTCCTCTGCACTTTTGATCCTGTTTATTTTTTAATTAAAAATCAGATGACGGGTCAAAATATAAAAATAGACAGCCTCACCAGGGCCGCAAATAACGCATTTCGATCTTAATTCCACACAAAAGCCACTTGACAACTGGAAAGATGCCAAGTGATTATGCCAAGTGTCTCCATTGAATACCCTGCAACCCCTCATTTTGTCTGTTAGTCATTATCAAAAGTCTCCAAGGGGTTCTAGAATAAGGGGCCCACATTAAGCATTTAGCTATTACGATTATCATAGGCATTTTTTCTCGTTATGGAAGTTTTAGTTGGATAAACTATAAAAACTCAATGAGAACTATGTTTGAAGAAATTTATGTGTTTATTATTTTGATAAATATTAATATACATGAAAATTAGATTTATTTATTTATTAAATTGATGTTTAGTGATTATCTGGAGATACTAGTCAAACGTAAGTTTTGCAGCCGACAAAATGTCATGAATAATAGATATATTGATAATCTATGTTTTATCTAAGAAAATGTTTTCTAATTTATAGGTTAAAAGTAAGACAACCTAAAATGGGGTATGAACTAATGAGGTCACAAATTGGGGACCTCACCCACATTTAAAGATTCAACAACAACACCCTAATGGGATTTGAACCTTGATGACAAGAACAACAACACCACAACTTAACTATCACACCATGCCAATACCAACAATTGAAGGCTAGTTCATTAGCATTTTTTTTTGGTATTTTATTACTTAATTAATTAATTTTATTTTACATTATAAATATATATACAAATAAATTTTAAAACTTTTTAAAAATATAACCATAAGTTACATTAAAATGTTTGCATTTTATTAGTTTATATAATCTAAAATTATTAAACACATATGCCTTTTTTCAAACATTCAAATTAAAAAGTTAGATCAATGTTAACCATTACCTTTGTATGAAGGTGACACCACTTTGAGCTTTTAGTAGACCAACACCATGATGTTTGGGCTAGGATGATAGATCAATTAGGGTAAGGATATGATTAAGTTAAATGATTAAAAAATTGGACATGTAGTTAGGATATGAATAGATGGTAAAATGAGAGGCAATACCTCCAATTTATAGATTTTCCATAAAGAAATTCAATGACAAAGATGCATAGTTTAACAGATGACTAAGATTTGAAGAAGATGAAGAATTAATGAGAAGTTTATACTTGTGATAAGTGTCAGAAAAGGAATAGAGGTTTAATAGCTAGGCGTGCTCACACATGCATAAGAATACCGTGTGTAAGGAATTGTGAGGCTTATGAAAGGGAGAAGTGGAAGAGGGTAAATCACTATGATAGAATAAGTTTAAGAGCTAGGGTGGATACACTTGTGTGAAGATCATGCTCACACATATGTGAGAAAGAAGTAGGGTGAGTAGGCATGCTAACACATATAGGAGCATCGGGGGGCAAGGAAATTTTTTCAAGTGATTGAAAATTTAGATTTTGATCCATGTAGATAGATTTCATGGTTGGGGTTAAATGGACAAGGGTTAAATGTGATGTGGATTTAGATATCAGAGAAAATAGTATTGAAGATTAATTAGGTTAAATCAATTCATTAAATATGTATTAACTAATTTATTTATTTGAAAGTTTTCAAGGATAAAATAAAAATTAATTAAATAATTATAAATTTATTTAATTAAGATTAATTAATTAAATTGATTTAATTAATATGAAAAGAACATAAATTGATTGTGAGAAAAATATTTGAATAATTATAAAACTATGAAATAATGACAAATTATTGACATGTTTATATTTTAACCTATGTGGGTTAAATTAATGGTTAAGATTAAAAGTCCATAGATTAAAGAAAAAATGGAAAAAAAATTATTAAAAAATTAATTAATTAGTTTTTTTTAATTAAATAATCAATTAAATTGAAAGAGAAATAGATTAAGATTAATAAATCAAATTGATTTAATTGATCTTAAAAAATATGAATTGATTCTAGAAAAAAATAATTATTAAACTATGAAATAATGATTAAATTTTGAACTAATTAATTATCTAGTTAATTAATAAAATAATAATAAGACGAAGATGAGTGGTGCATTGAGTGTGCGAATTACAATCAATAGTCTTAAACGAAAACAGTTAAGACTCATTCACATAACTTGTCGACCACCCCACCTTATAATAATTGACATTAGATACCAAATAAATAAATAAAATCCCACTTCACCACTTTCCTCTGTTTAGCAAATTTTAAACATCTTACAATTTGTATAATCTCTTACAATGTGTTAGTCAATCGTCACTACTAAAGCATGTCGACCACTTAATTTTTGTCTCAAATTAATTTTTAATTAAAAAATCCCACTTCACTAATAAAGCATGTCGACCACTTTATTTTTGTCTCTTATTAATTTATTAATTAACACATCCCGTGCATGTTATCACCATAAAATAAATTTCTTATAATTACTGGAGGCAACCTGTGGTGTTGCAATCGCGATTGCATCCATTATCTCTGAAGTGGACGCTTTATTTCTCGATCTGAAGAGTGTTGAAGGAATATCTAATCTTAGAAAGCTAGTAGAATTGCAAATTGAAAAGTGTCCAAAGCTTGAGGAGATAAGTTTTGTTCAACTGAGCTTCCTACAAAATATTACAGTTTCTAATTGTCAGATGTTAAAAAGTTTGAAAGGAATAAATGATCTTCCGAAACTAGTAGAATTGAACAACAGTAAATGTGAGGAGCTTAAAGAGTTAAGTCTTGTTCAGCACAGCTGCATAGAGAAACTTAGTATTTCGAATTCTCTGAATTTGCAGAGTGTGACAGTATCTCATCTTGAGAAACTTAGTTGTTCAACTCAGCCGCCTTGAAAAAATCAAAATTTCTGATTGTCCAGGTCTGAAGAGTGTCTCAGGAATATATGGTCTTAAGAAGGTTGTAGAATTGCAAATTGAAAAATGTCCAAAGCTTGAGGGGGTAAATTTTGTTCAGCTGAGCTTCCTGGAAAATATTACAGTTTTTGATTGTCAAAAGTTGAAAAGTTTGAAAGGATTGAATGGTCTTACGAAGCTAGTAGAACTCAACATTAGTAAATGTGAGGAGCTTGAAGAGTTAAACCTTGTTGGACACGGTTGTCTAGAAAAACTGAGAATTTTTAATTCTCTAAATCTGCAGTGTGTTACAGTATCTCATCTACAGAAGCTGATAGAATTGAACATTAGTAGCTGTCAAAAGATTGAGGAGTTAATTCTTGTTCAACTCAGCTGCCTTGGAAAAATTAGAATTTCTGATTGTCCATACCTGAAGAGTGTGGCAGGAATGTCTGATCTTAGGAAGCTAGTTGAATTGAATATTAATGAATGTGGGGAGCTTGAAGAGTTAAGTCTTGTTCGACTTAGGTGCCTACAAAAAATTACAATTTCTGGTGATCTGCAGAGTGTGACAGTCTCTCATCTTATGAACCTGGTAGAATTGAAGTTCATCAATTATGTAAACATTAAGGAGTTAAGTCTTGTTCAACTTAGCCGCCTTAGAAGAATAAAAATTCTTGTTTCCCTGACGGTGAAGATTATCGAAGTGAAAGGTTGTAAAATTTTGAGCAGAGCAGATTTTGAGAATTTGAAGAATGTTGTAAAATTGAGCATCTGCGACTGTCCTGAGCTTGAGAACTTGCCAGAATTTGTAAACTTACATCAGCTCAAGATGGCTTCACTGAATAATTGTCCAAAGCTGAAGAAAATAACACTACCAACAACACTCATCAAATTCACCCTACAATGTTGTAGAGAATTGCAAACAGTGGCAGGAATATATGATTGTACAGATGTTGAAGAGCTAGTTATTAGTAAATGTCGAGAGCTTGAGTTGGACGATTTTGCTCGACTGTGTTGGCTGAAGAAAATTGCAATTGACAGCTGTGGGAAGATGCAGAAAATAACAGGTATTGAAAAATTGCATTCACTGGAAAGAATGCAGCTCTTGTATTGCAACCATGAAACAGTTCGGAATTGCATTCTGAAGATGGAGGTATTGATTTCCACTCCCATTTTTCTTTTTGAATGGAGGGTTTTTTCTTCATCTTAATTTCTTTTTCCTTTCGATGTCGATTGTAGTTTTCATAGCCCAATTAATCTGTGTAGTAAATGAAGAGAATCTAGTGTTCATAAACAGACAGATTTATTTATTTTTTACGCAGAAGCTTCCATCGGATTTTATTCAAGTAGTTGGCAGAGCAGTAGATGGAGCAGAATCAAATCTCAATGCAAGCTTTTTTTGTACCAAATATATTAGCACCAATTCTGTCATCCAAATTAGTACTGATCAGATTTGCCCTGATGATTTGGTGAGTGCAATCATCATATGCGCTGTGGTTGTGGTGAATACTTGTTCTGCAGCGAACATGATTAATGACTTCATGGGAGGCTGTGATTGGAATCCATGGCTGAAATTTGAGGTGCGACAAGGCGAATGGTTAATTACCTTGGTAACTACAAACCAGGATGAGATGCACAATTACATTCTTAACAGGGGTTATTGTTTTCCATTTGATTATGTTTTTACTGATCGGGCAGTAACCAAAGATGTAATTGTGAGGAAGGGGTACAAGGTCACTGTGCCCGTTAGGAGAGGTGGGAGGAGATGAAGCTCTGATTCTGCTACGTACAATCATTGAGAAACTGTATGAGAAATAAACTACAATTTACGTTAGTCTCGGCGTTCACATTGGCTTAGGCTATATTATGTTAATAGACGACTGAAAATATATATTTTTTAATCGATAAATATATTGATTATTTAATTATTATTATATTAAATAATAAAATTTTATTATGTCGAGAAGTATTTAACAATCATATAATTGAATAGAAAATTTTGTGTACATAAAATAAGAAAATCAAATAATAAATAAGTGATAAACATCGTTCTCTATTATTCATTGTATAACTCCATTTCATATTGCTTACTAAGAATAAAATGATGTTTTTTTTTTCATCTAAAACATTCATAGAACCACCAACTTTCTATTTTCTATCATTAAAAGAAGGTTTTTATTGTTTAATGTTTATAGATAATGCAAATGCACTCCATCTTGTTATGATCAAAGAGTAATCATTTCTTTTCATTCTCATTGATATGCTACAAATTGTGAGGAAATCGTATAAATTGCATGCTTTGGGTGCAAGTAAAATATTTTGCAATTCAACCTCAGATGACATAACAACTCTTCATATGAAAAAAATAATGGAGAACATAGAAACCCTAAGATCAAATCTCAAATTAATATCCATTATAATTTCATATTTGGTGTTTGCAAATGATTATATATTCTCCAATCTTGTAAAATATGGTACTTCAAAATATATCTGATGACTGTTTAAAATCTATACCTTTTGAACAATACTATATGAAATGATGGGGAAGTGGGATACTAGGCCAATTAACCCAAGCTAAAAATCTCAATTCTCTTCCATAACATTGGACCATTAATAGGCCTAACTATTGTCCTCAATAGGAGAGCTAGGCACTGTCCAATTTTGTTCCTTTGTTGTAAAAGAAATGAGGTATTGAAGTGTGTTTATGTGATCTAGGTAAATGATAGTAAATTGATTAAATTTAATAGAAAACAACAAATACATAATGAAGAATTAAAATAGTAAGATAGATCTAGAATATGTTGGTATTTTGGATGTGTTGCACTAGTTTTGTCATTGATGTCAACACTTGTCACACCTATCAGCACTGGAGATCTTTGGTTATGTTCATCGGCATGTTCAGTGACTTATGCACAGTCACCGGTATCGGGTTCACCGGCAGGTTATATTATTCACCGACACTGAGGATGACTTGGAGATTACTTGGTTATGTCGAAGACATTGTTTGGACACTTGGTTTTGATGATTTGGTTATTGGTCTAATCGAGTTTGCATATTTACTGTTACCGGCAAACAGGTCTAGGTTATGGATCGGCAAGCGTTATCTATTCCAGATCAGCATGACATGTTATGGAGATGATTTGTTTATTGGTTATTATTGTAAATGCATTGAGCCGACATGATGCATCGCATATTGATTCATTTGTAATTTATTTTATTGTAATATTCTTAGTGAGCCGACCTACCCATTTGGTCTTAGGTTTTGGTATATATGTAAGATCTCATTTGTGAGATTGAGATGGGAAAGTAATAAGTGGTAGAGTATAAGGTATTTCAGTATTTGTGAATATAAGCAGAGCTATACATGCAAACATCATTTGAAGATTCAAGAAGGTTTGGAGAAGGCAATCAGACCTTAACCAGTACTGAATCTAGCATATGAAGATGCTATTTTGAGCAGTACATTATCATTAGATTTAACCATCCAATTGTAGTCAGTGTGACTCCTATTTTGTGATTGAGTAGCGAGCTCTAGGCAGTTGCCTTTCTGCATGTGCAGACCCCATATTATACACACATACTATCTGTAGTAGTATCATCTGATTGTAGGTAAGGTTTTATTTGTCTTTCTGTTTCATGCATTAAACTTTACCGGTATTATAATTAACTATTAAACTATCAACTGACATAAAGTTTGGTTTACCGGTATTATGCATTAAGTTTGGTTAAGTTATATTTGGGTTGAGATTAATAGACAACTGATTCACCCCTTCCCCTCTCAGTTTCGTCTGGTTCCTAACAATTGGTATCAGAGCTAAGTCCTCTTTTTGCAAAAGTTTAAAAGCTTGAGGAGATTCTATGGCAACTAACTATTTCAGAAAGGATAGTCTGAAACTTGATGGAACTAACTATGGTATATGGAAGATTAGAATGGAGACACATCTAAATTGCATTGGAAAAGACATATGGGATGTTACAAAGAATGGCCACGTTGGTCCTACTCAAAGTCAACCTAATCCACCAACCTTGGCTAAAGATTAGGAGAATGATTGCAAAGCAAGAGAAGCACTCTTGAGCGCATTGTCAGATCAAAAAATCATGGGATTATCAGATTGATCTACTGCTAAAACTATTTGGGGCAAATTGGAAACATTGAATGAAGGTGATACCATAGTCAAAATTGCAAAACTGGATTGCTTCCGGATCAGGTATGAAAATATGAAAATGGAAGAAGATGAAAGGATTTCTGCTTTTATGGAAAGAGTAAATGAAATTGTTTTGGGTATACAATGTTGTGGAGGATCCTTAAGTGAAGATGAGATTGTTTCTAAAGTTTTAAGAAAATTGCCACCAACATATAAAATGAAAGTAATTGTTATTAATGAATTAAGAACAATGTCTAATGCATCATTATCTAGAGATACTTTGGTTGGAAAACTTTTAGCTTTTGAACTTGAGGAATTTGGTCCTGTTGCTACAATTAAGATAGATTTAGCTTTCAAGGAATCATCATCATCTACAGCATCATCATCGTCATCTGAGAAATCTAATTGGAAAGCACTCTATGCTAGAAAATTTGAAGACATCAGAAGGGAAAATGAAGAACTTGAAGAGCTTGAAGCACTATTTGCAAGGAAAATGCCTAAAGGTCGAGTTGGAAGTAAGTATGAAGGTCAAGCACCATTTAAATGTTTTAAGTGCAATAAAATTGGTCATATGGCATTTAGGTGTCTTGATAGACATGCAAGATTGAAAGAAGAAGCTAAAAGAACATATAAACCTAACCCTGAATATCAAAGATACAGATTTAAGAAGAATAGAGACAGATCATGTTATTATGCTGATGAAGGAGTTACTGATGATTCTGATGAGGGACTGACAAACAATGGATGGGCTTTTGTTTCTATAATAGAAGATCAACCGACACAAACTGGTCAACTGGTAGAGCAGGCCCTTGCAGCTAAAATTGAAGAAAAGGATGAATGGATCATTGATTCTGGATGTTCACATCATATGACTAGTGATAAAAGTAAACTCTTAACTTTTCAAGAATACAATGGAGGTCTAATAAGATTTAAGGATGATAAAGCTTGATTGATCAAAGGAAAATGCACTATATCTTTTGATGGTAAGCACAATACTGATAATATTTACTATGTTGAAGGTTTGAAGCATAATCTTCTAAGTGTTGGTCAACTAGTTGAAAAAGGATTTCAGTTACAATTCAAGAATGGTAAATGCAAAATCATGAACAGAACTGGTTTGGAAATTGCAATTGGTAATCAGACTAGAGGTAATATCTTTCATTTGAATAACAATGAGAAAGCATGCTTGATTGCACATATTGATGAAATTTAGTTATGGCATAAGATACTTTGTCATGTAAATTTTGATTTCATTGTGAAGATTAGTACAACTAAGGTAGTAAGGGATTTACTTAAGATTGTTAAACCTCATAATTCGATATGTAAGGAATGTCAATTTTGAAAGCAAGTTAGAACAACTTTTAAGAGTATTCTAGAGAAATCTAATAATGTTCTTGACTTAATTCATACTGATTAATGTGGTCCGGCAAGAACTAGAAGTTTACAAGGAGATAGATATTTCATTCTAATCACTGATGACTATTCTAGAATGTGTTGGGTTACTTTTCTCGGGGAGAAATCGGAAGCTTTTGGAAAATTCAAATTATTCAAGGTAATGGTAGAGAATAAAACTGGTAAGAAAATCAAATGTTTAAGATCAAATCAAGGAGGTGAATTCACATCTAGGGAATTTAATACATTCTGTGAAGTGAATGGAATCAGAAGACAATTATCAGCACCTCAGACACCCGAGCAGAATGGAGTTGTGGAAAGGAAAAATAGAACTATTCTAGATGCAACTAGAAGTATGATATCATAAGCAAACCTACCTCATATGTATTGGAGAGAAGTAGTGAATACAATGGTTTACACATTCAATAGAGTTCACATCAAAGGTGAAATTGGTAAGACCCCTCATGAACTATGGTTTGGTAATACTCCTACTCTTAAATATTTTAGAATATTTGGAAGTTAATGTTATATTAGGAAAGATGAGTATATTGGAAAATTTGATCCTAGAAGTGATGAAGGAATATTTCTTGGTTATTCATCTAAAAGAAAGGCATATAGATGTTTTAATAAAAGATTGCAAATGTGAAGATTGATGAACAATTTAGAGGTAATTCAAGGTCAATGGACTTTGAACTAGAAATAGAGATAATCACAAATGAATCTACATTGAGTACACTGGTACAGATTGTTGAACCAATCACACCGGCATCATCTGAGAATTCCACAGTGACTGAAGAACAACAGCAAGTGAATACACCTAGGTATGTAAGATTGAATCACTTTGAAAGTCAGCTAATTGGGAATAAGTATCAAGGAGTTATGACAAGAGGAAGACTCACAAATGAAGAGGTAAGTCTGATTTCTCAAATTGAACTACCATCAATTATGGAGGCATGTGAAGATAAACATTGGATTAAAGCTATGGAAGATGAATTAGAACAAATTGAAAAGAATAACACATGGACATTGGTTCCCTAGCCTAAAAACAAAAATGTAATTGAAACTAAATGGGTATTCAAAAATAAACTTAATGAAGATGGTAAGGTAATGAGAAACAAAGCAAGATTAGTGTGTAAGGGATATTGACAAAAAGAAGGAATTGATTATAATGAAACCTTGGCACCGGTAGCTAGAATTGAGGCAGTCAGACTATTCTTAGCTTTTGCAGCACACAAGAACTATAAAGTATATCAAATTGATGTTAAATGTGCATTTCTGAATGGTGATCTTGAACAGGAAGTGCACATTGAACAACCTGATGGATTTTCTTTGACAAATGACAAAGATATGGTTTGCAGGTTAAGGAAAGCTTTATATGGATTAAAGCAAGCTCCTAGAGCTTGGTATGCTAGATTGGACAAATATCTTTTGAAGCTTGGTTACACTAAAGGTAATGCTGACAACAACTTATATTACAAAGTGACTAATGATGACATCTTGGTTATTGAAGTTTTTGTTGATGATATTATTTTTGGAGGAGAAGATGGATTGTGTAAAGACTTTTCTAATAAGATGTAGGAAGAATTTGAAATGTCTATGATTGGGGAGATAAAATTATTTTTAGGATTGCAGATTTCACAGACTGATAAAGGTATATTCATAAATCAATCAAAGTACTTGAAATAATTATTAAAGAAATCTGACATGGAAAACTCTAAACTGGTAAGTACACCTATGACTACAACTGATAAACTATCATTCAAGGATGAATCAACACCTATTAATTCGATAAGATACAAGTCTATGATTGGAGGTTTACTGTATTTGACACAAACAAGACCTGATATTATGAATGCAGTATGTATTATTTCAAGATTTCAGAGTAATCCTACAGAAAATCATGAATCTATAGTGAAAAGGATTTTTCAGTATCTACAATGCACAACAAATATTGGTTTATGATATCCTAAAGATGAAAATTTTGATTTATGTGCATACACAGATGCAAATTGGGCAGAAGATGTAGATGACAGAAAGAGCACCACCAGCGGAGCATTCTTTTTTGGTAGTAGATTGATTTCATGGTTGAGCAAGAAATAGAGTTGCACATCTTTATCAACAATTGAATCAGAAGATGTTGCAGCAACAACTAATTGTACCCAGGTATTATGGATTAAGCAAATGTTGAAGGACATAAAGGTAAAATGCAAGGAACCTATAACCATTTACTATGATAATATGGCAGTAATTGATATATCTAAGAATATGGTATTTCACTCTAAAACTAAACATGTTTTTATCAAATTCAATTTTTTGAAAGAGAACATTGAAGCAAAGGAAGTGAAATTGGTTTATGTGAATACTAAAGAGTAGATTCCAGATATTTTTACTAAGCTTTTGCCTAAGAAAACTTTTGAATATCTTAGAGAGCGGCTTGGAGCTATACCCTCACTGGTAGAGACTTAGATAGTTGATGCTTGGCATCAAACCGACAGAAATTACAGAGAAATCTTTTTTCTGGCTTTGATGAGGAGAGCTACTTCTTAGGGGGAGTAGTTCGATAAATTGGAAAAATTGGATAAGTTGGTATTTTATAATAAGTTCTATGAACTGTTTGTATCTGGTTTTTGTATTGCTTTGGCATTTGATGTCAAAGGGGGAGAGATATCTATGGAAAAACACATTATCTTTTGGGGAGAGATTGTTACTCTCTGTATCTATATTTTGATTTCTTGTAATTGATCTCTTTGGGAGATTGTTGGTTTTTGGTTTTTGGCATTTATGCTTTGGCACTTAGATGGTTATTCCATCTTGTGTTTCCATCAATGCCAAAGGGGGAGATTGTTGGTATTTTGGATGTGTTGCACTGGTTTTTTCATTGATGTCAACACTTGTCAACACCTATCAGCACTGGAGATATTTGGTTATGTTCACCAGCATGTTCACTGACTTATGCACAGTCACTGGTATCTGGTTCACCGATAGGTTATATTGTTCATCGACACTAAGGATGACTTCCAGGAGATTACTTGGTTATGTCGAAGACATTGTTTGGACACTTGGTTTTGATGATTTGGTTATTGGTCTAATCGAGTTTGCATAGTAACTGTTACCGGCAAATAGGTCTAGGTTATGGACCAACAAGCATTATCTATTCCAGATCAGCACAACACATTATGGAGATGATTTGTTTATTGGTTATTATTGTAAATGCATTGAGCCAACATGATGCATCGCATATTGATTCATTTGTAATTTATTTTATTGTAATATTCTTAGTGAGCTGACCTACACATTTGGTCTTAGGTTTTGGTATATATGTAAGATCTCATTTGTGAGATTGAGATGGGAAACTAATAAGTGGTAGAGCATAAGTTATTTCAATATATGTAAATATAAGCAGAGCTATACACACAGACATCATTTGAAGATTCAAGGAAGGTTTGGAGAAGGCAATTGGAGCTTAACCAGTACTAAATCCAGCATATGAAGATGCTATTTTGAGCAGTACATTATCATTGGATTTAACCATCCAATTATAGTCAGTGTGACTCCCATTTTGTGATTGAGTAGTGAGCTCTAGGCAATTGGCCTTTCTGCATGTGCAGACCCCATATTGTACACACATACTATCTGCAATAGTATCATCTGATTGTGGGTAAGGTTTCCCACCATGGTTTTTCCCCTTACAGGGTTTCCATGTACAAATATTTGTGTTATGTGTTGTGGATGTTATTTGTCTTTCTGTTTCATGCATTAAAATTTACTGGTATTATAATTAACTGTTAAACTGTCAACCAACATAAAGTTTGGTTTACCGGTATTATGCATTAAGTTTGGTTAAGTTATATTTGGGTTGAAATTAATAGACAAGTGATTCACCCCCCCTCTCAGTTGCCTCCGGGTCCTAACAAAATAGAGACACAAAAAGGAACCTAGATGTGAAATTTTGAATAGACTATGTAGGTTAGGGGCGTTGGGCGCTATAGTGCAGATATGTTTGGGTTTCAAAAGGTTTTGTACCATTATCTCCTAGAAATCCAACTCAGAATGAAAGGATAGTGGTGTTGGGCACCTTGGTCTATTCAAAGTTTTTATAGTCTATCATTGTCTATTATATACTTTTATAACTTTTCCATTGTTGAATCTAAACCTGTGCACACAAAAAATGAAAAAAAATGTTATTGCATTTAGGGGCGTTCCTAATTCAAAATTTATTTTTATCTTTTCACTTCCAAAACAACTAACAATGATATCTAAGTGCATGCTATTACAAGTTCATAGGCTAATACAATAATGAAATACTGAATTGATTAGATATTTCCTCATATATGAAACCCTTTCATGGAATCTCACACAATTCTTGATTTGATGAAGTGGAATCCAACATGTTAGTTCATTCTTTTAGCATGAAGAAACATAATATATATTTTTTTAAGAAACACAATATAATTGATCTTTTTTTGTAGGAGACTTAAATGTTTGGCTCTATGAATGCATATATGTGCTTCAATTGATTGATAGAGTGTTATGATACTTATTTGAACTTTCTTGAATTGATGGCAACTTCAACCTTTTTGAAATATTTTTTTTGGGGAGAACAAATCAAGGTTAATCCTCACTAATTATAAATTTAACTTTCATTCTTCAAAAGTTTAGTTCATTTTGAACTTAAAAAAGGACACTAGGTTCCCCAGTCCTAGCAATACAATCTATGAAAATAATTGAGAATATTGGAATAATTTCAAAACTAGGCACAATCATCAAATCATCTAAGAAAAGAAAATCCACACATCAATACATGAGAACACTATATTTATGTGGAAACCTAGAGAGAATATATGCTTGGGTCTATGTTGCCCAAATATAGCCTCACAAAATAATAATGAACTTACAATGTTTTTTAGGCACCAATTCATGAGAATTTCAATTCGAGATGGAGAAACCAATCCCCAACCTGATTTGCAAGCATCAATCTATAGGAGACACCAATTCCGTAATCCAAATAACTGAGTACTAACATAGATTATGAGGAACCAACCTCAAATACAATTTAAAATATAAAAATATTATGTAGACCTTCCAAGCTCAATCATGATCATAGATATCTAATCCAATCGACATTAAAACACTCTTACAATATGCATAGGATATGCATCATATTTTGCACACTTCAACAAATCTATATTCTTCTTATTGACTATATAAATTTTATAACTTTTGCCTCTACCAAAACCACACCACATTGGAATGGAATTGATGGATATTGTAAATGTATTCGATTATAAATTATACCTTCATGTTGGCCTAGAAAATGTAAATTGCTATATTTAGAAGTCATCCACAAGTACATTAATGAAAACAAATGTGTAGTTGGCTCAATCCCAACATGTTATACTAGGAGTAAGATCACGTTATGCATTACCCAACACAAATGCAATTGGTCCCAAACTACCTTCAAACACTTCCTCCAATTGGTGCAAATTATTTCTGATGCATCCAATAGGAACATCTACATAGACAACAAGCTAACACAATTTGCTCTCTATCACTTCTAAATTTCTATCCACTTGATTAGATCTTTTGAAACTATAGGATGTTTTTCTTCATGTGTAGCATGACTTATCTTCCAAAACACATGTCATGATACCTCACTATGATAGAATATGGTGCTAAAAATCATGACTATGCAACCAGGTGCACATATTGTCTCTAAGCAATAGACCAAAAATATACTACAAACATTTGCAGACCTTCCCGAATGTACTAGACAATAAAGAATAATTGGTGTCTGTAATTGACATTATCCTTCAATATTCCTAAATGCTTTGGCATGACATTGATATCAATCACAATGCTATGTTCAATAGTAATGCCCACTTGTTCAACAGGAAGTTACATTCCAAATATTCAATATTATGAAGAATATAAATTAAGAATAACAATTTTCCACACATTTTGATGGGTAGTAAAACTTGTATGAGTGTTACTAGAGTGGTTCTATTGAGGTTGATCATGGAATATTCAATAGTTTTCTTTATGTCCCTTCATTATCTTTCAACATCCTTTCTATCTACCAGATTTCTCACAATGAGATAGGTAAGACAATTGAGTTCACCCTAGATTTAGTGATGATCAGAGATTTACATAGTAGAGAGATTATTGTAATTGGCAATTTTGATCATTCATCATAGTTATATGAGTTCTCACATTTTTCTCCCATTGAGCATGCTATTTCATTTATTGGTCTTTCCTCTCATGCATCAAGAGTGGATCAAGTATCTAAGGAGAGGTTTGGTCACTTGAACTTGTGTGTTCTTTATTCATCCATTGTGGTTCCTGGGCCTTGTTTTTTATCTCCTCCTCCACCTCCCGCTTCTTCAAAGATTAGTTTAGTTCAACAGGTTGATTTTTTCATTCTAGATTCTACTTTGTGTGATAAGTACTTGCTAGATATTTCAAGGTTGTTTGATAAATCACACACTCCAAATATTGGGGACATGATTGAGGATATTCTTTCCTCTTTGATGGAAATTTGAGCTCTTTTTACATCCCATCTTTAGTACCTTTTGAGGTTGTTCATTAGGTACCTTCATAATTGTTTGATCTTGTTTTAGCTGATTTGGCACATCATGATTCATACATGTGGATATTTGAGTTATCTTCTATGGCATGCACATCATGAGATTATTCCTTCCATCTCATTTCATGGAATTATTTCCACCTTGACCATTTGATTTGTTTCTTCCCATGGAGAGGAATGTAGTTTTCTTCTCTTGGATCTTGCATTTGATCTTCTCTCTTATGGGGGGATACATTGTCTCTTCTTTTATCTCCTATGGGGGGATATTGATTGTATTTATGTGAATAATTGAGTACTTAGGGGAAAATCTTAAGTCCTTCATTCTTTTCCTATGTACTCCCTTTTCATTTAATTCTCTCTCTTTTAGAGAGGAGCTTTCTCCCAATGGTTTTCTGTCCTTTTCTCAATTTGTGAGAGCTCCATTTCTTTACATTGGTAAATATACTTGAGTACTTGATTGAAGGCCTTGATTGTTGGGAATCATTTATGCTTGCATATTTGCATCCATCTTAGCTTTACTCCCTAAGTTAATCTTAAGGGGTTGTTAGGCCCAATATGGAAAGCTAATGTACTGAGAGGGGAGGGGTGAATCAGTACTCCAAAACTTCTCTTGAATAATAACTTTACTGTTATGCATAAACCAAATAGTACAGTAACATAAAATAAAGTTAAAACAAATAGATAACAATTATACATGATTCACTCCATAACACATATATTTTGGTTACGCAGAAACTCTTGGTTAGAGAGAAAAACTACGGTGGGGATGGCACCCACAACTTCACTACTGAAATGATAAACAGTGCTTGGTTAGAGCTACATGTTTAGCTATTTTTGATAGCTTACCCTATTAGGAGTAACAAGATCTGTTAGATCTACCTTGCTAAAGGATTTTACAACACTTAATCTAAATGCTGCACCTGGTTAGAGGCTTTACAATTTACAGACTTGATTAGAGTCTTTTACCCTATTAAAGGTTTCTCTTACAACTTCACAATATTATAATAAAATCATTACAAATATCTGCAACTTTACATCTGAAATGTTATAGCAGATTCTATGTGCTCAGAATAGATTACCTTGCTTATAGCATACCTTGGTAACCCATATAGTAACTTGGTAAACCCTTCTGTTTACTCTGTTCTTGGACTGTTCTCTAAACACCTTCTCAGTGACCTCTATGTCTCTATAACAGTCTTCTTACACTCATGCACACACACTTAACTCATGCTGTATAAATAGATCTCTTATGATGGTGATCCAATTCATTGCTTCGATCTTACAAACATGATTTATTGAATGAATAATCATGTAAAATATTTCATTGGTTAGATGACCTCAAAATCATACACAATCTTCTAGTGTAATTTCCAATGTGATAACGGTTAGATGTGCCTCGATCTTGTAACACATTTTCATATACGTCTAGGTTCAATGAATCTAGTAACACGTTTCACTCGGTGTGTCATCTTTGCTGCTCGGTAGACATGAAAAGATGCTCGGTAGATAGCTCGATGTATACTGCGTTCTGTGACTACTTTCTTCAGTAACCGACTAGACTGTGCATACTAACTGAATATTTCGGTAATAGTAACTGACTAGAGTATATAGTATAACTTTGACATAAAACTAATGGCAATCTGATAAGTAGTAATAATCTCCCCTTTTGACATTAGTTAAGATGTTTGGCAAAAACTACTTTCAAAGTTATAACCCAAAAATCTATATACTTTGCAAAATGACTACACTTGACAATATATACAATAGTCAATAAAATAATATATCCAGATATAATCCCCTTGTCATTATATAGTACATAACTCTGATTTTGCATGCTCGGTTCTATTCTTGTGTGCTTTGCTTACTGTGCTATATACTGCTCTTGGATACTCTTCTTTTTCTGCTCGGTATACTCCCCCAGTATACTATACTCTGAATACTATATCATTCTCTCAAATATATTGTATCACACTCAAGACTATCATATTACTCCCCCTTTTTGACAAACATAAAAAACTTAATTTCCATCCAGGGGCGGTAACTGATCAAAAATGGATTTGTACTTGTTCTGGGCGTCGGTGAGAGCGACAGAGAGTGCATCCTTTACATTGTCCATTAAAGAATTTTGCACGTGAATATCAACCAATAGTGATATTAAGCTATCAAGCGTGCTTCCCTCTTATGTAGTAGACAAGTGTGTAGCTCAGTTGATCTGTTCTTGGACTGGTGAAAGATGTGGAAGGAATAATGTCTCAAGTGTCATTATGTCCATCTTGATCTTGTGTTCTTCATTTCTTAAGTCCAATTGTTGAGCCATGAGCTGTTGTAACCTTGTATAAAAATTCTGAATTGAATTTGACTCTATGGTCAACTTGCTTGAGAGATCGGTGATCTCTTTCTCAATTGTCTTTGTTTTATTCTTAATGTCTTTAATGAATAAATAAAATGTGCACAGTTTCTGAAATAAATAATGAATGTGCTTGAGTTGAGGAGTCAACTCAGCAATAAATTTGACAAGTTTGACTTTGCCAATAGCTAGAGCTTTCTATACTTCTTCTATCATTTTTGTACTGAGCTCCTTGTCTTTTATCTTGCTCAAATACTCAAATGCATCAACTCCAGATGTTTCTATTTGATTAAGGAGTTTATCCAGTTGAACATGGATGGCTGCATTGGTTGACATTGTAGATGTAGGTAGCATATCTGATAGCAGTATCTTCACCTTCTGAAGTACTTTATTCTTCTTTTGTATGGCCATCTGTTTTTCTTATTCGGCCTTTGCTTTGCACAGTTCACCAAAATCAGTGAGTGCTTGCCCCTTTAATTTTGATATATCCACATTGGGCAACACTATTGGTTTAGACAAATCAACTTTGAAACTATGCTTTTTCACTTTCTTTTCTTTACCTTTGGCTGGTTGGACCAAGACGATAGCTTGGGAGGCTTGCTGACCCTGGATAGGTTGCTTGGTAGAGGCAACACTTTGGTCGGTTCCTGTAGCCTCTGTGGTGTCTTTTGGTGTCTTGGTACTGGGTGTCTCAGCTGTAACATTTTCAGTGCTCAAAGGTGCTTGTGAGGTCTGTTCTAGAGTAGTAGCTTCTCATGATGTAGACTTGTGACCTTCGGTGCCTTGTGCTATATCCTGAGGAGCTTCGGTAGAGACGGGTTGCTTGACAAGTGGATAAGGTTGAACTTGTTCTAAAATGGATTCACTAGATACAATTTTTGCATATGTAGTGCCTTCTATCATTTCCTACTCCGATGCTTTTGCATCCATGACATCTTCCTCAATTTGAATAGTGTCAGCAGGGTCTTGTTCGGTAGCATTAGGACCTTGCTCGATGACATCAGGATCGTGCTTGGTGACATCAACGATTTCAACTGTAGTTTGTTCACTGACATCCTTGATTTTGAAGATTTCCTGCCACTTTACTTTTGTCTCATTTTCTACATCAATATATAGCCCATTCATCAGTTTTAAGGCTCTTTGTTTCACAAGAAATTTTGAATTGTAGGTTGTCAAATGTTCCTTTATTTCAGCTACTGACATATTAGGAAAGAGATGGACTAGACTTCTTTCTCTGATTTGTTTCTCTGAGTCCATTGCATACTTCCATCTATTATCAATATGCAAGTAAAGTTCATTTGGAAGTGACTTTGCTAGTTCCAATGGAGCTAACCGAAACTTTAGAAGTGTGCATATGACAGCTTCTTCAATTTGTCTCTTCTCATCATCATTTCTAGTTTCATACTTGACATATCTAAATGAACCAAATCCACAATATTCTTTCAGATTAGCACAAAAGTTTTCAACACTATGTATGTTTACCTTCTTGCTCTTGACAATTTGGAATTTGTTTGCATCTTCTGATTTTGTATCACTAGACTCTTTTGCCAAAATGAGTCTCCAAGTAGATTTCTTATAGGTCTTTGTTACCTTGGGAGCAATAACACTCTTTTGTTTCTTACTCAATGATGCTGCAGATGCTCTTGTGTTAGGTCTCTTGGTTGGAGGAGTCGGTAGGGCCTTTGAAGTGTCCTGTTTCTTTCTTTTTAACACTTTACCCTTAGGCAATTCGGTGCTCAGTGTTATAGCTGCCTCTTGAGCTTCTGATTCCTCTTCGGTGATGGCAAGAGTGCCTTTGAGAAGTGTAGAGGAAGAGTCTTCTCTTAATTTTTCTAACAATGCCTTAATCATCTTTGTTGCCTTTCTTGTAGCTTTAGGTACTACAATATTCATTTTTACCTTTTCCTTTACTTCTTCATAGGTACCATACCTTAGCTCGGTAGCATGCCTTGGTAATGTAAGAAATGCATCAATTTGTTGTTTTGTGATGTCAAAGTCAATCTCGTAACCCATTGGTGACAAAGATTGAGTCCTCGGTTCCACAACATTCACATAACAGTAATTGGTGTCAAATTCAAAACATATATCATTCTTGTATTTCTCTACTAGTCGGGATGGGATTCGGTACCTGTTATGCATCTTCTCTTGAAATTTACTAAAGTAATCATCCATGATATCATTGAAATTATCTCCTAACTTCTTGATGAAGTCATTAATCTGATGGGTGATTGGTCAGTGTAGCTCCCAAACTACTTTACCGACTGATGGAAATAACTTTTCAAAGTAGAAAAACATGCATACCAGTAGTGATCCAAACTTTAGAGTATTAGCCAAGTTGTTCTTCTTCGACTTCCTGATTGTGTTCAGATTCTCAAACAAATTCTTCAATAACACTTCACATAAGTCAATTTTCATTCCCTTTTTCACAATTTTGTAAGCTAAGTCAACTGCTGCATAGGGTACATTGTTTTCCTTTGCTGATTGGAAGAAATAGTAACCAATTACTCTAATAGAAAACTTAAGTTTTGCATCAGTGACATTGTTCAGTTTTAGTCCTCTGTAATCAGATTCTACTCCGATTAGACTGATCAATTCCTTCTGTGATATCATCTTTTGGGCTCGGGCATGATCATAGATAGGGTAACCGATAATCAGATGAATTATTTCCTTGGTTATCTTGAATGGTTTCTCTTCTAGCCACATGAAATCATCATTAACTCTGCTCAGAACAAACTTGACCCATTGGGGTTGGAACACACGAGGATAGGTTAGGGCTTCAGTTAATCCTTTGATTTTGATGTGTTCATACTTGTTGTTTAATACACCATCGGTACATAGCTCATCATAGGTGTCTCCGATTTCAACATGACTGATTTCTTCAACACAACGTTTGGTGAAGAATCTCACATCTTCGACTAACAATACTCTGTCCAGGATGAGTGAAAAGGCAGTTTTGTCATCCAGTTCGGAAGCGACTTTGGGAGTCAAAGAGTATTTCAGCGAGGGCTTCTCTACATTCTTGACAACTATGGGATCTTGGATCTTGGGCGCCATTTAAGATTTAAGGTAAAAAATAGTAAAGAGTCCTTAGGGTTTCAAGATTTCAAAAGATAGATGCTTTATACTTAGCAGATAATGGCAACTAGATACGCTTGGTAAATCGGCTTAACAATCTATTGAGATTTGATGTAAATACCTTGGATTCACTTTGAATGAGGTTTTGATTGCCTTGGAATCGCTTTCTCTTCTCTCTCAAAAACTTTGGTAAGTGTGAATGACCACAAAAATGCTTTTAAGTACACAAAATACTTGATCGGGCTCTGTGCGGGTTAGGTCAAAAACATTAAATGCACTTGGTTCAACGTTAACCAATTTATTCTCCTTTTTCCATTTTAACCAAGTAACCAAGCTTCCTTCATTTATCGACTTGGCAGGCTTCTTGTATTCACCGACTTGACAGGTTTCTTGTAAAGTGCTTCAAAAAACTTTGATAGAATTTCAAACTTGCTAATACATCTTAACTATGTAGATTTTGAATTTAGTACATAATAGAATAGGAACTGTTATGATTTTAACCTTCAGAGAATGCAGTCCCTTCATACCTTTACCAATTAATTTGGAATAGGAGCACCTAACTCGGTAGGTAAGGTGTTTTATTCATTTGACACAATTACCTTCTTTTTCCAAATCATCTTTTATTTTTCTTTTATTTCCTCAGTGTCTTTTCTAGGTTGATCTCTGCAATCTCCAGCTAAGTGTCCTACTTTGTGACAATGAAAACATGCCATACCAGGATTTCTCCATGATCTTCGGTTATTCATTCCAAACCTTATAAAATAGTTAGCACTAATATGTCCATATCTTCCACAACATTCACACCATATCCTTGTATTGTAATCCCATGGTACTGTTGCATATTGTCGGTAAGGATTTGTGTGAGCTCGATAACCTCTAGCATTTGCTCGATGTGCAGACCACATATAGTTCTTTTGCTTAAGCCAGCACTTCTCGGTACTATGCCCATATCTATTGTAGTTTTTACAAAACCCTTTGAATTTTGCCTTCTGATAATTGTTAATAGACTTTGTCCTACATTGATTAGATGTGTGACCATATTTATTGTAATTGTAACAACAACCATTAGACTTAGTGACATTCAGTTGCTTACCTTTTTTGATTTGGCATATGTTGGCAGTGTGACCTTGATTTCCACAGTAGTTGCAAATAGGCTTCTTTCTGTTGATGTTATTCCTGTTTCCAGCTTGCTTTGATGATTCTCCTCTCTCGGTAGTATGAATTCCTTTCTCAGTAAAGTCTTTTCCTTTGTAACCAAGTCCTGCATCTTTGTTGGGTCTTCTTGTATTCAGTTGTTCATCCAACATCTTTGATGCTTCATAACTCTTCTTCAATGTTTCTTTGGATTTCTTCTCTATTTCAAGTTCATCAGTCAACCTTGATACTTCAAGTCTCAATGCTTGATTCTCATCATTCTTCAGAATTACTTCATGATGTGCATAACCTAGTTGATCTGATAGGTTTTGTTGAATTCTAGTCAACCTTGAGATTTCATCATTCTTATCAAATACTAAGACTTCAAGTTGTTGTTTCTCTCTTTCTAGATTTCTTACTTTATCCTCAGTTGTTCTTAATGCATCTAGATTTTTAGTCATCTCTGTGCTGAAATGTTCATGTTCTCTTTTCATTTCTTTTAGTTAATCAACCAATGCTTTGTTCTTTTCTTTCAATACTCCAATCATTTCTTTAGTTTCTTCAGATATACTGTTCTCAAATGATGTCTCAATTTGTTCCACTAACTCTTGAGTCCTGCAAATCATCAGATAATCTTCTTCTCACTTTCAAAGATTTTTGCATTTGCCTCTACATGTCTGCAATCGCTTGATTAGCATGATCCAGCTCTTCTTGCAGATATACAATCCTCTAAGATTGTTTATAGCCTTCCATTGATAAGATCTTTCTCTTTAGGTAGTTAAACCCTTTTCCAAGATTCAAGATTTGATACCAATTGTTAGGCCCAATATGGAAAGCTAATATACTGAGAGAGGAGGGGTGAATCAGTACTCCAAAACTTCTCTTGAATAATAACTTTACTGTTATGCATAAACCAAATAGTGCAGTAGCATAAAATAAAGTTAAAATAAATAGATAACAATCATACATGATTCACTCCATAACACATATATTTTGGTTACGCAGAAACTCTTGGTTAGAGAGAAAAACTACGGTGGGGATGGCACCCACAACTTCACTACTATAATAATAAAGAGTGCTCGATTAGAGCTACATGTTTAGCTATTTCAGATAGCTTACCCTGTTAGGAGTAACAAGATCTGTTAGATCTACCTTGCTAAAGGATTTTACAACACTTAATATAAATGTTGCACCTGGTTAGAGGCTTTACAATTTATAGACTTGATTAGAGTCTTTTACCCTGTTAAAGGTTTCTCTTACAACTTCACAATATTACAATAAAATCATTACAAATATCTGCAACTTTACATCTGAAATGTTATAGCAGATTCTATGTGCTCAGAATAGATTACCTTGCTTATAGCATACCTCGTTAACCCATATAGTAACTCGGTAAACCCTTCTGTATACTCTGTTCTTCGACTGTTCTCTAAAAACCTTCTTGGTGACCTATGTGTCTCTGTAACAGTCTTCTTACACTCATGCACACACACTTAACTCATGCTGTATAAATAGATCTCTTATGACGGTGATCTAATTCATTGCTTTGATCTTACAAACATGATTTACTGAATGAATAATCATGTAAAACATTTCATTGGTTAGATGACCTCGAAATCATACACAATCTTCTAGTGCAATTTCCAATGTGATAATGGTTAGATGTGCCTCGATCTTGTAACACATTTTCATATGCATGTCCAGGTTCAATGAATCTGGTAACACATTTCTCTCGGTGTGTCATCTTTTCTTCTTGGTAGACATGAAAAGATACTTGGTAGACAGCTCGGTGTATACTGTGTTCTGTGACTGCTTTCTTCAGTAACCGACTAGACTGTGCATACCAATTGAATATTTTGGTAATAGTAACCGACTAGAGTATATAGTATAACTTTGACATAAATCTAATGGCAATCTGATAAGTAGTAATAGGGGCATGAGTGTTGAAGTAATTAGGACCCTTTATTTAATTATTTAATCAATTAGGTCCTTTAATTACTTTATCCACTTTAGCTAAACCTAGGTTCTTTTTCCTTTTATCTAACTAAGCCAACAAGAGATTAATTTGTCTCATTTAAATCTAATTTGAGGGTTTGCATATAGTTTTTAATCATTATGATTTATAAATAATTCATTCATTCATTGTATCATATTCTTTTGTGGAATCAATATGAAATTCTCAATTTGTGTTGAGAAAATTATCCTTTCATGATTTCTCTGTGTACAGGTGTTTTTCTTGCAAATGATTCTTGGCTCCTACCATTGTATCATCAACTTCTACATCCACAAATAGGGATAGTACAAAAAACAACAATGCCTCCAAAAATAGGGCACAAAAATTCAAAAATTATTTATACATAAGAAATCCTTCAACAAACTAATATTTTATTTAGATTATTGACCTAATTTTTTTATAATATATATAATTTTTTAAGCATAGAAAAGTTAGATTAAAGCACTCCAATTTTGCCTAGAAATTTTAGAGATGGTTTAGATTGATTTTCTTTTATTTTTCGAAGATGAAGATGATTAGAAGTATGCATATTTAGACACAAATACCTTAGAAATGTCTTAATACCCTAGTAGTCCTTGCCAAAATTCCAAGAAAACTATTGTTAGCTTTGTCCCACTTGTCACTTTTGTTGCTATCTTCAAGGGCAATAAAAAATATGAAGACATTTTGCTAGAGATTATCTAAATATGAACTTGTAGCTATGAATCTCACCTCTAAATTTGCCTCCAAACTTGATAGAGAAACACATCTCTGAAAAATGATGTGCTAGGGCATCACAAACCAAATCCCTTCCGTTTAAACACATCCTTTTGACTAGGGAGATGCCATATGTTTCCCTAAAACATGTTTCAACCTTTAAAATTTTTTCTAGGAAGATTCATTTAACACATAAATAATATTATTTACATGCAAGCTCTACTTGACTTAAGTTCACTCTTCTCCTTCCCATAATTGCCTATCTTGTTTCAAGATTTTTGCACCAACCTTGATTTTTATGGGATCTTCTTTCTTACCTCCTTAGCATAAGGAATATTTTTAAATGAACAAATTTCTTATTTATATCATGGAAGTAGACTCTACATAGCTTAAATTTTGTTCACCATAGTGACTCAAAAACACTGGTTCTATTTGGAAAATTCTATAAAAAATAAGGTATTTTATGTTTTCTCCATGTCATCTTCTTTCTCATACTAGTGAAAAAGAGAGGATCGTCATAATTTATATATAATTTAACCTCATCAAAATAATATTAAAGTTTATAAATATTTAATATTATTCTAATTTTTCATTAAACGTAGAGGCCTTGGTATGAAAAGCACTTTGTCTCTTCAAATTTACAATTTCCTTAAAAATGTAGAAATATGAGAGTTCCCTTGATTTCCATGAGAAAGAACCCAAACATTTATTTTTATTTTCTATTGAGAGAGTCATCAACTCTACTACAATGAATATAGAGATATTATCCAAAGGATATTTATAATCTCCAAGATGTTTGGTGGATCTAGTTCCCATGTTGTAAAGGTAAGAATATTCGTATTTGTCATGATGTGGTGCATTAAAAAGTCCTTAAAGAATGAACCCAAGGAGTTATAGATAGCAGCAAAACTCAATAAGTTATAATAGGATAGAACCATACATAATGTTGATTAATTGAAATCTTAGTTTGAACTTAATTTATATTTTAAATTGAAACATTTTTTATTGATTTCAAATCACTCCAAGTAATTTTAATATTAAATGTATCTTGAATCTAAATAAAATCCTTCATGATGAGAAAGGCATGAAGGATGCTTCCTTTTCTAATGTGCTCGATGATGTAAGTTATGTCTCATAATTACACTCTACTTAAGATGACTTAGGATAATTCATCTCATATTAGTTTGCATATGAGACACATAGGGAAGTGTACACATAGGGAAGTTGCTTATAGGAGAAATTCCACCTTTTTATTGTCTTATCTTGTTATAACATTCAACCTTTGGTGGGTTATTAACCTTTTGTGTAATATTCTATTATTTGTCCTACCTACCCTCACCTACCATTGTATTTCATTGGGCCACATGTCATGATTGTGTGATCTTATAACCTTGCCTTTATGATAGGCTCTTTTAAATTGTAAGCAATTTTCAAATCTAATCCAATCCAATCAACTCAGTTAGTTGGGTATTTTGTATCTTGATATGAATATAATTTATTCTTGTCACATATTTTGTTCTCTCTTGTTTGTGCTATCAATTGGACTCTATATCTTGGAAAATTTTCATAGTGCCTCACATATGAAATTTATCAAGAGATGAATTGACATATCAAATTATTTAGACCTTATTTCCTTCTAGAGCATGGATAGTAGAGGAAGACAAAATAATTATTTGAAGAATATTTTCTAGCTTTTGAATGGGATATGTAGAAGTAATTGGAAAAAAGAGCCATAAACATGAGCCACTACCAAAATAGTCATACAAATCTAAAATTTCACTATAAGTAAAATAGGCTTGGTAATCTAGTAGGCTATATTTTTCTAATTTTGGAGATAATAGCCTACCATCTAGTGAACAAGGATGCTTGTAACTTAAAAGGAACCCCAAGAATATGAAATATCTCCATGATTAATCTCGATTCACACAAAATTATTGAACCAAGGAATCTAGGAGAAAATTATTACCTATAAAATTGAATTTCATGCCACTGAATGCTAGGATGTAAGGCTTTCTAGAACATATCTAGATAACAAAAGGATTATTTATATTTTCTTCATTGTCTAGAGTAATAAGAGAATCATCAACAAAGTGTTGGTTTATTGATTGTGTTAAACAATTAGAAAAAGGAATGCCTTCAACCAAAATTTGAGTTATGATATTACATAGTAGATATCCAAATCCATTACCAACAAGAACATACAGAGTAGGGACTAAAAGACATCCGTAATGGATATACCTAAATAGATCAAAGGCATTGGGTTATCAACCAATAATATTAAGGAAAACATAAGTATCAACAATTGTTTTTATCTAATTGAACAAAATGAGGGTCAAACGCTAATACATGAATCATGAAAATGATAAAAGGCCACTCAGTTCAATAATAGGCTTTTGCATAGTCAATTTTGATAAACATAATGTACAATTATTATCTTTGGGATCATTCCATAAACTCCCAAACTGTAATAATATTTTTAAAAATATGTCTAGATCTAATGAAGCCAACTCGTTTAAGATGCATAATCTATTCAAGGGGAGGTCACAAATTTAAGACAAGAGCCCTATAGATGATCTTATAGAAGATATTAAGAAGATTTATTAGTCTCTAATCACATGTATCCTATGGATGTTTATACAAAGATACAAATTTAATATTTCCTTTGATTTATGAACCTTATGTAAGGAATTAGCATACAAAGCTTTTAGGTATACTTTATGGAGATCCTTAGCAGCTAAGTTTTAGAAAGCCTTGAAATTTACATGGAAACCCATCATAGATCTAGGAGTTTAACAACTATCCATTGAAAAAGTGGGTTCTTAAAGATCAAAAAGTGTAAATTTTTTATCATAATAAAGTTGTTGAGTATGGCATGACTTATTTTAAAATGAGGGGTTAGTTATTCTTTTTTTCAATGGTAAATAAGATTGTGGGAATTAATAAAGTTTATCGTACATGTAATAATTATATATGTAAATATATACTTTAATATAGTTAATGGATCAATGTGATGTATATATATTTAAAAATTTAGTTTTGAATATTCTTGAATCAAATATTATTTTATGTAATTTCTAAATTGATTAACATTATTTTTTAAATAGCTTAGATTGTGTTTTTAAATTAACACCTGGACCAATAGGATAATGACAATATTTTCAATAGGATTAGATTTTGAGAGTGAAAGGGAATATTTGACTATAGACTCGGTGACACTATGTTGCTTAGGGCTATATATGGATCAAGTTGTACCATAGTCTAGCACTCTTGAGAAAAAAATATAATATATACTTGTGAAGTATAATGTAGCATATATGGCCAATGATTGATAGATTGAAGGTAATCTAGTCTATTTGCAAGTGGCTTGGTTAACAGTTGACCTTGTTAATAATTGGTTAAAATGTTGTAATAAGAAATCTAAAACTAAATTTCTAAACATGGACCCATGATCAAGAGATCAAGTTGATTTTGTGAAAAAAAATTGTTACCATGAACTAGGTCATTTTGTGTAGTTTCTTTAAAATAATTTGGTTGGGTCATTTGCTAGTGCAATATTATGAAATTTATTGACGTTCACTTTTGTATTTATTTTTTCTAAGTTTGATCATGCTTATGAGCATGGTGAGACTTGTTTTGAGACAAAGTAAGTGCTCTCACCTTGTGTCAGTGCTCGCTAAATTTTGACTAAATATTACGTTCAACAGGATGGTACATATTCAACACGGCGATTCCCAGTCTTAGTCTTCTATTAGTTTTTAATTCAAAATATATACGTCACGCTCGACAGAATTTCAAATACGCTTGTGAACGACTCTTTGCATGGTCTGACAAATTATTAAATAGAAAGAAGTGGGAAAGATTACGAGTCAAAATCTGCTAACTTTGCCATTAATGACGGCATTTAAAGATATGCAAGGATTTTACACACGAGATTTTCAATTTGAACCTCTCTGATCGGCAATACTTTGAATTGACCTGCTTTCAATTTGTGTACGTGTCTCGTATCAATATAAATAATTCAGTCCTGCTTCCAGAAAAAAAAATATAAACATTTGTGTACGTGTCTCGTATCAATATGAAATACAATTTTTTTGTTTTCTTCAATAATATAAGGTTATTATATGCGGTAGGCGAGAAGTAGGAGCAAAAATAATGGCCGTTCACTCGCATTTGACAATTGTTATTGTAAAACACATCAGTAAGCTGATAAATTATTTTCAAACAAAAATTAAAAATTAAAAATTCATGGTTTGAAGTTTTTAATTATTTTAAAATTTATATTTATAATGTATTACTATTAGAAGTATAAGTCTAATATAATATATTTAGTTCAGAGTCTAAAGATTGAAGATATTTATTATATTTTTGAAGGGCTTGGATTTCAAGGGCAAAAATATAAATATAAGTTAATTTGGAAACTGAAATAGTTACATAAATATTTCTATGCAATGATAGCTGTTATTAAAGTCTCAAGAATAAAAATTCAAGGAGGTTTCTTTATAGAACCACTTCCAAGAAGCATCAAAAGAGAACAAGAAAACAAAAAGACACTAAGAACAAGACATAAAACTATTAGCCTAAATCATATGATGAAAGAGCGAGAGAAGTGAAAAGGCCATAAAACCCTATCAAAGGTCTTTGACATGTCTAACTTGATAAACATGGCTCCTTTTTCTTATAAGAACCCATAGAATGGATAGATTCTACAACAATAACTATTCCATCAAGAATTTGTTGCCCATTCACAATGCCCCCCCACTCAAAGATATAACAAATCTAACATATGTTTAAGACAATCAATCATCAAACTAGCAATTATTTTGTAAGTAACATTGCAAAGAGTTACCAGATGGAAAAAAATAAAATGAATTAGCCCAAATTTTCTTTGTGATTAAAGATAAAAAAGTGCCATTAAGATCTCTAAGCACATTGTTGGTGTAAATAATTATTTATCATGGATATTATTAAACCTTACTTAAGTTTACTTAGGTACATGCATTTCATAGTAATTTGGGTAGGAGACACTTGGGTGTTTGTGCCACATTGGGATAGTGTGTGTAGGAGAATTTCCACCTTTTATGGTGTTGATCTTATCTTGTTGTTACATTCCACCTCATGTAGAATATTATATTGTTTCTCCTACCTACTCAAACCTATTTCGTACCTACCTTTTTTTCTTATTGAGCATAATTTCATGCTTGTGTGCTCACATATCCATATAGCCTTGCCTATATAAGTAGGCTCGTCTACATTGTATGTAACAACAACTATTTGAACAATGATTGATGATCCAGTTGATCACATTTTGCATCTTGATAGAATACAGTTTATTCCTACCATCTATTTTGTTCTCTCTTATTTGTGTTTTTCATTGCCTCTAGATCATGGCAAAATCTCATATGGTATCGGACCCATTAGAGTGTCATTGGTTTTCCAATTGAGAGAAATTTGGGGTTTTGCGTTTTGGAGCTTTTTATTGCAAGTTATTATTGGAGCTTGTTGGGTCAAATCTGAGGTCACCATTGGATTGAGGAGGTTTGAGAAAGTAAGAATCACCTTTTGTTTCATCCAAATCCAACATCTAAGGCCAAATCTAGAGCCGTTTGAAGGTGGAGGGTGGTGACTTGTCCCGATAGCGATCTGCAATTTTGGAGCATTTTTGGCCAAATCCGTCATCGCCATTGTGCTCAAAAGGCCCTAGACCCCAAGATCAACTATCGATTCATCGAAATTGGCCTCCGTTACCCTGAGTTGGAAAAATTTCCCCTCTTGGCCTGCCGTACGGACTTGTAGGTATAGGTCTGAATTTTTATTTATTTTCCGTTTAGTAATTTTTTTTCAGAAAATAAAATTTTATTAAGTGGGGGGCGTTTTTTACAAATTTTATTGTTTGTTAATTTTTGTTTTCTTTGGGATACCCATGGTACTACGGGTACACTGTAGTGTACCTATGGTCCCACAGGCACTGTGGGTAATCGCAGTGTACTTGCAGCCCTGCAATGTACCTACAGGTAACCGCAATCACTGCGGCCCCGCAGTGTACCTGCGGGTGACTACAGTACTCTGAGGGCCCCTTCCCGTGGGGGGGGTACAAACAACTTTTTTTGTTGTTTTTTTTAATACAAAATTTTAAACTTTTTTCTTATTTATTAAAAAGTTTTTTTAATAAAAAAAAATTTAAAGTTTTTTTTATCTTTAATAAATTCTTGTTAAAGTTTTTTTAATCTTTAATAAATTCTTATTAAAGTTTTTTTTTTAATTTAAAAAAAAAAAATTGCCTTTTTTATGTTTTTCTTTATTTTTTAATATATTTATTGGCATAATAAATTGGTTTTTTTTAGATTTTTAAAATCTTTTAAAAACAAAAATATCATGGAATAAGTCAAACTGGGAACACAATTTTTTCTTGTCACTTCATACTCGTCTTGCAGTGCTTCCAACTGGTAGTCAAAGGGAGGGGGTGGGCAGGGGGTGGCATTGATTTGCTCCTTTATATCTCTTGGCCACATCCCAATCAGAGGCGTCTTTTTCTGCAATATTCTACAGGGCTTCTTTGGTGGCATCATCTTCATGTTTCCAGATTTGCACTATCATGTTGTATGCTCTTGCATGAGCAATGTTGTACTCACACTATCATAAAGTGCCACACCTCTTTGTATCTTGTCATTGTTGACTATTTGATGTAATCCTCTTGTATACGTAGATTAGGAATAATTGTGAGACTTGGTGCATGGCTCTAGTTGATGCTTAGATTGTACACATTTGTGCATGGCTCTCGTGACACTTAGATTGTACCAGTATTTTTGGCATTTACGAGTATCTAGATGATGTTCAAAGCAAATTGTCTCCATGCCTGACATTCATTTTGTTGCAGCGAGTGATTCATCGTCATTGACTTGGTACCTGGTTTTGTCACACTTTGACATTATTGGTGCAACATTGGCTCTCTTTCTTCCTAATGGGAAGGTATTTTGGTCAGCATCATTGGAACATCTTTGCAAGAGATTCGACATTGAGGGAGGTTTTCATGGTCTCTTCTTCTCTCTTATGGGGGGGACTTTTTCCTCACATGAGGTTTTGTTCTTCTCATTCATCATTGAGAGCATTGTGTGCTTTCATCATCTCTCTTGTGGGGGGGAGTTTTTTCCCATGTGGTTTTTCTCTCTTTCCTTTCTTTATGGGAGATTGCATTTGCATTTGCACATGGGTACCTAACATGGCCTCATAGCCAGGACCCATCTTGCATTGCTCAATTGCATTGTAGACTTTAGTGCATTCCTCTAAGTTGCACTCAAGGGGGGGGTGTTGTTGTAAATAATTATTCATCATGGATATTATTACACCTTACTTAAGTTTACTTATTCTTTCTCCTACCTACCCACACCTATTTCCTACCTACCCTTGTTTCTTATTGAGCCACATGTCATGCTTGTGTGCTCACATATCCATACAGCCTTGCCTATGTAAGCAAGTTCATCTACATTATATGTAACATCAACTATTTGAACAACGATTGATGATCCAGTTGATCACATTTTGCATCTTGATAGAATACAGTTTATTCCTATCATCTATTTTGTTCTATCTTATTTGTGCTTTCCATTGCCTCTAGATCTTGGCAAAATCTCACACATATGTTTCTAGGATTAAGACTCACACACAACCTCTAGAATATCATCTTTTGCAATATCTCAAAATTATTTAAAAAATCTAATGAGAAAACCATAAGGACCACAAGCCTTACCTTTATTCATTTGAAAGAGAATATTTTCTAATTCCATTAAAGTTATGGGTGTGTTATTAATTGATTCTTCATTTTTGACAAAACTAATGAGTGAATAGAGGTAAGAGTAACTCTTTCTACCTACTTTCAAACTCAACAATTTTCTCAAAATAGGGTAGCGAAAAAGAAATAGCTTCATTATAAATTTGTTGAAAAGAAGATAATTGAATATCTTGAGAAGATGCAATAGAAGAAATGACATTGCTAATTCTCCTATGACAAAAAGAGGTATTTTGATCACCCTCCTTAAGCCAAGTAATCCTAGACTTTTTCTTATGAAAAATCTCCCAAATTCCCATTCATGAAATTCTTGAGAAATAGTAAATTCCTCCTATCTTTCAAAAATCATACCAAATTTTTCTATGTATAAAGTAAGCCCATTGAACTTTTCTTCTACTTGTCTCTTAAAAAAAATAAATGTTTGCAAAAGTCAAATCTATTCTATTGTTTAAGCCTTTTACAAAAGGAATACATTGCAATACGAAAGGAGTGATTTCCTTGCAACTAACAACTTGTAATATTATCTTTTATTTATTGATTGTGAAGATCCAATATTTGTATTTCACTTTTAAAATTGCTCACAACGAATTTTTTAAATGTTTTTTAGGTTATCTCCTTAGCTTACATAGACCAATGTTCAATTCTACTAGCTTCGTAAGATTAGACATTCCTCCTAAACTTAGCAGATGCCAACATTTATAAATTCTATTTTTTCCTAAGCACCCTTGGAAAACACTCCCTTTTCTATGTGGCATAGTTCCTAATGTTCAACACCATAGAAAATGGTCCCCGAATAATCTTAGCTTTACTCTACAAAATGAGTACCAGTTCCACCAAACACCATGGGGACTCTACATAGCCTTCGAAGAAGATAGCAATGTGAACTATAGTAGAGTGGATGTCTCTCTCAATGGTGGATGAAAATGAATCTCCAAAGTACTTTCTCTTTCGAATCATTAAAATGCCCATAATTTCAACTTCTCAAGAGATCTCTAAAGTTCAAGAGCCTGAGTTTGTTTGATATCAAGACCTTTATGGTTGATGAAGACATTTTGTCTGTAAATATATTGATTTGATCTTAATGAATATTTGTTAATAAATTCATTTATTATCACTTATGCATGAAAATTTGAGATAGTTTTCCTCCTTGCTTTTAAATTTGTAAATATAATTGTCAAATTCATTGATTTCGTTACTACTAGATAGTTTATGTCATAGATTAAGCCAGGACGCTACAATAGTATGATCTATTAGTTTTCTCCTTCAAGGAAATGCCATAAATTGTCAATGGTTGTTCTTGCATATATTAAGTTTTGTCTCTCCCATTTGTATTTTCCTTTCTCAGTTTCCTTATGATATTGTAGATTCTCTTCATGAATTGGTTCGAGTAGGATTTGTTTACATTTTTATTATTTTATTATAAAATTGAGCTTTTATAATTTGATAACTATTTCTGCCTTAGTCTTTACTAGGCTCTTTGTTAAGATACTTATAGTCTACCACATGACTATACTTAAAAAGATGACATCACAATTTTGAGACATTGGAGAGAATCAAATCTCCCCTCAATTGAAAAGTTAGATCCTTCACTCATGAGTTTGGTGGAAACCATCAATCTCATGCATTTCTTCTATTAACTCATTTTAGTTTTTGTAGGGTCGAGATTAATTTTACACTATGAACAATTTTGATAGAAATGCAAGAAAAGTGAGATATATGGGAGGTGTATATATAAAGAAAAATTATGATTAAATACACAAGAATGCATAAAAAAGATAAAGATTACATTAAAAAGATAGACCAATTTCACAGAAAAATATATGACAAATATATAATCATATTAACTCAATCTCTTATAGCTAATTCAATTAAAAGAGATAAAAATTTATCCAATCACAAAAAACAAATGCTAAATAAAAAATAATATAAATATTTAACACTAAGCACAACCATATTTATCTAATATACAACACTTGAAGGTGAAAACAAAGAAAGATAAATCTAGAAAGGAACAAACGTAGCTATCCGTTGCAACTGGGTCCTTACAAAATGATGAATTTATATGTCAACCGTGTTCAATATATTGTTTTCCAAATAAACTTCCCATATTCTTAATGACATGGCCATCCTTCGCTCGTGGGTTGGGAGTCAATACCTTTTGTAATACGGAAGTGGACTTTCAGACATACTAACATATATTTTATGGTACAGAGGAAAAACAATGCTAGCAAAATACTAAAATATTACGAATATGAATATATTTTATCATAGAAAGGAAATATATGCGAACTAAATACTAAGATATTAGGAATAGAAATATATTTTATTGGTAAGGTAATATTCCAACCAAAGATAAAGGATAGCGACGAAAGAAAAAAACAACGATGGAAGGTCGATGGGAAGACTTAAAAATTTTAGTGTAAAACTCCAACTACAGATTGATTACTTAAAAACTCAGATATTGACTTTTTAGCGGAATCAAACTTTATTTTTTCGCATAGTAGTCATCGGTGGCGGCCTGTTTTCAAAGCATTTTTCATAGTTATATTGGTCGTTTCCATGAATTAACAATTTCGAATCCAACATCTACAGTTTTTATATAATGCTCTCTCTCCCTTACCCCGCACAAGTAATCCATTTTCTTGATTTATGTTCAGCATTAAATCATGGCATCCTCATCAGCATCTCGCCGAAGAAATGATGAACATGATGCTTTCTCTGGAATTGAACCTCGCGGCATAAGCAGGAAACTTGATGAATCTTCCAGAGTGTTTGATGTGTTCATCAACCACAGAGGACCTGATGTCAAACAAACTGTAGGGCTTCAGCTTTACAAATCCCTTACGGAGCTTGGAATACATACATTTTCTTGATTCGGAAGAGAAAGAAATGGGCGATTCATTTCCTTCCACAATTGAGAATGCCATCCACTCTGCTTCGGCTCACATCACTATCTTCTCCAATGGATACGCAGAGTCTCCATGGTGTTTGGTAGAGCTTCTTCTCGTGTTTCAGAGTGGAGCTAAGATTTTTCCAGTGTTTTATGTTGGCGTACGTGGACTCCAGCTGGACTCCACTAATCTTCCCTGCCTCCGTAACTTATCAACTCCAACCACCACATTTACTCCTCTTTCTCGTATCTTCTTTTACTCTGTTTTTTTATGCATCTAGATTGTTCGAGTTTTAGGCGCGCATTCTAAAAACAACTTTTATTGCTGTGAACAAGGCTCTGTTTTAAAAGAGAGCTGTAATGTAATACTTTGTTTTTTGGTGTGGGTACAAGGCATGAGAAACTCTATACAATGCAAAAGTAGTGACAGGCAACTCTGTTTTTTGAAGGCATTTTTATAAACTGTTATAAAATCTGTTTTGGTAATGATATAAATTGCTTATCTATTATTTTTTGCTGTCTTGTGTTCTTTCTCCCCTACAAAGTGGTATCAGAGCAGGGAAATCAGGGCAAAAGTTGCAGATAAAGGCAAGTAGAGGAGGCAGCCAGTCTGCAAGCAATCATCTCTATGAGGTGAAGTTGTTGAAGGTAATATCGATGTGTGGAGAAGACACAAGGTAACAAACAACTTGTTGCTGTTGAAAGTTAACATAGCTACTAGATCAAAGCTACTAGATACATATTGTTGTTGATAAAGAAAGAGAGACGCTGTCATTATTCAGAAGTGGAAACTAGTAAGGAAAATCAAAGTTTAATTAAGGTAGAAGGGGCTCGTGTAGAAACAAATAGAGAACTCTGTAAAGACAAAGTTTTATTCTGAAAAATTATGGCTGGAACAAATGGAAGTATTTCACAACCACAGATTCCAATTTTTAATGGCAAAAACTATGACTGTTGGAGTATTAAAATGAAAACCTTATTTTGCTCCCAGAGTATTTGGAACTTTGTTGAAAATGGGTTCCCTGAACCACCAAATCAACAAGCATATCAAGCACTTTCACAAGCTGAGAAAGACTTGCTAGAGGAAAACAAGAAGAAAGATGCAAAGGCACTATTTTTCATTCAACAAGCAATGGAGGAATCAATCTTTCTAAAGGTTGCAGCTGCCACAAGATCAAAGCAAGCATGGGATAGTTTACAAATAGCATACCAAGGCATAGGCAAGGTAATAATGACAAAATTACAAATACTTAGAAGCGATTTTGAAAATCTGCAAATGAAGGACTCAGATTCAATAGATTCATTTTTTACTCATGCAATGTCAATAGTAAATCAGCTAAGGTCCTATGGTGACACTATTGAAGATCAAAATATTGTAGAGAAAATACTTAGAAGTCCGCCTGACAAGTTTGATGTAGTTGTAATAGCCATTCAAGAGGCCAAAGATCTTTCTCAATTATCAGTAGATGAATTAATGGGGTCATTCTTAGTGTATGAGCAAAGAATAAATCGATCAGGGACATCATCATTGGAAAATGCATTCAAGACTCAACTTTCATTTGGCAAAACAAGAGGGAGATCAAATCACAACAGAGGTAGAGGATGCTTTACACCAAGGGGAGGAAGAGAAAATACACAATTTGAAAGTAGAAGACTAGCATCAAGCCCACATGCCCATTCTACACCAACAAGAGGAAGGGGGAGCAGTCATTCTCATAGCCATCATCAAGGAGAAAGGTATGATAAATCAAACATCCAATGTCATTATTGCAATAAATTTGGGCATTTTGCATCAGAATGTAGAAAAAAACAATATGATATGAACAAGAAAAAGACACATTTTACAAATGAAAACCAGACAAACACTAGTGAGCAAGACACCATATTGATAACATGCAATGTAGCACAAGAGAGTTCCAAAGAAGTATGGTTCCTAGATAGTGGTTGTAGTAATCATATGAGTTGTAATAAGAAGATGTTTGCAACAATGGATGACTCAGTAAAATCAGAAGTAAAATTGGGAAATGATCAATGAGTTTCAGTCATGGACAAAGGGTCAATTAGCATAAGAACTAAGCAAGGTGAAGAGAAGCATATTTCTGATGTATATTATGTTCCTGGATTTCAACACAACCTCATAAGCATTGGACAACTAGTGCAAAAAGGATATAGAATATACTTTGAAAATGGTGAATGTGTTATTCTAGACAAGAAACCAAGCAATAGGCTAATTGCAAAAGTAGAAATGACAAAAAAAAAGATGTTTCCATTAAGAATTCAAAGTGAACTATTTGTAGAGCCACAAGGATTACAAAAGGTTGCTGATTTAACTTTCAAACCCTCATATAAAAATGAAACTTGGTTATGGCATTTAAGGCTTGGGCATTTAAACTTCAAAGGGTTACAACTGTTATACAAGAAGAAAATGGCACATAGGCTGCCACCAATAGAGCCACTTAAGACCACATGTGAGAGTTGCATATTGGCAAAACAACATAGAAAACAATTTCTAGTTGGAGAGTCTTATAGGGCAAAACATCCACTTGAGATAGTACATTCAGACCTTTGTGGACCTATGCAAACACCTTCCATAAGTGGAAAGCTTTATTTATTGACATTCATTGATGATTTCAACAGAAAAGTATGGGTTTATTTCTTGAAATATAAATCAGATGTATTTGCTATTTTTAAGGAGTTCAAGGCAAAAGTTGAGAAAGAAAGTGGATACTATATTAAAACATTGAGAACTGATCAAGGTGGAGAGTACATATCAATTGATTTTTAGAATTTTTGCAAAGAAAATGACATAAATAAACAATTTACAGCAAGGTATACTCCTCAACAAAATGGAGTAGTTGAGAGAAAGAATAGAAAAATTATGGAAATGGCATGAAGTATGATAAAAGCAAAACATCTACCAAATGAGTATTGGGCGGAAGTGGTTGCATGCTCAGTATACATATTAAATAGGTGTCCAACAAAAGCAGTAATACATAAAAAACCAGAAGAAGCCTGGAGCAAAAGGAAACATAACATATCACATTTAAGAGTTTTTGGTTGTGTGGCATACTCCTTGATACCTCAAGAGTTGAGAAAGAAACTAGATGATAGAGGAGAGAAGTGCATATTTGTGGGATATAGTGAACAATCCAAGGCATATAAGTTGTACAATCCTATCACAAAGAAGTTGATTATAAGCCGTGATGTTGAGTTTGTTGAAGATGAAGCATGGGATGGTAGCATAGACAAAACAACTACAATTGCAACTAGTGTTCCACAAGAGAATGAAACTCAAGTTGAGAATCCTACTACACAAGCAAATGCACCTACAACACCTTCTAGAGCACCTAGCACTCCAAATGCTACAACACCAGCTAGTAATAACAGTAATGAATCTTCTAATCCAACCCTTGCATCGCTAAGATCAAGATCCATAAACACTTCAAAGAAGACACGTAGTCTAAGGGATATTTATGATGAAATCCAAGAGGTTGGAAATGATGATATATGCACTAATTTTGCATTCCTGATACAAGCTGATCCAATTTACTTTGAAGATGCTGTTAAAGATGACAAATGGATTGCAGCCATGGATGAAGAAATCCAATCCATTAAAAATAATCAAACTTGGGATCTAGTTGAGCTTCCTAAAGACAAGGATGTGATTGGAGGTAAGTGGGTTTACAAAACAAAGTATAATGCTGATGGAAAAGTAGAGAAACACAAGGCAAGACTAGTGGCCAAAGGCTTTGCACAACAACCGGGTATAGACTACAATGAAACATTTGCACTCGTGGCAAGATTGGATACAATAAGAATGGTCTTATCTGTAGCAGCTCAAAACAAATGGACATTAAATCAGCATTCTTGACTGGTATTTTAGAAGAAGTGTATGTAAATCAGCCACCTGGTTATGAAATTTTGGGATGAGAACATAAGGTATACAAACTGAAAAAGGTGCTATATAGTTTGAAGCAAGCTCCTAGAGCTTGGTACAGTAGGGATAGATTCTTATTTTGTGAACAATGGTTTTGGGAAGTGTGGCAATGAACCAACTTTGTATGTCAACGTGAATGATAAAAAAGAAATCTTGATAGTTTGTTTGTATGTAGATGATTTGATATTCACAGGTAACATATCCATTGACTCATTCAAGACAGCTATGAAAAAAGAATTTGATATGACTGATTTGGGGCTCATGAGATACTTTCTTGGCATGGAGGTAAGTCAAACTGATCAAGGCATTTTCATATGTCAAAGCAAGTATGCTAATGATTTGATGAAGAGATTTAAGATGACAAATGTGAATCTAGCACCTACACCCATTGCTTTGGGTTTAAAACTTAGTAAGGATGACAAAAGTCCTAGTGTTGATGCAACTTTATTCAAAAGATTAGTTGGCAGCCTCATGTATCTAACTGCCACAAGACCGTATATTATGTATGGGGTTAGTCTTATTTCTAGATTCATCGATAAACCAAAAGAATCACATTGGAAAAATGGGAAGAGAATTTTAAGGTATATAGCTGGAACAAAGAGTTTTGGGATTCTATATACAACTTTAGATGACTACAAACTGATTGGATATACAGATAGTGATTGGGGAGGTAGCATGGATGATAGAAAAAGCACTTCCGGGTATATCTTTCATCTTGGTTCTAGTGCCATCTCTTGGGCATCAAAGAAACAACCAATTGTCACCCTCTCATCACCTGAAGCAGAGTATGTTGTAGCCACATCAACAGCTTGCCAAGCAGTATCTATGAGGAGAGTACTTTCAGATTTGGGGCATCAACAAAAAGAACCTACTAAAATCTATTGTGATAACAATTTTGCAATTGCTTTATCTAAAAATCATGTCTTTCATAAACGGAGCAAGCATATTGATACAAGATATCATTTTATTCGAGAATTGGTGAACAATGGCAACATATATCTTCAGTTTTGCAGGTCCAATGAACAACTAGCAGACATTTATGTTTTTGAACACCTCCGAGAAGGAATTGGTATTGTAGACATATATGGCAGTGAAGATTAAGGGGGAGTGTTGGCGTACGTGGACTCTAGCTGGACTCCACTAATCTTTCCTGCCTCCGTAATTTATCTACTCCAACCACCTCATTTACTCCTCTTTCTCGTATCTTCTTCTACTTTGTTTTTTTTATGCATCTAGATGGTTCGAGTTTTAGGCGCGCATTCTAGAAACATCTTTTATTGCTGTGAACAAGGCTCTGTTTTAAAAGAGAGCTGTAATGTAATACTCTATTTTTTGGTGTGGGTACAAGGCATGAGAAACTCTGTATAATGCAAAAGTAGTGACGGACAGCTCTGTTTTCTGAAGGCATTTTTATAAACTGTTATAAAACCTGTTTTGGTAATAATATAAATTGCTTATTTGTAATTATATCTCTGTGTTTTTGCTGTCTTGTGTTCTTTCTCCCCTACATTTTACGGAGTGAAACCTTCCGATCTTCGTTTCATAGAAAAGGGAAAGTATGCCAAAGCGTTCACTGAATATGAAGAGAGGAGGAGGTATATGGAAAAGCTTAAGGATTGGAAGGAAACCCTCTAATCTGTTTCATTTATCACAGGAGGCGAAGTGAACAGCAATTTCAAGTAAGATCTCTGGTTTCCATTGTCCTTGGTCATTGTATATTCTTTTATTTATTCTTGCATGAAATTTCTAGAGTTTAGGCAACCGAATTTATTTCATATTACAATCCCTCTTTCCTTTGTAAAGTACCAGTGACTGCAAAAATATAGTGTCAGCTGTCGAAAAAGAAGTTCGTAGGAAAAAATCTCTACGTGTTGCCAAATACCCACTGGGACTTCATAAGCTTGTGAAAGATTTTGAAAGGCTGTGTCTCGATAGGTTTGTAAGAGATTTTGAAAGGCAGTGCCCGACGAGTGTAGGCGGCAAAGTGAAGGCTCATGAGATTGTCGGCATTTTTGGAATGGGCGGAGTGGGTAAAACAAGATCTCAAAAATCTCAAAATCTGGTATGCTTGGTCCTCCTCTCATGCTCTGCTTTGTATAAAATGGTAGATTTGCATCTTATAACTCATTAATACAACACAAATCTGAGCTGCTTCTATGATTGCAGGAATCGAAGGGATTCAGAAACATCCTCACTCAAACCAAAGCCAGATGTTTCCACTCATTTATTGACGAGGCCATGTATTGTCGAATTACATACTTTTTAGGGGAATCAGATGTCAGTGCTGACACATCAACGTCTTTGATGTGGCTTAAGCTCCAGTATCGGGGTTTCCATAGTCAGTATTAAGCATGCATTCCTTCATGGATTCCTCTTCAAAATTTACGATGTTTAATAATCAGCAATTTACATCTCAAAACATTGTGGCGCGGCCATGTGAGGTAATTTCTTTATTATTGATTGTAATTTAATAACACTTTTTTAATTATTTTGAAATGCCCACCCTGTTGAAATTTTGGAACTCACTGTATCGTAAAAGAATATATTTATTCAAATATAAATTTTATATAATGGGTAGAAATTATTTCAAATTCGTTTTCCTAAGAGGTAGTTGGTTTTAACAACTCACTCGACAAACAGTCATGGTAGACGTGTTTTCTGAAATTAGCTCTAAATATATTACAGACAAGTATTTCTTCAATTGTTCCGCTCCAAAATTTGGGACGTTCAATAATCAGCAAATTTTGTCTCAAAACATTGTGGCAGAGCCACGTAGAGGTATTATATTCTCCAATGAAACTTAAAATCAATTCACTTTACTTACTTATTATTACTAGACATTGAATGTAAGTTTAAAACAAATTTATTTTGAGTTTCAGGCGTCCACCAGATTGAATGAGCTGCAGACATATAATAGTTCTGCCAAAGGTTTTTCAGATTTATCAGGAATATCAAATAATTTGGAAAAAAATATAATTGACAACTGTAACAGTCTGAAAACCATGTCAGGATTATCCCATCTTAAGAAGCTGATAGAATTGAATATCTCTAACTGCTCAGATATTCAAAAAGTAAGTGTTGTACATTCGAGCTCCCTGGAAAAAATTGTACTTCACAATTGTCATAGTCTCAAAACCATGTCAGGGATATCTGGTCTTAGAAAGCTGGTAGAATTGGACATTTCTGAGTATCCGGTGTTTGATAAGCTGTGTCTAGTGGGTTTGAACAACTTGAAGCGTATTACGGTCGATAATTCTTTCAAGCCAGCATGTTTTGAGCTTGTGGATTGCAGAAATTTGAGAACAATATCAGGAAATTTAAATCTTGAAAATCTTTCAAGTATCAATATTCGCGACTGTCCCAAGCTTGAGTTGTTGCCATCTCTTGACCGTTCAAACAACCTAGAGACTATCACAATTGATGGATGTGTGAAGCTCAATAGTCTTAGCTTGTCCAGATGTCAAAATTTGAAAAGAGTGATGGGTAAATTTGATCTCGTAAAATTATTCATATGGGATTTGCCCAGACCTTGAAAACTTGTCTTTTCTTCACGGAGTAACTTGCCTTAGACGATTACTGTTGATGGATGTGGGAAGCTCAACACTCTTCAGTTGCTCAAATGTCAAAATTTGGAACAATTATACATATCAGATTGTCTAGACCTTGAAGAGTTGACATGTTCTGCGGCTGAAGCATGCCTTGAGAAGATTAGTATTGCCGGATGTGTGAAGATAAAGAATATAACTTTGCCAACAAAACTTTTGGGACTCGTAATAAAAGCTGAAGTTGCAAAGAACTGAAAACAGTGGCAGCAGTTTGTGATCATAATGAATGTCTTGGCTTACAGGAGTTGTCAAATGTGGCCCAACTGAGCTATCCGAAGTCTATTTTACGTCAGACTTCTCTCAATCTGTAGACCATACACGACTGTGGGAATCTTACCATCGACAAACGTGGGATTGTTACCATTGACAAATGTGCGATGCTGAATAGTCTAAAGTTGCTCAAGTGCCAAAATGTGAAAGATGTATGCATATCGGATTGTCCGGAGCCGCAGGAGTTGTCAAGTCTTTCCAGACTGAGCTGTTTGAAGCGGATTACAATTCATTCTTGTGACAAGGTACAAATTATAAAAGATATTGATGAGGTGTATGCATTGGAAAGTTTTCAATTGTTCAATTGTGGGGAGCTTGTAGAACTGTTATTTTCTGTACTCCAAACAAACCTTAAGAAGATTAGTTTGGTTAGATGTGGGAGGCTGCAGAATGTAACTTTGCCAACAAAATTAGTGGAACTCAGACTAGAAGAATGCAGAGAACTGAAAACAGTGGCAGCGGTTTGTGAGCATAGTGAACTACAGGAGTTGTCAAGTGTTGCGCGACTGAACTATTTGAAGCTGCAGACCTTGCAAGGCATTGATGCTCTACTTCGGTTGAAAAGGATTCAACTCTTGTATTGCAGCAATGCAACTATACGAAATTGCATTTCCACGTTGAAGGTACTAATTTGAAGACTCCTTTAAACTTTAAACCATCATTCTTGCTTTGAAAGTAGAGAAAAAGTGTAAAATTTTTAGTATTAACCTTCAATTTTATTTGACCTTCCTTGATTTTACTAAGTAATATCCTAATTTATTGATTAATGAAAATGGTGCTTTTCCTTTTTCTTTTTTGACTGCAGGGAATGTCTCCAGAGCTTCTTCTTCTTGTTGGAAAAGCAGTAGATGGAGCGCCTTCAATTTTAAATCCACAACTCTTCTCTGAAACCGATGCACTAATTTCAGAAATCGGTACTCCCTCTGGTGATAAACGGCAAAAAATAATGTGGTACACCATCGTCATCTATTGTGTTGTGGTTGTAATTAATAGTTCTCTTGAAAACCCTCACTCGTGGTCAAATAATAGGGTACATAAGGAGGAATGGGTAATTACAGGGGTAACTACTGACTGGTACTATGGAATGAGTAATTACAATTTTCTTCGCCATTTTGAAGATGTTGAGTGGCATGCAATAATGAAGAAAGGCTACAAGTTAGGCCTAAAGAAAATAGAAGATTGGAAAATTCAGCATGTATTACATACGGTTATTGATAGGTTATACAAGTAGTCAACTTCTCATTAAATTGAAGACTATCTCTACTCGTATTTTTAACTGTAACTTGGGTAATTGTACACCTAAAATTTGATATTTATAAATTATTTTATACAGAATCAAAAAATTATTATAAGTAATAATTCAAATTTATATTCAAAAGTCATTTCATATATGATAATAATTTTGTTTTGCTTCTTATAAATACACATATAATTAGTACTTTTATCGATATAACTAGCATTTTCATCAAAAAGGGGGTGAAGGATTAGACCAATAAAAAAATTATATATAAATTAATATGTTAGACTATAATTTCATATGTGTATAGAAGATACATTAACATAACTAATAATATTTTATTGAAAAGGTCTACAATATTGGATATTGCATGCTAGGTATTGTAATTCAAATTAATATTTTGGATCAGTGCATCTAGCACTATTTATTTCATAAAAGATATTAAATCTCAAAAGAGTGCACATGAGATTATGTTATGCATGTACAAGTCTTAAAGCTTCTAACATTCCTTCTTGATCCCACAACCCATCATTGTAAAAGTCATAAGTAATATCTATGATTACTTGTGTGGGCTTATGTTGTGTGCACACATGCCATTTGTGGGGGAGATGCAAGTTCATGACTTGTAACACCACAAAGGGTGAGAAAATGATTGGAATCCAAAAGCCACACACACACACACACCACACACAAAAAAAACAAAAAACAAACAAACTTGTAACACCACAAAGGGCAAGAAAATGATTGGAATCCAAAAGCCACACACACACACACACACACACACACACACACACACACACACACACACACACAGAGAGAGAGAGAGAGAGAGAGAGAGAGAGAGAGAGAGAGATGCATGAAAGTACACAAACACTTGAACACAAATTTTATAAAGACGACTTAGTGGACTCATTTTTGCACATGTTTACACGTCAATGTATATTCACATAACACTTTGTCATCTTGAAAAAAACCAATTCTCATGTATCCAATATAATGTACACCTCCATATGAGATCTTCTTGCTATATATTGGAGTCATGTATCCATAGATTCTCTTATTTGTAGGAAAGCCTATATGTGTACAATAGTAACAAAATCTAACACCCTTATTACATGTTTTGGTCAGCTTTAACCTCTAGACCATGAGTGTGTGTCATGTGATGTCTTGACATGTTAACACCATTTTAACCTTTAAATTGTTGTGCCTAGCCTCATCCTATGTATAAACCCCATTTTTTGCTTCCTCAAAAATATGTAAATGGACTCATAATTTTAAAGAAGACACATACCTCTATATGACCCTCTTTGAGCCTAAGGTTCACTAGGAAATTGAGCTTAAAATTTATTTGTAGAAATTACCCATAGTTTTCCACCTAATACTGTTCTTGTGTCTTTTTATGCTTCCAAATTATCATCCTTTGAATTCCAAAGCGAGTCTTTAAAATTTGGTCACATTTGCCTCATTTTAACATACAAAAAGTGATTTTGTATTAATTAACTTCACAAAGTTTTATGTTATTTTTCCTTATGCATGATGTACTACAACATTGCTTAATTTTTCTTAGGATGAGTTCTCTTTGAGCCCAAGGTATCAAATAATCTTTATTTTACCCTTTGAAAAAATTCTTCAATAGATTTACTAGAGCTAGGCAATTGATTTCCAAGGTTTCAAGCTAGATTATAATATTTGTTGTTGTGTTTCAAGAAAATCAAAATTATTTCTCTAAAATATTTGTAGTGTTCCATTCCTACCTCAATATACCATTCTTCTAGTCCTTCACCCTCGATTTCTCTCACAATTTTGTTAGGTATTCCCATCTCCACTTTATATCTTTGCATTTCTATTTCATATTGATTCATTTCTTTGTGATTCTCATTAAACCCTTCATTGTTACCCTAATGCTTTAGATTTGCATGCCTTCTTGAAAAATTATCTATAATTTAGATTTTTTCAATTTTATGGCATTAATGATGACATTTTAATATATAAGCAAACTTTATATTTAAATATTTTCATTTTGAACAAGTCCAAATCTAATCAATGCTGGGAAGTTCTTTGAATTGACCATTTATTTTAGTGTATACTTAGCATGCCATCCCTTTCTCCTTGATTCAAAGAACTCACATATTTCACCAATTCCCATTAATAACTAGAAAATTACAATTATATGTGATTTTATTAGTTGTGAAGCTATTATCAAAGTGTTTTACATCTACATTATTCAATACTATTATTAAAAATAGAAAAAATATGTATGTTATAGGGGAGAAGGGTTGGTATAAATGTGGGCTAAATTTACAAGCATATAGTGGTTATATGGAATATCGTAGGACCTATATTTATTTTAGAAATATGAAATGAGGTCTTATCTATCTACAATTAAAGTTTAGATGTGTGAATCATTATATAACTTGGTGCATTAAGACATCTAATGAGAAATTATTTAAAGCTATACTTTTAAATATTATATGAAAACCTAATCATGAAATCTGTAGTAGTTGAATCAATAATTATTGTTATTTGGTAGAATAATATCATTCTCTTATTCAAAAAATAGCTTATATGTAGCATAAATGATCTCAATAAATTTTGGTAACCATAAATCTTGTAATCTCTAACCTTTATGTACAACACAAATGACCCAATATTTAAAGCCCAAAACTAGTATATATCATTATAAAAAACAACACGTATTTATTTAAAAACACAACTTAAATTTGAATTTAAATAATAACACATATTTATTTGTTGTATCTATGCATTTTTAATATGACATTCATAGGTTCTGATGCGTTCATGTTGAAAGAGCAATGCCAATGTTTTTTATATAGAATGAATGATTTTCAGTGTCACATTTGGTAATGTAAGGATAATTTATACAAAGGATTTGATGCGGCTGTGATAACCAGAGAAATTGTAATAACTTCATTAACCATGCATAACAATAATGTAATATATGTCAACATTCCCCCTTTATTTCATTGATCCTAAAACTTACCCTAGGGGTTCCCTCAAGGATTTCACAACAAAAATTTATGATTATATTATATGAATACATATTTTTAAGAGGATCTTCTCTTGAAGAAGAAAATCCTAAACCAAGTGGGGCTCCATCAAGTTGTGTTCTCAAGCTCTTAGTCCTGAGATCTCTAATCACAAAGTATTGAATTATTCAACAATGATCCCTAAGAGAGATGATATATCTCTATCATTTTCTTATGACAATGAAATGGTATAATTCTCAATCATATACTCTAAAGCTCGCTCGATAGCAATCCATATTGAGCTCAACACCAAATCTCAAACCTGTCTCCAAAATATGACCTTCACAACACATGTACTCTTCAAATCTATTATCATCAACAAAGAAGGAAAAAAGAAACAAGAAAGACTAAAACCAAAAAGATTCTCATGCAAAAAACATCATATCAAAGCAAGAAGCTAACTTGAGATGATGAAAGTCCACTATCCTCTAGTGCCACCAACCTCTAAGATTTGAAATTTTATTTAATGCAAATAATTAACGAAAAAAACTTGCAATAATTTTCCTATTGTGATCTATATTAATTTTTCTTAACTTTTCTTGTACTTGAAATGTTGAGTTTACTTATGAAGGCTTCATCAAAGTTAATTTTTGCTAAATCCCATTTATCTAAGTCATCCATCTTTTATTTATCCAATTTGATATAAGGATTGGCATTATCCTTTCTAATATTATCTTATTTAATTATTTAATTTAGGAATCAATACTTAGCCTTTAAAGGTTTGCATATTTTTTTTTTAAGAAAGAGTAAACGATAGTTTTAAATTTTTGGCAAGGAAGTGCAATACCCCAAGCTTTATTTATATGTCACATTCTACACTTTCACATTCACAATGTGTAATGACTTAATATATAGACACAATGCACAACACATTTCATAATGTTTAAAATGTATATTTATTTATTTTAGACCTATGTAATTTAGGGATATATGCATCACATGGCTTAAAAATTATTAGGAACATTATTTTGTAAAACCGTATTACTAGACACATGATTTATATGTGGTTGCATTGCATCCTTGATATATATTGTTGTGTTATATTGGGTTGATCTTATGAAATTCTTCTAATAAGATTTCAGACATCTTTAGCCTAGGATAGCCACCTCCAAAGCTATTCATAACATTGTATTGATTCTAAGTTACCTTTGTTCAAATATCCCTTCCATAAAACATTCTAGACATGAAGCCATGTAAAAGAAAAGATCTACATTTGAAGGTACCTACTTTTATTTGAACTACTTTTATTTAAGGTCTTTACAATTTTTGATACTTTGTACTCTTTTTTTTGCCCCATCCCATGACTAGAACACACTATAGTGAGATCAACCAAATCGAGGTGGATAATGACTTTAAAGAGATTGATGTATGGATAAGCATGAGAATTAAATATAGAGATGAAAGGTGCAAAGATATGTGAGCATATAATAAGGAAAGAAGCATATGAAAGTATGCGAATACAACTAGATAAATAGGCACGACTTTGTAGTGGATTACACCATTGTCATTATATACATGAACTACCATTTTGTCAATATAAGAATTATACTAAATAAGAAATAACATAAAGACAGTAATTTTACCATTACACCCACAAAATTAATTGTATTCTTACAATAAAACCCTAATTTATACCAACATATTATTTTCAAATTGTTTTTCGAAAACTTAATATTCAATTTTTTTTCTTCAATTTCTTTTCAAATATTAATCAATAATATTTTCTCTCCAAAAAGAAACCATCATATAGACTCCATTCCCCTAGACTACTGTGAACACCAAGACTACCCTACATTGACTTCAGTTCTGGTGGAGCTTATCAACAATTGTACGTAGCACATTCAAAATCTTCTGTTCTTCACCTTTCATCACGGGCATCGTCACCCTTTTCACCATTACATCTTCCGGGAAACAAAGGTAGTCAAAGGGGAAACAATAGCCTTTGTTTACAATGTAACTGTTTATTTCATCTTCCTTGGTAATTACTGAAGTAATCATCCATTCGCCTTGCCGCACCTCAAATTTCAACCATGGATTAATATCATATTCACAGATGACCTCATTTATCATGTTTGTTGCCGTAGAAGTCTTCACCACAATAACAGCGCAGAAGATGATTGCACTCACCATGTATCTGCCCAGATGATTACAAGTGTTATCGATGCCGATTTCGACGACTGAATTGGCGTTAATAAAGTCGCAGAAGAGGTTTGTGTTGACAGTTGACTACGCTCCATCTACTGCTCTATCAATTACTTTAATAAAATCTGAGTAGAATGTCTTCGTTTACAGCAGATTACATAATAATCAGAAATTCTAGGCTATCTTCCAACAACAAAGGAAAAGCCAAAGGTGAGTAAATTAAGGAGCGTGGAAATCAATACCTCCATATTGAGAATACAATTCCGAATTGTTTCGTTGCCGCAATATAAATGTTCAATTTTACAAGTTTCCAAAATATTCCGTCTACACTAATCAAATTTTTGCAACCTTTCAATTCAATCCTCTTCAGCCTGGGAAGTTTTGAAATTATACAAAATTCCAGACAGCCGAGTCGAACAAGGCTTAACTCCTCAATCTTTTCACAGCTGCTAATATGTAATTTTTCTAGCTTTGCAAGATCAGATATTCCTCACACACTTTTCAGATGCCCACAACTAAAAATATTAATTCTTTCTACGCAACTGAGTTGAGTCAAATTTATCTCCTCCAGCTTACATAGATTAATGCTCAATTCTACTAGCTTCCTAAGATTAGACATTCCTCCTAAAGTTATTAGACGTCGACAATTACGAATTCTAATTTTTTCTAGGCAGATAGGTCGAACAAAATTAATCTCCTCTAGCTCCGAACAAATGGCAATGTTCAATTCTACCAGCTTCCTAAGATCAGATATTCCAAATACATGTTTCAGATTCTCACAACCATGAATTGTAATTTCCTCCAGGCAGCGCAGAAACCCCAAATTTAACTCCTTCAGCTCCGTCTGGTTGTAGATCCGCAGCTCTTTTAACTGGAAGGGCACCTAAAAATCAAAAATGTTTTTTTTTTAATTTCCGAATGTAAATAAAAGTGACCTAAGTATTATTATATAATAATAATGAACTCGATTACCAAGACTTCACCTTTCAGACATACCTGCACATTATTCTGCCACAAAATTTTCAGACCTCCACCTATGATGCTTAAGGTTTGTAAATTTTGAAGACGAATCCATGGAGGAATGTTTGTGACTATATGGTCATAAAAATTAACCTCAAGCCATAGTAAAGCGGCTGAAGTTTCAGACATATTATTTGAATCCCCAGAAAGTATTTAACATACACATGCCCGGACCGATCTATACAAGTATGCAAACACCGACCTTTTGTTTGGGTGAAGATGCTTTTGATTCCCTTTGATATCTGCATTCACAGGAACAATTTAGATTCGTATTCTAGTAAAATCTTAAAGATTTCGAATATCACTGTAGGAAGCAGAAATCTAAAGGAAAAACATACCAAAGGTTTACAATATACAGTACGCCACAGTCGACGAGGATTATTCAGTTGATCTGCCATTTCTCGTCCCAAGTCCCGCAAATGGCCATGCATTCTTAATACAAATAATTCTTCTCTGGTATCTTCGAAGGAATACATGATTTTTGACTTGAATTTATAACCATTTATTTCTTCAACGAGACATTTATTTTTTAGCCTTCGCAGTGCATGTTGAGCGCTCCACCCTGATCTTTCCCACACTCTGATGGCGTCTTTCTTCAATTCTCCTATGAAAAAACATGCCACATCCGTGAAAATTTGTTTTTCTTCATTGTCCAACGTGTCAATGCTTATTTTTAGTTTCTAGTGTATGTCCTGAGGCAGCGTCTTTTTTACTTTTCCCAATTCTAACTCCCAAAACTTCTTATCTTCGCCATGAACATGCCTGCCCAGAACTTGAAGAGACAGTGGTAAGCCGCCACACAAGTCTACGAAGTGGTCAACCAGCTTCTCGTATCCACCAAATGGATAACATCGGCTAAAAGCATGCCAACAAAACAGCTCTTTCTTGTCATCTGCATCCATTCCTTTCAAATTATAGGCAACTGTAATTCCTGCGTTTATGAGCACTCCTACATCACGAGTTGTAGCAATTACAAGACTATTGCCAGATTTATTTAGCTCATCACTGACCACTAGGGCTTCTAATTGTTCATGGTGATCAATATCATCCACAACAATTAGGAAGCTCCGATTGCGGCTCCTTGCGTAACGATTGCTGAGACAGCTTATGCCATCATCTACGCTTGGAAAACTTGGATGATCATTTTCATCATAGAGTTCTCTGAGGAGCTTCATTTGTAAGGATGGAAGATCCTTCTTCACATGGGCTTCCCGAACATCAAACAGAAAACATGAACGACTATAATTGAATGTTTTCTGTTGAACAATTCTTTGGACGGAGTTGTTTTGCCCACCCCACCCATGCCAAAAATGCCAACAATCTTAGGCATCCCTTCTTGTTTGTTCATCCCGCACTGACTTTCAAAATCTTTTACAAGCTTTTCATTGCACTGCTTTGCAAAATCTTGTACAAGCTTAGGAAGTCCAACCGGATATTTGGCAGCATGTATACGTCTCATCCTTTCTACTTCCTTTTGCACTGCTGACACTATCTTCTCACAGTCACTGAAACTTTATAGATACAGGAAAAATTCAATGACAAAAAATTTGTACCAGATTCAAAGAAGAAAAATCTTATCGCTAAATCGAAATATCAAATACGTTGAAGCCATACAAATATTACCTATTGAACTCTTCGCCAGCAATAAAGGAAATAGATTGGAGGGCTTGCTTCCACTCCTCAAGTTTTTCCATGTACCTCTTCTTATTTTCATAATCAGCGAATGCTTTGCCATACACTCCCTTTTCTATGTAACGAAGATCTGAAGGCTTCACTCTATAAAACACTGGAATAATGTTAACTCTACTCTGCAACATAAGAACCAGCTCCGCCAAACACCATGCCGACTCTGCATATCCTTTGGAGAAGATAGCTATGTGGACTGCAGCAGAGTGGATGGCTGTCTCAATGGTTGATGGAAATGAATTTCCAAGTACTTTCTCTTTCGAATTGAAAGAAAAGCATGTATTTTCAACTTCTCAAGAGATTTGTAAAGCTCTAGAGCCGGAGTTTCTTTCACATCAGGGCCTCTGTGCTTGATGAAGACATCATATAATCTTGTAGATTCAGAAACCTTCCTCCTCTGGATTTGTGGTTCGATCCCAGAGAAAGCTGGAGGATTCTCACCTTGTTTGTGGGAACAGGAAGAAAATGCCCTAGAGAAATTATAATGTTCGGGAGGCGAGGAAGAAGATGCCATAGATGGAAAATTAGGAAGGGAAAAGCGAATTGAAGTCGAGCAGAGAGTCCATAGAAATAGATGGCGTTGATGAAGCCTCGTAGAAACAACTTGTAAAGATGGAAAATGGTTAGAGAAGGTAAATGGTTAGAGAGGTTCGAGTATTGCATGTCACTAACATCTGTTTTGCAGGATGGGAAGATTTTTTTTACTATTTTAGGCATTTGATTATTTTCTTGTTTCTAACTTTTTCTAAGTTAGTTATTAGATGTTTTTCATTTTCCTTATTAGTAAAAGAATGAACTCATTTTCCTTTCGAGTTGTTTTAAAAAAACAACAAAAAAAAATCGTCTTCTTGCTTTCTTAGGGAGACAAACACTTCATTTTTGGGATTTAAAAAGAACAAGGACAAATTTTACTTTGGCAAAGTTTTAAAATCAACATCACCATCCTTTTGTGCTTAAAAGGATCCACTTCATTTTTGCATAAGTAAAGAACTTCACTTCCAAATTCTAGATAAAGCAAAAGAGGGAAATCCTTCCCCTTTCGAATTTATTTTTGTTGACCCAATATTGAAAATTTTCTTTGTTGACTAGGATTTCATTACTTACATAAAAAATTATTGATTTGAAAATAAAAAGAACACCATGCCTTTTTGGAGCAACATCTCCCAATAGAAGTTAGCAAATCACTGAATTAAAGGGTTAAAAAGAACCATTTGTGCCTTGTCTCGAAAGTGGAAGGTATACGCTGTCCCCTTAACTGGGTTACCAAAAAGTCAAACCACTCTTATGATTTTTTTCATTTCAAGCATTTACAACCATTAACAAGCCTACCCTATCGAGTTTCTCTTAGAGCACCATTTAAATGGTCGGTGAGAGGGGAACGACCTAAGTGGGAAACGAATTTATTTTCAAGTGTTCCAACCCACTATAATCAAAAGTGGAGGTTGATGAAAGTCCCCTTCAACGGTTTTGCTTAGCGATTAACCTTCTCCCAATATCTTTACGATATGTAAAGCCTTTGTTCTAAAGGTTGGGAAGCATCCCGAGGGAGTTTATCACTGAAGACCGAACATGAAGCTTGATTACGAACTTTAGCAATAGAAACCTTGAACTGAGTCAGTATCCAAACATCTTCAATATCATAGTGAAAGGATGGGGAAGAATCTACCCTCAAGATCACTCACCATATATCTCCCAAGATAGCTACTCAATTGTGAAGCAATTCACTTTGAGTTAATTTCTGGCAAAAAACAAAAAAAGGGCACCCCCTAGGGGTTGACACAACTGTTTGAGCTGACGCAGTATCGAGACTAGTGGGCTATGATATTGTTGATGACCTTTTAAAAAAGAGTCTGTCTGATTTGTCTTCTCTGTATCCAAACCTGTGAAAACATTGGGGATTTGAATACATCCTTGCAGAACATACACTATCTCTTCAGAATAGGCAAAATTGGTTGTCTCTTTCATGTTGTGTTTGCAATTTATATTTTCAGAAAATCATCCATCAAAATTAAACAAGTGTTGAAAATTTCCAAACAGCTAAAAACAGAGAAATCGAGGTAGTTTAGCGAATAAGAAAAACCTCTTAGCGCATCGGGAGCATACTTTAGCGTGTACCAGTTAAAACTTAGCGCACTCACCCTTAAAAATAGCGCATGAGTCTAAAAATTTGACAAACTTTTCACTAGCACTTCAGGACACCATCTTAGTGCTTTGAAGCATCAGCCTAGCGCATTGGGGGCAAACTTTGGTGCTTTGAGTTTAAACATTAGCGCATATTAAGGACATAATAACGGGTAATCATCCTTGCCAAAACAAAATTTAAAAATATGGGTTAGCACATAGCATAGGTAGCTTAGCGCATTGGTGGCTTTTAATAGCGCATATAGATCACACTTTAGTGCGCTAGGTCTCTATCTTAGCAGATAGGTAAAACTTAGAAAAACAGAGAGCAAAACTGAGAATTTTTGAAAATTTTTATCATCAGTCTCAGATACCCTTTTGGATCCTTAGTTGACGTCGCTAATCAAAACTTGAACCATTACATTAGTTGACCTCGCCAAGTCCTTCTTAGAACAACATTTGTCAAAATCCAAAACTAGCTAGGGGTAAAAACTTTATCCTATCAGAATCAGGTAGTATCATTACATTGATCAAAAGATCCGCCATCTAACGAATCCTATCAAACAAACATACCTAGTTTAAAACTTAAGTTTTCAAATCGAGTTTCCATATCGGGAGACTTTTATCCATATCATTTGACACACTTTGTCGTGGGGGGGCATCTAAACCTCCACTAGCTTAAATTTTTCAAACAAAGTATCATAATCCAAACATCAAAGGAAACCATTGATCACTCTTGTATGACCACTCCTCATATTTTGAGAAGAAAAGGTCTTCATCACAAAACTAAGTTGAAGAAGAGACAACCTAGTTCTCAGAAACTTTTTAAATCGCATCGTGCATTCTTGCGCCATATGCAATTATATCTTCAAGGCAAATAAAATGAGTTTGATGAGGAACCCTTAAGAAGCAGAGCTTTTCGTCAAAAAGAAACATTCAGTCAATGCTTAAATCAAGGAGGAAGAATCAACCCTGAATTCTTCCCATAAATTTGCATCACTTATAACATAGCTCAACCAGAACCACCAACCCCTGAACAAGTAGAAGAGGAGTTCATTCCTTTTGTCATAGAAATATTCTACTAGATGCCCATTGTCACTCGCTCTTAACAAAACAAAAAAAGTGAACCGCAACCAGAATCCAATATGGCTTGAAGATTATCCAATCCTTTTGAGTATAATAATCTAGGAGACACTGAAAGCACGAAAAAGCTCCTTCAAGAATGCTAAGAAAACCCCTCATTCCAAAGGCTCATGGAAAGAATCATCAAAGTTGACAAAGAAAAATATATACTCATGTTGACTAGCAAAGGAGTTAGACTTCCTGAAGATTTTGACACTGAAAACATAAGTAATATCGATGAACAAATCTTTAGAACAAGGTCTCGAATCTATGCCTATCAAGAACAACAGAGAGAAGAAGAAACATATAACCCATAACAAGTGAACATACCTGAACAACCTAACATACTAGAACACAACCATGCCCGGACTAGGGATAATGAAAGGAGAGAAGCTCTTACTCAAAAAATCATGCAAAGACAAATGCAGGACATGCGATAGGGGACCACAGTACGATACTCCTTGAACAAAATTTGTCCTTACCCCTTTGACATGACATTAAACATAATATCCTTTCCCCCAAATTTAGATATACCAAGATACGACAAGTATGATGGAAAAAGTGATCCCCACGATCATGTTCCGAAATTTTGCACTATAAGCCTAGAATTTGCCCATGATGACACTTACCTAATGAGACTATTCCCAAGAAGCTTAGAAGTGAAAACAATGGAGTGGTTGTCTAAACTAACACCTCTGATCAAACACTTTGATGAATTGATAAACAAATTTATCACACAATACTCCTATAATATTCAACACGCAATCACAATGTTGGATGTATGTAATACCAAAAATAAAAACGATGAGACATTCATGGTGTTTTTACAATGGTGGAGACATATGGTTTCAAGATATCTTTGAGATGTACTTGAAAAAGAAAAGATGGAGATCTTTATCGATAATTTAAATACTAAGACGAGTTATCAACTCAAGCTCTGATGCATCCCATCTTTTGCCAAACTAATCGAGAAGGGAATCCAAGTGAGGAAGCCTACATCAAGAAAGGAACTCTAAAATTTTCTAAGGAAATAACTCCTCAAACTTTAACAACCAACATAAAAATAACACTGCAGACAAATCTATATTTTCAACACGAAACAAAAATCTTCATGAGGGAGGAGTTGACGCTAATGACATGAAGTCCAAGCAACTAGTATTAGCTTTATCATGAAATTCACAAGCTAACAAAAATAAAAAGGATGCTAACCAAGGCACTAACACTTATCCACAAAATACCAATCAGGGACCTTCAACTTCAAACACCAACAATAATACCGAAAGCAACAATACCAATCGAGGGACTAATCCAAATCAAAGGAGTAACACCAACAATTTCCCAAATAGACACATCTACACACCATTGGGACAATCCTTAGAATCAACATTCTGAGAACTCTTGGTAAACAAGATTATAACATTACCAACCATAAACAACTTTGAACCCCAGATCAAACCACCTTGTGGATTGACTCACATTTTTGTGATTTTCATCGAAACAAAGGACATCAAACAAACAACTGTATGAGGCTTACAAATATTGTTCAAGACATGATTGATAGAGGTGATTTAATGGTCGATGGTCTCAAAACAAACAGTGATCATGACACGTTTAAAAATACTCTTCCAAATTACAACAAGGAAGGAGCTTCATCATCAAATGATATGAGAGGAGCTTGCATAAATCACATATACAATAACACCATCAATCATATATCGACAGATGACAACAAAGTAAATGTCATTAAAATCAAAGACAAACATGAACATGAGGCGATCAATGTAACCACCAGAGCTCAAAAATATGTCTTGAAAGGACATACATCAACAACAACCATCCTCCCCAAGACTCAGTATAACTTAGTTGATCAACTGCGGAAAACTCCTGCTCAGATATCCATACTTGAGTTTCTCAAACTCTTGCCGAAACATAAGGACATCTTGGAACAAGCAATCGTTGAAACAAATGTGCCTCAAGATCTAGATATTGACAAATTTCAAGCCATGATGGCTCATATGATAGGGCATCATAATCTCGCCTTTTCCAAACATGATAATATTTCTTTGAGTCATCCATATAATACCCTCCTTCACATTAAAGTAATAATCTACAAACATCGAGTCAAAAGAGTTTTAATAGATGGAGGAGCTGGTCTCAATATCTGTATCCTAAAACTTATCTGTGCATTAGGCTTCTCTGAGAAGTCTATTGATCCACACAAAAAGATCACCATCAAGGCATATGATGATGAAGAAAGATCATCCAAGGGAACATTAATATTCCCTATGCAGGTAGGACCGATACAAAGGACACTATGTGTGAAGTCTTAGACATAGACTTAACATACAATATTTTATTGAGTCGTCCTTGGAAACATGAAATGCAAGAAGTACCATCAACCTACCATCAATGTGTCAAATTCCCATATAATGGACAAGAGATTTCCATCTCTGCTGACAATAACCCTTTTCAACATTGCAATGCTATGGGGGTAGCTGAAGATAGCCTAGTTCCACACAACAGGGAAGCCAAAATTTCCTCAGCACCAGATCATCATCAAGAAAAGATTAAATCTTTATCCATGGATTTCAAACAGAAGATGAAAATCAAAGAGCAAGGCATAGGAGAATACTCGTTCGAACCTATGTGCTTATTCAAATTGCCAACATCACCAAAATCTTACAGACAACTTTCTGCATCAACACATCAAGAAACACACCCCATCACCAAGTTTGATGGCAAATTTATCCAATTGGGCACACTAGCACATGAATCATAAGAGAAAGACATCCTTAGTTGAATATACAAGGATGAGGAAGAAGTCTGAGCTACTACTTTGGAGGTAGCCATACCAACACAACAATATGGAAAAGGATTCCGAATTATGCAAAGGATGGGATACAACAACAAAGAACCTATAGGGAAGCGTCAAGAAGGCATCACAGAACCACTGGACCCTCCTTCACAATTTTCTAAAGACAAAACAAGATTGGGTTATGGACACAACCTACGTCCAAGGCAAAAGAAGAATAAATATCAAAAACCTCAGTGGAAAGCAAAGAAGAAATACAATGAGGACTCATGGCAAGAGGCACTACACCAAACAATAGAAACAATAAGAACAGAGCGAGAACACCAGGACAAAGAGAATCGACAAGAGGAGTTAATTGTTCAAAAAGAAGAAACGTCTTATGAGGAAGTGCACCATGTTCAAGAACCTATTCAAAACAAGGCAGAGTCACCTTCTGAAGAAATCACTACTCCCCAAGGAGAGACAGTATGTGAACAAATGCAAAGAGTACAAGTAGGTTCTGATTCTGAATCATCGATGTAAATATAAAAATTATACATTTATGTGCATATGTACATGTACGTACATATGTACATATGTATGTGTGTATTTATGTTTGTTTATATGTATGTATGTATGTATGTATGTATGTATTGAAATAACAAAATCCAACATAATGAAAATATATTGAAGCATAGAGTTGACGATGACCTATAAAGTTTTAAAGCTACGATTTTCATCTTGAAATCTATCTTTGTCTTTAGGTGAAGTAACAATAGTCTTGGATTTCCTTCATAACATATATGGAAGGGTATTGATCACCTTTAAGATGCTTAAAGAATTAACCCAAGGAGTCCTAGCTAGAGGCAAAACTCAATAAGATATAATAGGATACAACCATATAGAATTTTGATCAATTGAAATCATAGAGTGAACTTAATTTATATTTTAAATTAGAAATTTTTTGATTAATTTCAAAGATCTCCAAGTAATTTTCATAATAAAGGTACCTTGAATCTAAATAAAATACTTCATGATGAGAAGGGCATGCAATATGATTCCTTTCCTAATGTGTCTCCCATACAAAATTTATTAAGACATGTACTAATATATCAATTTTATTAGGACTCATTTTGTTCTAGAACATAGATAGTACAATTGATGTACAACCCTAAACCTTGTCATTAAAAATAAATAAATCTCAACCCTACAAATTAACAAGGTAGTTGGTAAAATTTCAAAACCACCTAATGAAAACCTCTATGGGTTATAGAGGAAGACCAAATAAATTTTTGAAGAATAGTTTTTAGATTTTGAAAGGGATATGTAGAAGTAATTGGAAACAAAAGTTGTAAACATGAGAAACTACCAAAATTTTCAAACAAATCTAAATTTTAACTACAAGGAAAATAGGCTTGGTAATCTAGTAAGCTATATTTTTCTTATTTTGGAGATGATAGACTACCATTCAAAAGGAACCCCAATAATATGAAATTTCCTCATGATTAATCTAGATCCACACAAAACTATTTAGCCAAGGAATCTATGAGAAAATGGTTACCTATAAAATTGAATTTCATGTCATTGAATGCTTGTATGTAAGGCTTTCTAGAACATATCTAGATAATACAAGGATTATTGATATCATCCTCATCCTCTAGAGTAATAAGAGAATCATAAACAAAGTGTTGGTTTATTGATTGTGATAAATAATAAGTTAAAGGAATGCCTTTGACCAAAATTTGAGAGATGAAATTAGATAGCTCAGATATTATAATCCCTTAGCAACAAGAATAGAAAGTGTAAGGACTAAAATCTACATCATTAATGGATTTACCTAACTAGCTTAAAGGAGCTGTATTATCAACAAATAATAGTAAGGAAAGTATAAGTTTCAACAATTTTTAAAAAAATTTAAATGAACAAATTGAGTGGCAAACCCTAATAGATGAATCATGAAAAGAATGAAAGGCCACTCAATTCAATCATAGGATTTTTCACTGTCAATTATGGTAAACATAAGTACAATCATGATCTCCAGGTACATTCCACAGACTCCCAAACTATAGTAATATTGTTCAAAATATATCTAGATCTAATGAAACTAATTTATTTAGGATGCACAAACTATTCAAGGAAAGGTAACTAATTTAAGAAAAAAGCCTTCCACAGACTCCCAAACTATAGTAATATTGTTCAAAATATATCTAGATCTAATGAAACTAATTTATTTAGGATGCACAAACTATTCAAGGAGAGGTAACTAATTTAAGAAAAAAGCCTTGAGGATGATCGTATATATGATATTAAGAAGATTTAAGAGTCTTTAATTATAGATATCTTATGAATATTTATACAAAGGAACATATTTAATATTTTCTTTGATTTATAAATCATATCCAAGGAATTAGCATACAAAGATTTTAGGTATACTTTATGGAGATCCTTAGCAACTAAGTTTAAGAGAGCCTTGCAATTTACATGGAACCCATTCACCGATCTAGGAGCTTTTATGATTAGCCATTGAAAAAGTAGGTTCTCTAAGATAAAAAAGAGTAAATAATTTATCATAATAAAGTTGCTGAGTATAGCATGACTTATTTTCAAATGAGGGGTTAGTTATCTTTGTTTCAATGGTAAATAAGATTGTGGGGATTAATAAAGTTTAGCATACACAATAGTTATATATCGAAATATATAATTTAATTTAATTAATGGATCAATGTGATGTATATACTTTAAAATATAGTTTTTAATATTTTTGAATCAAATACATTTTTGTTTGATTGTCAAATTGATTAATATTTTTATTCAAATAACCTAGATTATGTTTTTAAATTAACACCTAGATTAATAGGATAATGACAATATTTTCAAAAGGATTCAATTTTGTGAGTGAAAAGGAAAGTTTGAATATAGACTAGGTGACAATATGTTGCCTAGGTCTATATAGGGAAATATATATGTTGCATATTATTGTAGTCATGGTTTGACCTAATTAGCACTCAGACCAATAGGGAAATGCCAAATTTTATGAAAGTATTAACTTTTGAAAGTGAAAAGGAAATTTTGAATTTGATAGAGTACGTGACATCATACCATCTTGTCCTATATGAACTAGGTCATACCATACAATTCATCTCTCTTAAAAATAATATAGAATGTATAATCATGAAAATTAAATTAATTTAAATAATCTATTGATAATGAATAAAAAATAAAAATCAATTTAGAAATAAGTTTGTTGACAATTAATCTTAGCATTAACAGACTAAAAATTAAAAAAAAATTCTGAAACTGAAATTTATATACGAACTTACATTAAGAATCCAAAATAATCAATACAAATATCTACTACTACAGACTAAGTTAACTACACGTAAAATAAATTAGTTCGATTAATATATCAAATATTACAACCATAAATTTGAACGTATAATTTAGTTGTTAATTAGTATGCATATAAGAGTTCTGAAACAAGACGGAAAGTGTGGCTTAACACATAAACTAAATTAAATTCATACTCAATCCTGTCAGAGCTGTGAGCAGTTAACTGAAGTTAGCTGCACAACACATAACCATATGAAATTCAAACTCACTATTCTCGCACTGCGGAAGTTTAGTGGATGGTCATGAAAAGTTCGGTGAGCTAAATGCTCGTACACTTCACAAGATCGACTGCCACAAGATGAGAGTCCGACATTACTAAGGTAGACTGTAAATACTGTGAACGCTTTAAAGGCTTTGATTGGGAGACATTTTGAAGACAGTCGTTGAGGTTGTTTCAAGGCATGGAGGAGGCACCTAAGACAGGTAAGTCTTATGCCACTGAGAATAAAACATTTGGCCTTTCTAATTATTTTTGTTGGGTTAAATCATGCATTTAAATAGAATGGAAATAGTTTTTCCATATTTTTAAAATGACTTTGAAATAAAGATGTTATTTTGTCAAGAAGAAAAATAATTAGATTGGAATTCTAACAAAAATGAAAAAATATATTTCATTTTGTTTTAAGTTTATTTATAATTGTAATTGTGAATTTGTATATTTTTGTCATTCATATTGAATTTTAGGTCTATTTTAAAGGAATGGATAATGCAATTTCATAGTGACAAACTTACATTGACTTGGACTCATTTGCCTACCTTTCATTTCTCTCCATTTACTGGCATTTTGATATATTTTATCATTTTGTTTAAATAGATATAACACATATTTATATATGCTTAGCATTTAATATACCCATTATTGCCTGCATTTCTAAACACTCATTCCCCACAATGATATTTAGGTTCCCTTGTCCTAGGTGGAGCCGACTATTCTCAATGTACAAAACAACACCTAATCAAAAACATAAAATATACAAATCACAATGGATTTTTATGCAATTTCTACTAGTTCAATTCTCTTAATTTGTCTTTTCAATGCCATTTAACAACAAAAAATCTGCTGAAAAAACAATAATGTTATGCGAATTTGTGTTTTTGATCAAGTGCTATTTTGTTTGGAGAATAACCATTGTCATCCTAGGTCAACTTTGTGGCATGTGAGATTGATCTCATGCCACATATAATTAGTTCAAAAATTAAAAAATGAATTATTTATTTATCTCGTTGATTCCTCTAGTATTTAAAAGTCAATTTAGTGTACATTTGTATAAGAGTGGAGGATGAAAGCCTTATAGTCTCTAAGGCATCTATTTTTAGCAAAAGGGATAGGGAATATTGGTTGTAAATTTGATAGAGGTTAGTTGGATGGCCGTATATAATCTAGTAAAGTCAGAATTTTATTAACCTTGATCTATTAAATTAAATTTATATGACTATACTATCGAAGGATGACAACATATTTATATGGCTTGCTCTATGATCCTCAATCATTTGTAATAACTTTATATATAGAAATCTCAAGCCTCAAAGCTAATCTATGTTAGTTATAAGGTGACACAAAGCTATAGGCCCCATGAAGTTCATGTAGTTGACCAAGTCTAAACAGCCTCCAAATTAAATTTGGTACTAATAGAATGGAATATCCCCATGCAATGTTCACAATAGGTTTGCCTGGACCAAATTTACCACTAGAAGAGCTCCTTTGTTGGTGTAAACTCCCAAAAGGTTGGTGTAGTAGAAAACCATTTCTACTTATCATTTTTATTGAGACTTGGAGAGCACACTAACCCTTGTGATGACCTAGATCTTTTGAAATGTGAATATGACATCACTCCATCTTTTCACACCATACTCTCTAAATTATGAGGCCCAATTAGCATTTGTGAGAAAGTATAATAATTTATTCTATAACTCTCTAGTGGCTTACAAATAAACAACATGGTGAAAAACAATAATTAGATGGATGCAAGATAGCCATCATACCTCTAGGATTCTCCTATGTAAGAGAACAACATCATATCTTACAATATACTTTCTAACAACTTCATAATGTAAGATCCAAACATCATCAAACATCAAGTTTATAGATATAGAGTAATTTCACATCCATGAACTAGAGATTCATAACCATGAAGTTGAACCAACACATAGAAAATAGAATATTCACATTCTAATTCATGTGCATGACTATCTAGAGAATTTCTTTATTTGGAGGCACACATATCTTATGGTTTTTAGCAAAGGATAGTTATTCTCTCTCTCTCTCTCTCTCTCTCTCTCTCTCTCTCTCTCTCTCTCTCTCTCTCTCTCTCTCTCTCTCTCTCTCTCTCTCTCTCTCTCTCTCTCTCTCTCTCTATATATATATATATATATATATCTTCAATTATTTCAGTCCTAATAACTAGTAACATCCCCGAATTTAATGGTTAGCTTAATTTTTACTTAGTTGTTCATGTTTACCTAATTAGTGTAAGGACTCCTTATTGTCATTTTTATTAATTAGCGAACTTTACAAACTTACCTAACCTTGAAACTATAGTTAGGTGTTTAGTACTGCATTTATCTTTGATTTATAATTTTTAAATATGATTTCCAAATAATGTTAACCTATCCTTCTTCTAAGGTTGTGGATCACATTCCCTAGTTATCAATTACTTGCTATACCCACCCTTGCTTAGAACTTGGGGTTTAAAATCATACATATTTTAGCTCTAACCTAGAAATAATGATATAATGTAATATCTAATTATTCATTCTTTTGATAAAGCTTTATTGTTTATAACTTTATAGTATGAATTCTCTTGACTTTATATACTTAGATTCTCTTGATGCTACCATTAATGAATTCAATATATTTATATGTTTTGTGATATGTAATTCCAATATTTTTGAGCTACTTATAACATTTTATCATACTAGTGGGGTTATAATATGGAAGTATTACATGATTGTTTATGTTGCTCAACTTTTATGAATTGCATTATTATTTTTTTTATTAGTAATTATTTAATTTAATTTTTTTTATAGATTAAATCCCCATACTATATGAATAGTGATAGTGATCATGTTGTGCATGTTTCTAATGATATATTACCTTTAAGTATATTTTGTAATTTGCATGATTTACCTATAGATGATGGGATAGGGTCTACATGTGTTAATGCTTCTACTTGCAATTATTTATTTTTTACATTCTATAAAAACCTTGTCGATGATCATATAGATTGTGATAATAATGAGGTTATACAGCTTGTAGGAAATGTATTGATGACAAAATCTCATCTCCAATTCATGGCATTGCATATTTCTCTTATAAGTCATAATGATATCCTACATTATACATTACATTGAAAGATTTTAGGTTTTTTAATATTTGGGACTCCCTTATTGTTTCACATTCTAGTGATTATCTATTACATATTTTTCCTAGATATACCCTGATTATTGTCTAGATGCATTACCTCACTTTATACATGATGATGATGCTGAGTTTTATAATGATTATTCTATTACTCCATATGACCCCTTAGGTATCGATAGGGGTCACATTGCGTCCTAAGGGGTCATATAGTGTCTCCTGACACAATATGACCCCTTAGGACACCATACTGTGTCATTATGGGTCTTCTTGTGTTATAAGGGGTCATATGGTGTTATATGACCCCCTAGGATACCATATGACCCTGTAGGACACCATATGGTGTCGTAAGGGATCATATGGTGTTATAAGGGGTCATATGGTGTCCATGACCCCTTAGGACACTATATGACCCCTTAGGTGTCATCATGGGTCATATTGTGTCCTAATGGGTCATATGACGTTCTATGAGCCCTTAGGACTCCATATGACCCCATGGGACACTATATGGTGCTATGGGTCGTATGGTGTCCTAAGGGGTCATATGATGTCCTATGACCCCTTAGGACACCATATGACCCTTTAGGACACCACATTGTGTCATTAGGGGTTGTATGGTGTCCTAAGGGGTCATTTGGTGTCTTATGAACCCTTAGGACACCATATGATCTCATTAGGGGTCTTATTATGTCTTAAGGGGTCATATGGTGTTTTATGACCCCTTAGGACACCATATGACCCCTTAGGAGACCATATGGTATCGTTATGGGTCATATTGTGTCCTAAGGGGTCATATGATGTTATATGACCCCTTAGGACATGATATAATCCCTTAGGAGACCATATATACTAATTTTCAAATAAGGAGAGATATAAGGGTGAAGAGAGATGAAGAACTAAAGAGAGGGAATAGAACTAAAGGACAAGGACATAAATAGAGATATAGATATTAAGGAGTATGAAGTGAGAGGGAGAAAAAATAAAGGACAAGGATGGATAGAAACAGGTAGACATATCTAGATATTGAAAAGGAGAGAGGAAGATACAAATAAAAAATGAAGATAAAGGGAGAGGAAGATGGATAGATATAGAGAAAGAGAGAGGTAAAGACAAAGATAAATATATGAAGAGATGGAGAAAAATGGATAGAGAGGGGTAAAGAGAGAGATAAAAAAAGGAAGAGATAGAGACATATAAAGGAAGAGAAATATTGATAGATAGAGAGATATAGATAGTGCAAGAGTGAGAAAGAGAGAGAGATTATAGATAGGGATAGATAGAGAGGGAGAGAGAGAAAGAGGAAGATATAGAGATATATAAAGGCACTATCGAGATGGATGTGGGGAGAGAGCCAGAGATATATAAAGATGGAGTAAATAAAGAGATAAAAGTAGAGAAAGGGAAAGATACTTCAAGAGGGTGATAGAAGAAGAGACAGAGAAGTAGATTAATCATGTATAGAGGAAGATATATAAAGATAGAGGAACATATAAAAAGAGAGATTTATAGGGAAAGAGATGGAGATGGAGATAGATATGGATAGAAAGTGATAGAGAGAGTAAGACAAATGGAGGGAGAGATGGAGTGAATAAGTGAGATTTAGAGATAATGAGATATAAATATACATGAAGATAGATCTATATGGATATAGAGATAGAGGGGACAAGATAGGGAGAGAAAGGAGGTGATAGAGACAAGTAATATATAAGTATAGGTAGGATAAGGTAGAGGAGGGAGATAAATAGAGAGAAGAGAGATTATTAGAGATAAATATAGAAATAAAAAGTGACAATGATGGAGTGGGAGAGGGAGAGATAGGAATAGAAAGATGGAGATATATGCAGACATGAATGTAACTTGGGAATTTATTTATCTAGATGGAATGAGAAATAAATGACATAAGTAGAGAAGAAAGAGATATATAAAATATATTATATAAGTATAGATAGACAAGTGATAGATAAAGGAGGTGATAGGAAAAAAATGAAACTTTGTATGAAAAATTTGTGAGTATTTAAAGTTTTAAAATTGAAGGAATAACTTCAAATAGTTATAATTAATTTTTTTTCTATAATATCATCAAATAATCACATCCATTTGATAGGTCTCTGAATTACCTTTCCAATTCCTATAAAAAATCAAAACTTCGATAAGAAATGCAAAAGTTATGCCCATTTTACTAAACTATTATTTTTATGTTAAGAAAAACGGATATCCGATTTGAAAAAGTATGATATCACAATGGTGACATCACAAATTGGATATCCGATATTAACAGATATCTGATTTGGTTTGGTATTACCAAACCAAATTCAAATTTTGGTCAACCCAAACAAAAAGTCAAAGCGGATTTTGGCATGTTAGGAAAGGTTTAAAACACATTTTTTTCTCCATTGCCACTTTTTGGCCCCCCATGATCTTTCACATACCCACAAGCAAGAAGAGAGTGTTATTTCCAGATCATACATCTGTTGTTCCCTAGCAGTTGCAATAGACTCAAAATCCCTTAACTAGGTAGGTCCTAATAGGTTTGATTGTATAAATCCCTTCACCGAGTGACTCATTAGCTTGGGTTCTAAATCCTTTCACAAGGTTACTCATAACAAAGTAAATCTCCTAAAAGGGTTCGGGTAAATACCTTAACTACTCCTAATAGGGTTTTCTCCTAACCAGACATAATTGTAAGCTCCTAATCAAGCTAGGCTCCTAACAGGGTGCATTCCGAAAGAGTGTAAAATCTTTGTGGGTACCAATTCCCACCATGGTTTCTCCCATTTGGGTTTCCACACGAAAATATTAGTGTTCATGTGTAGATTGATTTCTTATGTGTTGAGTTGATATCTTTCTAGTACATGCATATTGATGAACACTTACAAGAGTAGTTTGATAAATATGATGAGAAATATGACTTTAGTTATTACTGGTACGGTTTATGAGTTGTTTTGAAAGAATTTTATGCTGATTGTTAAATTTTCAAAGTTTATTGTAATTACTTATTGCTGATTGTTAAATATTTTTGCTCATATTTCTTCTTATGTTGAGAAATGATCAAAGTAGATCCATTATTGCAATAAGAACAATACTGACTTGCAAAAAAGGGTGGGCCAATAGAAGTATAGTGAGAAAGAGAAACATCATCATAGACCACAACATTACCAACAAAAAACATTAGAATAATCATTGGCACCACTGTGAACCTCAATTTTTTTATTTTCTAAAGTAGAATTAGTTTTGTAAACATCAGCTGTAGAAATAACAAAAGTGACCAAAAACCCAACTTTAATCTTTTCATTGTTAGTAATAAAAAATGAAAATTTTAATTATGAAAAAATTTCATAATATCATCTCAAGGTCGATGATATTTTGAAAATTATCATCTTCTTGTTGCCATAAAGATTCTTTATGCTTGATGCTTACAATGTCAAAATCATTATTTTTATTTAGCAACTCCATGTCATCAAAATTTTTCCCTACATTTTGAATGAATTTAATATCTTTAACCTAGTCCTTTGGGACTTTATCATAAGATCTATATTTATAAACTTTTCCAACCATTGTTTTCCCAACAATTCAAGTCAAGTTAAAAGAGGCACTTAGTTGGCTTATTGGTTGAGGAAAGGAATCAATAAATGATTTCAAGCGAGTATTTAAAATTTTATCATTTATTTTGATTCATCCTTAGTTTGGTTGTCTCTAGTTGATCTCACCACAAAATTGGCAGCTATCACCTGAAAATTATGAGTTCATCTCCATCTATGGTAGAAGGTCACAAGTTATTTTGGTGACATTTGAGTCCAATGTAGTTTCCCATCTCACATCATTTTGTGCAAAAAAGAGTGCCACTTTGATGCACATGTTCCCTATGCCACTATATTCCATTAGCCTAGATGTACCTTTTAGTTTTTTGTCTTTTGGAGTTATTTGAAGTAATTAGGTGACAAAATACCTATATGGGAAACTTAATTGATTTTTTTTTTTGTTTGCAAAGATTTTTTTTTATCCATGAGGAAGTAGGGTTTGACATTGATTTTATAAAAGGGGAAACAGAATGCAAGACTCTCCTAAGAGGAGTATTGGATACTTCTATTTGAAGGGAGGAAGGAGGTGTTAAGCCAACCATCACGGGAGAAATTTGTGAAAAATTATGTGGAGGATAATTAGGTGGGCCATGAGAAGAGGAAGAGTTTCTGGTTTGGGATGGATATGAAGGCATGTCTAATTATTCTTCTTTCGAAACTTCCTTCTCTTATCTTTTCTCCATCTCCTTTTTTATCTTCATTGCAATAGTATCTTAGTAAGTTTTTCTTAGGAACTCTCTTCTATGGGGGATCTTCATCATCATCTCCTCCACTAATTGAAGTCATTTATTGAGCATCAAAAGAAGAGGTTTGTGGGATAGATGAATATTGTTCTTGACTCCTCTCTACTTGTCCTACAATGTCTTAGGTCTTTTGAGACACTATACACTTGATTTTTCAATAGTCTTCTTTCCCAGGCATTCTTGAGCTCTTCTGAGCACAACTGTAAATTTGGCTTCAATGTATTTAATCTCCTTAATTCTTCAATCAATTGACACTATTTGTTCTATTTGCACATGATTAATACAAAGGAATTCTTCCAAATCAAAACCACCATCTTTAATGAACTAAGATATCCAATCAACTTGAAAGTCACCATATGAAGTGATGTGAAAATGTGAATCGAAATAATAAAAATAATGCAATGTAAGATCCAAACTTACAATCCACACAAACATGAAATGGGATTTGAGATCTATGCTCAAATAAAATGATAAATAATAATACCGATACAAAGACCTTAGGAGACTCCATTGTTATCATCATGATAATATAAGGGCTTGATGCTTTATTTATGATATTGCTATCTCTTGATAGTGATAGAATGCTTGATAATTTGACTATAGTGCAAGTACTCAAAAGTGCTAGATAGGAAAATAATTGAATGAAGGTCTTATTTATATGCCTCACATCACATTTGATCAATAATGGGAATTAAATTACAAGAACCATACTTGAGAAGAATTAAGAGAGGGTGAGACCTATAATGCACTTGGATTGATACTATGCATAATCAAATAGTTATATTTTTTTATTAAAATAAGTGAGGAAGGGCCTCAACCCATTATAGATTTGAGAAAAACCAACGAACTAGAATTGGAACACAACTTGATAGAGAAATAGAAAAATAGAGCAACCAACAAAATAATAATAGAGCTAGAGTGTAATAGGCTACATCATATTTTAAATTATATCTTTGGGGATGCTTACCTAACATCCTAACTAGAGAAAGTGAAGACTTATTAGTGGGATTGTTGGCATAACAGCATAACTAATAATATTAATGGATATTGGCATAATTGTTGATGATATTGATGAACCGGTATAAGGACTGTTGGTAATGATATAGTTGAGATGTTGTTTGATGACTTGATGATCAGTTTGTGTTGTCATTGATGGCAACTATGGTTACATTGTTTTATCATGTTATCTAAGTCATCTATGGTTGATCGAACAGCTATGGAATGTATGTGAAAGTTAATTGGCAAATAGGACTTAAAATGGTAAATGTGAAATTGTGTTACGCTTAAGTAATTAGATCTGGAGATTGATGAGGAATTTGATGTTGCATTTTGGATTATGTGTTTGTGACATTGTAATGAGGTTATGAACAGAACCGCATAATGTTTTTTTTACCAGAAGTCATGTTTCTTTTTGATTGATGTATTTTCTATAGGGTTTTAGTAGGGTTTAAGAACCGGTATTGAAATCTTATAACTTGTAATAATTTTGACTTTGATGGTGTATTACATTATGTTTGTAAGATGGTGATGATGTGGCTGAATCCACGTGAAGTGTTAAACAGTGTTTTTAGCACGATTAATGATGGAATCTCTTGGAAAACAACGAAGAGCATATAAGAATGTTTTAAGGGCTTGATTGCTTATCAGATTGAAGTACGATGATGATCTATGATCATTCAATGACTGTAATTGATTTGTAATTTGTTGTAATGATCCATATGATGATCTGTAATGATTTGTAAAGATCTATGATGATCTATGATGTAAATCTTAGTATGAGGATAGGTTTTTGTAACTGACTAAGTTGTAAAGTCTATTTTGGGTAAGCTTGTGATGATTTACCATGTCAGTGATCAGAAGAAGAGTGTGTGGCCTAACGGGTGTGTGTGTGTGTGTGTCAGCAAGAGAGAAGTAGATTAGAGATGAAAAGGATGTGTACAAGAAAGAAGAGAGTGTTATTTCTAGATCATACAACTGTTGTTCCCTAGTAGTTGCAATAGACACAAAATGCCTTAAATAGGTAGGTTGTAATAGGTTTGATTGTATAAATCCCTTCACTGGGTGACTCATTAGCTTGGGTTCTAAATCCTTTCACAAGGTTACTCCTAACAAAGTAAAGCTCCTAAAAGGGTTTAGGTAAATCCCTTAACCTAGGGACTCCTAACAGGGTCTTCTCCTAACCGGGCATATTTGTAAGCTCCTAATCAGGCTAGGCTCCTAACAGGGTGCATTTCGAAAGAGTGTAAAATCTTTGTGTGTACCAATTCCTACCATGGTTTCTCCCATTTGGGTTTCCACGTGAAAATATTGGTGTTCATGTGTTGATTGATTTCTTATGTGTTGAGGTGATATCTTTCTTGTACATACATATTGATGAACACTTACAAGAGCAGTTTGATAAATCTGATGAGAAATATGACTTTAGTTATTACCAGTACGGTTTATGAGTTGTTTTGAAAGAAGTTGTTGCTGATTGTTAAATTTTTTAAGTTTATTGTAATTACTTATTGCTGATTTTTAAATGTTTTTGCTGATATTTCTTCTTATTTTGAGAAATGATAAGAGTAGATCCAGTATTGCAATAAGAACAATACTAACTTGCAAAAAGGGGTGGGCCAATAGAAGTATAGTGAGAAAGAGAAACATCATCATAGACCACAACATTACCAACAAAAAACATTAGAAGAATCATTAGCACTACTGTGAACCTCAATTTTTTTATTTTCTAAATTAGAATTAGTTTTGTAAACATTAGCTGCAGAAATAAAAAAGGTGACCAAAAACCCAACATTAATCATTTCATTGTTAGTAATAAAAAATGAAAAGATGTGCCAAAATTTCTAGGGAACCTTTAAGCACAACATTTTGGCTACTCCAAGAAAAATAATTTTCCTAACATTTTGAAACCACAATGCCACCAAAATAGACAATATCAACTTCACTACAATAGGAAATGTATAATATCCATTACATGGTCTTTAGTTCAATTCAAAAGTTTAATATTTTGAATGAACAATATCTCCATTGATTTCTAAACATATCTTTGGTTATAAAACTTTCAAAATAATAAAGTATCAAAATATCTATGGTAGAGCACCAAAATACAACAATCTTCAACAACACAAAAAGAAATCATATATAATAAATCAAGCCTATCACTAGCTGTAACCATAATCCCTTAAACTAAACATGTAGTTCAACATAATAATCATATTTTTCAAGTAATTACTTACAAATATTTAACCAAGAGCCATAGAAGTAAGATACAAAATAATATCACTCACCCCTATCTACATATTTTTTTTATTTTTTTTTAAAGTAAACCAAGGTTATATCTACTGACCCATAATCATCCTCTCATAATAGTTCTTCACTAAGACCTATAATTTCATCATGTAACAAATGAATTAAAATTGGTGTCAATGTTAGATAAAAATTAAAAATATGTGTACCATCATTATGGAAGGTGTTATTATGTTAAATACTACCCTCTAATATACTAGGTTTCATATATGGTTTCATATATGGTGTAAGAGGTAATCATCATGAAACATACTATCTTGAATAAAAGAAGGCAGTGCATCAATTGAACATGTTTTATAATCATAGAACTTTAATGTATATTACTAGAGATAGGAAAAATATAAGTAATATAAAGTTAGCCACTGCAATGTCCTTGGCTAAGTTCTGATTTAAAATCTTAATATTCTTCACTTAAACATATTATCGAACACTTGGCTGCCATAGTTTAGTCTGTTGTTCTTAGTTTTAGGTGGATATCAGGGACATCTAATACTGATTCTTCGTGTAAGGTCATTCACCATAGAAAGATAATATCATAGAAATGTTTGGACAACAATCACAAGTAATTAAGAAGCAAATGAACTTGTAATCGGACATATATTATTGCTGTAATTCTATCAAATGGTTGGCATACAATCTCAGAATCTACTGATCTAAAATGCAACCCCATATGGTTGGAACCCTTATTTATTTACTTATTACAAGACTTATTACAATTCTAATACATTGACTGAAATGTACCCTAATTCTAAGACTGTGTCTGAGGACAAACACCATGCAATAGGGAAAATACAAATGGAAGAGATGCCTAGAAACCTGTTATGAATGCGGCCAAGGTAAGGGATGAAGAATGCAAGGAATATCCAAGCTCATGGATCCTTCAACATGCAATATTGAATCAATCCTAATGTCGTCTGAGATGCAATAGTGACAGTCTGACAATAAATGATATGTCTGCCGATGGCCTTCAATTAATGTCACAAACTGATCGCCTTAACCCCTAGGGTATAGCACCATTCACCAAGAGGAAGTCTGAAACTCCAATAATGAGTTGTATGCAAAATCACGGATTCTTACCAGACTGATACAAATTGTTATGGATGGAAAATCTTGGTCGCACTCTTTCAATCACCCCGAAAATGAATCACCTTGCTTTCTAGATGGAGAAGTTGTTCTCCAAGGTGGAAAACGATGCATCAAAAATGATCAATGAACAAAATCGAGGTTAACATGAGGTGTGCGCCAATCTGATGTAGGCCAGCAATTCGATGGATTTTACCTTCCAAAATCATCAATATAACATCGTCCTCCTCTCTAGGAAAATCGTTGATCACAATAATGAAGACTTGCAACAAACATGCCCCCAAGATAAAATCGTGGCTAGTGTAGGTCTGATGCAATCTCCCAAACTGTCCTGAATTCTCCTTAAGCCCAATATGAAAAGCGAAGTGCTCTTCACTCACTAAGAAACCCTTCAGAGGGTCTTTCACCTCTTCAGTTATGCTGATCAGAGGGAGGTATCATTTCCTAGGATCTATTTTGCGGACAACCTTTAGCTCCACAACTCAAAACAAAACATAATCAAACAACTGATGCCCATCATGTCTTTCCTCTCTTCTATTTATCCATTACATAATACATCACAATCACCTTCTAGAAGATAAGGCTAGGTACACTTTATATTATTTAATAAACATGTTATTTTAATGTACCTTTAATTTAATAATTAAATAAAATTAACATGTCTCCTGATACGTGTTATCTCCTTATAACATCAAAATAACAAATAATAAAGAGATGTGAAGTCACCAATCACTGCCATGTCGACCCCCTAAACAACTCCTTGGCCTACGAGGGTCAAATATAGGCCAACCTTGACACAACTGCACATGCTAAGGAGAAGGGGACATTACAATCTACCCTCCCTAAAATTGCGTGTCCTCAAGAAATCTCAATGTAGGGTGTTGCAAGATCTCCTCACCTTCCCAAGTAGCATCTTCATCAGGCAAATCCTTCCATTTAATCAAATATTCCCTGATAGCTCTCTTCCTCAACCGCCTCTCCCTAACACCCAAGATAGCTTAAGGTACTAAAATCAGCTTACCCTCATCATCCAAGGGTGGCAAAGTCGTGGAAGGAGTCACATGATGCCCGAACGCCTTATTGAGGCATGAAACATGGAAGACATTATGCACTCTACTATCTGTCGGTAGCTCAAGCTCATAAGCCACCTCTCCCACATGCCTAATAATCCTGTAAGGTCCATAGTATCATGGCTTAAGCTTCTCGACACTGCTCCTCTTGAGAGTAGACTATTTATACGGCTGTAGCATCAAATATACCATATCGTCCACTTCAAATGTTCTCTCTACTCTTTTGATCTATGTACTGCTTTTGCTGGTTCTGTGCCTTCTGAAGATTCTCTTGAAGGGCTCTCATGATATCTGGATTCTTCTGTAGCATATCTCCATCGCTAGGCACTCTACTATCACCAAACAACAGATCCACAAAACTAGGTGTCTCATACCCATACAATGCCAAAAATGGTGTCATCTGAATAGAAAGGTGATAAGTGGTATTATAATAATACTCATAAAGGTATATCAACTTGACCCAACCTTCTGCTACCCCGCAATGTAATTCTTGAGATATCCCTCCACCCATTTATTTACTATTTTTGTATGTCTGTCTGTCTGCGGGTGGTAGCTGGTGCTCGGAGTGAGCCGGGTCCCACAAAGTCTAAAAGGCTCTTGCCAAAAATGGCTCATAAACTTGCTATCTCTTCACTATACTCTGAGATAAACCATGCAATCTGAATATCTCTCTGAAGAACAACTTTTCTACCTATGTAGTGGTGATCGGAAATAAATGGGCATATTTAGTCAAATGGTCAACCACTAAATAGATACAATACTTACCCTACACTTGGGGTAAACCTGTAATGAAGTCCATGGAAATGCATTCCCACTTCCTATCAAGAATCAAAAGTGGTTGAAGTAAACCTGCAAGGTATGTGTGGTCCTACTTATTTTGCTGACACATAGGACACTCTCTAACATAACGAAGAACATCTGATTTCAAACCTTTCCATGTGAATCTTTCCTGCACCTATTTATATGTCTTGTAGTAACCAGGATGACCTACCATGGGTATATCATGAAAGGTTCTCATCACTATGTTCTTTACAGTCGATCCTGGGGTCAAAAAGATCTTTCCCTTGTAAATGATTAAATCATTCACAATGGTATATCTATCATCATGAATCAAACCCTCAATGAAATCTGAAGCCCAAGAGTCCTTGGCATATTGTGCCACAATCATGTGCTTCCAATCTTTTGAAATCTATGTCATGGCACTTAAATGAGGGCGGCAAGATAGTGCATCAACCACTACATTCTGTGACCCTTTGACAAAAGAAATGGCAAAGTCATATGATTGCAGCTTACTCACCCATTTATGTTGTCCATCATTAAGATCTCACTGCCCAAGGAAATGACTCAAGCTGTTGTGCTCTGTTTTCACTGTAAATTTGCTGCCTACCAATTACTGCCTGAATTTGGCTAAGGCATGGATGATGGTCAACATTTCCTTGTCATAAATGTTGTAGCTCCTCTCAGAATCTCTCAACTTCCTACTCTCAAATGCAATCAGATGTTTGTCCTGCATAAGGAAAACCCCAATCCCTTCACCTGAAGCATCATGCTGCAACTCAGAGGGTTTACTGAAGTATGGTAATGCAAGTACTAGGTAAGTGGTCATAATTTGTTTGAACATCTCAAACCACTCATGTGCTTTAGGTGACCAAAAAAAACCTCCCTTTTAGTCAAATCACTGAGCGGAACTGCATGTTAGTAGTATCCATTAACAAACTTGTGATAGAAACCACATAAGCCCAAAAAACCTCTAAGCTATGTCAAATTCTTAGGTGTAGGCCATTCTACAATCACCTTGACCTTATCGAGATCCATGCGTACACACTCTACACTAATGATGTGACCCAAATAAAGTAACTCTGTCATGCCCAAGTCACACTTGGATTCCTTGGTATAAAAAGACTCCTTGCCAAGAATACCCAAAATAGTATCTAGGTGTGTAATGTGTTATGCCCAAGTCCTGTTGTATAGAAAAATGTCATCAAAGAAGACTAGCACAAGTTTTCATAGCTGAAAATGAAATACCTTGTTCATTGTAGGCTGGAAAGTGGCAGGTGCATTGGTTAACCCAAAGGGCATAACCACAAACTGAAAATGACCACAATGACATTGGAATACTATCTTCTCAATCTATTGCTCCCTAACTCCTATCTCGTGATAACTTGACCTTAAGTCAATCTTAGAAAAATATTGTGCACCATGGAGCTCATCAATCAACTAATCAATTATAAGAATTGGATACCTATTCTTTATGGTCTTCCTATTCAACAATCTGTAGTCTATGCACATACACAATGTTCCATCTCTCTTTTTCACCAAAACTATAGATGAAGCAAAAGGTGACATACTAGGTCAGATATGTCCCATAGCTAACAACTCCTTGATGGTTTTTTCTATCTCATCCTTGAGCCATTTGGGATGTTTGTAGGGAGTGATTATCACTGGCTTAGCCCCTTCCTCCAACTCAATGATATATTCAATTCCTCTATTAGGAGGTGTGCTAGGTGGAATCTCACTGAAGACCTTGTCATGCTTAATCCTCAGCTCCTGGATGTCAGGTGGATAGATGGGCTTTTATTGTTCCTCTTGCATAGGTTTCAAAACACATCTTGTTGTCCACTCGATCATGTCATGACGCAAGAGACATTACATCCTCCTAAATGAAATACACCCGCAGCTGGTGTCCTGGAGTTCCTTCAACACGTGTCTTTCCGTCCATCTAAAACCTCATTTCCATTTCATGGAGGTTGAGAGTAAATATGCCAATATCATGCAGCCATGTCATGCCTAGAACCATATTGGTGTCACCCATATTCACAACATAGAAATCTGCCTTGAATTCAAAATTATTCAAGCACATAGGCAAGTTAGGTATCAACCTATTACACTTAAGAGTGTAACCATCAACAACCTTCACTCTTATTCCCTCGAAATCCTCAGTGTGTATGCTTCATCTTTCCACAAGCCTTGCATCAATGAAATTATGAGTTGCACCAGTATCAAGAAGTGTGATGACTTTCTACCCAACAGGAACACCTCTCATCTTGAAAGAGCCCTCATGATAAATGCTAGTGAGGCGAGCCTCCTTGAGTTTCACCTCAGGTTCAACTTCTCCTTCTTGTTCTGACTTCTCTGACTTGGACTCTTCATCATCAGTTTGCTGGTCAGAATCTGATCCTTCATATAGTGTCCACATAGCTTTATTTTCTTTTCCCTTATTCCTTAAGGGACAATCATGATTAGCATCATAAGGCCCCTTACAATAGAAGCACAATTTCTTCTTCCTTAAATCATTCAATGTCTCACGATCAAGAGAAAAAGTAGATTTCTCCTTAGTTTTGTCATCCTTCTTCTGAAACTTCTTATTATCATGATAGGAATAAGATCCTTTTGAAGAAAATTTGCTAGTAGGCACTGCAAATTCCATCCTTTCCTTTTCAATTGCTTCTTGTAGAGAGGGGGGGTCAAAGGCTTCCAACCAGCCTTTGAGAGGTTCCATTAGTCCTTTAGTTGAAATGACTACCAATCTTATTTCACTGATACTGGGAACCATGACTGATAACTACTAAAATTCAGTGATGTATGATTCAAGAGAGCCATGTTGCTTAATTTGAGCTAGCTAATGAAAGCTTACCGTAGGGTCCTTTACATCAAATCCGTCAATGAACTTCTTAGTGAATTCTACATATGTTGTGATTAAGTTATGATCAAGGGTTACTAACCTATGGTACCACCACTCATGGCCAACCCCTTCCAAATGCAAAGTGGCAAACTTAATTGCATCTTCCTCCAGGATTGGTCTTAAGAAAAGATAAATATCAAACTTCTGCACCCAAGACCTTGTTGTACTTTTATTGCTACCATCAAAATAAGGCATAGGTATCTTACCAAGTTTCTGCTGATAATCATTCCTAGGTGGATTGTAGTGATCATTTCTAGCTCCACCTCTTCTATTCCTTTGATTCATGTATTGATCAAAGGTCCATTGGTCCCTCAAATCAGTAGGTAATGCAGTATACTCTTGGTACGCTTGCCTTGCTTCATCCCCAAATGTGGTAGCAGTAACTATGAGGAGGTTTTCCCTTGGTGTGAAAGTGGGGAAGAGAGGTCTAGAGGCTGATCCTCTAGTAGTAGTCCTTTGGGAAGACCTATCTCCTTCAACATTTTTGATGTTTTCATTGCTCCTGTTGTGTTCAACTTCATTTCTTTGGTAATTGGTGTCATTGTTGGAATGCTGCTCCATCTTGCTCAACAATCTTGACATCATGTCCAACATGGTATCAAATTTCCCCTCTATCTGAGCATCTTTGTCATCTTCCGCCATTTTTCCAACGTCCCTTTCCCTCAATGCTGCTGATAATGTGTCTATGTTAGGTACCTGTGGGTTTTGGTACTGTTGTCTCTGATGTCCCCCTATTATAGTACCTTAATTCCATTGCACTCATTCACCAATTTTGATCACAGGATGGCAGGATGAAATCTTTGATACAACTGTAATGTCCCTGGCTAATTTCTGATTTAAAATATTAATATTCTTCACTTACACATTTCATCAAACACTTGGCTGCCATAGTTTAGTCTGTTGTTCTTAGTTTTAGGTGGATATCAGGGACATCTAATACCGATTCTTCATGTAAGGTCATTCACCATAGATAGATAATATCATAGAAATGTTTAGACAACAATCACAAGTAATTAAGAGGCAAATGAACTTGTAATAAGACATATATTATTGTTGTCATTTTGTCAAATGGTTGGCATACAACCTCAGAATCTACTAATATAAAATACAACCCTATATGGTTGGAACCCTTATTTCTTTACTTATTACAATCTCTAATACATTGACTGAAATGTACCCTAATTCTCAGACTGTGTCTGAGGACAAACACCATGCAATACTAAAAATACAAATGGAAGAGATGTCTAGAAACCTGTTATGAATGCGCCCAGGTTAAGCGATGAAGAATGCAAGCAATATCCAAGCTCATGGACCCTTCAACATGAAATATTGAATCATTCCTCGTGTCTTCCCAGATGCAATAGTAACAGCCTGACAATAAATGATATGTTTATCGATGGCCTTCAATTAATACCACAAACTAGTCACCTTAGCCCCTAGGGTGTAGTGCTATTCACCAAGGGGAAGTATGAAACTCCAATAATGAGTTGTATGCAAAATCATGGATTCTTACCAAACTAATACGAATTGTTTCAAACTTGAGATGGATGGAAAATCTTGGTCGAACTCTTTCAATTGCCCCCAAAATGAATCACCTTGCTTTCTAGATGAATTTGTTGTTCTCCAAGGAGAAAAATGAAGCATCAACAATGATCAATGAACAAAATCGAGGGTAACATGAGGTCTGTGCCAATTTGATGTAGGCCAGCAATTCGATGGATTTTACCTTCCAAAATCATCAATATAACATCACCCTCCTCTCTAGGAAAATCGTTGATCACAATAATGAAGACTTGCAACAAACATGCCCCCAAGATAAAATCGTGGCTAGTGTAGGTCTAATGCAATCTCTCAAATTGTCATGAATTCTCCTTAAGCCCAATATGAAAAGCAAAGTGCTTTTCACTCACTAAGAAACCCTTAAAAGGGTGTTTCACCTCCTCAGTTATGCTGATCAAAGGGAGGTATCGTTCCCTAGAATATATTATGTGGACAACCTTTGGTTCCACAACTCAAAATAAGAGATAACCAAACAACTGATGCCCAACATATCTTTCCTCTCTTCTATTTATCCATTACATAATATGTCACAATCACCGTCTAGAGGATAAGGTTAGGTACACTTTATATTATTTAATAAACATGTTATTTTAATGTACCTTTAATTTAATAATTAAATAAAATTAACACATCTCCTGATACATGTTATCTCCTTATAACATCAAAATAACAAATAATAAAGAGATGTGAAGTCACTGATCACCACCATGTCAACCCCCTAAACAACTCCTTGGCCTACGAGGGTCAAATATAGGCCAACCTCCACACAACTACACATGCTAAGGAGAAGGGGATATTACAACCACTATCGATCCTATCATATCCTTCATAGAATAACATGCGACTATTGAAATTTTTAACAAAATATGATGATTTCAAATTTATAAATGATTTAAAAAATAATTATTTAAAAAATAATATAAATTTAAATTTTAACATATTACTATATTATTATGCTCTTATATAATAGATCTAAAGAAAGTTAAGATAGTTTTTTACTATTAATAAATTATTGAACATACAATTAAAAAAATATTTATAGATAAATTATAATTAAAATTTATATTCAAAAAATATATAAATATGTTATTATATCATTAATTAGATAATATTAAATATGTTAATTTGATATTTCATTGATTTTTAATAAAAATAAAACAATATTACCTTTGCTTTTGTATGAAAACATTCCTTTCTCTTCCTTCCAATAGGGAAAGTGCACCACTAGCTATTATAGCTGATTTTGTGTATCCACAAATTCTAAATGACACATTGAATTTTGATGATTTTTTTGTTGTCTCCATATGTGACTTATTGCTTCTAAGTATTGTTCTAGCTTTTGGGTAGTAATCACACAGATTGTGGGACCCGCTATGCATGCAAGGGTCAAAATATGGTCATTTCAAAGTATCACTCAATACCTACTTAAAGGCGCCCCAATAACTAGCACTTAGAATTGGAAATACTTATGCACAAATGTCCCAATAGTCATGTGCTATGGGTGCCAATAAAGATGCACAAGTGAACCAATTATAATATAAATTGTTAACTAAAGATAAAGTGTGTAACGATGCATATATGTGAAATTTATTAATGAACTTCTAGCTATCAATATTTTAAGTCTTGAAAATTAGTAATTGAAAGATTAGATGAAATAAAACATAACACAACTAAATGTTCTTCCCTAATAATAATAATTAACAATGATATAAATATTGAGAGTTTCCTTGCACCTCCCATGAATGTAACTTCTAGTTAATAATCTCATGAACATAAGGGTTACGATATTTCTCGCAATGGACTGCCTACAACATTAAAACAAGATTGGTTATTTTTGCATAACAATGCATCTGTGATGGATATATTTGGTGTTAAATACTATACTGTATATTGCATGGATTCCATAAGCATGTGGGATTGTTGAAGGTCATCCTCTTAACAATGGGAGAGAAGTGTAAGGGTCTACCGAACTATAGGTGTTGTCTGACAAACCTGATTTATTAGAGGCATGCATACATACATTGCATAGTCACCACCAAAGACCAAGGATCAACTCACTTTTTTTTCTCCCCACTAGGGGAAGAGCACCAGTAGTTGAGAATGTATGAATTGTTGTGAGTGTTGTTGATACTTTTTGCTCCAATAATAGTACAAATAAAAACTATTTTTTGAAACATAAAATATCAATTTTTGTGTGTTTATGCACCAATAGTTGTGACTTTAAAGTTGTTATTGGTAGGAAATGTACCATTAGTTGTGAAAAGTAACCAATCATGTGATGCCACATCAGCTGGACAAGTATAGGGGACTCTTTTGCACACCTATTGGTCTCATGTTTTTTTTTGGGTTGTTTTGGATACCTTGGCCAAAAGCATTCTGATGTGGCACCATACTTGATGATGTGGCACTGAAACCTTAGTTATAAGTAGGGGACTTGCCAAGTAAGCTAATGTAAAAAATTGGGAGTGATTTGAAATTTCCACATAGGATTTTGAGATGCGCGAAGTTAGGGTGCACAACTACTGGGTCCTCTCCCCTACTCGACTTCATTTCAGAGCCCACATGCCAAGTTTGCCAACTGATAAAAGTGGAATTTGGACAATTCTATTATGATGAAAATGAAAATGAAGTAACCCATTTTATTTATATGTCACTTTAAATTGTTCTAAAAATAAAAATTCATTTCTTTTTATAAGATTTAGTCACTTAATTGATAACATGTCATAAATAGAATTAAATGCACTTGTGTCTGATCACGAGAGAACAACATACTCAACAGGTTGTTGATGAGGGCCATATCCTCTGTAGTGGAAGCATGGAATCTACTCCCGCAACATTTACATGAATGAGATGTCGAACCATCCTCATTCACGTCAATGTCTACACCAGAACATACACCATGGCAGGTGGCATACATATGTTGAATGGGTTGGCCCATGCCAAATGATGCATGAGGTGTCGCTGATGAAGGAGGTGTTGTTGATGAAGGAGGTACTGCAGTTGCTGGTACCTCATCTACTCTGACCAACTGTGTGCCATGTTGAACAATGACATTAGTCAATAATGCAACTGCTTGAAGAGTTTGTGACTCCATAGACTCCTTCAAGGATATAGGGATAGTGACATGAAACATGGGTTTAGGAGTTGTATGCCTCCTATGTTATTGTTGTACCACCCTATGGGCCCTAGGTCTATCTTGCGTAGAGCCTATCCCTCTACCTTGAAACTACCGGATGCCAAAGTAATTTGACTTCTCACAGAGGATAAAATCACAATACAACTTTCTCAAAAAATATAGAGGCACCTCCCAATTATTACAAGGTGTTTGGTCAAAGACCATATACCACGTATCCCAAAAATCTTCTTTTAGGCTAGCATGAAGACACCAATGTATAGGAAACCAAGATGTATTTTCTCCTAGGTTGTTACTAGTAATAGGATCGTTGAAAAGAGCACATATGTCAGCTTTAAGTATGCCCCTTTTTTTCACTTGATCATATGATAACCCATCTGCATAAAATGTTCGAAATCTATCCCTCGATGAACCCCATTTTGTAACCTCCCTAGATACCTCATTTGCACTATTGGCCATTGTTTCTAGTGTTCTGGCGAGGGTTGAGTGGTGATCAAGTCTAGAGGACCTCAACCTATTCACCAATATAGAAATTTGGGCACTATTTTGTGTAAGGCGATTGATGAGATCCTCTTATGTGGCATCTACATGATCTAATGGAGGACATGAAGGGTTTTGGGGTGGGAGCGGTTGTTGAGGAGCAGTATTTTGAGGATTTTGTGGTTGTGAAGCAACATCTTGAGGGTTTTCTTGTTGCTCACATGCAATGCAATTTTGAATCGTCACTATTAATATTCATTCTATATTTTCTCTATTGTGCTAATATGAGGGGTTTTTTATGTTGTGGTTTTTTAAGGGTTTATGACATCAATGTTAAACCCTATTCTTAATTGTGATGTCATAAACCCTTAAAAAACCAATGATGTCATTAACCCTTAAACAAGTATACTTATATTTTAAAAAAATCTATGTAAAATTCACCGAGAGATATCTAATTTCAAAATATTTAACATTCATAAAAATGAATAAATCAATATTCACTATAAATATGTTATTAGAGGCATTATGGAAGAAGATCAAAATAACCAATCACATGCTTTATAAATCATCATATTGATAAAAGAAAATATTTTTACATATAGCATTTTTTATTAGAAATCTCACATAGTATCCCAGAATTCATAAACGATGAATAAATCACCATACCTTCTATTTGACAAGTGAGAACTATGCAACAAAATAATTGCAACAATTTATAGAATCACTATAAATATATTAAATTATAGGTATGTTGCAAGAAGATAAGAACAATTCAACACATGCATTATAAATCATCAAATTGGTAGAAGAAAATATATTTACATATAACAATTTTGATGGAAACCTCACATAATATCTCACACTAATCCTACCAAAAAATTATTATTTCTCTTATATCATAATATAAGTCAAACAAAATTGATAAAAATTTCTAAAATGTGCAAAAAGTTTGTTAAAATAAAAAGTATTGAAAGTCAAATACAAAGTAACTATAGTAATAACACTTTATTTTAATGTTGTAAACCCATTGCAAATTCTTCAATGATGAGAATAGTATTACGACCTTTTTTTCATAGTGATCATGATATACTTCTTTCAACATAGCTGGAAATCCAGCCACTATTGTATATGCCTCATGAATTTTCCTTGCAACATCTTCCATTTCCAATATTTCGAGTTCTTCGACATCATCTATCATTAAGGTAGTGTTTCCAATTTCTCTAATGATTTTGTTGCAATACTCTAAAATGGATCTTGCACATTTGTCGATAGGGGTTTCAACAAAATTTTTAGAGTTTACAAAAGCATGAAGGCTCTCAACAATGATTTTTGATTCATTATGTGAAGCATCTATAGTTTCAAATTTTTGCTGAAAATAAAAAAACAATAAAACTAAGATTAATATTAAGGTACAATGAGAATAAAATTATTCATAATTTGAAATAGAATAAAATAATTAAAAAATAATATTAAGTAATACAAATTGTACATGAAATAAATAATGAAAATACCTAATAGTCATTGAAAACTTTTTAACCATTAAAATAAGATATTAGCTGGCTTACTATGTTCAAATGTCACCAAAATCATATGAAATGCCACAAAAATATATAAAATCATAAGCAAAGGACATGACAATAAAAAAATTAATCTTTATATTTAATTATTAAATAACCAACAAAATATAATTAACAACATAACAAACATTGACAAATGTTTTGTAGTCACCAAATTCATTAGTTTTGTTTGATGCAAGAAAGAATACATAAACCATAAAAGATCACATTCTTAGCAATTTTACAATAGTTACAAAATATTATGAAAATTGAATTTAGGCTTAATTATAATGTTTAGTGATTGATCTACAAATATTCATGAAATAATAATATAAAAATAGCATAATTGAATATAGTCATAAATGCAATGTTTAAATATTGTGTACACATTTGTCAAATAATATCTATAGATTACTTTCACTCTATTAACCATGGATGCACAAGTAATATCTCTCAATCTTCAGTATCATCAAGAATAGTTCGAACTTTAAATGTCACATTAGATTTCACTGCATACAAGGCAGGTATCCCATAGTATGCATGCAACAACCTGAATGATGGCATAACTTGATGCACTATGAATCTTAGAGAGTACCCAAGCTTAAGAGTAGTAAGAAACCATTCCTCAGGTGGGCCTGTGTGATAACTGATTCATGATTGTCCCTTAAGAAATCTCATAAACTTCATACTAAGTTGATCAGATAGAGTGTGCTTTTCAATTTTTATTGTTGGTCTAATAACGATCCTCCAAATGCATCTAGCAAGGTAAAGATCTCGAATCTCATGGTATAGAGCAATCAACCAACAACTCAAATCTACAATCTCAATTTGAAGATTATAAAATCTGACCTCTAAGTTTATTTTGATCTTCGATTCATATAAAAAGTTAAAATATAGAGCATAATTGTAAAATTTGAATTGAGTGGTCCTTAGTCCATTGTTGCTAATTTTCTTGACCATCATGTCTCTGACCCAATAGCGAACACTCAATTTCTCTATATGAAGGAGGACATTGTGTGGAAGATATGGGTGATACATTGACAACCAAGTGGACACCCATTTTGTACGTATATTATATGGCATCTTCCTAACATGCATGCAAATTATTACTAGCTCTTAAATTACTATTAAATTTCTCAAGGAATATACTTTCCAATTTAATTAGAAAATCACATAAAGGGTAATAAACATTAAGCAAATGAATGCTATCAAAGTACCTAAAATATATATTCATACATTTTTAATCAAAGAGATATATATACATACATTTTTTTAAGGTTAGTATATTAAACACAAGGAGGACCATAACAATACATACATGTATGAATTTTCTTTACCATGATGATATAGAAAATGATGCAAGATTATATTAGGTGCACCTAAGCAATATGGCTATCAAAAGGAAATCTCCTTCACATTTCAAATGAAATTTATACTGGATATGGAATTAAATAAAAAAATGACTTATTTAAATTTATGTAACATTAATTGATAATTTATATTTTTTTATTTCATAGATATTGTGAAATCATTTAGTGGTGTATAAAATGTTAACAATTATTTGTGGTGGCTAGAAATTACACAAGTATTAGAGCCATGGAAGCAAATTTGATCAAACAAATATATACACCAATTTAATCTTCTACAAATTTGAGTTTATTTTCTTTAGCCTTATTTTTGGAAAGTTGTCTACCCTTTTTATTTTCTCATAATGAATGGTACTATTATTTTAAAGCCCTCTAGAGATTTATATGGAAATAAAAAACCTTTCATCGATTAAATTCATGTAATATTTTCTTATCATTTATATTTATTGAATAGACATTATGAAAGCATATATGATATATAAAATATTAGAAATTATTATAGTGGAAATAAAGAACACAGGTGTCAAAGACAATGACAAAAAATTCAACAAAAAATATATTACATCAATTATCTTCTAAAAGTTTGAGCCTATTTTCCTCAGCCTTGCGCTTCGCAAGTTGTCTACCCTTTTTCATTTTCTCATAACGATCATATGTAAATGGTGGCATTATTCTCAAACCCTCTAGAGATTTTACACGAGATTCTCCAACAAATGTCAATCTAGTTCTTTCTCTTGTTCCTATATCGATAGTTACTTTTGGAAGAGTCAATCCTTGAGATTTATGTATAGTGAATGCCCATGCCAATCTCAATGGTAGCTGAAGTGTTCCACCCTTCCGTATTGTTGTTCTTGGAATTGTATTTGGATGATGATCTTCAAATGGTAATCCCGAGTAATTATAAAATTCAACCACCACATATGTCGGTGGGTCAGGTGGAGCACTTCCTGGCTTGTAGACAATCTTTTGAACATATCCCAAAGCTCCATTTACAAGACCTTCTTGTATCCAAAGGTTTGAAGTTAGCATGACCCTTGAATTCTTACTGATCAATAACACTAGATCAAGTTCATCAATTGAACAATCTTCTTCTATATTAACACTTCCTGTTTTTGTTGCAACAATACGTGCAACGAGATGCCTAAATGAATATAGCATTTTTTTATTATGACTATGAACATTGTCAGTTGTGGAGAACAAATGGAGGACATTTTCAAATTCATAATTACTTGAAACATTTATGTTAGTAGGGGTTCTCATCATTAGCAGCTTCCAATCATCAATTTGTGGGTTTGCATCTCTTAGATTTGTCAAAAGTTGATGGAATATTTGTTGTTCAATAGTTTCTCCATCTTGTCTGAATATTTTATCTAAAGTAACCATAATTTTGAATTCCTCCCATAGTAGGTTTTCCTGTCTATTACTGGCATATACTGGTCTATCATTAATTGGACACAATTGACTCAAATCTCCTACCAAAATCATAGATATACCTAAAAGATAATTCAAACTAATTATTATTTTCAAAATATATAGTATTGTTATTGAAATTTATTTTTCGTCATTAGTCAAAATTAAAATGTATACCTACAAAACTTAGGTGTGCACTTTGTGGGTATACTTGTCGAAGTCAGGAATCTATGTTTTCCAACATGTTCTGACCAATGAAGCTAATTTCATCAATCAAAATGTACTTGATATGTGTCATTTCTTCTTGATTACTGGCAAGTCTTGTTCCTTGTAGCTGAGTGAAATCTTGCATTGGGATTCTCAATTTTGAATGAACTGTAGAGGCCCCTATAATATTGAATGTTGAAACTCTTGTTGGTGCGAGTAATAGAAGCGGAGAATGTGATGGCATTGTAGCATTTTAAAGAGCTTGAATGATGGCACCAATGAAATATGACTTTCCTATACTTGTTGTTTCCTGAATTATCATGAACAATGGCACTTTATTTTGATTTCTCTGATAGTGTGTCATAATTATATCAACTGCCCTTTTTTTCTTATTACTAAGGGTCATGTAGTTGATGCATTGGGGTATATCATCATATATAAGACATCCATGATCCTTTGAATGCTAGTTATTAAATTGATTGTTGTAGTTGTGTACTCTTCATCTTGATAATCAACAGACCAATCTGTATGTCTATCAATGTCTCTTCTCCCCAACATATCTATTTTTAAAAATTGTATATTTTGACCATGATGTAGCCTAGATATAATTTCTCATTCATGCTCTGTGGTATTTCTTTGAATAGATTCATTCTGTTCAATTTCTGAATCACTAGTAGCCTTTGCATTTTCTATACTTGTTGTTCGTTTGACATGCCAAGGATTGTAACTAAATGACTCCCAATTTACTATTATAGAGTCATCATCATGAGCAATATCCCTTTCTATGTCATGAAATGGTTTGTAGAGTAATACCTTTGATAAACAGAATTCAAACCATTTATTTGACTTACATGGAGGAAGGGATACAAACCTAGGAAAACCTCTAACAATTGTTGCTCTTTCCCTTGGTTCCCATTTGTTGTCTCATTTTCTTTTAGGATTATATATCCATGATCTAGCTGCATCAATTAATGTGACACATTCCATACAAAGAGGCCTTGTTTTATATCCATCAATGAAAGATTTTTTTTGCTCCTCATTATTCTCTTCATCATATATAGTTATAGGTTTGAACACCTCACGTGAGACATTTAGATTAACAAATATTCTACTACTCTCTACTAATGGAAGTTATAACAACATGTGACATGTTTCTTGAGAACCAATGTCCCTTTAAATAATGTTTTCAATCAGAATCCTTCTATATGCTCGAGTAGCTAAATCATTAGGGTCTTCCATATTGGAGAGGTGCATCAACATCTAGTGATATGTTTCAAATCTTTTCTCTGCTATCACTGCATACTTGGCAATATATTTGATTACTACATGTTGGAAAGAACAGGTTGTCAATCTATATTTGCTCTCCATAATTGCAATATGTGACAATTATGTGAATTCACTCTATCATCATTTCTCGTAGGTTCAAATTTTTTTCACCTGTATCTATATCTTCATATAATTTGGAGCTCCTCAGATTCAAAGGCCAAGGATCATTATACCTATAAAAAATATCAAGACTTGTCATAAATATTTGGTTACTTTTCTTTTGTATAGTATTTAATTCTTATATAAATATTTAATTTGATAAAATATTTACCTACAAACCATCCTTTTTTTTCTCACAGGCATGCACCCTCCCTACACAATGTATGTCATTCTACATAGTTAAGGATCTCTTCATAGTCCTTATTAATATCTGTCTTTGCAAGTTGTCTTGTATTTTTTAGACATGGATGTAGAGATTTTTTTAAAAATTCCTACAATTGAAAATAAAAACAAATATGTTAGCTACATCATAAGCTATACAATACTTTATGTCAAACAATAAACCATATATATGTTGAAATCTTCATAGAATTGCCTGTATATTCCGCTGATGTGGATCTTCTCTAGGATTACATGCATGAACAATGGAATGAAAGTATCTTTCTGCATGTTTTCGTTGCACTCTTTATTTGACCAGTCAATATTGCCCATAGTGGGTGCTCCATTCATCCATATGAATCCATGCATATGTGGTGACCCCCTATGTTGCCACTCATACCTAGACCAAAAAACTTTAACATTCATTCATTTTTCTCAGATTTCTTTTCTAAATATTGAATACCTTAAGTGCATGTAATGTGCAACTATATGGGGGTAGTTGATAACATTCTTCTTTCTCCAATTTTGAGCTTCTCGTGGAGTAGTTGGTGATGTTCCCGGCATTAGTGCATGCAAATCAGGCCAATACATATCTGTTGCACTTAATGTGAAGAATATCGTAGGGGAGCCTATTTGATGAAGCATGTCTGTTAATTTTGCATGACTTTTGGCCCAATATAACCTTGTACCCATCAATGATGTTCCAAACTACATCAACCTATCTGTCAAATGGGACTGTGGCATATTTTCCATATGCTGACGCAATTCATTGATAGTGATTCGCATGTTGTGAAAACCTCTTTTTACAAAGACTGCAGATGAATTTTGTGCACGATGTCTCATAATCATGTTCATTATAAAATATTTGAATCTTGGATGTTGACCAAATCATGTTTCACAAATTCATGCAAACGCACTCGCCTCATTCGTGGCTCTAACCAACCACATCTACCATTAGGAAATAATGTTGGAAATGCCATATCAAGTAATCTTGACGTGACATACTCATTGATAGGAGATGTACTGATTCTAGCCAATCGATCAATGCTGTTTGATTTGTATCAAGATTATTAATCCATGCATGTATTAATTCTATTTCTTTTTTAGCATTGGGCAGTTTAGAAGCCATTGAATTTGTGTGGTCAATTGTATTACCTTCATTTATTTCCATGATTGGACCCAAAAATATGATTTCATTTGCATCAAAATCAAATTCCATATGAATTGTCTTTAATCTGTTAAATTTTTTTTCATCAAAATTGGTAGATAGATTATTGAGAGCACTCTCATTAACTATGACATCAGAGTAATATTTCTCAGGCTCATTTTTGTATTTAAGTGCTTTGTACACATGATCCCTATTCACTGTAAAGTTATAATTTGTGCCTCGTTGGTCCCTTCTTCGAACAATAATTATTGGCAAATTATCTATTGTATGTGGAAAAATGTTTGAAATATGTTCCACATTTTGTGGAAAACTTATTTTGTGTTCTTTGTATTTGTATTGACCACCTGTTGCATGTGTAACTTGCAGTATTGGGCTGACACATGTAATCAACATTTCTTCTACTTGAGTCAAACTTGCAAGCTCTTCTGGATGTGGCCTGGGATCCATATTGTTTGAAACCGAAAATCTACAGTTTCCTCTCTCTTATCTATATCGAGTGCATATAGGACCTTGTGTGCTATGATTTACTTTAATTCCCAGATAACACTCTTGACAAATATAACACATGCTTGGCATTCTAAAGAGATCTAATTAGTGTCAAAATTGCATTTGAAATATTTGAAAATCAGCTTGAATCATTCCATTTGTATTTTTTCTATTTTATGCATCACCTTCTGCACCCAAATTATTCTCAAATTGACTTCTAGGTCGAGGTGTCTCTGTAACTCATTCTATTGAACTTGAGCTTTCATTCTGAAGATGTAACTCAATATTTTGATTTGATGTTTGATTGTACTATCCACTTGAATGTGAATCAACCTGTTGCCTTTGGTCTCTTTCAATATGAGAGACTTGTTGAGATGTTCATTGATGACTATTTGTAATAATATTAGCTTCCTCTCTATTTATAAATTCCAACTCTTGTATTGTTACTTTTGCTCTGCGTCTAGCATTTCTTTGTCTTCGAGCTTCACTTTGTCTTCTTCTTTCTTCTTCCCTTTGATCATCTGTCAAACATTCCCATTGTCATCTCCTATATTCTCTTTGATATTACCTCCTCTCCTCTTCTGATTCAAAATTCAATATTGGTTGATCCATAGCTACACAATAAATTATATTTTTAATTTATATAATGTGATAGGATCAGAGTAGAAATGAAGTTTAAAAAAATTGTGAAGAAAAGTAGAATTATTTGTAATAATTGAATATTGGAATTATCTATGTATAGAGAGAATTATTGAACTTGTTTATGAGAGTGTATGGTGATAGATACACTATTAACAAATTTCATACACAATTGTTGTTAAATGCATATGGTGGTATGGAATATACAAATAAATTAAAATTGGTACCAAGTAAAGACGAAATGTAAACATGAAAATGAGTATATATAATCTCTTATTATTGATAATAAAAGTTTTTATATTGTAAAGAAAAATAAATTTGATTCAAAATATATCATGGCAACATATGAAGGTTACATGGTGAAGTGGAGAGTGTTAAATTTGAAGTCTAATTTTTTATCTTTTATTGGTTCCTCTTATATTTGTTTAGCCATCTCAATGTAGTTATGAGTGTCTCTGTATCAGATAGCCATACTTGATATTTTATTTTGATCTCCAATTGATTCCTCTTATATTTCTTGATTCGCCTTAATGTTGTAGTCAGGGTCTATGTATTTGACAACCATACTTCAGATGCAAGTAGTTTCTTTTTTAGAGTAAATATGGGTAAATCTTCAATCTTCATTTTTCTAGCACGTTTTCTATTTCTTGTGGCTAATATTGCTCCTAGCATATCTGGCATAAAAAATAATCAATCAATTATCTATGTACAAATTTGACATCTTTTAAGCGCTATATAGTTTTCAATTTCTAAATTCAGAAAAAAGGTTGTAAACTTGTATTTATTCTTGAAAGCATTGTAATGATGTGGGTTGGATGACAAAAATCATATTGGATTCCATCTATGATTTTATGGATAGATTTTATATATCATTGTTACACCTAAAGGCTTTGTGAATGAGAATAACCAAAAAAAATACACCATAGAAAATTGAATATGTCTAAATTTTGATGAATTTTTAGAACTTGAAATCCTTTCCTTTGATGATTTAATAATTTTATAGTGACATTTAATGTGTTTTAAAGTTTTAAATTTTTTTATCTAGCAGAGTTTGTAGTCAAAATATAATTATAAATGATTAAAATCCTAAAATAACCTCTAAAGAGACCAAAGTATTAACCTTAGGATTCTAATGCTTATTCTCAATGCTTGTTAGAATGATCTCTAAAGAGACAAAACCTTCAATATGAAAAATATCCTCTAAAAAGATAAAATCATTAATATAATTAATATAAAGATCCTAATGTCATATATAAATAGCATAAAAGTAAAATAAAGTATCTCTTTTATATATTTTAAATTGTTTTCGTTATATTTTTCTTAATTATTTACAAACTATATATAAATAAAATTAATTATTCTCATAAGTTTTTCAACTATATAGATGAAAAAATTAATCTTTTAAATTTACCTCTAGTAAATTTTATTAAAAATTTAAAAGAAAGATGTGAATGTAATAAATTAGAATTATTAAAAACCAAAATTTCTAAAAATAAAATAGATCATTGTTCTACATTAGAATTTACAATATATTTTAAAAATTATTTCAGAAAAAAAAATATTGTCGAAAATAACATACTAATCTGGAAGACAAATTCTCCTAAAAATGTGAAAGTGTTTGATTGGTGAACAAAATTTTTGATGCCCACACAACATTAAATTAACAAATCTATATCAATATACCTTTAGTTATTTTGAATTATAAATTATTATGTGGAAATTTTGCTTATGATTTACAAACCTTTGAAACATAATTTAATAAGCAATAATGTCTGCGCTAAGAGTTTTGTGGATGCAAAATTCTTCTTTGTAACCATTCAAATCCATATTCTATTAAAAATTTATATATATTAAACAAAAGATAAAATCAACTTCATTTCAATGCATTTTTAATTCAATAAAGCTAAGTTTAACATTGTACACATATAAAAGACTGTATTAGGATAATATTCATCTATTTATTTCAAATATATTATCCAGGTTCAAGTTTGGAAGCAAAAAGTGTGAATTTAAAATGTAAAATATGAAACAAAATGAAACTTTCTATTTTGAACAAATTCTTTCTAAGTTAAAATTTCAAACAAAAATAAGTTAAAATTTCAAACAAATTTTTTTTATTAATTGTAATTTAAAAAAAATAAAAATTCTAAATGTATTCTATGATATGCAACTTTCTAACTTGAAAATTTTTACATTTCCTATAAAGTTCACCCTAGAGTTTTAGAGTTTCATATTAGAATGATGTTCTATCTTTTTATTTGAAATAAAATATTCATCTTCAAATTTGAAAGAAAAGGTGTCAATTAATAGTAAATTTAGAATGTAAAATATGAAACAAAATGAAAAGTTTCTATTTTGAACAAATTCTTTTTAAATTAACATTTCAATCAAAAATTTCTATTTTTTTCATGATTTCTAGTTTTTTTAAAATTTAATATTTAAAATTTATTCTATGATATGCAACTTTCTAATTTGAAAAATACTATATTTCCTATAAATTACAGCTTATACCTCAGGGAGATGTAAGAAAGATGAGTGCTTCTCATCCACAACTGTCAATAACCAGTTATAAAGGAAAACAAAAAAATAACTTTCAAACAATAGTCCATAATTTATAAAAAAACAGAGTTTGTAGATATTAGAGAGCATATATAATATGGATTCTACCTAAAAAGTATTGGAAAATTATATATATGTAAGAATGGATTGTTAAATTATATCAGAAGGATATAATGTGAAAATTATGATTTTGTAGTGTGTAGATAATGTTTCTAATTCACCTACCTTAACAAATATTTTCCTAATTTCAAATTTTTTTTGAGTCATATAGTGGATCTCTAATAACCAATTATGAGTCCAATTTAACAATTTAATAAATTATTCTTAGAAGCTTGTCAGAGTTGTTAAAATTTTCAAAATATCATGTGCTGCCAACAATTATCAAATTTTAAATAAATTACTATCATGAACTGTATATTGTATTTCAATATATAGCCCATGACAGTAATTTATTTATTTATTCTCCAGCCAAGGAACATATGTTTTAAGGCTTCTGTAGTTGATAATTCAAAATGAGATGATGTTAGAATATACTGGAACTTTGAATAATGATGACTTTAATCCCTTTAAAGTGAAATTTCTAGCAATACCGTTCCCATTTAATTTGCACTTTGCTTTGTAAGATTTTAATTCCTTAAATTCACAATGATGATTTGTAAGAAATAAACTTTTTTATGCGATTGTCAAAGCTGGCATTCTTCTAAATTGCTTAATGTCAGGTTGTTTCAAGTACTACTGATGATAGGGTAATAAATAGCAATGAGTTCCAATATTAAATTGAAATATGGCTATCATGATTTTTTCATCTTATATTGAATGGACATTTTTTTAAAACTCGATATGTAAGCTCCGAAATAAAATTGAATTGGGTTGAATGATCTTTTCCCAAATAAAATTAAGTTGGATTGATTGTTCAGTTCCATTAGATTTAAGTCACAATTTTCTCCTTGTATAAGATGAAACTGAGCTATCTGTCCTCACCAACTTCACTCGCATTTTCCTCTAGTTCTTTTGTTTACAACAATTCGTGATTGAAGATGAGGTACATATCTTTTAGGTTTTTTATTTAACACTCAACTTTTGACTTTGTTATGGACGCTTCTTTCATCAATTTCAATTCCTTTTAAAATAGAGTTTGAATTGTGTACTATATTGATTCAAATGGAATTAATCAATGTAAAGAGTTTGTTTCGAAGCATTTATGCTTCATGTACTATAATTACACCAAATAGTCAAAATCTTAGCCCCTATGCCAAATCATGACACAATGCAAAAAAAAACAAAAATGGACAAAGAAAAAACCAAAAATATCATTAGTTGTAGTCCTATCAAAATATCTAAAACAAATACGATAAGAAATACGTATAAATACATATACGTATAATTTTTAGACCCAAAAAAATACTGAGTTATTTTCTCACTACAACAAGGCTTGGAGAAGAAGAAGAAGCAACAACAGTTGGGAAGTTTGGCACAATTAAGCTAGTAAAGGTCTCCAATTTGAAACCCAACAACACCAATAGATGAGCTAGGAATAACAAAAGACAAAGGTCACCGGTTTGAGACTTGACAAGATCAGAACCAAGGGCGTGTGAGCTTTGTACCCAAGTAGATCGAAAAAACAAATATAAACAAAGAACAAAGACATAGCCTTTACAAACAAAATAATGCAGATTTCAAGTACTATGCAAGGGACGACGTTGCAAGGGATATGTTGAAGCCATAGTGCAAGTCTATTTCTAAAATTATGATTATATGGATATAGAGATTTTAATTTTGCATGCACTGAAAATTCCCTTCTAAGCTTCTACAATATAGAGCATTTGAGAGAGTGCATATCTCTAGAAAATGGAAATTTTAAAAGGTCATAAATTTTTTTCAACTTTGCTAATAGTTATTGTGCTACTTGCCTCAGTTTTTATGTTGATTGCACAATGGAGAAAAAAATGTTTGTTCAAAGCACTTGGTAATGAACAAAGAGAATATTAACATATGCGATTTGTTTTTGCATTTGTACAAGGCAATACAATAACATGCAAAATACCTGTAATGAGTCTATTCAATCTGAAGTTGGTAGAGATATTAGATCATAACCGTATGTGCTTACAATGCTGGTCTACTAGAAACAAAACACATCAGAGATATACACAATAGAAATATGTTGAAATTGCTATGGAAACCTGAAAATCTACTGTAAAGAAAAAGACTTTAAGAAGAATCAATTTACATACCTGAAGATTTTGTACAACAGTGCCTTTCTCTCAACTATATCAAATATAATTTTTTTAGAGAAATGTTGTAAGCTCCATTCTATTTGTTTATGGTGAAAATGGATAATAACAATATTGAAAGACTAAATGAATTCAGCCACAAAATCCTAGTCTAACAACAACAAAGATCCACCATAACATATGAAGATTACCTAAGACAGTGCAAATCAAATGAAATCACAAAGATTATACCATCACATGTCCAATAGGGTTTGGATCTCCATTCCTTCTATCTCCATTGATCTTGCATGATATATTTTCTCTCAGATTTTATGTGTGCACAAGAGTTCAACAAAGAACGGAAATGTGGTTGCAAGTAGGCTTGATCGCATATGAAAATTCAAAAGCGTAGAGTAGTTGGGGGTTTGATAATGAAGGAAGCATCTCGTTATATAGAAGACACTATAAGAAATAGAGGGATAAGATTGAGAAGTGTAAAAAATAAATGGTCGGCTAAGATTAGAGGGTAGGTAGAAGAAATAATAAAATAATGAGGGGGGTAGGTAGTGTAGGAACTAAGAGATGAATGACATGTGTCATGGGTAGAAAAGGATAATGAATTAATTAAATTAATAAAGATTTATTTAATTAATAGAGGAAGGTGGGATCAATTAAATAAATAAAAGTTTTTATTTAATTTAAGAGGAAAGGATAATTTAAATAAATAAATGTATTTATTTAAATGAGAAATAAAGCTAGAAGAGGATAAATGAATGAATTAAATAAATAAAGATTTATTTAATGAATAGAAGAATTAGGCTTAAATAATTAAATAAATAAAGATATTTATTTAATTAGACAAGACAATTTTAGGTGTCTACATTTTGCCCCTTTTTGAGACAATGCAGCTTGTCATGTTGTTTCAAAGAAGATAATATGAACTGATACAAAGTTGCCCTAAGATGGGAATGATATGCCCCCTCAAGAGATTGAATGGAAAATGTCTGAAAAGATCGCAGACAATCTCTCGATAAGAAAGAAATGCTAGAAAGGACTGACAAGATAGAGTGACAGAGTCACGGGATAAAGAAGACTGACTTGGGAGACTAGGGCTAGGGTAGTATATAAGATATATTACGAGGGAAAACATCCTCATTGTCATCCACACATCCAAGAGATCAGAGTGCAGAGAGAGCAGAGAGCAATCAGCAGTCAGCAACGATGGCTTTGGTGCATAGATTCAATCACTTTCATCGATATCAGAGGCCAGCAGATGCAGGAGAGCCGGTAAGTACCACAAAACCTCCTTGTTCTTTGTTGCATTAAATGTTGTCATAAATGCATGTTAGGTAGAGAAATAAATACATTTTAGGTATGTCAAGCAGGGGGAAAAAATGTTAAGGCGCATCTGCGTTGGTGCCAGGCCCGTCTGTGTTTGTGCCATGCACGTTTATGTCTTCTAGGCCAAATCAACAGTTCTGTGATGAACATACACTGTCGATTGGATAAGTTGATGAGAGGATACACTCAAACAGGTCCTCTAGGGAAGACTAGGATAGCAAATAGGGCTAGGATTGACAATTATGTGATAGAACATATGTTGCCAATCAAAAAACTACTCAAGAGGATACACTCAAGCAAAGGCCCTAGGATAGGATCAAAGCAACACTTTATGATGAACAGGGAATGCTACTAGGATAAAAAAGTAGTAATTTGTGATGAATAGGGAGTACTAAAAAAAGAGCAGCACTTTGTGATGAACATGGAATTCCACTAGGATAGAAAGCAATACTTTGTGATGAACAAGGAGTACCACTAAGATTGACACAGTTGATTTGCTTGACTGCAGGAGGACCTACCTATGCTGGAGTCACGGGAGAGATTCCCTTTGACTCCAAGTTTGCGAGAAGAGCTGACATTAGAGGATAGAGTAGCAGTTGAGGCTATGGGCTTGCGATATATTCTGTATGTGCCTGAGTTTTGGGTGAACATGGGATTGTTGACTACACTAGCTGAGAGATGGCACTCAGAGACTTGTACTTTTCATTTGACAATGGGTGAGATGACAGTCACCTTAAAGGATGTGTATAGGATACTGTAGATACTGATCAATGGGTAGTTGGTTCCTTACGATCAAGATGGAGACAGGGATGCACTGAGACAAGTTTTTTAGGATCCAAGATTGGAGATGAGGGCTGGACACGTGGCTTGGGATACCATGACACAGACTGGATTAGCGCTACCAATGGTACTGGTAGGAGTGATCAGTGGATTCCTCTATCCAGATAGAGCGACATGAGGGTTGGTTGTGGGATGGGGGAGGACTTTGGAGAGGGATGCAACTAGGCTCAGGAGACAGCTGAGGGATACTGAGCGGGATAGGAATCAGGCTATTTAGCATTATACAGAGGCTGAGACAACACTGAGGGTAGGGAGGCAAGAAATAGAGGACACAGGGGTTGGATACGCCTATGTTCTATGGGTAGGGGAGGATATATACTACTAGAGAGACCTGTACTGTGGAGTGGTGCCACTAGATTAGCAGGCTAGGAGCTTCCGGAGACTATCGCGGACTACGACGACCTCTGGAGGGAGAGATAGGAGACAGGAATCTAGCTGTGGGGTCATGGGTCCTCCACCACCACCAGATAGAGGGGGCAAGAGAGATGATCCTGGGGCAGGTCCTTCCAGGGTGCAGACTCCATCAAGGCCATGGGGCTCTGAGAGAGGGAGTTCATCATAGCCTTAGAGGGCTCCCTATGTATCAGTTTTGTACCATTTTGTATGATGATGTAGACACCTTCGGGTGATCGTAGCCATATGATTTTGACATCATTATATCATGACACTTATGGTTTTGATATATATATGAGATGATTCATTTTTGCGGTAGCTATATGGATGTGTACCTATGTGATGTTGCTTTGATGTGATTTATGATGATGATTTTATGATATGGATGCAAACATGTACATAATGAAATGCAATATTTTTGTTCTTTCATGTTTTTAAATATTATGCATGATGCAAATGTGAATGTATGAAATAAAAATGAATATGATAATGCAAATAACTATTTACATGATGAAAATGTAAAATGTGCTAACATGTGTTGTGTGTAGAATGTGATGCAATTGTGATATCTATATGTATGTATGAATTGCTAACATGTGGTAATGCAGGTGCAAACCTCATGAAATGCAAAAAAAAATTTGGTGTGTCATTATACTTAATCATGTGATAGAAGGCTACATGGACTTGGGAAGGATGATGGGAGTCAATCAAGAAAGGGGGATGAAAGATAGAAGATATGGAAGTGAAAGAGCTTCTTGTGCATTATCATTATAGAGCTTTATTATGGCAAGTAGGTTATGACAATCCAAGCATATGTTCGACCTAGAAAGTCATTGTACCTATTTGCATGGAGATAAGACAGTGGCAAACAAGGAATGCCCTAGTTCATACTAGACTCACAGTGTCCTCATATCCTTGGACAAGTCATAGCGTTACTAAGAGACAATCCATAGACAACAAAGAAAAATACGTGATGATACCCCATCCTCGCCTTTCTAGTCAAAGACATCCTGGAGATAAAATCTCTAGTTAGAGACATCTTGGAAAAGCTAAAAGATATGTCACCAAAAAGATTTAAAAAAAAAAAAATGAAGACTTGACACCAACATCCACTGTAGTCCTCAAGTTTAGTGTCTCTTGTCACTTGTATAAGTCTATTTGATTATGGTCACAATGTTTACTTTCACAAAAGGATAGATAGCACTGAACCATAATGTTGTCTGAGTTTGTTGAAAGATTTAATTTGTTGAAGCCCATTGTTGTTGTTGTGTCTCATCTGAAACTGATTGAATCCATGAAACTGATACTTTATTGCAGAGAAGATGGAACTTTATTGCGGATTGGTGATGCAAATGTTTTTTTATTGTGGAGTGTGCGCATATAGACTGAAGAAGGTTGGAAGAGACTGTACTCCTCGAAACATGTGATGCTCTCAGTTCCACACCCATTACTAGATGTAGGATTTGCCTTAGCCATAGATAGGAGTTGATTTATTATGGACGGAAAGGGTGAAAAGGGAGGTTATTATGAATGGCTAACCAATCTTGGGTAGATCAATAACAAGCCATGATGGGAATGAGTAAGTTTATTATGGATGAAGAGGCTGTGAGTGTGTGCAAAGTGAAAGGAGGAAATGGAATCCTGAAGGAGGGAGGAGCAATGTCTCTATGCATGGTGTCGGTGACCCAGTTTTCACCATGGCACTTGTCCAGGGCAGCACCAAAGTGGTTTTCACCATTGGAAGAAATATTTTTCTCTTTACTTTTTTTATTTTTTGAATTTTTTTGTGTCACAAGGCGCTTGTTTGGCAGGTTTTCACCAAGTAACGATTTTTTATGTTTATGATTTTTTTGTATTTTGAATTTTTTGATCTTTTTGTATTTTGTATTTTTAAATTAGGATACTCTGAAGAGCTATGTGTAAAACCTACGAAGGTGCATGTTGTTGATAGGATCCTCCAAAGGTTCACCCTCTGTGGTTGAGAGCTGATATGCACCAGATCCATAGGCTGTTGTGATGATGTAAGGACCAAGCCAATTTGGTTCAAATTTGCCCTTCTTCTCTCTGTCTTGCTGATTTTTAGGATTTTCTTTGAGGACTAAGTAACCCACCTCAAATGTACGAGGCTTTACCTTATGATTGTAGCTGCATTGTTCCTTGACTGAATGATGTGTAGCTCGAGTGACTGTCTTTCTTGATAAAGGAACTGAGATAGAATTACTAGTGTGTGGACTATGTAGGCTCGTATGCGTGTCACCTAAAGATGTTTGGGCATCCCTGACAACAAAGTCCCTCGAGGAAGCTCCATTAAAGGTCCATGATGTATCACCAGAAGGGAAAGGATGTGTGGAACAAGTGGATGGGGAATGAAGGCTTATGATTGTGAAAAGAAGTGAAAGTAGGATAGCATGATGGACACTTAGGACCAACAAGTATGCTTCTTGACTTAAAATTGTAGAGATTTTGCCCCCAGTTATTTTGATATTAAGGGAGATCAACTATTGTTCTTTTTTCTTTATAGGAGTTTTATCCTTGACTTTGGATTTTCCAAAGTCCAATAGTTTTTTATTTTGATTTGTACAAAAGGAATTCTCTTTATTTTTGAGTTTTATGTTTTTGTTTTCAAAGCTTGATTTTTGATCCCCAATTAGTAAGGGCTTTTGTAATTCTTGTTGATCCAAGTCTGGGAGCAGATTGTAAATGGAATGAATAGTTGATATGCTAAATTTATGTGAGTTCTCAAGAGGGCTAGCGATACGCTCAATAGATTCTTTGTTAGAACCACTCTTAAGACTATTGATATCAAGAGCTGCTTGCACCACTAGAGGAGATTTGCATTCAGAATTAGTAGCCACAACACTAGGTGGTTCACCCCCAATTCCTTGGCATTGCAAATTGTTTGTAGGTTGTTCTTGTTGACTAAATGTGTTAGGAGATAGTGGGAGTCGATCAACATGAAAGATATACTCACCACATCCCATGTCTTTAAACTTGAACTTTTCTTTGATCTTTGCTTGTTTTAATGTAGAAGCTTTCAAGGATTCTAGATCAACATATGCTGATGAAGGAATAGCTTCTCGATTGACTAGTATTGTTATTTCTGATCCAGGTCGCATATTATTGCAATATATGAATGGATTTAGGTCAGCTTTGATGGTCACTTCAACTCCATTGTGTGGAAACTTGATACATCAACGATATGTAGAAGGAACAACTCTCATTTCATGAATCCATGGACGTCCCAAAAGTATGTTGTATGTGAGATCTAAATTAAGGACTTGACAAACCACATCCTTCGTCATTGGCCCAACTCTGAGAGGTAAAGTGATTGTGCCCTTGGATGAGCACTCTTCATCATCATATGCCTTGATGGTAATTTTGTTTGTAGCATTTATAGCCTTTTCAAAATATCCCAATTGTTTAATAGTGCTCAATGTACAAATGTTTAGACCTGCTCCTCCATCTATTAGGACTCATTTTATTTGATGCTTGTGTAGGAAGGCTTCAATATGTAAAGGTGCATTATGTGGTTGGTTTACAGAGGCGTCATCAGCTTCAGTAAATGTAAGAGAATGTGGAATGGAAAGGTATCCCACCATGGCTTGAAACTAGTCCACGTTGAGATCAGTGGGGACAAAAGTGTCTCTCAAGGTGTTGTCAAGAATGAATTTATGTGCGGGGGATATGCGTAAGATATCAAGGATGGAGATAACCGCGAGTGTCTTCCCTAACTGTTCTATAGGGTCATACTCAGGTTTGGCTGCTGAGGAAGCAATGTTTTTAGTTGGAGCACCTTGCAAAGTGAATTTACCTAGATGAGTTGTAACATTACATTCAGAGGTAGGTTCGGAAGAAGATCCAATGCCTTTTAGGACAACCTTGGGCCTTTGGGTATAATTTTTAGGCATTTTGTCCTTGATGATAATGGTAGAGACATAATTGTCCATTGAAATGTGATTAATAGTTGAATCATAGTTATAGGATGCTTTGGTATAGTTGGTTTGGTCATCTGTAGCTTTGGCTTTTCCCTTGTCATGTTTTGGGAATGGTTCTTTAAACATTTCATGTTCTTGATTGGATGAGTGTCTTTCAATCTCAATGTCACCTCTATCAATAAGATCTTGTATGATGTTCTTCAGCCGATGATAGTTTCCTATTTTATATCCTTTGCTTTTGTGATATTCACAGTACTCATCATCATTCCACCAATTTGGTTTAACCTTTGGCTCGTATGGAGGCAAATCTAGAATTGTTATTATTTTATTTGCCACTAGCTTCTTGAAAGCCGACTCAAGTGGTTCCCCCAATGGAGTGTACTTCCTTCATGATTTGGAAGTTGTTTGAGTATTCACTTGGTTGTTTGTAGAGCTTGATCTAGAAAAAATGATTTTAGGTCATACTGTATTGGCATCAGCAACACCATCATTGACTGTGTTCTTGTTTTTATTCCAAAATCTTGGCTTGTCTTTTCCTTTAAAGTCCTCTTTTTTTTCTTTGAATATTTTGACGATGCCTTGCTCAATTAGGACCTTCTCTATTGCCAAGAATTTTTCAATGACGTCCTTGAAGGTGGACAAACAAGCTTTTCTTAGGTCATAACCAATGTCTTTGTTAAAATTTTGGGTGAACATCTCTACCATTTGTTTTTGTGGAATTTCACAAGAGCATCTGCTAGCTAGATTCCTCCATCTTTGTAAAAATGATGAAAAAGACTCTCCATCGCTTTGTTTGGTGTTGCACAAGGTAGTGACTAATATGTCTGTCTCTATGTTGTATGAGAAATGTTGGATAAAAGCCTCTGCTAAGTCGCCCCATGACTTAATTCTAGGTGGAAGTTGGGAGAACCATTCCATAGCTTGATCACCTAAGCTTTGTGGGAATAATCTCATCAAATATGTCTCTTTTGCTGCTACCTCAATGCAAGCCATGAAAAATTGTCTTATATGTGCCTTAGGATCCCCTTTTCCTCTGTACTTATCGAACTTAGGTGTCACGAAATGTGTAGGAAATGGAGGCACTGGAATGCTTTTATCAAATGGATAGGGGCATATGTCTCTCATTGTGTAAGTTGGCTTCGGTGTATTTATGTCCTCCATTTTCTTTTGTAAGTCCTTAATTTGTTGTTCCAAATTGTTCTTAGGTGGAGACCGACTTCTTGGACCATACCCCATGCCTGAGCCACCGGGTGGAGGAGGAGCATGTTGCATATATGGATGGTATTGATCATATACATGCTCATATGGAGGAGGTCTATAGAAATGCTGCGTATAAGGACCATTTGGTATAGAGTCATGATGAGGAATAGAATATCTATTTTGTCCATGTATACCATACTCTACAGGCATGTCATGAGTTTGTTCTAGTGTGTTTCCCCTAAATTTGACATGGGGTTTTCTTGTGTCAAAATTTTGATTATGCCTTTGGATATCCAATTGCTTTGGTGGTTGATCCTTAGCATTGGTATGTGATTGAGTATATTTTTCTGCATAAGACTTCCATAATGGTCTGTGAAGGTGAGTATCATATGCTTGACCATGTGTGTATGGGACCTTAGGTTTTTGAAACAAAGATGGTGGTGATTTAGGCACAAGATATGGTCCTCTATTGCCTCCACTATTAGGCATCCTTTGATCCATGTTGAGGTGAGGTTGTTGCAAAGGTCGATTTTTCATTATTTGAGACATGTCAAAATCATGAGGAATCTTGGCTCCACTTTGTGCCATCACTTGTAAGAAGTATTGTCTATCTCTCATCATTATTTCCTCAACCAATCGATTGAAATGGGGATCCATAATGGAGTCTTCCACTTTTGTTGAATGTATGGAAAAGTTGTCCATATTGTCATTGTGTATGTCATTGTTGTTTGTAGTGTCTGTGTTCTCAAAAATTGGAATGTTTCTATAGGCATCCATGTTAGGTAATGTGGTATGATCAGAATTGAAAAAGACATCATTGTCATACTCATAGGCACTCATGTTTGTGAACTCTTGAGCCTCTTTAGTTTCTCTCCTAGATTTTTGGGAATGGGTTTCAACCATGAACTAGGTATTGACCAAGATGTGTGAGACTAGATGAAAAAATGGAAAGAGTATGGAAGACCAAGAGTTGGATGGAATGTAAATGAATTTGAAGTGTACTTGCAATGTCCAAAGTGTAAGACCAAGTATGTATGTACTAGAGTAGGTGTGGCTTCCAAAGAGATGATAGTTTCTCTTGATGAGGTAAGTTGATCTTGACTATAAGTAAGACCAAATGAGACCCAAAGGTGATAGACCTTGATGAGGGACCACTTAGAAAAATGTTGTTGTATGTAGTATGTTGACAAAGTAAGATGAGAACAAGCAAGTGACCTTTTGACTCAAGTTTAGACAAATGTGAATGTAATGCAAGATGTAAAGCAATGATGGGCTTTTGTGAGACCCAGAAATAGGATGAATTCTAGATGAAAACCTAGAGAAATAACCTAGGAAGCTCAAGAATGTTGAAACTGATTGTTCTTGTCTATTGGACTGTAAATTTTTCCAATTTGTGATGTTGTTTGTTGTGACCAAATCTAAATTTTTTTACTTTTTTTCGTGACAAGATGACACAATGTTGATGAGGACTCAATGTTTGCAAGTGTTTAGACTCAAAATGACTCAAAGAAAAGTGTGTTGTTTGATGTAAAATTGTTTTGCATACACTTGAAGACACAAAAGACACAATGTTTTGATGTTTGATCTTGAATGTTTCATTGTTCAAAATAAGACAAGCACAATTCTTATGGTTGGCCAAGACATTAGTTGTTGATCCCACATGGGGTTTCCCTTGAGGCTACGCTATTCAGAGCGGATACTTAGATGCTTGACGCCATTGGCTCCACCCTCGACACTCACTTCTTCGGGGCAGTCAAGCACCAATCCCTACGAAAACTCCCCATGGCTAACTTTGTATCTCTACTCAGAAACGTATGTGTGTGGGTTGTTCCAGAGGTCCGACCTCCTGACCCAACAACTAGAAGGATTTTGGCTTTCTAAAACAAAAAGGTGCTAGTAAGGGCATTTGCTCGTGTGGCCATACATGCGGCACTTTAAGCTCTGTAAATATAGAAGGCTCCCAGCTGGTAGGGGTTACACCCTACAAATGATCAAATAAATTTGATCAAACGGGTTTATGGGGAGACATAGTGTCGGTAGGAACTAATCAGCACATGTTACCCATGGTTTTCACCATGGATATAGTTGTTTATAGTGGTTCGGAAGAGGTGGGTTTTCCTCGCTACCACTTGGGTCGTTCTCTCCTCACTAGTAGTCCTAATGACCACACGGGGAGACAGGGCCTCTAAAGATGAAACAAAAAGAGCCTATTTTCCAAGACACAAAAGACACTGGTTCAATTTTGGTGCACCAATTGAAGTGTTTGATAACCTATGAAAAAAAGGCACACAATAAAGATCAAAAACCCTTGCCAAAATTCTACAACAAAGATTTGTTACTAGTTTTGCAATAATACCCCTCCTGCAAGCACACAAGTTAGGTAAATTTTAGATCCAAAAGACTTTGTGAAATAGGGGCCTTCAACAATGCATTTTTTTGACCAATTCAAATATCTGATTCATCATAAAAAAAAAGGCCACCTATTAAATTTCAATAAATTTCTAGAAATGTAAGAAAATCCAAAAAAATTGCTAATTTTCTCCAAAATTTAATTTTTTATGAAAAATCATAAAATTTTTATATAAAATGGAAAATTGATCCAACAAATCTGAAATTTTTACTAGACACTTGTGATGGTCTTCCAAACCTACATAAAAAAATTCCTACAAAAATTACAAGCAATTTGTGAGATATGAGCAAAATGATGCAAAACCCTAATGTTTAAAGATCCGATTTTTGACGAAATATTTTGCATTAAAATTAAAATCTCAAAGAATAGATCCTCTATATAATTCTGAGAGATTTCCAAAAATGTAAGAAAAACCAAAACATTTGCTCATTTTCTCTCAAAATTAATTTTTTATGGAAATACATAAAACAATTCATAGAAAATTCAAATATGCTCCAAAATATCTGATTTTTTCATCAAGAACCTCTGATAATTTTCTTGACGTGAAAAAATAATTTTATGCCAAAATTCAAAGCCGTTTGTGAGATCTGATCAAAATAATGAGAAACCATAATTTTTAAAGATCCAATTTTTGAGGAAATATTTTACATCAAAACTAAAATCAAAGAACAAAGCCTATGTATAAATTAGAGAGCTTTCCAAAAATATAAGAAAATCCAAAACATTTTCTCATTTGCTCTCAAAATTATTTTTTTATGAAAATTCATAAAAAATTGATAGAAAATTCAAATATGCTCCAAAAAATCTGAATTTTGGATTATGATCTCTTGATATTGTCCCAAACCTGTAAAAAAAAATTTGTTGCAAAAATTCCAAGTTGTTTGTGAGATCAAATCAAGTCTCTCCAAGATCGGATGAAATCTTTCCAAGATCTTGATCTGATGTCCAAAACCCTAGCTGTACAAGGTGATTCTCCAAATTGTTTTACAAAACAACAATATATGGTTAGGAAAACCTACAAAAAAAAACATAGATCTAACAAAAATCCATGTCCCACGGGGTGTGCCAAAATGTTTATAGTGAAAGTGGATAACAACAATATTGAAAGACTAAATGAATTCAACCACAAAACCCTAGTCTAACAACAACAAAGATCCACCATAACAAAGGAAGATTACCTAAGACAATGTAAATCAAATGAAATCACAAAGATTATACCATCACATGTCCAATAGGGTTTGGATCTCCATTCTTCCTATCTCCATTGATCTTGCTTGATATATTTGCTCTCAGATTTTATGTGTGCACAAGAGCTCAACAAAGATCGGAAATGTGGTTGCAAGTAGGCTTGATCGCATATGAAAGTTCAAAAGTGTAGAGTAGTCGGGGGTTTGATAATGAAGGAAGCATCTCCTTATATAGAAGACGCTATAAGAAATGGAGGGATAAGATTGAGAGACGTAAAAGATAAATGGTCAGCTAAGATTAGAGGGTAGGTAGAAGAAATAATAAAATAATGAGAGGGGTAGGTAGTGTAGGAATTAAGAGATGAATGACATGTGTCATGGGTAGAAAAGGCTAATGAATTAATTAAATAAATAAAGATTTATTTAATTAATAGAGGAAGGTGGTATCAATTAAATAAATAAAAGTTTTTATTTAATTCAAGAGAAAATGATAATTTAAATAAATAAATGTATTTATTTAAATGAGAAATAAGGCTAGAAAAATGTATTTATTTAAATGAGAAATAAGGCTAGAAGAGGATAAATGAATTAATTAAATAAATAAAGATTTATTTAATTAATAGAAGAATTAGGCTTAAATAATTAAATAAATAAAGGTATTTATTTAATTAGACAAGACAATTTTAGGTGTCTACACTATTCACTTTTAAAGATGCAATACCACAACTCTTTCCTTGGCATCCACTCTTCTAACATATTAATGTGCACTCTTCTATAACGGTTTTGATAGATTTTATTCCCCTCTTTCACTAGTGCAATTGTATTCTACCAACTCACCTTATTCCTTACCGCATGCATTGCTCACCTTGCATATTTTATTTATTGTTAGACATGCATTACTCTTCCAATTCACTTCTATCACCTCTGCTTTATTAGTAGATAGGCATAGTCAATATTTGTTACTTATAAACGATGCACAAGAAATTAATTGACAGAATTAATGTCAGCGAATTGACATTATTAATGCCAGCTAAGAGTCTTATAGTGCATGGACGTGATCATCAATATTCTGATTTTCAGATATTCCAAATTCCTCCCTCAATTTGAACATTTAAATTATGAATGCCAATTAAATGCTGAGCAGAGCACTCTAAATAATAGAATTTTGGGACAAATTTTTGAGGTGATATTCGCAAATTTGAAATTCAAAATACAATATTGTGATCAATGTGAATATATTGGATGTTCGGTTAGGAATGTTTAACGTTTCTATCCACTCTTTTGTCAGCATCATCACTGTACTGTTAAGTCAGCATGTCAATTTTTTTCAAAAAGTATTTTTGTTTACGGACAACCTTGATCCCATTGTAAATCGCCTCTCAGCGAAAAAACCATTATGCTATATGTAATACTCATGCAGATGTTAAGTAGAAAATTGTTAATTTTGAGTGGTCATGTTTATATGGTTTTTAAAGGGTTTACGACATCATTGTTAAACCCTTTGTTGCAATAGTGATGCCTTAAACCCTTAAAAAATCACTGATAGAATTTGTTAATACAATTATAACATCATTGTTATGAGATTTTACGACATCATTGTTAATAGGGTTTTTATGTTATTTTTTTCTAAGAGTTTACAACATCATTGTCAATAGAATATATGTTTGTCACACTTAGCTGATTTTGTTTTCTAATTTGTTATAGCCTGATTTGGTATATTATTATAACCCAAACAGTTATCTATCTTCATTGCATCACATTGCCACCCATCAATCCAATTTGTTATCTATCTTGATTTCTATAAATGGTCTTTGTGGCCTCTTGATATTCCATCACATTGCCACACTATAATCCATCTTGCTATTTATCGCCCTCCATCACCCTATACTCTTCCTTGCCATGTCATTAACTTTGTGTCCCTTCCCCTTACTTCCATTGCATTGTGGAGAAATCTTGAACATTTCTTCATTCTTAATTTGTTCCATTTTATAATTATCCAAATTCTACCATACTACAATTTCTAGACTAAATATATCTAAATATATCTTGTTGAGATAATAATGTATATAAATAAATATGTATATAGCCTTCACTATTTTGCATCCTTATACTTTTCTTTAATTTCTTGAGCCCTTACTAATTTGCATCCTTAATTTACGATCTTGATTTGTTAAACCTTTGATTTGTTAAAACCTTTCTTATTGTTTTACGGTCTTAGAGGAAATATTCTTCTATTGTTTGCTTGATGTTAATTTCGTTACCAAGAAGGAACTCGGAAGTGGGGACATTGCCATTGAAATTGAATATTCTACATCTTATGTTAGAATCATCATTGATTTATTGATATTCCGAAGCAAACCGGTAATCTGTACCTGGTTTTTCTGTTCATCAATCTTTTCCATCTTTTGGGCCAAATTTGAGTTTCAGTTTTTCATTCATGGCATCCTCCTCTTCATCATTTCCATCGGAAATTGTGGAATATGATTCTTTGAATGAGAATGAACATTCTTCCACAAGGGGGAGATCAAGTGCTTCTTCAAGATTGTTTGATGTGTTCATCAATCACAGGGGACCTGACGTCAAACATAGTCTGGCCCTCCAACTTTACAATTCAATCAAGAAAACGGGTTTCCGGCCATTTCTTGACTCTCAAGAGATTGAATTGGGAGATTCAATTCCCTCTACTCTAAAAAATGCCATATTTTCTGCATCAATTCACATTGCCATCTTCTCTCAGGGATATGCAAAATCAGCTTGGTGTTTAGCAGAGCTTGTTCTCATCCTCCAATCTGGGGTAAAGGTCATCCCTGTGTTTTATGATGTGGCTCCTTCCGATCTCCGCTACATTGGAAAGGATGTGTATGCAGAAGCATTTGCCAATTATAAAGAGAAAGGTAGATACCTCAGCCAATTGGAGGCGTGGAAAAAAGCCCTCCATTCTGTTTCATTGATCTCTGGCTACGAATGCAACAAAAATGATAAGTAAGACTTCTTCTTTTCCTCTCATCTAGCAGTGAAAGTTTTTAGTTTTCCACTGAAATTTTGTATATTTATTTACATCTTTTTCATTTGTCAAACTTGATTGCTTATAGCCTAGCACAATGATTTTCTGATCAACTACACATTTTTTCTTGTTGATTGTCAGTGATCATGATAAACTATGTGAAATCATCGTGTCTGCTGTGCTAAAAGAGGTTGAAAGGATAATTCCTTTAGATGTTGCAAAACATTCGGTAGGATTGGATGAACTTGTTGATAATTTTGAAAGCAAGTGTGGATGGCACATAGAAAAAGAGAATTTCTAGATCATTGGGATATTTGGAATTGGGGGTTCTGGCAAGACCACTCTAGCCAAAGAATTCTTCAACCGCCAACGCTCAGAGTATGATAGATCAACCTTTCTGTTTGATGTGAGAGAAGCGGCTGCGAAAGGTGAATTACCCTGCTTGCAAACTAAGCTCCTCAAGGATCTGTTCATTGAGGATCATCACAAGTTTCAGAGTACAGATGAAGGAATAAGTTATCTCAGGTATCGTCTGGGAAAGGCACTCCTTTTACGTTTCCTTATTGTTGTAGACGATATTGATCACATAGGTCAGCTAGATGCTCTACTAGTGACAGATAGGCATACCCTGAATCCTGATAGTTTAGTAATTGTTACCACCCGGGATGAAAGGTTGCTCATTCAAGCTTCAATTACTCTTAGATATAGGATGAAAGAAATGAATGATAAGCACAGCAGAGAACTCTTTTGTTGCCATGCATTCCAACAACCTTATCCAAACAGGGGATTTGAGGACTTGGTAGAGAGCTTTGTGAAAGGGTGTGGAGGTTTGCCTCTTTCCCTTCAAGTGTTGGGCAGGCATGTTTCTGGTAGTTCAGAGCAACGTTATTGGCAGAGAGAATTAGATAAAGTTCGTAAAACGCTGCCTGGAGACATAAAACAAAGGCTTCAAATAAGCTATGATTCTCTGGACAGAGAGGAAAAAGAGATTTTTATGGATATTGCATGTTTCTTTGTTGGAAAACTGAAGAGCACTGCAATAAGGGTATGGGAGTGTTCAGGATGGAAAGCAGATCTTGCTGTTCAGATTTTAAAGGATAAGTGACTTGTTTTTGAGGATGATGCTGAAATGACTTTTTGGGAAGATAAATGGTTGATGATGAACAAACCTTCTACTGTTCTGAGAATGCATGACCATATCCGTGATTTTGGAAGAGAAATGGCAGATGAGCAAAGACGACCTTGTCGCTTCTGGTGCCCCCAAGATCTTAAATCTATGGTGTGAACCTCACTGTAGATGCACACTCCATTTGAATATATTCATTTCTTTAAAAACCTACGACATTTTTATGTAGCATGATTTGTTTCTTTTCCCTAAGGCAGCACATATTTGACCTTCATTTTTTAATGCAGGAATTAAAAGGATTCCGAAACATTCTCCGCGAGATCGATAACCATACTTTCAGATGTTTCCATTCTTTTTTTGATTCATCCGTTGGTGGTCGAATTACATTCTTTCTAGGGAACTCAGATTACTGCTCTGATACATCAACAGTTTTGCTATCGCTTGAACTTTACCTGCGTGAACAGCAACTCATTAGCATACCTTCATGGATTCCTCTGCGAAATTTGCAGCGCTTAAGAATTGTCTTTGGATGTCTCAAAAGGTTGTGGTACGACGGTGCGCAGGTATTTTTTTTCCTTCATCATAAATGATTTCTTGATTAAGAGTTGACAATGCCTTCTCAGAACCCCTTTTTGTGAAGATTGTTTCAAATTCAATAATTTGAGATAATTACGCCAAAATTTCAGGTTCCTCTTCAGTTGAAAGAGTTGGTGCTTCAACAAATCTCATTGGAAGAGATTTCCAGCTCTTTAGAAATGTTAAATGAGTTGCAATATCTAGTCATTAAAGGGAAAACTGGACGAGGAAATCGCATCCTAGCTACAGGGAGATCCTTCTCAGAAACCCTCAAGAAACTTACCAAACTCAGACGATTAATTTTATGCCAATTCAGATTAAGTGGCACAGTATCTTTGCTGGATAGGGGAGGGTCAACTTCTTCTGTTCTCCATACAGGTAGCCTTCAAACCATGCAGATTTGTGACCAGCAACTTGCATACCGTGTCTCAATTAGTGGAGAGCATTGTCCCAATCTTGAATGTCTCCACATTGAATCCATGGAAAATCTGACTGGAATGGAATTGAGATATGTCAACACACTTCACACTCTTACATTCAGGTTTTGTGGTGAATTGAAAAAGGTATCAAGAAGTTTTGATATGTGTGCAAAACCTGCAAAATTGGACATACAGGAATGTCAACAGCTTGGATTAATGGCTTATAGCAGGAAATTGAAAACACTATCAGGGAGATTTGATATGAAGAGCTTTGGTCTGGGGAGATTTGATGTGGAAGATCTAAGTGGGCTTGAGAAGACTATCATTAATGGAAGCTGGAATTTGCAGAACGTAGAAGGTTGTGAGTTCGAAGGATTGAAAACTTTACATCTTTCAAGCATAGGAGGAGGTATATCCAAACTTTCCATTTCTGGAGAGCATTGCCCCAACCTTGAATCCGTCCACCTTGAATCCATGGAAAATCTGATTGAAGTGCATTTCAAATGTGTCAACAGGCTTAATTTTCTTATATTATGGTTTTGTGGTAAGTTGAAAAAGATATCAAGAAGTTTTGATATGGATGCAAACCCTGCTACGTTGGACATACAGGAGTGCCAACAGCTTGGATTGATAGCTTACAGTAGAAAATTGAAAACACTATCAGGGAGCTTTGAGATTGAGAGCTTTGATCTGGGCAACTTTGATGTGGAAGACCTGAGTGGGCTCGAGAGGACTGTCATCAATGAATGCTGGAATTTGCAGAACACAAAAGGTATCGAGTTAGAAGTTTTAAAATCTTTGCATCTTTCAGGCAGCGAAGGAGGTGTGTCCAAACTCTCGATTTCTGGAGAGCATAGCCCCAACCTTGAATTTCTCCACCTTGAGTTTATGGAAAATCTAATTGAATTGGACCTGACATGTCTAACAGCACTGAAGTCTCTTACATTTAGATCCTGTAGACAACTGATAAAAATATCTGGGAGCTTTGATAGGGCTACAAAACTTGCAACACTGAAAGTTGAAAAATGCCCCCGACTTATACAGTTGCCAAATCTTGCAGGTCTGAGATGCCTGGAGAGCATTATCATTAGTGGATGTTTGAATCTATGGAACATAGATGGTATTGAGAAGTTAGAAGGATTGAAATATTTGCATCTTTCAGGCGGAGAAGAAGGTGCATCCAAGATCTCAATTTATGAAGAGCATTGGCCCAGCCTTGAATCTCTCCACCTTGAATCCATGGAAAATCTAACTGAATTGGATTTGAAACGGATGAGGGCACTTAAATCCCTTACATTAAAGTTTTGTACAAGACTCAAAAGAATTGCAGCGAGCTCTAATATGGCTTCCAAGCTTACAATATTGGATATAAGACACTGCCCCGAACTTGAAGTGTTTTGAGGTCTGGCTAGTCTGGGCTGCCTAGAGAGGTTTATCCTTCATCATTGTTGGAAGCTGCACAGATTACGAGGCATTGAAAACTTGGCAGTATTGAAGTACTTGAATTTTTCAGGAGGCCAGAAAATTATACAAGACAACATTCCCAGGTTGAAGGTATATAAAACTAGGCCCTTGGGGAAATAAATATGTTAATTCTTTGACAAAGACTGACCTTAAAGTTATGTGCTTCTTCAAGATTGATAATATTTTCACCATTTTCGTCTGTGACTGTTGCCTTATAATTCTTTCTTAAATACATTTAATAGAAGTTTCTAAAGAAAAGTTTCATCTGAATGGAGATGATACCTTAAAGTTTTGATTAGTCTAAATATGTACAGAAAAATTGTTTGAAAAATGTGCTTTTTTTTCCGATGCAGAGATTTCCATTAGAGGTTACAGTTGTAATTGGGGAAGCAATTGAAGATGTGAATAAAATTGCTCAATGGTCATTTTTAATGTCAGTATTTGTGCCTGCTGCTGGTGGCCCGCATGCGATTTGTGAAATCCGTGAGTATTTCAATGACCTTAACCCGTTTTTTATGTCCAACTTCCGAAAGCAATCCACTTTTAGTGCAATCATAGTTTGTGCTCTGTTCGAAACTTCCGGTGCCCCAGAAACATTGGGGATTCTCCTTCCTCCTGACGACTTGATAGAGACCCAAGTGGTACCTGGAGCATGGATGGTCACCATTTTTATTACTGGTCAAGAACAAGTAAATCGTGCACAGCAAGATATCCAACAGTGGATTCCCAAGGCTCCGTTAGATGCATTAAAGAATGGGTTTATGGTAACCGTAAACAGGGGCCAAGAATGGAAAGCCCATGCTATGCTCAAATTAATCTTTGGCAGGATGTATAAGATAAAATGACCGTGCACGGGGTGGTTTACGAGTTTCAGTTGTGGCTCTTTAGAAGGCATTCCTTGTAAAGTAGATGAACATTATTGAATCCTTAATTCGATGAGCACTCTTAATACATGCCTGTAGATGAACATTACTGTATCCTTAATTTGATGAGCAATCTAATACATGCCTGTAGGTTTCAAGTTATGGTAGAGATGTCTCATTTCTTCCAAATAATCTATGTGCCTAGTTGATCATGCAGACATGTACGTGTGTTTTGATTGACTCTTAAATTCTGTTGGGGTATAATATAAAAAGAGCACATTAAAGCTTTAAATGTATGCAATAATAGAAATGTGTTCATTTAAATGTTTTATACAACTAGTATATCTATATTTTGTAAAATCTATATCATACAATACTCACTGCAGTAATGGATTTCAATTCTGCTTTGTTTTGTATAACACAATTTCAACTCATACCACTAGGTTCCTTAGATATTAATATTTAATGGTTGTTAAGGCTCTTGAGAGTTTGTTGTTAAAAAGTTACTCCCATCAATGTCTTTGTACATCGTAATAGTGAGTTAATTGCAGACATGACAGTTAATGTTGGCTAGCATCTAGGAAAACATTAGTTGGCAAAAAATGCTGGATTTTCAATCAAATGCTAGCAAGTCAGACATAACACATCCCAATGTAGCTTATGTACTTTATGTGAATGAAGAGATATCAATACTCTTAATTGATTGAATTAAAAAATATGTTATTGTTAAAAAAAAATAAAAATTATCAAGCTATTGCTGTTATTGAATAAGAGAGACAAAAAAAATTATCTTTATAAAATTTCCTTCCATATTCTTCCTTTAAGATTTAGTAACCTACCAGACATATCTTCTCTATTAACGGAATAGACTGAGCATATCTCCTCTATTAATGTTGAGCATTGAGAGGTTTGGTTATTACAGAAAGTGCTATTGAAAACATTCTCATATGAAGGATGCGAAGAAATATTTTATTCTTTAAGCACCCTGAATATGACATCCATAATAGCTCTGCAAGTGAATCCTAGTAGTGGATACTACAATACAAATTCTATTTACTACAACAAGACAAAGTCACTAAACCTTCCCTAGGACGAGTACTTAATCTCCCAACTTTCCTCGTGCAGCGACCCCAAACTATAAAGATTCACTTTCATTAACTGATCTCAATTATTTTGCTAATCCAGAGGACAATACCCAAAGCAGAATTGGTGGTATTGTAAACACATAATATGTCATGCGAAAGCTTTATTTCATTCAATATATATATAAAATCCATACAATTTTTGGGCAAACTCGTGAAAGAGTTGTATGTCCTTGAATCTATCCAATTTGGGCAAACTTGTGGTGGAGATGTATGCTCGAGACCATACAAGTTAGGCAAACTCGTGATAGAATTGTATGCTTGTGGACTTCATGAGAGCTGAATCGGCTAACTCGACAGATGAGATGTATGTCACAACTTGAAAAACTCGTCCTAAGAGTTGTATGCCTGTAACTTTGTCTATTGGATTCAAATTGAGCTTATTTATAAGCTTTCAAAGAAGCTGAATAGTCACTACATTTATGTCCTCATCAGAAGTGGAAGAGACAATCCAATATTGAAAGGTTATTACATTTATATGAGGACAAAAATTGATTAAAGATTAAAATATTTCATTTAATTGAATACTCTACCTTATTTCTGATCATTCCTCCCCTCTTGAAAGACAATGGTCCCCATTGTTCGATCATCTTCCAAATTCAAATTCTGCCACACCTCGTGAAAGTGCTAGTGAGACTCTCGAGAGAATAATCATAATCTTGTAAATGTTGAGATTCCAATGACACATTGCTCAGATATCTTTGGAGACTCATCTTTAGCCACCACATCAACTATGCTCCTCTTTATGCATCGAGAAATGACCTATGAGACTACTAATAAGCCTCCCCTTCAATCTTTTCGACTGTAGTGATTTTGATGGAAAGGGCTTCATCAAGGACTTCTAAGGCTATTGAGAAGTTGAGCGAGGTGGGTTTTGGACCACTACAAGAAATCTTTATTAGACCAATGCCAGTTGTGAATGTTGAAATAGAATCCAAACACTTTTGCTACTTTCTTGAAATTTCATGTAGACATGTAGTAAAGGCCCTCTTACACCTTCAACTAGCTCTTCCTTTCCTTTGTTGTGGTGCTTGCACTTCAACTTTCACAAACAAGACATCATTGATTGGATTGCAGAGTAGTTATGACCAACGCTGCTACAAGAGATTTGAACCAGCATTAAATAGAAATCTTCCAGAAAATGGTAGCGAAAAACAATTTGGTTGTGAGCTTTGCATAGTTTGTGAGAGGTTGCATCTTTACTCTTATCCATCTCATTTTTCTATGTGCCCATTGAATTTGTCATGGTCTAGAGTTATGTGATGAGCGAGTAACTCAGAAGGTGATTGGTGGTGAGAAAAACATGAAGTAGGGGAAATGACTATGTGGAGCAGAGGAAGAACACCAATGTCTTACCAACAAAATCTATGAAGCGAAAAACTTATTTTTAAAGGCATCTAAAGGATTGAAGAGGCTCTGATACCACTAATCTGAATTATTTTGCTAATTCAAGGGACAATACCCAAAGCAAAATTGGTGGTATTGTAAACACATAATATGTCATGTGAAAGCTTCATTTCATTCAATATATATATAATCCATACAATTTTTGGGCAAACTCATGAAACAACTATATGCCCTTGAATCTATCCTATTTGGGAAAACTCATGGTGGATATGTATGCCCGAGTCCATACAATTTAGGCAAACTCGTGATGGAGTTGTATGCTTGTAGACTTCATGAAAGCTGAATCGGCTAACTCGACAAACAAGATGTATGTCACAGCTTGACAAACTCGTCCTAAGAGTTGTATGCTTGTAACTCTATCTATTGGATTCAAATTGAGCTTATTTATAAGATTTCAAAGAAGCTAAACAACCTCTACATTTATGTCCTCATCAAAAGTCGAAGAGACAATCTAATATTGAAAGGTTATTACATTTATATGAGGACAAAAATTGATTAAAGATTAAAATATTTCATTTAATGGGATGCTCTGTCTTATTTTTTATCATTGACTCTGCAATAGGATACAAAATCTCCTTCTCAACTATGATTTGTTGGTCTATACATCAACAATGACTTGAAAAAAAAATTGAAAACTCATTTAGTATTATACTCAATTTCTCATGAAGAAGTGAATAAAAAATAAAATGATAAAATTACTATCAACCAAAGGGATAAATAATAGTTTTGCTGATTGTCCCTGGTAAAAGTGTCAAACCGTGATGCCAAATAACTTTATAGAGGAACCATTGGTTTAGCTTTCTCATGACAGTGGTCTTCAAGTATGAAATCATTTTCTCCTTTTGCCTCAGAGAATGCTAGGTGGTCACGGGGTTTTCAAGATGTACTACATACCTAACTACTCATTTCTCCTCTTTTCAGTGATAAATCTAGATGTGGTGGTTATAAAAATTAAAGAATAAATTGATGGAGCATAAGGAATTTTGATTGTGCATGATGTAAATTGTAAAGCGGAAAATCGCGAGCGAACCCTAAGTGTTCCCCCCACCACTCCAAGGAGAGGGAAAGGAGGTCACTAGGGTTGACGGTTTTCACTTAGGGGCGACTTTACATTCAAAAGAGGGGTTGAAACCCACAAGATCCAATCCCACACAATGCAAGATTGGATTCTAAATGAGTTTCAAGGGTTAAGATAGCAAGGCTACCCTCTTTTGTAAAGAATGTAGATAGAAGGATTAAGCTAGGAATGCATGAAAAGTGAGAAAGATTCACTTATAAACAAAGATAGGAATATAGGATGAAGCCGCGGACCTGGAATTAGTAGTAAAATGTCGAGACAGTGCTGTCCTACAAATTTGAGCCAAATTTGACGGGACGATGGCGCCTGGCGTGCACACGGTCCTCCGAAAAATCTGCGAAACGAAGGGGGATCTGTTCGTCTCTGCACAAGGATTCCAGATCTTCAATTACAGCTGCGTACCTGCAACCTACACACAGAAAAGCGAAGACAATTGGGGGGTTAGGGATTAGGGGTTTGCCCTTAGGTCAAACCCCGGTTTTGGAATTAACCAAGAAATGAGAAATGCTGTAAATGTAAATGATTGTAATGTAATAAAGTACCAATACCTTGTTGTAAGAATGTTTGTATTCTTACATGCGAAGGTGTAATTGTTGTTGTATGTTGTATGTTGTATGTGATCTCCTCTTCAATGGTTGAATCCTTGTCTTGAATGCAACACTTAGCCTTGAATGGAGACTTAGAATGCTCAATTGCTTGAAGGAATGCTTGAATGCTTGAATGTTTGAATGTTTGTCTAGCGCTTCCGCCTCTTGTACGCATCTATTTCCTTCTCTTCCAAATGGGAGAGGAAATGTAGTTTATATACTTGTCAATTAGGGTTGATAGACTTATTTTTCCGACCTTAGGCAGACCTTGAAAGGTTATTTTCCGAATTGCAAACTTAAAGACCCGAAGCCCCAAAAGAGATCGGGCCCAAAATAGGGCCAGGGACTAGGGCGCTGGGCACCATGGTCCTGAGGGAATAAGGTACTAGGTGCCATGGTCCTGAAGGACTAGGGCGTTGGGCGCCATGGTCCCACCTCCAGGGACAGTAGGGTGCAAGGAGGATTAGGCCAGGGTGCTGAAAAATGCAGTTTTTGATGTCATGGACAAGTTTCGGGGTCTTCATTCAGGTTCAGTGTTGCGTCACCATCGTGAAGACCCAAATGCAGTCGAAATTGCAAGTGTCACAATTTTAGGACGCTACATTTAGCCCCCACTTTAGCGGGAGTATAAGCGTATGCTCATACTTCCGGTAAAGTACAAGGAAACAACATTGAAAGACTTTCACCACATCAAGGAGGCAAGATACACCAAGCCCCCAGTGGACTAAGGATCTTACGACTTCGATTGACAAAGTAAAAGGGAAGATCATGAGGGAGAACCATGACTGTCAATAGTAAGGTTCCCTCACTATGAGTCATGCAAGAAAAATACCAAGAATTTTCAAGGCAAAGCTAAGTTCGCTAAGAAATTTTCAAGTATCCTGAAGGGATAGACGGGGTGTATGCCCCCCTACGTTAAAGCGATCGCACACACCTCAACGGGGGTGATTGCTTTAAGGTAGTGATACACATAAGAAATGAGAAGGGAAAGGAGCACGTTATCACAAAGATTTAGCCCCCAAGTGTGAGATAAACCCAAGGATAATAGACACAAAACACAAAGCACGAGGTGACTTCGCTTTCCTTGGGGTCAGTATGCTGTATGATAATTCATGTATATCATATGTATGTATGCATAATTGTTCTTCATTCCCCAATTAAGGAAGGTCACCTAGAAGAAGGGAACACATGTGTCTTTTGAGTCAACATGAGAGAGACCAAAAGAGATCTCAATGCTTTGCATCATCCTCAAGTAGACAACACTAAGGACAACAAATAGAAGAATGAGAATAACACATAGAAGACGTAACAAAAGATAGGAGGAGAGAGTCTACTATGCTAATGAAACTAGTCTAGCACGTCATCTACCCCCCGATCTTGCTGATCAACGTTTCGGGAAGGCAGGAAACATGCTAGAGGAGGAACATTCAACACAGCAGATGGAGCTATCACAAGATCCAAACAAGGGCTATGTTCATGTTCTAAGCCACGTTGTTCTTGTCTAGGAGCTAGGATAAGTGCTTTAGAAAATTCGTTAGATAAATGGTTATCAACATCAACATATTCATATTCACTATCAAAAGCAAGAGAAGTAACATTTTCATCATGAATAACATTTTCATCTATATCATCATCAAGATTTATAAAAATAGGATCTTTAACTCGCATAGGATCAAGACCATCATGCATCTTATGTTTAGGAGATTTTGGAGAAAATGGAATAATGCTTGTTGAAGGTGTTTTTGGAGATTGCAAAGTTTGAGAAGCAGCTGCTTGAGATCTAAGACGATGCTTTCATTGACGTTCACGCACAGAACGATTTCGTCTAGTCTTAGTAGGAAGTGGAGAAGATTGAGGAGGAGGAATGTTCTCATCCTTATCACTTGGGTGTTTAGGTTGTGGTCTCTTAGGCTGGATAATAGGAGAAGAGGAAGGTCTCTTCTCTCCGTAAGAGGAAGGAGGAGGAACTGCTCCGTATAAAGGAGGAATATTTGGTTTAGGAAGGAGACCAAGTCCTTCATGACGAGGAGGTATAGGCCTACTTTTAGAAAGTTTATTAGACATAGACATAGTCACATCCATAGGAATGGGTTGGGAATCTTCTTGAGGAAAGACATTAGTTTTATCTTTCAAAGGAAGAACTTCCTTCTCAAGAACGATAGGAATATCAAGTTTGGGTGTTCTAGGTTCACTTAGAGATAGGATCATATCGGTTTTCCACTTTTGATAAGATTTGAAAAGATGATCACTTCGCGGAGGAAGAGATTGGAATTGTTTAGGCCAAAAATAATCAATAGGAACGCTAGAAGTTCTTTTAGCTGGTTTAAAGAGACTATGATTGACAGTAACAACTTCACCATTATGGGGAAATTTCAAACATTTATGAATAGGAGAAGCAATAGCTTTCATGGAAGATAGCCAAGGATAGCCAAGCTTCACACGAAATTGTTCGGATGAAGGAATAATAGAAAAGTTCGCATCAAGGGATTTGTTATGGACTTCAATAAGTAATGTAATAGAACCAATTGCAGGAGAAGAAAATGCATCAAATAATTTCACAATCACATCTGTTTTGTCATAGATCACTTGATTCAATTGTAAAGTAAAGAGAAATTCTTCAGTAATAACATTAACCATGCAAGAAGAATCAATAAGCACTCCACGAAAATGTGTATTCTTGACTTTTGCAACTATGTATAAAGGACCATCAGGTGCTCTAATAGTTTCACTAGAATCAAATGTGATGGAAGGTTCTTTAGGGTTTTCTTGCTGCTCTACAAAGTTAATCACATTCGGAGTCATAGACACAAGACCATCAGATGAGAAAGAGGAATCATTAGTCTCAATCACATTAGAGGTATGAGAAGGTAATGGATCAGTAAAAATCTTAAGATTTTGGTTAGGAGGAGCTATAGATGTGTTTCCTTTATCATTCACTCCTGAAACAAAGATAGTATTATTATCAATCAAATCTTGAATTTTACCCTTTAAAGCAAAACATTTTTCAGTATCATGCCCAGGTTGACGATGAAATTGACAAAAAGATTTGTTATCAAAATAGGGTGAATTAATCTTTGTAGGATCTATTTGCTTTACAGGAGGGAGAGTAAGCACATTTTGTTCCAATAACTTATTCATAATACTATGCAATGATTCATTCAAAGGAGTAAACTTTCTTTCTTTCTTGAAAAATTTAGAAATAGGAGGCACACCTGATGCTGCATTCACATTGTTGTTGATGATGTTTTCATTGAATTTAATGGACTCTCTGTTTGGTTTAAACTTCCCAAATGGTTGTTGACTACTATCACCCTTATCACTCGGAGCCATACGATTTTCTTGTTCCATTTGACTCACAGTCAGTTGATAATTGTGAAGAGTTGCACACAACTGTTAGAAAGAAGTAAACTCAGAAAATAGAAGTTTTTCTCTAATATCTTTTTGTAAATTGGAAATAAAGATTCTTTGAATATCATTGTCAAGCACTGGAAAAGAAATTTGAGCATACAAATGCTTATATCTACCAATGAAATCAGTCACTTTTTCTTTAACACCTTGTTTACAATGCATTAAATCAATCAAAGTAACTTTAGGACTTATATTGTTTTGAAATTGTTGAATAAAAGCATTTGCAAGTTGTTCGAAAGAAGTAATAGAATAAGAAGGCAACAAGCAATACCATTGTAGGGCTTTATCTCTTAATGTCCTAGTAAACAGTTTTGCAAGCAACCTTTGGTCATAAGCAAAATCGGTACATATTGTTTGAAAAGTCTTAACATGTGTTAGAGGATCACCTTTACCATTATAAACTCCAAATGCGGGATTTCAACATGTTTAGGGGGGATAGCTCGAACAATGTCAAGAGAAAGTGGGCTCGCAACATCAAATGTGGGCACACTAAACTTAGATTGATTCATCGAGGCAATTTGTTGTTGTAAAGAAGAGACAGTTTGTGCAAGATTGTTAATGGTCGCTTCAGTCGAAGAATTCATATTAGATGTGTTAGATTGTGATGGAGGTATTATGTTATTGAAAGAAGGTATTGATTGAGAGTAAGGTGGCGGGACACTATGATAGTTAATCATAGGAGATGATTGGAAAAGAGGAGCACTACAAGGAGGAATGGAATGGTTAAATGAATTGCCCCCTTGCGCCATGTTCATTTGTGAAGATGTAATAGGAACACTTATTGAAGGAATGAATGAAGAAGTTGGATTGAATGAAGGAAGAGGGTTAATTGAAGAAGAAGGATTGCCCCCATGACTGGTGATCATAAGCAGAATATCTTGTATAGAAGTAGTCATTATGTTTGATGTAATGGTAGGTATGCTAGCAATAGAGGTTGTTAAAGGAACAGAATGATTGACTTGAGTGGGAGGTTGTGTATAACCTAAATTTTCGGCACAACTCTTCATAGGCATCACATTCGAATCCACAATGTGTGCAATACCACGCAAAATATCAATTCCATTCTTATCACTTTGAACCATATGTTTTAGACCCTCAATTAATGAAAGAGCTTGACTATCGGGATACTCTTGAGACATCCATTGCTGAAAATCATCAAATTGGTTATCCAATTTCAAAAGTTGTTCTACAGAAACCTCATGGAGAGCTTCTTCATCATTAAGAGGATTAGAGGAATTACCTGTGTCCTCGTTAAAAAGGCTATTCAAATTAGGTTCCATCTCCTCGGTAATTAAACCTTGGAAAGACTTAATTCTAAGGCTTCGTCTAACGGGAATAGTGTAAGTAGGGCTTTTTGTTGTAAAACTCATGCACTAGAGAGAGAGAGAAGATTTTGAATTTAGAGGTAGCAAATTTCAATAAAATCATCCAATCTCTTGGATTTAAGCTGTTAAATGCAATCACAACAATCTCCCGAAATTTCGAAAAAAATGTCAGGGACCGTGGCGCTCGGGGTGCACACGGTCCTCGCAACTTTTTGTGAAATTTTCAGGGATGAAAGTTATGATGATTTTAAAGCTAATCTGAAAAAATTGAGTGATTTTACGATCCGTAGATAGGCCAAATTAAAGTTGCAATCTCAAAATTGAACCCTACCAAGATTGTTGAAAAATGCAAAATTTGAATTTTGAAAAAGAGAGGGAAACTGAAATTCTGAATTTTATGATTTTAGAGGGAATACCAAAAGCAATGCAAGTTTTAAAATTTAAAAAGTTGACTCAATTTCATGCAAAATTCAATTTTGAAAGCGGAAATCAAAGTTGGTGTAATTAAACACTTAATTTCAAAAGTCACAAATTGCAAGAATTTGAATAAAGCACTGAAATTTCGAATGAATGCCAACACACTTTTCAGATTTAGGACAGTAAGAACACAATTTTGACACAAAATTTCAATTTCAACAATTTTTGAATGATTAGAAGCCTTAATCCAAGCAATCACTAGACCAACTTTGACTGTAATTTTGAAGGTGTTAGAATTGATGAAATCAGCCAAGATTCTAGATTTTAGCAGAAAAATACAGTAAGATCTAGCTCCCGAAATTTCGGAAAAAATGTCGGGGACGATGGTGCTCAGGGTGCACACAGTCCTCGCAAATTTTTTCCAAATTTTCAGGGATGAAATATATTATGATTTTGTTGCAGAATCCAAAGTTACAGCTGATTTGGAGATGTTTTGATCATTGAAATTGTCGGTCAAAGGTTGAATCAAGAGGGTTTTAAAAATCAGGGTTTTGACACTTAACCACTTAATTTTCAGAATTAAAGCACAAATATGAATTGATAATTTGTAATAGAAGGGTAGATCTGAAACAAGCATTAACTATTAAACATTTTGCAAGGTCAATTACTAAAAAGAAAATTTAGGGTTTTCATGTAATTAACCTCTAAAATTTGCAAAAGATCAAACATGGAAATGTAATCAAGGCATCCAATTTTCAGATCTAACCATGAATAATCAGAAAGGATGTTCACGTCGGGTTCACCAAAATGTAAAGCGGAAAATCACGAGAGAACCCTAAGTGTTCCCCCCACCACTCCAAGGAGAGGGAAAGGAGGTCACTAGGGTTGACGGTTTTCACTTAGGGGCGACTTTACATTCAAAAGAGGGGTTGAAACCCACAAGATCCAATCCCACACAATGCAAGATTGGATTCTAAATGAGTTTCAAGGGTTAAGACAGCAAGGCTACCCTCTTTTGTAAAGAATGTAGATAGAAGGATTAAGCTAGGAATGCATGAAAAGTGAGAAAGATTCACTTATAAACAGAGATAGGAATATAGGATGAAGCTGCGGACCTGGAATTAGAAGTAAAATGTTGAGACGGCGCTGTCTTGCAAATTTGAGCGAAATTTGACGGGACGATGGTGCTCGGCGTACACACGGTCCTCCAAAAAATCCGCAAAACGAAGGGGGATCTGTTCGTCTCTGCACAAGGATTCCAGATCTTCAATTATAGCTGCATACCTGCAACCTACACACATAAAAACGAAGACGATTGGGGGGTTAGGGATTAGGGGTTTGCCCTTAGGTCAAACCCCGGTTTTGGAATTAACCAAGAAATGAGAAATGCTGTAAATGTAAATGATTGTAATGTAATAAAGTACCAATACCTTGTTGTAAGAATGTTTGTATTCTTACATGCGAAGGTGTAATTGTTGTTGTATGTTGTATGTTGTATGTGATCTCCTCTTCAATGGTTGAATCCTTGTCTTGAATGCAACACTTAGCCTTGAATGGAGACTTAGAATGCTCAATTGCTTGAAGGAATGCTTGAATGCTTGAATGTTTGAATGTTTGTCTAGCGCTTCCGCCTCTTGTACGCATCTATTTCCTTCTCTTCCAAATGGGAGAGGAAATGTAGTTTATATACTTGTCAATTAGGGTTGATAGACTGATTTTCCCGACCTTAGGCCGACCTAGAAAGGTTATTTTCCAAATTGCAAACTTAAAGACCTGAAGCCCCAAAAGAGACCGGGCCCAAAATAGGGCCAGGGACCAGGGCGTTGGGCACCATGGTCCTGAGGGACTAGGGTGCTAGGCACCATGGTCCCACCTCTAGGGACAGCAGGGTGCAAGGAGGATCAGGCCAGGGTGCTGAAAAATGCAGTTTTTGATGTCATGGACAAGTTTCGGGGTCTCCATTTAGGTTCAGTGTTGTGTCACCATCATGAAGACCCAAATGTAGTTGAAATTGCAAGTGTCGCAATTTTAGGACGCTACATAAATAAATAAAGGCAAACAAGAACTATTATAAGAAAATTCCTCATGACAAACAAAAACTATGATAAGGAAATTCATCGCAATATCTATTAGTTTTAAATCAAGCATAAAAACATGGCAATCATCAATAAAATAGAGAAAACAAAATAGAAACAAAAGCATAACAATGCATAACACAAATTTTAACATGGTTCGCCACTAAGTGCCTACGTCCACTAGAAAGAAGGAAGAATTCTTATTAACCAATATCAATTCTATAGTACATCATGTATGGGCCACTCACAACCATTTATATAAACATATCATATATGAAATGAAGAGTTTGGAGAAGACAAACAGTCATGTGACCAATGGGCTTCATATACCCAACAATCTCCCCCATGAAGGCCAACTGGCATAGCCATACACTGGCATCCCTGCTTCCATTTTCAAAATTCACATTACAACTAGCTTGCTAGATTTTATCTTCGCGATCTTCTGCTCGCATACACTTCGGATTAATCTTCTCCAAAGCATGTCAGATTTAATGAAACCTAACCACTAAACCATAACATTATGATTAACTCTTGTAGCTAATATATCCAAAATATTGAAAAGATCATTAACTGCTTCTAACATGAACCCTTCATCCAGAAATGAATCCTTAAGATCATCAGTGCTCCCCTCTGACACAACATCATTGTTTGGGATTCCATCTGCCTTTGCCAACTCCACACTATCTTTACCATCTTTTGAAGCTTCAATTACAAGGTTCGAAGGTCTGGAAGAGAAGTGTGCGATCAATGCATTCCATTCTGCCTCCACTTCTGTAATCTTCATCAATAAATCCTCGCTTCTGTAATTTGCCTCTTCTTTTTCAAGGTCATCCTCATTCGCTAGATTCAAGACTACATCCTCCTCACCCTAGGAGGCATCCTGCTTATCTTGGAAAGGAAACAAACCAGTCTCTTCTTCTTCAAACAATGAGTACAACAAACCAATTCTTCTTTAGCCAAAGTTTACTCCTCTTTCCAGCCATCCCACCAATGACTTTTGGTTTCAACCTCCACTTGGACATCACTCTCTATCATGTCTAGACTGCCAAGAAATTTTTTGATGACTAATTCGGCTTCATCATCGGATTCGACATCATCATCTGAAACTTCAACCTATTTGTCGATAACATAAAAGCACCTAGCTCTAGGATCAAACACAAAGTAAGGGCACCCATATTCAAGATCAACTACCCAATTAGATCCCATCTCTGCTCAACATTTCATCGTAGCTCTGATACCAACTTTTAGTTTTAAACTGAGAAGAAAAACATGACAATCAACAATAAAATAGAGAAAACAAAACATAAACGAAAACATAACAATGCATAACATGAAGTTTAACGTGGCTCACCACTAAGTGGCTACGTCCACCAGAAAGCAGGGAGAATTCTTATTAACCAATATCAATTCTGCAGTACATCATGTATGGGATGCACACAACCATTTATATAAACATTAAATATGAAATGAAGAGTCTGGGGAAGACAAACAGTAATGTGACCATTGGGCTTCATATACCCAACAATACATTGCATTCACCCTGGCAAAAGTAATTAGCTATCGAATAGCCAAAATACAAACATGTACCCTATTTTATTTGTGGTTGTGCTAAGGTGGGCATTAAGAAATGTTTGGAGGTTTGTGAGCCAATTTCTTAATAGTTAATATTGAAAAGAGGAAACAATGAAGTATAGATCACTGGACATTCCTAATATTAGAGAAAAAGTAAGAATAATTGAAGACAAGATCTAAGCCAAAGTCTGTCTAATTACAAGGAATCAAAAAATATAAGTGTTTGATGAGATGGAGATGGAGATTCATCGAGGGGTACTTGATTTTTGTATCAATGATTCAATGAAGCTATTGTACCTTTTCCTCCTTTCCTTCTTAAAGAAACATATCATATAAAATGTTTTGAACTGGATTGAAAACCAAATCTCCAACAAAAACCTACAATGAAAGCATTCTGTTTCCTAGCTTTTAAAAAGAAAAAATATGCATTTAGCATTGTGGATGTTCTCCATTTCCTTATTTTAGATCCATTATGGAGTCAACTGAATGCTCCATTAATGACCCTCAAGCAACGATTTTCCATATTGGGAGGCTGAGAAAGAATATTTACCTATAGTTGGCGGTAATGCAGATTGTGGTTGCCAATGTGCATTAAGGGAGGTGTTTCAACTAAAGAGACCACTACCCTACCACCATTGTACGAATTATTCTTCCAGGAAAATGATCGTCAATTTTATCTGTGATTGACTTTTTGTTTACGAACAACATTGATGCAATAGGAGATTGCCTATGAGTGAAATAAACACATATATTTCATTCTCTTTCCTTTATTTCGCTCCTCTCTACAAATATTTATTACTTCAAAGGCGTCTCTTAGTTGAGAAGGATAGGATGATTTTTAAAATCAATGGTTTAGGATTCATTTCAAGCAATGCAAGACAATTGAAACACATTTTTCTATTGATTTTCCTTGCTTGTTGGTTGTATGTAAAAGTGAGGAGAACTACGAGAAAAAATATATTACACTCTAAGCACTTTTCCCACTCAGTTTCGTATTCTTCCCACATAGTTTCTTACGCAAATAGGGGAGAAGAGTCAATATGTGTGTGGTGTCCTAAACATACTAGGGTGGTTAGGGGCCCACAGGGGTGCACCCAATCACCTAGTACGTGTTCCCTCTTTATCCAATAATTAATTATTTGCAACCCTATTATAAATCAACTTTAATTTGTACACAAACTAGTTAATATTTTATTTTAACAAATATATTAATAGAAAGCATTAAGTACAAAACAAAATGGTCAAACAAGTATGTCTAATTCAATCACCAGCTATTCATAACATTGACAACTATTGTTGTGTGCATCAATAGGCCCTATGTAGAACTTATACGTGCCCACATGAACAAAACTTAAGAAGACCATTTACAGTCATGGGAGGCACACCACCCTACTTATAAACCAAAGTATAAAAAATAAACTGCCATGTTAAAGACCATTGACGGATAAGTGCACTGGAAGATGGTGTGCAAAAAGTGGGTATAAGTGGACACCATTTTTTTGAAACCAACTAAACTTGAACTTGGAGGAGCAATTTGAGACTTGTCCACTCAAAATATGAAGATAATCAAAGAACAAAGATTGAAGTACTCTGAGTCTAGTTTTCGAACTACTTTTTTTTTTTTCTAAATTGGATAAGATTAAGGGGGTCAAATCCTTTGCGCATGAAAAAAGGTTGCTGGTTTTTTGTCTAGCGTGTGCATTAAAAAAGTCATAGTTAGATTTATGATTTTGACAAATCCTTCTGTAGAAAGATAACTAAGAGAGAGCACTACAATTTGTGTGTTTTTTTAATAATTTTTTGATAGAATAGTTTTGTTTTTTAACAAACACATCTTGAAAATTAGATGCATGTGTATATGGTGAAAATGGATAACAATAATAACAATATTGAAAGACTAAATGGATCCAACCACAAAACCCTAGCCTAACAACAACAAAGATCTACCATAACATATGAAGATTACCTAAAACAATGCAAATCAAACAAAATCATGAAGATTATACCATCACATGTCCAATAGGGTTTGGATCTCCATTCTTCCTATCTCCATTGATCTTGCTTGATATATTTGCTCTCAGATTTTATGTGCACAAGAGCTCAACAAAGAACGGAATGTGGTTGCAAGTAGGATCGTAGTGTAGTCAAGTCATTAAAAATGATTGATTAGGGTTGATAATGAAGGAAGTATCTCCTTATATAGAAGACACAATATGAAATGGAGGGATAAGATTGAGAGGTGTAAAAGGAGGTCGGCTATGATCAGAGGGTAGGTAAAAGAAATAATAAAATAATGAAAGGGGTAGGTGGTGTATGAATTAAAAGATGAATGACATGTGTCATGGGTAGAAAAGGTTAATGAATGAATTAAATAAATAAAGATTTATTTAATTAATAGAAGAAATGGGATTAATTAAATAAATAAGATATTTATTTAATTTAGGAAAAGGATAATTTAAATAAATAAATGTATTTATTTAAATGAGAAATAAGGCTAGAAGAGGATAAATGAATTAATTAAATAAATAAAGATTTATTTAATTAATAGAAGAATTAAGCTTAGATAATTAAATAAATAAAATAAATAAAATATTTATTTAATTAGATTGGACAATTTTAGGTGTCTACATTTTGCCCCTCTTTGAGACAATGCAACGTGTCGCGTTGTTTCAAAGAAGATAATATGAACTAATACAGAGTTGCCCCAAGATGGGAATGATATGCCCCCTCGAGAGATTGGATGAAAAAATGTCTGAAAAGATCGCAGACAATCTCTCGATAAGAAAGACGGGATAGAATGGACTGACCGGATAAAGTGATGGAGTCAAGGGATTATGAAAACTGACTCGGGAAATGAGGGCTAGGGCTAGGGCTAGGGTAGTTTATAAGATAGACCACGGGGGGAAAATACATCTTCATTGTCATCCACACATCCATGAGAGCAGAGTGCAGAGCGAAAATAGAGTAGCAGCAGTCAGCAGCAATGGGCTTTGTTCACAGATTCGACCGTGTTCACCGATTCCAGAGGCAGGAGAGCCGGTAAGTACCACAAAACCTCCTTGTACTTTGATGCATTTATTGTTGTCATTAATGCATGGTAGATAGGGCAATAAATGCACTTTAGGTTAGGGTCCAAAAATGTCAAAAAATGTCCAGGCGCATCTGCGTTGGTGCCAGGTACGTCTATGCTCGCGAGGCGCGTCTGTGTTTGTGCCAGGCGCGTCTATGATGGAAAATGCATCTGTGCTAAATGCGGTCGCGTCTGTGATGTGTAGGCGCGTTTATGTCAAGAAGGCACGTTTGTGTTGCCCAGGCACATCTATGCAGAGCATAGGCACGTCTGTGTCTTTCAAGCGCATCTGTGTCTTTCAGGTGCATTTATGCAGTCTTCAAGCACGTTTATGTAAGGAAAGCGCGTTTGTGTCCAAAAATGTGAATTTGAGTCTTCTAGGTCAAATCGACAATTCTATGATGAACATATGCTGTCGATTGGATTAGCTGCTGAGAGGATACACTCAAGCAGATCCTCTAGGGAAGACTAGGATAGATCAAGGCACTTTGTGATGAACAGTGAGTGCAAATGTGAGCAGCACTTTGTGATGAACAGGGAGTGCAAATGTGAGCAGCACTTTGTGATGAATAGGGAGTGCAACACACATAGTACTTTGTGATGAATAGGGAGTACCACTAGGATAGAATGCAATATGCACTTAGATAAAAAGTAGCATTTTGTGATGAACATTGAATGCCATGATGATTGACATGATTGATTTTCTTGACTGCAGGAGTATTTGCCTATGTTGGAGTCATGGGAGAGATTCCCATCAACGCAGAGGTTGTGACCTAAGTTGACAGCCGAGGAGTGAGCTGTGATTGAGGCTATGGGATTGAGACATATTCTGTATGTGCCTGAGTTTCGGGCGAACATGGGATTGCTGACTGCACTGGCAGAGAGGTGGCACTCCGAGACATGTACATTTCATTTGCCGATGGGTAAGATGACAGTCACCCTTGAGGATGTATACAGGATCTTGAGGATACCAATTGACAGGGAGCTGATTTCGTACAATCGAGATGGAGACAGGGAGGCCCTAAGATGAGTGTTTTAGGACCCAAGACTGGAGATGAGGGCAAGACATGTGGCTTGGGACACCATGACTGCTACAGGATTGGCGCTGCCAGCAGTGATAGGAGGAGCGATCAATGGGTTCCTGTGTCCTGATAGAGCGACACGAGGGTTGGTTGTGGGCTGGGGAGGTGCACTGGAGACACTAGTGACATAGCACACCAGATATGCTTGGGGATCGTGTGTGCTAGCACACCTGTATTATGAGCTACATCAGTTTGTATACCACAGGTCAATGGGATTGGGCTGCGGGGTGACATTGTTACAGGTGTGGGCCTATGAGCATTTGCCAGTGACGAGACCGATACATTTCAGAGGCAGAGGTCACGGACGCAGTTTTGTATACTTATACGACATGATCACTTCGCAGCCACGGATTGGCAGGTTAGAGCATTGGCGATGGGTGATTGATGATATTGACATGGTCATATGGAGGCCATACCTCGGATGTGAGCAATGGGAGGACGATGCGGTAGAGCTTCCCTACACCTTCCGGAGCAGGTAACTGATTGGGCGGATGCCCTATGTACTGGAGAGGCAGCTAGTGGACAGGGTGGGTAGGCAGTTCGATAGGATCTAGCGGATGCCATGGGGTTCAGGCATATATGCACGGACTATCAGAGTTCAGGCACAATTTGGGCCCCTATTATCATATGATCAGGCTGTGACATAGCTAGAAGAGATGATGCCCCTACCCTGGGACATGTGGCCAGAGATTGAGGATGCCGGCATGGATGCCGAGTACATAGCATACTGGGTCGAGCATCCATTCCTACGCCTAACGGATCCCAGAGAGCTACTAGTTGGAGATGGAGGTGGGGATGGAGATGATGATGGAGATGATGATGGTGGCAGAGGCCGATGGAGGAGGAGGGGGGCAGTTGGAGAGAGGAGGGTGGCACCACGGAGGGAGGGTGTAGAGGACAGGCAGACTCGAGTGGTGAGGGGTCACGGTGGATTACCACTATAGGTGCCAGCAGCACAGGGTCCCAGGCAGGTGTAGGTATAGGGACAGGTATAGGGATAGATATAGGGACAGGTACCAGTATAGGCACAGGCACAGGGGCAGGCACCCGTACAGGGGGAGCCATAGGCAGAGCCATAGGAGGCTGAGGCAGAGGAGGATGAGCTGACGGAGCTGAGGGAGATCTGTCAGGGACAGGTAGATGAGATCCAGGAGTTGGAGAGAGAGAGGGATAAGCTCAGGAGGTGACTCAGAGATACTGAACGGAAGCAGGATCAAGCCATTCAGCGCTACACAGAGGTTGAGACAACACTGAGGGCTGGGAGGCAGGCAACAGAGGACACAGGGGCTAGATATGCCTACATCCTATGGGCAGGGGAGGAGATCGGTTATTGGCGGGATCTCTATTATGCTGCGGTGCCAGTTGATCAGCGGGCGAGGAGCTTCCATAGACCATCGCGGGCAGCGATAGCTATAGGAGGGAGCCAGAGGAGACAGGCATCGAGTGGCGAGGTTATGGGTCCTCCACCACCACCAGATAGAGGGGACAGGAGGGATGATCCTGGGGTGGGTCCTTCGGGGGCTTTGATTCTGTCAAGGCCAGGTAGCTCCGAGGGAGGGAGTTCATCATAGCCGTAGAGGGCTCCCTATGTATCAGTATTGTACCATTTTTGTATGATGATGTAGACACCTTCAGGTGATTGTAGCCATATGATTTTGACATCATTGTATCATGACACTTTATATATATATATATATGAGATGATTCATCTTTGCGGCAGCTATATGCATGTGTACCTATGTGATGAGATGTTCTTATGTGATGCTTATGATATGGATGCAAATATGTATATGATGCAAAGCAATATATTTTTTTTTGTTCTTTTATGTTTTATATGTGTATGCATGATGCAAATGTGAATGTATGAAATGCAGATGAAATTAATGATGCAAAAGATTATTGACATGATGAAAATGCAAAATGTGCTAACATGTGTTGTGTGCAGGATGTGATGCAATTGTGATATCTATATGTATGTATGGAATGCTAACATGTGATAATGCAAGTGCAACTACATGAAATGCAAATGTTTTTGGTTTGTCATTATACTCAGTCATGTGATAGCAGGCTACATGGACTCAGGAAGGATGATGAAAGTCAATCAAGAACGTGGGATGGAAGATAGAAGATATGAAAATGAAAAGAGATTCTTGTGCGTTATCATCATTGAGCTTTATTATGGCAAGTAGGTTATGACAATCGAGGCATATGTTTGACCCAAAAAATCATTGTACCTGTTTGCATGGAGATAAGATAGTCACAAACAAGGAATGCCCCAGTTCACACTAGACTCACAGTGTCCTCATATCCTTGGACAAGTCATAGCATTACTAAGAGACAATCCACAGATAGCAAATACAAATAGGTGATGATACCCCATCCTCGCCTTTCTAGTCAAAGACATCCTGGAGATAGAATCTCTAGTCAGAGACATCCTAAAAAAGCTAAAAGACATGTCACCCAAAGATAAAATCAAAAGAAAACCAAGACTTGACACCAACATCCACTGTAGTCCTCAAATTTAGTGTCTCTTGTCATTTGTATAAGTCTTATTTGATTGTGGTCACAATGTTTACCTTCATAAAAAGGATAGATAGCACTGAACCATAATGTTGTCTGAGTCCGTTGAAAGATTTGATTTATTGAAGCCCATTATTACTGTTGTGTCTCATCTGAAACGTGCTGAATCCATGAAACTGATACTTTATTGTGGAGAAGACGAAACTTTATTGCGGATCTGTGATGCAAATGTTGCTTTATTGCAGATTGTGCACAGATAGACTGAAGGAAGCTGGAATAAACTGTACTCTTCGAAACATGTGATGTTCTCAGTTCCACACCCATCAGTAGATGTAGGATTTGCCTTAGCCACAGATAGGAGCTGATTTATTATGGATGGAAAGGGAGGTGAAAAGGGAGGTTTATTATGAATGGCGAACCAATCTTGGGTAGATCAATAACAAGCCATGATGGGAATGGGTAAGTTTATTATGGATGAATTGGTCGTGAGTGTGTGCAAAGTGAAGGATGAAAGTGAATCCTGAAGGAGAGAGGAGCAATGTCTCTACACATGGCACTGGTGACCCAATTTTCACCATGGAACTTGCCCAGGGCGCCACCGAAGTGGTTTTCCCCGTTGGACGAAACGTTTTTTTTTTTTTACTTTTTTGATTTTTTTGATTTTTTTTGTTGTCACAAGGTGCCTATTTGTTAGGTTTTCACCAAGTAACGATTTTTTTTGTTTTATAATTTTTTTTTGTATTTTTGAATTTTTTGATTTTTTTTTTGTATTTTTGAAATTAGGATATTCCGAAGAGCTATGTGTAAAACCTACGAAGGTGCATGTTGTTGATAGGATCCTCCAAAAGTTTACCTTCTGTAGTTGAGAGCTGATATGCCCCAGATCCATATGCTACTGTAATGATGTTGTAGACACTCAAAATTGTCATGTCTAATTAAATAAATATTTTATTTATTTAATTATCTAAGCCTAATTCTTCTATTAATTAAATAAATTTTTATTTATTTAATTAATTCATTTATCCTCTTCTAGCCTTATTTCTCATTTAAATAAATACATTTATTTATTTAAATTATCCTTTTCCTAAATTAAATAAATATTTTATTTATTTAATTGTCCTACTTCTTCTATTAATTAAATAAATCTTTATTTATTTAATTAATTCATTATCTTTTTCTACACATGACACATGTCATTCATCTCTTAATTCCTACACTACCTACCTCTTTCATTATTTTGGTATTTCTTTTACCTACCCTCTAATCCTAGCCGACCTCTCTTTTTACACCTCTCAATCTTAACCCTCCATTTCTTATTGTGTCTTCTATTTAAGGAGATGCTTTCTTCATTGTCAAACCCTAATCCCTAATGAGACATGCCTAACTACTTGATCAATTGACTAGACTACAATTCTACTTACAACCACATTCCGTTCTTTGTTGAGCTCTTGTGCATACAAAAATCTGAGAGCAAATATATCAAGCAAGATCAATGGAGATAGGAAGAATGGAGATCAAAACCCTAGTGGACATGTGAAGGTATAATATTTGTGATTTTGAGTTATTTGCATTGTCTTAGGTTATCTTCATATGTTATGGTGGATCTTTGTTCATTGTTAGGCTAGGGTTTAGTGGTTGGATTCATTTAGCCTTTCAATATTGTTGTTATTGTTATCCATTTTCACCATAAACATTTTGGCACACCCGGTGGGACTCTTGTCCCTTTGCATTTAACATTTTTGGTGCAGATTTTGCATTTTTGAAGTTGCAGATCGGACGATTTCGACGACATTTAAGGTTTTTTTTCCGCGTCTGCGAGTGTTCGGATCGCGTTTTTGTATTTCAGAGGCGTCTGCGATATCTTGGATCGCGTCTGTGTTTCTGTCATTTTCTATTTTTGCAGGTTTCCGAAAGTCGCGTCTGTGATTCCTAATCGCGTCTGTGCATCATCTTATCGCGTCTGTAGCAGAAAGAAGCGTCTGTGTTCTTAGATCGCGTCTGTGAATCATAGAACCGCGTCTGTGTTGGACAGACGCGTCTGTGTCTGGTATAACAGCGTCTGTGCATTCTGTTTTGCAAATTTTTCAAGTTTTTCGATTCGGGTTTTTGGATTTTGTACTTAGGGTTCCAGATCTGGTTTATTTTCGGCTAACCTTTGCAGATCTAGCTAACCTAATTTGTGCAGCTTGCTTTGGAGACAAATACATTTTTGTTGAAGGCCCCTTTTCACAAAGTCTTTTTGGGTTTTCTAAAAATTTACCTAACTTGTGTGCCTGCAGGAAGGGGTTATCATTTGAAACAATCCAAACTCCTAACAATTTTGTTGCAGGGCCTTAGCTAGGGTTTTGTAATTTTTATTGTGTGCCTTGTTTCATAGCTTAGCAAACACTTCAATTGGTGCACTAAAACTGAATCATTGTCTTTTGTGTCTTGAGCAATAGGCTCTTTTTGTTTACTCTTTAGAGGGCCTGTCTTCCCGTGTGGTCATTAGGACTACTAGTGAGAAGAGAATGACCCAAGTGGTAGCAAAAGAAAAACCATCTTCTTCCAAGCCACTATAATCAAATGTATTCATGGTGAAAACTATGAATAACGTGTGCTGATTAGTTCATACCGACACTATGTCTCCCCATAAACCCGTTTGATCAAATTTATTTGATCATTTGTAGGGCGTAACCCCTACCGGCTGGGAGCCTTCTGTATTTACAGAGCTGAAAGTGCCGCATGTATGGCCACACGAGCGGATGCCCTTACTAGCACCATTTTGTTTTAGAGGCCCAAATCCTTCTAGTTGTTGGGGCAGGAGGTCGGACCTCTGGTAGCGGCCCACACACATACGGTTCTTAGTAGAGATACAAAGTTCGCCATGGGGAGTTTTCATGGGGACTGATGCTTGGCTGACCCGAGAAGTGAGTGCCGAGGGTGGAGCCAGTGAGGTCAAGCATCTAAGTATCCGCTCTGAATAGCGTAGCCTCGGGGGTAAAACCCCATGTGGGATCAACAACTATTGTCTTGGCCAGCCATAAGAATTGTGCTTGACTTATGATTAACCTTCAAACAATCAAGACCTAAACAGCAAAACATTGTGTCTTTTGTGTCTTCAAGTGTATGCAAAAACTTTTTACATCAAACAACACACTTTCTTGGAGTCATTTTGAAAACATTGAGTCATCAACATTGTGTCCTCTTGTCACGAAAGATAGTCGAACAATCAGATTTGGTCACAGCAAAACAACTTCACAGATAGGAAAGATTGCACGAAGGTTACAGAAACACGTCTGTGTCTGTTCAAACCGCGTCTGTGTCGGATAAACGCGTCTGTGAAGTACAGAATAGCGTCTGTGTTTTTATCTGCGTCTGTGTCTAACAGAGACACGTCTGTGTCTGGGAATCGCGTCTATGAAGTATACAGGCACGTCTATGTCCACGATTGCAAAAAACTGTTACAGTCCCGGCAAGCATCAATAGGAAAATCTCAGAATCACGTCTGCGTTAAACAGAGTAGCGTCTGTGTCTTAAAACCGCGTCTGTGAAGTATACAGAGGCGTCTGTGTCAGGATTCAAAAATTATAACAGTCAAACAAACAAAGAAATCAGTTTCGGCATACTTGAGCTTCCTAGGTTGTCTCTTCAGATTTCATCTAGCATTCAACCTGTCTTTGGGTCTCACATAGTCCATCATTGCTTCACATCTCATTTTACATTCATACTTGTCTAAACTTGAGTCAAAAAGTCACTTGCTTGTCCTCATCATACTTTGTCAACACACTACATACTACTACACTTTGCTAAGTGGTCCCTCATCAAGGTTTCTTACCTTTGGGTCTCATTTGGTCTTACTTAGAGTTAAGGTCAGCTTACCTCATCAAGAGAAACTATCCTCTCTTTGGAAGTCACACCTACTCTACTACTTACATACTTGGTCTTACACTTTGGACATTGCAAGTACACCTCAAGATTCATTTACACTCCATACAACTCTTGGTCTTCCATACTCTTGTCATATTTTTCGTCTAGTCTCTCACATATTGCCAAACATCTAGTTCATGGTTGAAACCCGCCTTCAAAAATCTAGGAGAATAGCTAAAGAAGCTCAAAGATCCGCAAACATGAGTTCGTATGAGTATGACAATGATGTCTTCTACAATCCTGAGCACACTACATTACCAGACATGAATGTTTATAGACACAACCCAAATGTGGAAAGTGCAAACGCTATAAACAACAATGCTACACACAATGACAATGTTGACAATTCTTCAATACTATCAGCAGACATACAAGAATCTATAATGGATCCTCAATTCAATAGATTGGTTGAAGAGATAATGAAGAGAGATCGTCAATATTTCCTAAACATGATGGCACAAAGTGGAGCTAAAATACCACATGATTTTGACTTATCTCAACTTATGGAAAGTAGACCTTCACAACAAACTCACCCTAATAGTGGAGGACCAAATAATATGATGCCGGAGTCACCATCAGTTTTGCTTCAAAAACCAGCAATCCCACATACACAAGCTCAAACATATGATACTTACATTCAAAGACCATCATGGAGGCCCTATGCTCAAACACATGCTCAAGATATGGGTCAACCAAGACAAATGGATACTCAAGGACTTCCTCAAAATTTTGACACAAGGAGACCTCATGCCAAAATTGGGGGCAACACAATGGAAAATGAAAGGCCTATTGAATATGGTTTATATACACCAAACAGATATGGGGTCCCTCAACAAGAAGTTATGCCAAGTGCTCCATACATGTCGCAACAATATAGACCTCCATATGGACATGTTTACGATCAGTATCATCCATACATGCAACAAGCTCCTCCTCAAATGGGTGTTTCAAACATGGGATATGCTACAAGAAATCCATCTCCTCCCAAAAATAATTTGGAGCAACAAATTAGAGATCTACAAAAGAAAGTGGAAGATATGGGCACATCAAAACCCACATATACTATGAGAGATATATGCCCTTATCCATTTGATAAGAGCATTCCAATGCCTCCGTTTCCTCCGCACTTTGTAACACCAAAATTTGACAAATATAGAGGGAGAGGAGACCCCAAGGCACATATAAGACAATTCTTCACAGCTTGCATTGAGGTAGCGGCAGAAGAAACATACTTGATGAGGTTGTTCCCACAAAGCTTAGGTGACCAAGCTATGGAATGGTTTTCTCAATTACCTCCCAGTATTAAGTCATGGGGCGACTTGGCAGAAGCATTCATTCAACATTTCTCTTACAACATTGAAACAGATGTCTCAGTTACTACCTTGTGCAATACGAAACAAAAGGAAGGAGAATCTTTCGCAACATTCTTACAAAGATGGAGAAACTTAGCTAGCAGATGCTCTTGTGAGATTCCGCAAAAACAAATGGTGGAGATGTTCACACAAAACGTTAACAAGGCTATTGGCTATGATCTCAGGAAAGCTTGTTTGTCTACATTCAAGGATGTCATTGAAAAGGGCCTAGCAACAGAAAGAGTCTTAATTGAACAAGGAGTTATAAAACTATTCAAAGAAAACAAAGAGGACTTCAAAGGAAAGGACAAACCAAAATTTTGGAACAAGAACAAGAACACAGTTAATGATGGTGTTGTTGATGCCAACACAGTGAGACCAAAGTTCGTCTTTTCTGGATCAAGTTCTACCAACAATCAAGTGAACAATCAAACGGCTGCTAAACCACGAAGGAAGTACACTCCATTGGGAGAACCACTTGAATCAGTATTCAAAAAGCTTGTAGCAAACAAAGTGATCACGGTCCCAGATTTTCCTCCATATGAACCAAAGGTAAAACCGAATTGGTGGAATGATGATGAGTTTTGTGAGTTTCATAAGAGCAAGGGTCATAAGACAAGTAATTGCCATCGATTGAAAAACATTGTGCAAGATCTCATTGACAGAGGAGATATAGAGATTGAGGGACATTCATCTAACCAAGAGCATGAGGTGTTTAAGGAACCATTCCCAAAACATGACAAAGGAAAAGGCAAAGTCACAGATGATCAAGCCAATTACACCAGAACATCTTACAATTATGATTCCACTATTAATCACATCTCAATGGACAATCATATTTCTACCATTACTATCAAAAATAAAAATCCTGAGAATTCTTCTCAAAGACCCAAAATTGTCCTAAAAGGTGTGGGATCTTCGTCCGCATCTACCTCTGAATGTCATGTTACAACCCGTCGAGGTAAGATCACATTGCCAGGTACCTCTACTAAGAATACCAATCTTCCGTCAACTAAGCCTGAGTACGACCTTGTAGAGCAATTAGGGAAAACACCCGCACTCATCTCTATTCTTGAGCTCTTACGTATATCTCCTGCACATAAAGCTGTCCTTGACAAAACCTTGAGAGATACTGCTGTCCCTACTGATCTAAACGTGGACCAGTTTCAAGCCATGGTGGGATATTTATCCGTTCCACACTCCCTCACATTCACAGAAGCCGACGATGCCTCCATAAGTCAGCCTCATAATGCACCTCTACATATTGAAGCCTTCATACATAAACACTGAATAAAACGAGTCCTGATAGATGGAGGAGCAGGTCTTAATATTTGTACATTGAACACCATTAGACAATTGGGATATTCTGACAAAGCTGTAAATTCTACAAACCAAATCACTATTAAGGCTTATGATGATGAAGAGCGTTCGTCCAAGGGCACGGTCATCTTACCACTAAGAATAGGGCCAGTCACAAAGGATGTGGTTTGTCAAGTCCTGGATCTAGACCTCACGTATAACATATTGCTAGGACGTCCGTGGATTCATGAAATGAGGGCAGTCCCATCAACATACCACCAATGCATTAAGTTTCCTCATAATGGAGTTGAGGTAACGGTCAATGGTGATCCAAATCCATTCATATATTGCAATAACTTGAGGTCACATACTGAGACTATCATTCCCAGCAATCGTGAGGCTACTCCTTCTTCAGTATATATTGATCCTGAGTCATTAAAGCCCTCGACATCCAAACAAGGTGAACTTAGAGCCAAGTTTCAAGACAAAGGCATGGGAGAATACACTCTGAATCAAACAATGTTCTTACGACAAGTCATGACCTCTCCCAAGGAATATGGGAGGCCACATCCTAATAAGCAAATCTCCATCATGCTACTCAAATGGGATCCTACCTTTTTTCAAAAATGGGGCGAACTAGAGGAAGAAAATTTATATAAAATGCTATATAAGGACGCTAAAGAGGATACACATGATCAAATTATAATACCCTGTGAGAACTATGGCAAAGGTTTCAAAATTTTGCAAAGATTCGGGTATGATGGAAAGAGTCCTCTTGGACTATGCAAAGAAGGTGTCATGGAGCCTTTACAACCTGAGCTAACTACAAGAAGGGAACGCTCCAAGGGGCTTGGCTTTCTAAATCCCAAGATTCACAACAAAAGAACAAAACAGATATTGTGAGTCAAAGTGGCTGAAGTTCAACAAGAAGATGACTATTCTACAGATTCCAACGAATGGGAATGGGGTTCAGATAAATCCTCCAGCGACTATGAGCTCAACGAGACGTTTAGAGAGCCAGAGGAACCTACAGAGGAGGAGGAGTTTTACAAGAAATTCAGAGTTGGTCAAGAACCGACCCGTAAGGATCCCACACAAGCTTCGTTTCAAGGCCCTAGGTCAAGATCACATAGGATGAGGACACCTGTCCCTGAGGGTGCTACTAGTGATGATAATTTGGACTCACTCACGATCGAAACTGATGAGGAGAGTGTCATTGACGACCTCGATGACTATCTTGACATACCTGAATATAACCACATCTTCACTATTAGCCTTGCGAACTCTGAAAACACTAAAGACCTTCCCCTCGTTCACCCCCAACTCATTGACTGGGATCAGGATGGACCAGCACAGTTTGATACATTTCAAAATGACGAAGCTATAGTCGATTATCTTGGCATTCGCGATGATCTTCCTTTGGGAGACCATAAAGCAGGATACGTCATAGAGATTAATAACATGGCATACTTTGGTGAGGGTGTCGGGCCTTCTAGTCGCAAAAATGTGAAAATAAAAACAAAACAAGGGTCTTATGGCGAAAACCACACTGTGGCGCTATCTGACTCTAAAAAAGTAAAAAGAAAGGATGTATCTGAGGGTGAAAACCTCTCTGAGGCACCCGAAGATGGAAGGCTTGACATTCTCCCAGCATCATATGAGGAAAAGTCATCCATGTTGGTAGAGGAGACTATAAAGACAAACATTGGTACAACAGAGGTTCCACATAACATATTTTTGGCTCAATCATTGACAGAGGCTGAGAAAGCAAGGTTCATAAGCTTCTTTAAGGAACGACAAGTCAACTTCGCATGGTCTTATGCTGATATGCCTGGACTAGACCCCGATTTAGTAATGCATCATTTAACAGTCAAACCGGGGGCAAAACCAGTAAAACAGAAATTGAGGAAAATGCATCCACAAGTGGCATTATTAGTCAAGGCAGAGCTGGAGAAATTACTGGATGTCGGATTCATACGCCCAACTGATTATCCTGAATGGATTTCCAACTTAGTACCTGTTAGCAAACCAGATCGCAGCATCCGAATATGTACAGACTTCAGGGATATCAACAAGGCTTGTCCGAAGGATGATTTCCCATTACCAAACATTGATTTAATTGTTGATCTCACAGCAGGCCATGAGATGTTATCTTTAATGGACGGATTCTCTGGATATAATCAGATCAGGATTGCACCTGAAGATCAACATAAAACATCATTTACTTGTCCATGGGGAACCTTCTGCTGGAATGTCATGCCCTTTGGGCTGAAAAATGCAGGTGCCACGTATCAACGAGCTATGACTACTATCTTCCATGATCTCATGCATGTAACGGTGGAAGATTATGTTGACGACCTTTTGGTTAAATCAATAGACAGAAATACACACTTAGACTTACTTACAGTTGCTTTTGATAGGCTGGAAAAATATAAGGTAAGATTAAACCCAAAGAAATGTGTCTTTGGAGTAACCTCCGGGAAGCTCCTAGGATTCATTGTGTCTAAAAGAGGAATAGAAGCTGATCCAGCAAAAGTCAAGGCTATCTTGGACATGCCGCCACCCAAGAATATCAGTCAACTTCGGTCTTTACAAGGGAGACTCCAGTCCATACGAAGATTCATAGCACAACTTGCAGATAAGTGCAATCCTTTCCAGCACCTGCTACACAAAAACATCAAGTTCAAATGGGATGAGAACTGTCAACAGGCTTTTCAGGCACTCAAAGACTATCTTTTGAACCCGCCAGTTTTGATGCCACCAATTCCGGATCAACCATTGCTACTTTACATATCAGCTACTCCAACAGCACTGGGGGCACTCCTAGCACAGCAAATACCTGATGGCAAGGAAAAAGCAGTTTACTATATCAGTCGCACGTTGGTGGGATATGAGCTAAACTACACTCCAATTGAGCGTGCATGTCTCGCTATGGTCTTTGCTTCACAAAAATTACGACATTATATGCTTACTCACAAGACTAAGTTGATTGCCAGAGTTGATCCACTAAAATATCTTCTCAACAAAGCTACACTTACTGGGCGGCCGGCCAAGTGGGTAATGATCTTGAGTGAATTCGACATTGAATACGTGGACAGAAAAGCCATAAAAGGACAAGCCATCGCAGATCAACTGGCAGATGCTCCCATGATAGATGATGTTCCTCTACAGTCAGAATTTCCAGATGAGTCCATTCTAACAATGTCACCTGCAAAGCCATGGCAACTATACTTTGATGGCTCATACACACAGCATGGGGCAGGAGCGGGTATACTCTTTATAACTCCCCAAGGCGATTCTATACCAAAGTCATACCGCTTATCATTTCCTTGCACCAACAATATAGCGGAATATGAGGCATTAACAATTGGGTTAAGAATTGCAGTTCAGTGGAAGATCCAAGAACTTCGTGTTTTTGGGGATTCTCAACTTGTCATCTGTCAAGCAACTGATGATTATCAAACAAAAGATGAAAAGCTAATGCCTTACAAACAACTGGTAGATGATCTGAAACAGCACTTTGCAAAGATAGAGTTTGAGCAGATACCAAGAGAACAGAATCGTGCTGCTGATGCCATGGCTACAATTGCTTCGCTCATTGATCTACCGCAAAATGAGACCTGCTATGAGTTCCTAGTTGACAACCTGCTGATTCCGTCATATGAGATCACTCCTACGGAAATGATATGTGTTGTTGGTCCTGAATCCTAGTTATATGGTTCCATATTCACATACCTTCGCGACAATATCTTACCTCCCGATCTATCGAACAACCAACGCCGCACTTTCATTCGCCAATCCTCCCGATACGTTATCCTAGCTGATATCCTATACCGCCGAGGTCTAGATGGCACCCTCCTTAGATGTTTAGAGAGTGACGAAGCTCAGATTGCGTTACGAGAAGTGCACGAAGGGATATGTGGTCCGCATACTAGTGGTCCTACCTTGGCCAAGAAACTCATCAGGACTGGATACTACTGGCCTACTATGGAAAAAGATGCATATCAGTTTGTCAAGAAGTGTAAGCAGTGTCAAATTCATGGAGACCTTATACATGCACCAGCACAAGAACTACAGCCACTTGCATCTCCTTGGCCCTTTTGTCAGTGGGGACTCGATCTCATAGGCAAGACTCACCCTCCTTCTTCCAATGGACATAAATTCATTATCACAGCCACAGAGTATTTCACAAAGTGGATTGAAGCTGTGCCTCTCACACAAGTTACTGGGAAACAAATCGCTACTTTCATCCTAAACTACATCATTTGCCGATACGGGATTCCTACTTCCATTATCACTGACAACGGGCGTCCCTTCAAGAATCAGGATGTTCGTGAACTCTGTGAGCGCTTCCATATCTCTCACCGTTTCTCCACACCATACTACCCCCAAGGTAATGGCCAAGCGGAGGCGTCTAACAAAACAATTCTCAAAATCCTTAAAAAGACAGTCGACGACGCTGGCCGTAACTGGCATGTCCAACTCAATCCCGCACTTTGGGCCTATCGTACCAGTGTCCGCACACCTACAGGAGCTACACCCTACTCACTTGTCTACGGCGCTGAAGACATCTTGCCTATTGAGGTCGAGTTACCTTCTTTACGAGTCTCCTTGAGAAACATAATCAACGATGAAGACTACAGGGTCTCCCGCTTACAAGAACTAGAACTGCTGGAGGAACGATGACACACTGCTTTTAATCATCTCAAGGCTTACCAACAAAGAATGAGTCACAGTTACAATCACAAGGTCAAGCCTCACACATTTGAGGTATGTGACTTAGTCCTCAGAGAGAACCCCAAAAATCAGCAAGACAGAGATAAGAAGGGCAAGTTCGAACCAAATTGGCTTGGTCCTTACATCATCACAGCAGTATATGGATCTGGGGTATATCAGCTCTCAACTACAGAAGGTGAACCCTTGGAGGATCCTATCAACAGCATGCACCTTCGCAGGTTCTACACATAAGCTCTTCAGAATGTCCTAATTCAAAAATACAAAAAAAATAAAAAATTTCAAAAATAAAAAAAAAATTATAAAAAACAAAAAAAAATCGTTACTTGGTGAAAACCTGGCAAACAGGTGCCTTGTGACAACAAAAAAATTGAAAAATCGAAAAAAAGTAAAGAGAAATAATTTCGTCCAACGGTGAAAACCACTTCGGTGGCGCCCTGGGCAAGTACCATGGTGAAAACTGGGTCACCAGCGCCATGCGTAGGGACTTTGCTCCTCCCTCCTTCAGGATTCTCTTTCATCCTTTCACATTGCACACACTCACAACCTATTCACTCACAATAAACTTACCCATTCCCATCATGGCTTGTTATTGATCTACCTAAGATTGGTTAGCCATCCATAACCCTCCCTTTTCACTCCCTTTCCATCCATAATAAATCAGATCCTATCTGTGGCTAAGGCAAATTCCTACGTCTAGTGATGGGTGTGGAACTAAGAGCATCACATGTTTCGAGGAGTACAGTTTCTTCCAGCTTCCTTCAAGTCTATCCGCGCACAATCCGCAATAAAGCAACATTTGCATCGAAGATCCGCAATAAAGTTCCATCTTCTCCACAATAAAGTATCAGTTTCATGGATTCAATCAGTTTCAGATGAGACGCAGCAGCAACAATGAGCTTCAACAAAATCAAATCTTTCAACAGACTCAGACAACATATGGTTCAGTGTTAATCTATCCTTTTTGTGAAAGAGAACATTGTGACCATAATCGAATAAGACTTATACAAGTGACAAGAGACACTAAACTTGAGGACTACAGTGGATGTTGGTGTCGAGTCTTGGTTTTCTTTTGATTTTATCTTTTTGGTGACATGTCTTTTAGCTTTTCCAGGATGTCTTTGACTAGAGATTCTATCTCTAGGATGTCTTTGACTAGAAAGGCGAGGATGGGGTATCGTCACCTATTTGCATTTGCTATCTGTGGATTGTCTTTTAGTAATGCTATGACTTGTCCAAGGATATGAGGACACTGTGAGTCTAGTATGAACTGGGGCATTCCTTGTTTGTGACTGTCTTATCTCCATGCAAACAGGTACAATGACTTTCTGGGCCGAACAAATGCCTCGATTTTCATAACCTATTCTGCCATAATAAAGCTCAATGATGATAACGCACAAGAAGCTCTTTCACATTCATATCTTCTGTCTTCCATCCCCCTTTCTTGATTGACTTCCATTATCCCTCTTGAGTCTGCATAGCCCGCTATCACATGACTGAGTATAATGACACACCAAAAACATTTGCATTTCATATAGTTGCACCTACATCACCACATATAAGCATTTCATACATACATATAGATATCACAATTGCATCACATCCTGCATACAACACATGTTAGCACATCTCACATTTTCATTATGTAAATAATCATTTGCATTATCATATTCATTTGCATTACATACATTCACATTTGCATCATGCATCACATATACAACATAAAAGAACAAAAATATATTGCATTGCATCATATAAACATCCATATCATAAAAACATGTATCACATAAGAACATTTCATCACATAAGGTACACATGCATATAGCTGCCGCAAAAATGGTGACTCATCTCATATATAATCAAAATGTGTCATGATACAATGATGTCAAAAGAATCATATGGCTACAAAAGAATCACCCGCAGGTGCCTACAATACAACAATGATACATATACTGATACAATGGGAGCCCACTATAGCTATGAGGAACTCCCTCCCTCGGAGCCGCCTCGCCTCGACGGAGTCTGAGCTATAGATGGACCCGCCCCAGGATCCCCCTGTCTCTCTGGTGGTGGTGGAGGCCCCATAACCCCACCACTGGATGCTGTCTCCTGCGACTCCCTCCCGTAGCCGTCGCTGTGCGCGACGATCTATGGAAGCTCCTAGCCCGCTGATCTGCTGGCACGGCTGCATAGTATAGATCCCTCCAGTAGGTGATCTCCTCTCCGGCTCGCAAAACATATGCGTAGCCTGCCCCTGCATCCTCTGCTGCTCGCCTACCTGCCCTCAGAGCTGTCTCGGCCTCTGTGTATCTCTGGATGGCCTGATCCCTCTCCGCTCTGTGTCTCGGACCCTGATCCTGAGGTGGTTCCTCTCCCACACCAAATCCTCAATCTCATCTGCCTGGCCCTGGCAGATCTCCCGCAGCCTCACCACCTCATCCTCCTCAGAGTCTCCACTCTCCGCCTCCGCCTGTGGCTCCTCCTCTACAGGTGCCTGTCCCTCAACCTCTGCCTGCACCTGTCCCTGTGTCTGTATAGGTACCTGTGGCTGCACCTATCTCTGTCCCTCTGCCTATACCTGTCTCGGTCCCTACCTAGGACCCTGTGCTGCTGGCACCTGTAGGGGCAGTCCACCCCGTCCTCTCACCACCGGAGCTGCTCTCTCCTGTCCTCCCTCCCTCCGAGGTGCCACCCGCCTCTCTCCCACCACTCCCCTCCGCCTCCGCCGGCCCCTACCTCCATCCCCTCCTCCATCATCATCATCTCCTCCACCCTCTCCATCCACTGGCTCTGCCGGATCTGTCAATCTGGGAAATGGATGCTCTGCCCAGTACGCAGAGTACTCTGCGTCCATCCCTGCATCATCTACCTCTAGCCACATGTCCCATGGCATCGGCATCATCTCAGCTAACTGTGTCACTACCTGATCATATGATAACAGTGGGCCAAACTGCACCTGATCTCTGACCGTCCGGGCATACATGCCCGAGCCTCGTGGCATCCGCTGAATCCGCCCGAACTGCCTGCACACCCTGTCTACCAGCTGCCTCTCCAGAATATAAGGCATCCGCCCCATTAGATACCTGCTCCTAAACACATATGGTAGCTCCAAGGCATCGTCCTCCCACTCCTCGCACCCCAGGTACGGCCTCCAGATCACCATGTCAATATCATCAATGACTCACCTCCAATGCTCTAATCTCCCAATCCGAGGCTGGGATGTGATCATGTCATACAGGTGCACAAAACTCTGTCCCTGTCCTCTGCCTCTGAAATGAATGGGCCATGTGATGGGAAGGTGCTCATAGGCCCACACCTGCAAGAGAGTCACGCCGCAGCCCAAACCCACTGATCTGTGGTATATAAACTGATGCAGCTCATAATACAAATGTGCCAGGACACATGGCCCCCATGCATACCTAGTATGCTCTGCCATCAGCATCTCCAAGGCCCCTCCCCAGCCCACTGCCAATCCTCGTGTGGCCCTGTCTGGACACAAATATCCACTGATGACTCCCCCAACAACTGCTGGCAATGCTAAACCTGTGGCAGTCATGGTATCCCAGGCTACATGACCTGCTCGCATCTCCAAATCGGCATCCTGAAAAACCCGTCTCAATGCCTCCCTGTCACCGTCACGGTCGTAGGGAATCAACTCTCCATCAATAGGAACATGCAGAATCCTGTATACATCCTCTAATGTCACTATCATCTCACTCATCGGCAGGTGAAACGTGCATGTCTCTGAGTGCCATCTCTCGGCCAACACAGTCAGCAACCCCATGTTTGCCCGAAACTCAGGCACATAGAGCATATATGTGAGACCCATCTCCTCAATGGAAATCATGTCCTGGATCGACAACTCTAGTCGCAGTCTCTGAGTTGATGGGAATCTCTCCCGTGACTCCAACATCGGCAAATACTCCTGCAGTCACACAATTAATCTTGTCAGTTATCATGGCATTCACTGTTTATCACAAAATGCTACTTGCTACCTAAATGCATCTGGTTATCTATCCTAGTGACACTCACTATTCATCACAAAGTGTTGCTATCTACCCTAAGTAGTGCTCCCTGTTCATCACAAAGTACTACGTGTATGACACTCACTGTTCATCACAAAGTGTCACTCACATTCGCACTCCCTGTTCATCACAAAGTGCTGCCTATCTTGGTGCTCCCTGTTCATCACAAAGTGCCTGGATCTATCATAATCTTTCTAGAGGACCTGCTTGAGTGTATCCTCTCAGCAGCTTATCCAATCGACAGCGTATGTTCATCACAGAACTGTCGATTTGACCTAAAAGACTAAAACCATGCATTTAAACACACAAACGCATTTTTACAATACACACGCGCTTTTAACTCACAAACGCGCTTATAGACTGCACAAACGCGCTTCTGAAACACATACGCATTTTATGAACACAAACGTGCCTATGCCAGACACAAACGCGACCAGGGAACACAGACGTCCCTACATGACATAAACGCTCCTACAAAGCACAGACGCTGGTACATTTCACAAATGCGTCCGCATTCAACACAAACGCGGTTCCAGGCACAGACGCACCTGGACCCGACACAGACGCGCCTGTTGGACACAAACGCGCCTGGCGCTGACACAGACGCGATTGCGCATTTTTGCACTTTTTAAATATCCTATTCCTAGCGCATTTATTGCTCCTAAACCTACATTTATGACAAAACTCGAAATGCGTGAAAGTACGAGGAGGTTTTCGGGTACTTACCGGCTCTCCTGCATCAGCTGGTCGCTGGAATCGGCGGACATGGTCGAATCTATGAACCAAGGCCATCGCTGCTGACTGCTGCTGCTCTTTTCTCGCTCTGCACTATGATCTTCTAAGGGTGTGGATGACAATGAGGATGTCTTTTGCCCGTGGCCTATCTTATAGCCTAGCCTAACCCTTGTCTTCATTTCCTGAGTCAGTCTTTCTCATCCCGTGACTTTGTCACTTTATCCCATCAGTCCATTCTATCCCGTCTTTCTTATTGAGAGATTGTCTGCAATCTTTTCAGACATTTTCATCCAATCTCTCGAGGGGCCATATAATTCCCATCTTGGGGCAACTCTGTATCAGTTTATCTTATCTTCTTTGAAACAACGCGACAAGCCGCATTGTCTCAAAGAGGGGCAAAATGTAGACACTCAAAATTGTCATGTCTAATTAAATAAATATTTTATTTATTTAATTATCTAAGCCTAATTCTTCTATTAATTAAATAAATTTTTATTTATTTAATTAATTCATTTATCCTCTTCTAGCCTTATTTCTCATTTAAATAAATACATTTATTTATTTAAATTATCCTTTTCCTAAATTAAATAAATATTTTATTTATTTAATTGTCCTACTTCTTCTATTAATTAAATAAATCTTTATTTATTTAATTAATTCATTATTTTTTTCTACACATGACACATGTCATTCATCTCTTAATTCCTACACTACCTACCTCTTTCATTATTTTGGTATTTCTTTTACCTACCCTCTAATCCTAGCCGACCTCTCTTTTTACACCTCTCAATCTTAACCCTCCATTTCTTATTGTGTCTTCTATTTAAGGAGATGCTTTCTTCATTGTCAAACCCTAATCCCTAATGAGACATGCCTAACTACTTGATCAATTGACTAGACTACAATTCTACTTACAACCACATTCCGTTCTTTGTTGAGCTCTTGTGCATACAAAAATCTGAGAGCAAATATATCAAGCAAGATCAATGGAGATAGGAAGAATGGAGATCAAAACCCTAGTGGACATGTGAAGGTATAATCTTTGTGATTTTGAGTTATTTGCATTGTCTTAGGTTATCTTCATATGTTATGGTGGATCTTTGTTCATTGTTAGGCTAGGGTTTAGTGGTTGGATTCATTTAGCCTTTCAATATTGTTGTTATTGTTATCCATTTTCACCATAAACAGATGTAAGGACCAAGCCAATTTGGTTCGAACTTGCCTTTCTTCTCTCTGTCTTGCTGATTTTTAGGATTTTCTCTGAGAACCAAGTCACCTACCTCAAATGTGCGAGGCTTGACTTTATGATTGTAACTGCATTGTTCCTTGACTGAATGATGTGTAGCTTGAGTGACTATCTTCCTTGATAAAGGAACTGAGATAGAATTACTAGTGTGTGGACTACGTAGGCCCATATGCATGTCACCTAAAGAAGTTTGGGCATCCCTGATAACAAAGTCCCTCGAGGAAGCTCCATTAAAGGTCCATGATGTATCGCTAGAAGGGAAAGGATGCATGGAACAAGTAAATGAGTGATGAAGGCTTATGATTGCAAAAAGAAGTGAAAGTATCATGACATGATGGAGACTTAGGATCAACAAGTATTCTTTTTGGCTTGAAATTATGGAACTTTTGCCCCCAGTTATTTTGGTGTTAGGGGAGATCAACTCTTGTTCTTTTTTCTTCATGTGATTTTTATCCTTGACTTTGATTTTTGCAGAGTCCAATAGCTTTTGATTTTGATTTGAATTAAAGGACTTTTCTTTATTTTTGACTTTTTGATTTTTCTTTTCAAAGCTTGATTTTTCATCCCCAATGAGTAAGGTCTTTTGTAATTCTTGTTGATCCAAGTTTGGGAGAGGAGTGAAAATGGAATGAGTAGATGAAATGGTAAGGCTATGTGAGTTCTCAAGAGGGTTGGCGATACACTCAATAGATTCTTCGTTGGAACCACTCTTAGGACTATTGATATCAGGAGTTGCTTGCACCACTAGAGGAGATTTGCATTCAGACTTAGTAGACACAATACTAGGTGGTTCATACCCAATTCCTTGCAAATTGTTTATGGATTGTTCATGTTGATTGAATACCTTAGGAGATAGTGGGAGTTGATCAACATGAAAGATATACTCACCACATCCCATGTCTTTAATCTTGAATTCTTCTTTCAGCTCTAATAGTTTGGATGTAGAAGCTTTCAATGATTCTAGATCCACATATGCTGATGATGGAATTGCTTCTCGATTGACTGGGATTGTTATTTCTGATCGAGGTCATAGATTGTTGCAATATATGAATGGGTTTGGGTCAGCTTTGACAGTCACTTCAACTCCATTGTGTGGAAACTTGATGCATCGATGATATGTAGATGGGACTGTGCTCATTTCATGAATCCAAGGACATCCCAAAAGTATGTTGTATGTGAGATCTAGGTCTAGGACTTGACAAACCACATCTTTTGTAACTGGTCCAACTTTGAGAGGTAAGGTGACTATGCCTTTGGATGAACGCTCTTCATCATCATATGCCTTGATGGTAATTTTGTTTGTAGAATTCACAGCTTTGTCAGAATATCCCAATTGTTTAATAGTGCTCAATGTACAAATGTTCAGACCAGTTCCTCCATCTATCAGGACTCGTTTTATTCAATGTTTGTGTATGAAGGCTTCAATGTGTAAAGGTGCATTATGTGGCTGACTCACGGAGGTGTCATCGGCTTCTGGGAATGTAAGAGAGTGTGGAATGGAAAGGTATCCCACCATGGCTTGAAACTGGTCCACATTCAGATCAGTGGGAATGATAGTGTCTCTCAAGGTTTTGTCAAGAATGGCTTTATGTGTGGGGGATATGCGTAATAGCTCAAGGATGGAGATGAGCGCGGGTGTCTTCCCTAACTATTCTACAAGGTCATACTCAGGTTTGGTTGATGAGGAAGCAGTGTTTTTAGCTGGAGCACCTTGCAAAGTGAATTTACCTCAGCGGGTTGTGATATTACATTCAGAGGTAGGTTTGGAAGAAGATCCAACACCTTTTAGGACAATCTTGGGTCTCTGGGTAGAATTCTCAGGGTTTTTTTCCTTAATGAAGAGATGTAATTGTCCATCAAGATGTGATTGATGGTTGAATCATAGTTATAAGTTGCTCTAGTATAGTTTGTTTGGTCATCTGTGGCTTTAGCTTTTCCCTTGTCATGCTTTGGGAATGGTTCCTTAAACATTTCATGATCTTGATTGGATGAGTCTCCCTCAATCTCAATGTCACCTCTATCAATGAGATCTTGTATGATGTTCTTCAATCGATGACAATTTCCTGTCTTATGACCCTTGCTCTTATGAAATTCACAATACTCATCATCATTCCACCAATTTGGTTTAACCTTTGGTTCATATGGAGGAAAATCTGGAACTATGATTACCTTGTTTGCCAGTAGCTTCTTGAAAACTGACTCAAGTGGTTCTCCCAATGGGGTGTACTTCCTTCATGATCTGGAAGTTGTTTGAGTATTCACTTGATTGTTTGTAGAACTTGATCCTGAAAAGATGAATTTGGGTCGCACTATGTTGGCATCAACAACACCATCATTGATTGTGTTCTTGTTTCTATTCCAAAATCTTGGCTTGTCTTTTCCTTTAAAGTCATCTTTGTTTTCCTTGAATATCTTAATGACTCCTTGTTCAATTAGGATCTTTTATGTCGCTAAACCCTTTTCAATGACGTCCTTGAAGGTGGACAAACAAGCTTTCCTTAGATCATAGCCAATGTCTTTGTTAACATTCCGGGTGAACATCTCTACCATTTGTTTTTGTGGAATTTCACAAGAGCATCTGCTGGCTAGATTTCTCCATCTTTGTAAAAATGATGCAAAAGACTCTCCATCCCTTTGCTTGGTGTTGCACAATGTAGTGACTGATATGTCTGTCTCTATATTGTAGGAGAAATGTTGAATAAATGCCTCTGCTAAGTCACTCCATGACTTAATACCAGGTGGAAGTTGGGAGAACCATTCCATAGCTTGATCACCTAAGCTTTGTGGGAATAATCTCATCAAATATGTCTCTTTTGCTGCTACCTCAATGCAAGCTGTGAAAAACTATCTGATGTGTGCCTTAGGATCCCCTTTTCCTCTATACTTATCAAACTTAGGCATCACAAAGTGTGTAGGAAAAGGAGGCATTGGAATGCTCTTGTCAAATGGATAAGGACATATGTCTCTCATTGTGTATGTTGGCTTTGGTGTATTTATGTCCTCCATTTTCTTTTGTAAGTCCCTGATTTGTTGCTCCAAATTGCTCTTAGGTGGAGATCGACTTCTTGGACCATACCCCATGCTTGAGGCACCAATTGGAGGAGGAGCATGTTGCATATATGGATGATATTGATCATACACATGTTCATATGGAGGAGGTCTATAGTGATGTTGCATATATGGACCACTTGGTATAGATTCATGTTGAGAAATGCCATATCTATTTTGTCCATGTATACCATACTCTACAGGCATGTCATGTTCTAATGTGTTGCCCCCAAATTTGACACGAGGTTTCCTTGTGTCCAAATTTTGAGCATGCCTTTGAATATCCAATTGCTTTGGTGGTTGATCCTTAGCATTGATATGTGATTGAGCATATTTCTCTCCATAAGACTTCCATAATGGTCTGCGAAGGTGAGTATCATATGCTTGACCATGTGTATGTGGGACCTCTAGTTTTTGAAAGAAAGATGATGGTGATTCAGGAACCATATGTGGTCCTCTATTTCCTCCACTATTAGGCCTTCTTCGATCCATGTTGGAGTGAGTTTGTTGCAAAGGCCGATTTTCCATTATTTGAGACATGTCAAAATCATGAGGTATTTTGGCTCCACTTTGTGCCATCATTTGTAAGAATTATTGTCTATCCCTCCTCATTATTTCCTCAATCAGTCGATTGAAATGGGGATTCATAATGGATTCTTCCACATCTGCTGAATGTACAGAAAAGTTGTCCATATTGTCATTGTGTGTATCATTGTTGTTTGTAGTGTCCATGTTCTCAACATTTGGAATGTTTCTATAGGCATCCATGTCAGGTAATGTATTATGATCAGAATTGAAAAAGATATCATTGTCATACTCATAAGAACTCATGTTTGCAGACTCTTGAGCCTCTTTATTTTCTCTCCTAGATTTTTAAAGGCGGGTTTCAACCATGAACTAGGTATTGACCAAGATGTGTGAGACTAGATGAAAATGGAAAAAAGTATGGAAGACCAAGAGTTGGATGGAATGTAAATGAATCTGAAGTGTACTTGCAATGTCCAAAGTGTAAGACCAAGTATGTATGTAGTAGAGTAGGTGTGACTTCCAAAGAGAGGATAGTTTCTCTTGATGAGGTAAGTTGACCTTGACTCTAAGTAAGACCAAATGAGACCCAAAGGTGATAGACCTTGATGAGGGATCACTTAGCAAAATGTTGTTGTATGTAGTGTGTTGACAAAATATGATGAGGACAAGCAAGTGACCTTTTGACTCAAGTGTAGACAAATGTGAATGTAATGTGAGATGTGAATCAATGATAGACTATGTGAGACCCAAGGACAGGTTGAATGCTAAATGAAACCTTGGAGAAATGACCTAGCAAGCTCAAGAATTCTGAAACTGACTGTGTTTGTTTGTTGGACTGTAAAAGTTTTTCAATTCTAAACATAGACGCGCTTGTATACTTCACAGACACGATTTCTTGACACAAACGTGGTTCTGTTTAACACAGACACGCTTTTGATATTTTTGTAAAATGCACTATTGATTCTGGAAACACAGATGCATTTTTGCTCTTCACAGACGCGGTTATACAACATAGACGCTGTTATGTCAGACACAAATGCGTTTCTACAAAATATATACCATTTTTTCCAATCTGTGAAGTTGTTTTGTTGTGACCAAATCTGACTGTTTGACTATTTTTCATGACAAGAGGACACAATGTTGATGGAGACCCAATGTTTGCAAGTGTCTAGATTCAAAATGACTCCAAGAAAAGTGTGTTGTTTGATGAAAAAATGTTTTGCATACACTTGAAGACACAAAAGACACAATGTTTTGTTGTTTGGTCTTGAATGTTTTGAATGTTTAAAATAAGTCAAGCACAATTCTTATGGCTAGCCAAGACAATAGTTGTTGATCCCACATGAGGTTTTACCCCTGAGGCTATGCTATTCAGAGTGGATACTTAGATGCTTGACCTCACTGGCTCCACCCTCGACACTCACTTCTTGGGTCAGCCAAGCATCAGTCCCCATGAAAACTCCCTATGGCGAACTGTGTATCTCTACTAAAAATTGTATGTGTGTGGGCCGCTACCAGAGGTCTGACCTCCTGCCCCAACAACTAGAAGGATTTGAGCTTCTAAAACAAAAAGGTGCTAGTAAGTGCATCCACTCGTGTGGCCATACATGCGGCACTTTCAGCTATGTAAATACAGAAGACTCCCAGCCGGTAGGGGTTACACCCTACAACTGATCAAATAAATTTGATCAAATGGGTTTATGGGGAGACATAGTGTCGGTATGAACTAATGAGCACACATTATTCGTAGTTTTCACCATGAATATAGTTATTTATAGTGGTTTGGAAGAAGATGGCTTTTCTTTTGCTACCACTTGGGTCGTTCTCTTCTCACTAGTAGTCCTAATGACCACACGGGAAGATAGGCCCTCTAAAGATTAAACAAAAAGAGCCTATTGCTCAAGACGCAAAAGACAATGATTCAATTTTAGTGCACCAATTGAAGTGTTTGCTAGTCTATGAAAACAAGGCACACAACAAAAATCCAAAAATCCTTGCCAAGGACCTGCAACAAAGAGTTGTTAGTAGTTTGGATTGTTTCAAATGATCACCCCTTCCTGCAAGCACACAAGTTAGGTAAATTTTAGATCCAAAAGACTTTGTGAAAATAGGGGCCTTCAACCAAACAATTTTTCTTTCAAGACAAGCCTTGACACAGACGCGACTTCATGACATAGACGCGGTTTTGTGAGACACAAACGTGGCTCCAGAATGCAGACGCGACCTTTGGACACAGGCGTGGCTAAAAACACCGCAGACGCGACTGAGGAATGCAAACGCGATTTCCAGAACCTGCAAAAATAAAATACTGCCGATAACACAGACGCGATTCCAGATGTCGCAGATGCGCCAGAAAATCAAAAACGCGATCCAAAAGTATGCAGATGCGAGAATATCAAAATGCTGTCGAAAACGTCAGATCTGCAACTTCAAAACACAAAATCTGCAACAAGGATGTTAAATGCAAAAAGGGACAAGGGTCCCACCGAGTGTGCCAAAATGTTTATGGTGAAAATGGATAACAATAATAACAATATTGAAAGACTAAATGGATTCAACCACAAAACCCTAGCCTAACAACAACAAAGATCTACCATAACATATGAAGATTACCTAAGACAATGCAAATCAAACAAAATCACAAAGATTATACCATCACATGTCCAATAGGGTTTGGATCTCCATTCTTCCTATCTCCATTGATCTTGCTTGATATATTTGCTCTCAGATTTTATGTGCACAAGAGCTCAACAAAGAACAGAATGTGGTTGCAAGTAGGATCGTAGTGTAATCAAGTCATTAAAAATGATTGATTAGGGTTGATAATGAAGGAAGCATCTCCTTATATAGAAGACACAATATGAAATGGAGGGATAAGATTGAGAGGTTTAAAAGGAAGTCGGCTATGATTAGAGGGTAGGTAAAAGAAATAATAAAATAATGAAAGGGGTAGGTAGTGTATGAATTAAAAGATGAATGACATGTGTCATGGGTAGAAAAGGTTAATGAATTAATTAAATAAATAAAGATTTATTTAATTAATAGAAGAAATGGGATTAATTAAATAAATAAGATATTTATTTAATTTAGGAAAAGGATAATTTAAATAAATAAATGTATTTATTTAAATGAGAAATAAGGCTAGAAGAGGATAAATGAATTAATTAAATAAATAAAGATTTATTTAATTAATAGAAGAATTAAGCTTAGATAATTAAATAAATAAAATAAAAAAAATATTTATTTAATTAGACTGGACAATTTTAGGTGTCTACAGCATGTTTTCAAAATAATAAAAAATGCAAATGTTTTTTAAAGTGTAAAAAATCAAGTGCACTACAATAATATATAATTTGTTTTATATTTGGATAAGTATATCAAAAATTTATTAAAAATATGGTACACATACGTCTCTGAGAACTATGGAGACACTGGTAAAACAAACTAAAATTTAATTTCTTAATGTTGTTGAAATTTAAAAGAAATTATCTGGTTAGAAAGCCTAGAATATGTGTGAAATTATGGTGGCAATTTTACAAATACTTATTTGATGAGGTGTAAACCTGATGATGACGAAGTTGAGAGATCGATTTGATAGAATAAAATACATTAAAAAGGAGGGAAATGGAGGGAAATCAAACTCCCAAACCTCAGCCTTGTCATCCAAGGCTATTAATGAGCCTAAACACAAATGGTTTTTTTTTAACAAAAGTGCGAATGAATTTCTTAAAATAAAAGCATGAACAGGTTTTTTAAAATAAAAGTGCAAACAATTTTTTAAATATAAAATCCCATTCATACTTTTTATACGAACAACCCGTATGGGTTATGTTGACATAAAAATATTCCAATATATACAAATAGATATGTACGTATATAATATGTATATAACATGTATATACATATATACATATATATACATACATATATACATATCTATACATATATACACATACATATACATACATATCTATACATATATACATACATATGCATACATATATATACATATATATACATATATATATTTATATATACATATACACACACACACATATATTTATATATATTTACATAGATATATATAGATATATGTATATTTATCTATGTATATATATGTATACATATATTATATATTGTCTCTCAATATCTTAGCAGATTGTATTCCCACCCTCTCTAAATCTCTCTCTCTTCCTCTCTCTCTCTCTCCCTTAGTACACCACATGAACCCTAATGACACGATATAAGGTTCCTTAGCACTCCATATGACCTCTTAGGACCATATAATGTCCTAAGGGGTCATATGATGTTCTAAGACATGTGTGGCCCCATTCGGATCCCACATGACCCCCAACGATACCATATGACCTCTTAGGACCATATAATATCGTAAGGGGTCATATGGTATCCTAAGGGGTCATATGGTATCCTAAGGGGTCATATGTTGTTCTAATATATGTGTGGCCCCTTAGGACCCCACATGACCCATGACTCCTTAGCACACCATATGACCCCTTAGAAGCATATGATGTCCTAAGGGGACATATGGTGTTGTAACTCATGTGTGGCCCAATTAGGACTCTACATGGCCCCTAATGACATCACATGACCCCTTAGCACACCACATGACCCCTTAAGAGTATATGATGTCCTAAGGGGTCATATGGTGTCCTAAGGAGTCATATGGTGTTCTAACACATGCGTGGCACCATGATGACCCCACATGACCCCTAATGACACCATATGACCTCTTAGCACACCACATGACCCCTTAGGAGCATATGATGTTCTAAGGGGTCGTATTGTGTCCTAATGACTCATATGGTGTTCTAACACATGTGTGACCCCATTAGGACCCCACAAGACCCCTAATGACACCATATGACCCCTTAGCACACCATTTGACCCTTGGTGTTCTAAGTGGTCATCTGGTGTTGTAACACATATGTGGCCCAATTATAGCCCCATATGATCCCTTAGCACACCATGAGACCCCTTAGGGCCATATGATGACCTAAGGGGTCGTATGGTGTCCTAATGGGTCATATGCCCTAACAACACCATATGACCCCTTAGAACGCCACATGACCCCTTAAGATCATATGATGTCTCTAGGGTCCTATGGTGTTCTAAGGGGTCATGCGATGTTAGAACACATATGTGGCCCCATTAAGACCCCTCGTGACCGTTAATGATGTGCCATATGACCCTTTAGCACACAATATGGCACCTTAGGATCATATGATGTCCTAAGAAGTCGTATGGTGTCCTAAGGGGTCATATGGTGTTGTAACACATGTTTGACCCCATTATGACCCCACATGACCCCTAACCACACCATATGAACCCTTATCACACCACATGACCCCTTAGGACCATATGATGTCCTAAAGGGTTGTATAGTGTCCTAGTGGGTAACATGGTGTTATAACACATGTGTGGCACCATTAGGATCCTACAAGACCCCTAACGACACCATATAACCCTTTAGCACACCATATGACCCCTTAGGACCATATGATGTCTTAAGGGGTCGTATGGTGTCCTAAGGGGTCATATGATGTCATAACACATGTGTGGCTCCATTAGGACCCCACATGACCCCTAACAACACCATAAGATCTTTTAGAACACCATATGATCCTTTAGGAGCATATGATCTCCTCTCGGGTCATATGGTATCCTAAGGGGTCATATGGTGTTGTAAAACATGTGCAACCCCACTAGGACTCCACATGACCCCTAACGAAACCATATGACCCCCTATCACACTACATGACCCCTTAGGAACATATAATGTCCTAAGGGGTCATACAGTGTTCTTACACATGTGTGGCACCCCATTAGGACTCCACATGACCCTTAACCATATGACCCCTTAGGGGCATATGATGTGCTACGGGGTCATATGATGTACTAAGGAGTCATATAGTGTTCTAACACATATGTGGACCCATTAGGACCCCACATGACCACTAACTACACCATATGACCCCTTAGCACACCACATGACTCCTTAGGACCATATGATGTCCTAAGCCCATATCATATGGCATCCTAAGGGGTCATATGGTGTTGTAACACATGTGTGTCACCATTAGGACCCCACATGACCCCTAACGACACCATATGACCATATGATGTCTTAAGGGGTCACATGGTGTCTTAAGGGGTCATATGATGTCCTAACACATGTGTGGCCCCATTAAGACCACACATGACCCCTAACAGCATCATAAGACCCCTTAGAACACCATATAACCCCTTAGGAGCTACTCCTAAGGGGTCATATTGTATTGTAACACATGTGGCCCTATTAAGACCCCACATGAGCCGTAATGACACCATATGACCCCTTAGCACACCACATGACCCTTTAGCACCATATGATGTCCTAAGGGGTCTTATTGTTTATTAAGGTGTCTTACAAAGTTCTAAGACATGTGTGGCCCCATTAGGACCCCACATCACCCTTAACAACATGCCATATGACCCCTTAACACACCATATGGCCCCTTAGGACCATATGATTTCCTAAGGGGTTATATAGTTTCCTAAGGGGTCATATGATGTTCTAACACATGTGTCGTACCTTTTTGGCCCCACTCCCTTTCCCATCCCATCCCTCTCTATCCCTCCCTCCCTCCCTAGTCTTTCTATCTCCCTTCCCTCTCTATACATATTGAAAGCTATTATACATCTTGCGTGTTTACTGTGTTTTCATCCCTGAAACTGAAACTAAAAAACTGAAACTGAAAGACAAACTAAAAACCAAGTAAGTGATCAAAACTCATCCTATGTCCATTCCCGAGTTGTACGAGTCACCATCATCCTTCATAGTTTTTTGTCTAAGAAGTACTAAACTATCATCTGAGCATAGGCAACAACTCGTAAGAGTATCTGCATTTGTTATCTGGAAACCCTTGGATTGTCCTCTGAACATTGAAATTTTCTCATATGAGTCACTGCTTAGAAGTTTATCAAAGTCCCTAAAATAAAGGCTTCTGACAATCCTATTTGATCAGTCCTAAAACATAAACAACAAGCTTATTCTTGGTTTTCTAAACATGAGCATAAAGACACCTTGGCAGTGTACCTTTCACACCTGTGTTGCTTGATTTGGTCAGTTACCTCTTAGCTAGCTCAATCAACCAATCTGTTATCCAAACTTTACTCTTGAATATCACTTAAGCTACTTAGCCTCGACTCAAAATTGGATTTAGTGTCTCACCCGCATAAGTTTGAACATCAACTTCTGGCCTCAATGAACAACTAGCTTTGATCTCACCATGACATCTATAACAACTCTCACTATCAACTATAAATGGCTACCTTAGCTCCAATTCCCATGGCTACCTTGGCTCAAATGATTTAAGATATCAAGAAAGAAATATATGACATGAAAATCCAACAAAATAAATCAATGACTCCATTTGAAAAATAAATGCATGATATCAAGAGTGAGAAACTTCAAGGAATGCTAAAATGATTATATGATTTGACAATAAAAAACCAACAAATAATTGACAATCGAAAGCCAAATCTCAAACAAGCTCACAAGACACCTTCACCAAGACAGAAAGACATTTCCTCCAAATATCCTCTAGATAGACAATTTACATGTTTGGGGCAATCTATTGAGTCAACTTTGAAAGAGATTCTTGAACATAATCTTATCATATTGCCTAAAAATACTACATAGGGATGTGAATTTTTGATTAAGTATTGTGCATATCATAGACAAAATCAACATAAGACTTCAAATTGCATAGAATTAAAACATAAGATTCAAGATCTCATTGATAATGGTGTCATTGAAATTCAAGATCCTAATGACTCACCTAAATAAAAAGAAGGAACTACTTCTAAGCATGATCAAAATCATGAACCTATATCTAGCAAGGCTCCATATGTGGCCTCCATCCCTTCCATGATGTCTTCATCTCCTAAAACTTCTCAGCAACAATCCATACCATTGCCTTGAAACAATGAAACTTCTCATGTTGATCCTCAAGGACTATCTCCTATGGAAATCCAAGTTAATCCCAATCTTGATACAAGTTCTTCAAATGATTTAAAAATCCTAGATCCTATGCCATCATGCACTCCAATTCCAAACATTCCCACTCTAGAGAGTCCCATCTGAAATGCTTCCCCATCATGCAAAAACATGAACACCTTCCAGGATTTTTCCATGCATATCAATAATATTACGTCTTCCTTAGAGATGGCTTCATGTCAAGAGGATAATCTGAAAAATGAAAAACCAAGTCCTATCATAAATAAAGATCAAAACACATAAACTCCTCAATCCCATCTAATAATTGAAAAAGATCCTATTTCACTAGAATCCCATGATGATCCCCTTATACCTTTTCATTTCTTCCAAGATGATCCCTTTCCATCTCAAGAGAAAAACATATTTCCAAATCCCATTCCTAATCCACTGCCTAAGCAAGATCATGATGCCTCTTCCACCTTTTCAAATGATCCTATTTAAAATGAAGAATCAAACACCCTTCCTACTCTATCCAATGGTCCTCTACCATGTCAAGATCAAAGTATCCCTTCATCTCCTTGTCATAATCCTTCATGTTCACCTCATGACCCCTTAGCACACCATATGACCCCTTATGACCATATGATGTCCTAAGGGGTTGCATGGTGTCTTAAAGGGTCATATGATGTCCTAACAAATATGTGGCCCCATTAAGACCCCACATGACCCATAACAATATTATAAGACCCCTTAGAACACCATATAACCCCTTAGGAGCTACTACTAAGGGGTCATATGGTCTCCTAAGGGGTCATATTGTGTTGTAACATGTGTGGCCCTATTAAGACCCCACATGACCCATAATGACACCATATGCCCCCTTAGCACACCACATTTAGGACCATATGATATCGTAACGGGTCTTATGGTGTCCTAAGAAGTCTTACAAAGTGCTAACATATGTGTGGCCCTATTAGGACCCCACATCACCCTTAACAACATGCCATATGACCCCTTAGGACTATATGATTTCCTAAAGGGTCATATGGTGTTCTAACACATGTGTGGTACCTTTTGGACCCCACTCCCTTTCCCATCCCATCCCTCTCTATCCCTCCCTCCCTCCCTACTCTTTCTATCTCCCTTCCCTCTCTATCTCCCTTCCTTCCACATACCCTCTCTCTCTCTCTCTCTCTCTCTCTCTCTCTCTCTCTCTCTCTCTCTCTCTCTCTCTCTCTCTCTCTCTCTCTCTCCCCAACTCTATTTACCTCTCTCTCATCTCTCTCCCTCCCTGCCTCTCTCTCTCTCTCTCTCTCTCTCTCTCTCTCTCTCTCTCTCTCTCCCTTCCTTTCCCATCCTCTCTCTCTCTCCCCCAACTCTATTTTCCTCTTCCTCTCTCCCCCCTCTATCTCCCTCCCTTTTCCACCCCCCCTCTCTCCCTCTATCCCTCCCCCCCCTTCTATCTCCCTTCCTTTCCCATCCTCTCTCTCTCTCCCTCTCCCTCTCCCTCCCTCCCTAGCTCTATTTCCCTCCCCCCTCTCTCTCTCCCTCCCTTCCCACTCTTTCTTTCCCCCTCCTCTATCTCCATTCCTTTCCCATCCTCTCTCTCTCTCTCTGTGTGTGTGTGTGTGTGTGTGTGTGTGTGTCTCTCTCTCTCTCTCTCTCTCTCTCTCTCTCTCTCTCTCTCTCTCTCTCTCTCTATCTCTCTCTCTCTCTCCCTCTTCCTTTTTCTTACCCATTTCTTTTCTCTAAGTAATGAGTACATATTTTTAAAATAAGAAGTGCGCATAGGTTTTTAACATGAGAAGTGCATACGGGTTATTGGAACTATGAATGTTAGTTCATTGGGGTATTTTAGGGACTAAATACATGAATGGTTAATTAAAAGCAACCCATACACAATTCTTTGATATAATTTTATTTGTTAAACAGCCTCAACGACCACAAAAGGACGTTTGGAACTTGTTGAAGGTCCCACTCCAATTGATTCTACAACCCTACGATAGTTTTATGTCAAAGTAAGTGAACATTTTTTTTTTAGAGTTCAAATGATTGAATTGTTTTTCTAATTGGTTTTTCCAAAGTTATTATTATTGTTTAATAGTTTTGATTATTTTAAATAATGATAATACTCATTTTTATGGTGATTTGATTGTATAAGCTTTTGTAACATATATGTGCAAAAAGATTCTATTTAGGACAATCATTATTAAATATGGGAAAGAACAAGTGAGGAACATCCAAACAAAGAGAGGCTAAAAAGGAAAGATAAAGAGAGTGTATGAAGATATTATGTGAACTAAGAACAATGGGACAAGAAGGTATGCCATCTAAAACATCTCAATTAGGTGTACCAAATGAGCCTAATGTAATTGAAGAAGAAATAACAATCAATAATCAAACAAGTGATAAAAATGTACCAACTGCATTTGATTTACCAAATGAACCTAATGAAATTGAAGAAAAGACCACGATCAATAATCAATGAAATGATGCACATGCACCAACTTAATCTGATTTACCAAATGAACGTAATGCAATTGAAGAAGAGACTACAATGAATAATCAATCAAATGAAGAACATACACGAATGCAATTTGATGTGATGAATGTACCTAATGCCCATAATGCACCAATGTTAAAACCTCCTGGAATTATTCATAGGAAACCAAAGTATCTAATTGACATCATGAGAATATTTTGAAGCCAATGCGTGATAAATTACATGAACAAATTTGTAGAAGAATGGTTAAAAAAATATAGCAACACTATTTTGAAAGCTTAAATTAGACTGCAAGATCCCAATTAATTGTTGAAATGATTAGAAATTAGAAATTTAGAGAGGCAATGAAAATTCTTGGATTAAGATCATCTGAAAATAATAGTGAAATAACTATCTAGAGAAAAATATTTGATGCATATCAAGCAATTGGTTCAAAATCATGTAATAAAGATTCTAATGTTACTAGACATATTATTACATCAACCATAATGAGAAAGAAAATTAAAAAAAGATCATTTAATTGGAAAAAAAAGTCATTAAATGTAAGTAGAACAATATTACATAGAGCATTAGAGAGGCAGGTTAAAATAGAGGATCCTAACAATAATTCTCTTTGGGTGTTCTTGGGTAGACTACCACACAAAGGCAAGGCTGTTTTTGATGCACTGAGAACATTAATTGAATTTTTTTGGCATGGCAACACAAGGGTTTCACCCAACTAAAGAGATGTTGTTAGATGGAAAATTGGATCTAGAATTTGTGAGCCACCTCAAATAAGAATTAGTCAAAGATGTTTTGAAATGGAAAAACCTTTTTATGTTAAGATTAATCATGTATGCACCATGTGTTGTTGTAGGATGCATATTGAATTTTCCATGCATTGTGATATTTATCATCATATATTTTGTACTTTATGCACTAATGATGTTTTGCAGGAATGTAGTATACAAGCACCTCCTAAGTCACCAAGAGAATTTATTTCAAGTGTGCTATGTAAAGAGATGATGGTTGCATTTTTTATAAGATGATGTGTTTGAAAGGTTTTTGTGCTACATGTGGTGGTTCACAACATTTACCTAGATGTTTACATTTGGAGAACACACATTAAATTGGTAAGAAACTAGTTTCTTTTAGAAAATACAAGACAATCACATATGAGGTTAAAGATGGAAAAGAATTGAAGAGATGTGAGTTAGTGAAAAATGATATGTGTAGCTGAATTTATGAAAATGTTTCAAGAGAAACTAGTTTATGAGTAGATAATGCATGTACACATAGAGCTCAATGGTTAGATGGGCAATTGAAGTTATGTAAGGAAACATTTCCTCTTGGTACCATTGTCTCTATCATTGTTTTTTCTGAGAATTATACACTACAACCAAAAAATGAAGTGCAATCTATGTATTACCATTCTATAAAAGTTACTATTTTTGTACAAATAACATTCATGCATGCATATGATAGGACACATGAGGATAGAAAGGTTATAAGAGAGGATAGAAATGTTATAAGAGAGTATCACTTCTACATAAGTAATGATTGTACTTGTAGTGTCATAAAATTGTGACCCTAGCAATTTTCGACTGCATTAGGGTCCTCACGTATGCAAATTCGAATCATCTAGCCTGATCAGAGACCCAAGATTGCTCAGCTTGCAGAAACAACTTCTCCCTTGGCCTCTGCATCACCCCATCCACACTTTTCCCTGGAGAAAGGGGTAGGATAGGGGCCTGGCACCACTATGCCCCCTTGGATAAGGGCATGGTACCATTGTCCCTCCTTGGACCGGGGTGTGGTACCATTGTCCCCCCTTGGATAGGGGCATGGCACCCTTGTACTCCCAAGACAGAGGTGTGGCGCCCCTGTCCCTACCCTATTTGGGGCCAGGACCCTTCCTAGGGTTGCATTGTCGGTTGTGCCTCGAGAGGGAGACTCCCCCAATGTCGACCCGTGAAAAAATTCAAATCCACCAGAATGTATTTAAGGGGGCATTATCTCTCTCATTTGCATAAGTTGGATAGGTCGAAGTTGGAGAGATTCAAGTTGCACATATGATCAAGCATTCAAGAATTCTTTTCTAGCATTGAGCATTCTCAAGTCTCCCTTCAAGGCTAGGTGTTGCATTCAAGTCAAGGATTCAACAATTCAAGAGGAGATTGATTTCAACATTCAATTCCATACAAGCATTTCTATCAACATTGCTACTAAAACCTCCCTTGAGGTGATTTACAATTTAGTCTTTCATTTGCATCTACTTGCAAGTAATTTCTTTTATTACTTGGTTAATTCCAAAACTGGGGTTTGACCTAAAGGCAAACCCCCAATCCCAACCCATTTTCCTCTTTTTTATGTGTGTAGGTTGCAGGTGTTCAACTGTAACTTTGGATTCAGACTTCATTTGCAGAGGCAGAAAAACCCTTTTCATTTTGCGAACTTTTCGAAGGACTATGTACATTCCCGCCACGGTCTAGGCAGGTTTTCTTCAAATTTGCAGGGTGACTTTGTCTCGACATTTTACTGCCATGTCCAAGTGCACAACTTCATCCCATATTCTAATCTCAAGTTATAATTGATTCTTTGTCACTTTTGCACTGCATAATTCAATCAATTTCCTTTCCAAACTAAACAAGGAAGAGGGGATAAACTTAACATTCCCAATTTATTCATAATTCAATCTACCATCTTTGTGTGGAAAGATTGAATCTAGTGAATTATCCTCTCCTCTTCTTAATGTAATGGTGAAAAGTGTTTGAATGGTAATCGATAGCGAAATTCTCATCTCTCTTTGAGGGAAAGGGTGATTTCCTTCTTGATTTATCATTCACTATTTTCCCACCATTGCATTTTGGTGAACCCAACATCTTGCATACTTTCCTTTGAACAACAATGCATATTTTTCATTTACAAGTTTCAACTTTCTGCAAACTTAGTGGTTAATTAATTCAAAACCCTAGTTTTTAAATTTAAAATTGAACTTGTGATTGTAAAAATTGCTTGTAGTTATCTTAGATCTGAAAATTGTTTTGTTTTTCAAATTCCAGTTCCTCATTGTCTAGTTCAATTTACAATAAAAATTAATAAAATTAAGAGGTTACTTGTTAAAACCCTAATTTTTAAAAATGATCTTGAACTTGTGCAAAAATTGGATTTCCATTTAACTTTCAGATTTCTGATTGTTCTCAGATTTGTCTTCATTCCTACAATTCAAATTTTCTTCCCCACTTTTTCCCAAAATTCAAATTTCAAAATTAAGTGGTTAGGTGATCAAACGCTAATTTTTAAAATTAATTGGATTTTGTGTGAATTTTAAATCAATTTCATTTACATTCAAATTTCTAAACATTTTCCAAGGTGTCCCTATCCATTAGGTTTGACCATTTTCACAATCACAATTCAATTCCTCTTTTTCTTCAAAACCCTAATAGGGTCCTATTTTCACATTTGCACCATCATTTCGCCCATCTAGAGATCGTAATATCCATCCCTAAAAAAATTCAAGAAAAGTTGGTCGAACCATGTGCGTTCCTGCCATGGTCCTCACTTTTTTTCCCAAAATTTTGGGAGATAATTATGACTGTATTTAATAGGCTAAATCCGGAAGATTGGCTGAATTTATCAATTTTTTATCTCTCTAGAATCGGTAATACCTTCAAAATTCAACATTTCAACTTTCAAGAAAATTTTAAAAATTAAGACATTAATTATAGTCTGTCGTGATTTTAAAATTTCTAATTTCAAAATTGAGTGGTATTCCCTTGGCCCTAATTTTAAAATTCCAATTTCCTTTCATTTTTGGAAATTGTGTCATTCCCTTCCTCCAATAAAGTTCAAATTGTGTAATCATTATTTTCTTAAATTTTGCATTACTCAATTTTGTAAGCTTTGTTCCACAATTCAAAATTCAAAATTTCTCTCTAGTGCATGAGTTTTACCACTGTTAGTCCCACCTATCCTATCCCCATTAGACGAAGCATTGGAATTAAGTTATGCCAAGGTTTAATTATTGAGGAGATGGAGCCTAATTTTGGTGACTTCTTTAATGAGGATCATGCTAATTCTTCTCACTTTAATCATTTGCCTATTCACCCCATTGATGGATCCCATGATGAAGAAGAAGCTTTAACTAGGGTTTCTTTATATCAACTTTCTACATAGGACAATCAATTTGATAGCTTTCAACAATGGATGTCCCAAGAATTCCCTAATAGTGAAACTCTTCCATTAATTGAAGGTCTTAAATGCATGCTTGAAAGTGATAAGAATGAAATTGATATATTGCATGACATTGCACATATTGTTGGTTCTAATTTCATGTCTATCAAGAGTTGTACCTAAACCCTAGGATACTCACAACCTTCAACACAAGTCAATTCCTCTATTCCTTTGACCAATCATATGACTAGTATTCCTACTTTCACATCTAACATCATGGCTACTTCAACCCAAAATGTCATTCCTACAACCATAGGTCATGGGGGCAATCCCTCTTCTTCATTTAATCCTCCATCTTTACCTATGTCTTCCATGAGTGTTCCTATTATTCCTCAACCAATCAATGTGACACAAGGGGGAAATTCCTTCAACAACTTTATTCCTCCTTTAAGTGTCCCTTTTCCTACCCAATCATCACAAAAGCCTACTTATCATAATGTCCCACCACCTTATTCTCAATCCATGCCTTCTTTCAACAACATCACACCACCTTCTCAATCACCTATGTCTAACATTGATTCTTCCACCAAAATGACAATCAACAATCTTGCTCAAACCGTGTCTTCCTTACAACAACAAATTGCTTCTACGAGTCCATCCAAGTTTAGTGTGCCCACCTCTGATGTTGTGAGCCCATTTTCTCTTGATATTGTTAAATTCATGCCACCTAAACATGTGGAGATCCCTCAATTGGAAATCTATAATGGAAAAGGTGATCCTCTTATGCATGTCAAAATATTTCAAACCTTGTGTACTGATTTTTCTTATGATCAACGATTGCTTGCAAAATTGTTTACAAGAACACTAAGAGATAAGGCCTTACAATGGTATTCCTCTATGCCTTCTTATTCTATTACTTGCTTTCAAAAATTATCAAATCCTTTCATCCAACTATTTCAAAATAGCATTGGTCATAAAATCACTTTGACTGATTTAATGCATTGTAAGAAAGGTGTTAAAGAAAAAGTGATTGATTTCATTGGTAGATATAAGCATTTGTGTGCTCAAAATTCTTTTCATGTACCTGATAATGATATTCAAAGAATTTTTATTTCTAATTTACAAAAATATATCAAGGAAAATCTTTTGGCCCTTTCTTGATTGTGGTTGCCTCTCGGGAGACTGGGTCATGACCCCTGTTGGCTCCAAGGGGGTTGTTGTTTTGGCTAAGATTGGTTTGTGGTGTGGTGGACTGTAGGTTCCTTTCCCATCTTCCTCATGGGCTAACCTTCTAATGGCTAGAAGTTGTGGTTTGTTTTTTCCTATACCCACCATTCATTGTTTCTTCATGTTGAATCCTCTAGTTATCTTGGGTGGGTTTTTTGCCTATGATGTGAGAGGTTTTTGGTTTCCTTTCTCTCTAGGGATTGTTGGTCGTAGCTTTGTGTGCATTCCTGGGTTTCTTCTTTTCCTTCTTTTTCAAGGGTTTTCCTTAGCTTGGTATATCGAGGTGACCCCATCTCCTATTCAGGTGGAGATGTGTCTTTCTGATTCTCCCTTGACTAGATGCAGGAGGCCGCTCCAGGCTATCCTTTTCTTTTAGAGAGAGTGTTTTTTTCCCTTGGTGCCTTGGGTGTTGTTGAAGGTTCAGGGGTCTCATTTTTCCCTCTTCTCTCTAGTGTTTGGTAGGAGGAACTATTGTTCTATCCCTGCTATGGTTTTGGGAGCCATTCTAAAATCCAATACTTGTGGTTTGGGGAGCCTGTTAAAATCCCATAGGGTGGTTTTTTCCGAGTCTGAGCATTTTAGGAATACCCCTGTTTTCTTGTTTCAGGAGAAGGTTAAGGGAAACTTTTTAAAACCCTTGTTGTTTCTGCTGATGGGGCCTATTTATCCTTGTCTTTACATTTTGACCCCCATGACTCTTTCTCTCCTATTTCTTTCTTAGCATGTTTGATTGTCCTTGAATTGTTCTATTGAGGTGACAACTTCTTCTATCGAGGTGGAGATGGTTTGTTTCAGGGATGACCTATCTCTTATAGAGGTGGATTTGGGTGTTGTGTTTGATCACAAGAGCTACAAACGGTTTTTGGCGGATTTGTTGTTAGGTTGTGGGAGCTTTGTTGAACTCTCATTCAAGGTTGAGGAAGCCTGGAAAAACCCTATGTTTCTTGCTTGTTGCAGGGAAGGGCTAGTTGTTAGCAATCTTCAAGGGCTGACTGCTTGGGGGAGCCCTCTAAAACCCTTTTCAGGTTGTGGGAGCCTCTTAAAACCCACTCTTGTGGTTTAGGGAACCTGGAAAAGCCCTTGGTATTTTGATTTTATCAGGGACAAGCTAGATGCTGGCAGTTTTCAAGCGCCCAGTTTGGCCAATGTGTGTTTTTGGTTACAATATGTTCTTGTTGTTAGTGAGTTGGAAACTCTATTACTAGTTAAGGGAACCTAGGAAAACCCTATTTTTTGGTTGAGGATGCCAGATAAATCCTTGCATTTTGTTTCTCGGATCTATAAAATGGTTTAGATCTGCTGATGTTGCTAATCTGGTTTGTCTTGTCTCTCTTTTGTGTGTGGCTAGCGGTTGTTGTGCCTCTATAGTCTGGTTGAATGTAGTTTTGTTGTTGTTTATCTTTTTTGTTCCTCTCTACAACGTCCCTTTGTTGGTTCTAGATCCGTGAAAAATCCATGGGTTTCAGATCCCTTCAAAACCTGTTGTATGGGGTTTCTGGTCCCCTCAAAACCTATTTATCCTAATCGAAAATAATTCCTTTTGCCAATTTTATCGTCAACCTGGTCATGATATTGAGAGATGTTTTGTATTACAAATAAGGTTCAAGACTTGATTGATGATAATACTATATCTGTGGCAGGTGTGAATGATAAAGGGAATAAATCATTTTCTCCTCCTAATCAAAATCTTAAGATTTTCACTGATCCCTTGCCATCTCATACCTCTAACATTATTGAGATTGTTTCTAATTCTCTAGCTTCTGAATAATTCACCTCTATGGCTCCAATCTTGGTTAATATGGTAGAAACACATGATACGCATAAGGATCCTTGTATTAAATTTGACCCTAGTGAGACTATTAGAGCACCTGGTGGCCCTTTATACATAGTTGCGAAGTTTAAGGATATCCCTTGTCGTGGTGCCTTGATTGATCCCTCTTTCATGGTTAATGTTATAACTTTAAATTCCATGGGAAAGGTGAGAGTATGTAGATTACTCCTTGCACATTTGGACTCCATTTTTCACAAACCATATATTGTTGGAGTCCTTTATCCAGATCTCGGGTCATTTTTTTAGAAAAGAGCAAAAGGGGTGGTTTTTCTTCCTATGGGGGCCTAGAATCATCATCTTTCGGGTTCACATATTTTCTATATTCCTATGCTAATATGAAAATCAGTTCTAATGGTGGAAAAATCTATTGAGAGACTTGTTGAAATGTGGTGACTGATCAGCAAAGTACTGTACACTCAGTACGTATCCTCGCCAGGGTCCAAGGCTGGGCTGGGCCCCAAGCAGGGGTTCGGGGATGACAGCCCCTGAGAAAAGCAGGGGGTTTAGGGGCGGCAACCCCCGAGAAATTTGTTTTTGCCGTTTTTCGTTGATGAAAACTGACATTGTAATAAAACCCTAAAAAGGCTGACTTTGTTTGTTGCCCTAAAAACGCATGTTATAAGCGGCTGAGATGCTTAAGGCATTGTAAGGTTGATGTACTATTTTTGTTGGATAATAAGAAAGATTGGATGGCTGTTTATGGTGGACATAACCCATTCTGGGTGAACCACGTTAAATCTCTATGTTATCTGTGTCTTGTTTTATTTCTTTATCTTTTGTATTTAAATCTGCATATAATTGTTAGTTCATATTTGCTTCGGATCTGCTTGAAACCCTAACAATTGGTATCAGAGCGAGGTTTTCTATAAATTGGCAGGACTTTCAGATTTGAGTGGGAGCAATGGAGGATTCCAAATTCAAGGTCAAAAATTTTAACGGCCAGAATTATCAGTTATGGAAAATGTAGATGGAGGATTACCTATATCAAAAGGATTTGTGGCGGCCATTGGAAGGAAAGGCAAAGAAACCGACCACAATATCAGATGAAGAGTGGGACATTTTAGATAGAAAGGAACTGGGATCCATTCAATTTTGCCTTGCGTCGTCTGTAGCATTCAATATAACAGAAGCAAAAATGATTGTAGATTTGATGGCAACATTGGCTAAGTTGTATGAGAAACCCTCGGCTTCGAATAAGGTATTTCTTATGAAGCGTTTGTTTAATTTGAAAATGAGTGAGGGAGGATCTGTAGCGGAGCACTTAAATAAATTTAATACAATTACCAGTCAATTGTCTTCAGTAAAAATTACCTTTGCAGAAGAGGTTAGGGCTCTCTTGATTTTATGTTCTTTGCCAGAAAGCTGGAATAGCTTGGTTATGGCTGTAAGTAACTTTGTCTCTGGTAAAAATACTTTGGTATTTGATAATATTGTTGGTGTTATCCTAAGCGAGGAAATGCGAAGGAAAAGCACAGGTGAGACTTCAACATCATCGGGTAGTGTTTTGAATGTGGAGAACAGAGGAAGATCAAAGGAAAGAGGAAAAGGCCCTAGGAATGAGAAGTCACGAGGGAAGTCAAAAAAAGGATGCTCTCAATCTAGAGGAAAGAAAGATTGCTGGTACTGCGGAAAGCCTGGTCATCTAAAGAAAGACTGTTGGTCTCAAAAAAACAAAGAAGGAGACAAAAGTGAAAATGACAGTAAGGAAGCTAATATTGCAAGTAATACTTTACAAGATTCTTTAATCTTATGTTTGGATAATGTTAATGATTCCTAGGTAATAGATTCTGGGGGTTCATTTCATGCTACACCCCATAGAAAATATTTTCTAGATTATGTTCAAGGTGATTTTGGACAGGTATATTTGGGTGATGATGAGCCCTGTCAAATTGTTGGAAAAGGAAAGATAAAGATCAAGTTGCAGAATGGTAATGATTGGTTTCTACAGGAGGTAAGACATGTTCCTAATTTAAGAAGAAATTTAATTTCTGTAGGGCAACTAGGTAGTGAAGGTTGCATAGTTACCTTCTCAAACAATATGTGGAAGGTCACTAAAGGATCATTAGTAGTAGCTAAAGGTGCGAAGGTAGGCACATTATATCTGTGTACTGGTAACACTTACTCTACCTTAGCTGCTACAGATAAAGTTACTGCAGGGACAACAACAATAAATGTTGCAAGAACAGATTCGATAATGTGGCACCATAGGCTTGGGCACATGAGTGAGAAAGGGATGAAAATCCTTCAATCCAAAAATCTATTGCCAGGACTAAAGAAGATTGATTTAGAGTTATGTGAAAACTATGTTTATGGTAAACAGAAAAGAGTCAGATTTCTCAAGGTTGGGAAAGAGAAGAAGAGTGAGAAGTTAGAGCTTGTACATTCAGATGTATGGGGACTGGCTTAGGTATCATCTCTTGCTGGCTCTTTTTATTATGTTATTTTTATTGATGACTCAACTAGAAAAACATGGGTATATTTCCTAAAACAAAAATCAAATGTTTTTGAAACTTTTAAGAAATGGAAAGCTTTGGTTGAGAATGAGACAGGAAAAAAGTTGAAGTGTCTCAGATCAGATAATGGAGGTGAGTATGGCAGCAAAGCATTTGAAGATTACTGTTCCTTAAATGGGATTTGAAAGCAAAAGACAATTCTAGGAACTCCACAGGAAAATGGTGTGTCAAAGAGAATGAATAGGACCATCATGGAACGTGCAAGGAGCATGAGATTGCATGCTGGATTGCCCTTACATTTTTAGGTAGATGTTGTACATACTGCTGTCTATTTGATAAATAGAGGACCTTCAACCCCTTTAGATGGTGGTATTCCAGAGGAGGCATGGACTGGTAAAAAGGTAAATTACTCTTTTCTAAAAAGTTTTGGTTGTGAAGCTTTTGTCCATGTTGATAAAAAAAACAGAACCAAGCTTGATGCTAAATCTCAGAAATGTACCTTCATTGGATATGGGATAGATGAATATGGCTATTGGTTATGGGATTTTGAAAATAAGAAAATAATTAGAAGTAGAGATGTTATATTCAATGAGAAGGTTATGTATAAAGAACAGATGCAGGAAAAGAAGCATGAACAGGACAAACAAGAATATGTGGTGTTGGATGAGATTCCTGAAAATGAAATGCCACAGGTACTTGATGCTCAGCAACAACAGATTGTCCCACAAACTCCTGCAAGGGTTAGACGTTCTACGAGGACAAGTAGACCCCCTAAAAGATTTTCTCCTTCTTTGTATTCTATTTTATTAATGGATTCTAGTGAGCCAGAAGAATATGAAGAAGCAATGCAGGTGGATGCCAAACAACAGTGGCAGCTAGGCATGAAAGAGGAGGTGGACTCCTTGATGAAAAATAAGACTTGTGACTTAGTCCCTTTACCTACAGAAAAAAGAGCCTTGCCTAACAAATGGGTTTATCAGCTGAAGGAAGAGGAAGGAGGTCAGAAAAGATATAAGGCCAGACTTGTGGTAAAAGGTTTTGCACAGGAAAAGGGTATAGATTATGATGAAATATTTTCTCCAGTTGTAAAAATGACTTCAATTAGAACTGTACTTAGTCTTGTGGCTGTAGATGATTTACATCTTGAACAATTAGATGTCAAAATAGCTTTTCTCCATGGAGATTTGGAGGAGGAAATTTACATGTTGCAACCATAGGGATATGAGGTCAAAGGTAAGGAGAACTTGGTGTGTAGGTTGAAGAAAAGTCTGTATGGCCTAAAGCAAGCACCCCGACAATGGTATTTAAAATTTGATAGTTTCATGGCTAAACATGGTTATCATAGATTTCATTCTGATCATTGTGTATATTTTAAGAGATTTGATAATGGCAGTTATATTATCCTGTTGCTTTATGTTGATGACATGCTTGTTGCTGGGTCTAACATGCAACATATAAATGATCTTAAACAAAAATTAGCTAGGTCATTTGCTATGAAGGATTTGGGTGCAGCTAAGAAAATTCTCGGTATGAGGATTACACGGGATAGGAAAAATAGAACCTTGAATTTGTCCCAATGTGAGTATATAAAGAAGGTGTTGAAAAGATTTAACATGCAGGATGCAAAAGCAGTTAGTACACCTTTGGCTAGTCATTTCAAATTGACTAAAGAGATGTGCCCAAAGGCACAGGAAGAGGTTAATAAAATGTCTAACATCCCATATTCATCAGCTGTTGGCAGTCTGATGTATGCATGGTATGCACAAGGCCAGATATTGCACATGCAGTGGGAGTTGTGAGCAGGTTTATGAGTAATCTGGGTATGGAACATTGGAATGCTGTGAAATGGATTCTTCGGTATTTGAAAGGAACTACTATGAAGGCATTATGTTTCAAAGGATCTAATGCTACTCTAAGTGGATTTTTTTTATCTCCTCCTCGACCTCCTTCTTCTTTAGAGATTATTTTAATTCAGCAAGTTGACTGTTCCCTTCTAGTTTCTCCATTGGGGGATGAGTACTAGCCAAATTTTATAGGGTTTTTTGATACATCATACACTCCAGAATTGGGGAAATGATTGAGGATATTTTATTCCTCTTTGATATAAGTTTGAGCATTATTGACATCCCATCTTCAATGCCTTTTGAGTTTGTTCATTAGGTATATTGAAGGTTGTTTGATATTTCTATAATTGATTTGGCACATCATGATTTAGACATGTGGATAGTTGAGCAGTCTTCCATGACACACATCATGAGACTATTTCTTCCTTCTGCTTTCATGGAGTTACTTCCTCCTTGGCTATTTGATTTTTTTCTTCCCAAGGGGAGGAATGTACTTTTTTGCTCTTGGATCTTCATTAGTATTCATCTTCAAGTGTTTATCTTCAACATTGGAGTTTCTCTCTTATTGGGGGGGATACATTATCTCTTCTTTTCTCTCCTATGGAGGAAATATTTATTGTAATTATGTGAATGATTTAATACCTTGGGGGACATCTTGAGTCTTTCATTCTTGTCACATGTACTCTCTTTTCATTTATTTTTCTCTCTTTTAGAGATGAGTTTTCTCCCAATGGTCTTTTCTCCTTTTCCTCTATTTTTGATAATTGCATTGCTTTGCATTCATTTATATATGAGTGTATATGGTGAAAAGTGGAAACAACAATAATGAAAGACTAAATGAATTCAACTACAAAACCCTAGACTACCAACAACAAAGATCCACCATAACATATGAAGATTACCTAAGACAATGCAAATCAAATGAAATCACAAAGATTATACCATCACATGTCCAATAGGGTTTGGATCTCCATTCTTCCTATCTCCATTGATCTTGCTTGATATATTTTCTCTTAGATTTTGTGTGCACAAGAGCTCAACAAAGAACGGAAGTGTGGTTGCAAGTAGACTTGATCGCATATGAAAGTTCAAAAGCATAGTTGGGGGTTGATAATGAAGGAAGCATCTCCTTATATAGAAGGAACTATAAGAAATGGAGGGATAAGATTAAGAGGTGTAAAAGATAAATGGTCGGCTAAGATTAGAGAGTAGGTAGAGAAAATAAGAAAATAATGATAGGGTAGGTAGTGTAAGAATTAAGAGATGAATGACATGTGTCATGGGTAGAAAAGGTTAATGAATTAATTAAATAAATAAAGATTTATTTAATTAATAGAAGAAGTGGGATCAATTAAATAAATAAGATATTTAATTAATTTAGGAAAAAAGATAATTTAAATAAATAAATGTATTTATTTAAATGAGAAAATAGGCTAGAAGAGGATAAATGAACTAATTAAATAAATAAAGATTTATTTAATTAATAGAAGAATTAGGCTTAAATAATTAAATAAATAAAGATATTTATTTAATTAGATAGGACAATTTTAGGTGTCTACAACGAGTACTTGATCATGCCTTTATTATCGAGACACATTCATGCTTGCATATTTAAATTCATCTTAGCTTTTTAATTACTCCCTAAGTTAGTCTTAAAGGGAGTCATTGGAGTAATTAGGCCACTTTATCTAATTATTTAATTAATTAAGTCCTTTAATTAATTTATTCACTTAAGCTAAACTTAGGTTATTTTTCCCTTTATTTAATTAGGCTAATTATAGCTTAATTTGTCTTGTTAATTATGATTGTGACACTCGAAACTAGCTAATTCAATCTATCTTTAGGGTTTGCATCTAGGGTTTTATCATTATGCTTTATTAAGCATTCATTAATTCATTATATCATATTATTTTGTGGAATCAATAGAATATTATTATAGATTGTGTCAAGAAAATTATCCTTGCTTGAATTCTCTATTTGATAGGTATTTTTCTTGTAGATGATTCTTGGCTTCTATGGTTGTATTAAGAATTTCTACATACCCAAATAAAGATAGTAGAAAAAAGAATAATACCTCCAAAATAGAGCATAATTTTTTAAAATTTTATGTAGAAATCATTCAACAAACTAAGATTATATTTAGATTATTGACCTAATTTTTTTATAAAACAAATAGATTTCCGAGTATAGAAAAGTTAGAGTAAAGCACTACAATTTTGCCTATAAATTTTTAAAAAGGTGTCCACTGATTTTCTTTTATTTTTCTGAGATGAAGATGATTAGACATATGCAAATTTAGATATAAATACCTTAGATATATCTTAAAACAATAGTTGTCCTTGCCAAAATTCTAAGAAAACTAGTGCTAGGTTTGTCCCACTTGTCCTTTTTGTTTCTATATTCAATGGTGCTAAAAAACATGATTACATTTTGCTAGAGATTATCCAAATATGAACTTGTAGCTATGAATGTCACCTCAAAATTCGCCTCCAAACTTGATGGAGAATTGCATCTATGAAAAATGATGTGCTAGGGCATCACAAATACAATCCCTTCCACTAAAATACCTCCTTTCTACTAGGGAGAGGGCATATATTTCTCTGAAACATGTTTCGACCTTTAAATTTTTTTGGTAGGAAGATTAATTAAATATTTAAATAACACTTACTTGCATGCATTCTCTACTTGACTTAAATTCACTCTTCTCTTCCCCAAAGTTTTCTATCTTGTTCCAAGATTTTTGCACCAACCTTGGTTTTTATGGGACCTTCTTTCTCACCTCCTTATTGTAAGGAATATTTTGAAATGAAAGGATTTGTTATTTATCATGGAAGTAGATTTCACATGATAGCATAATTTGTTTTCACTCAAATGACTCCAAAGTATTGGTTCTATTTGGAAAATTCTACAAAAATAAGGTGTTTTATGTTTTCTCTATGAAATCTTCTTTCTCATCCCACCAAATGATAGAAAATTATTATAATTTATATATAATTGAACCTTATTAGAAAAAGATGAAATTTTATAAATATTTAATATTATTCCCATTCTTCATTAAATATCGAGGCCTCGGTGTGAAAAATACCTTGTGTCTTCAAATTTACAATTTCCTTAAAAAGGTAGAAATATGGGCATTCCTATTTCCATGAGAAAGAACTCAAACATTTATTTTTATTTTCTATTGAGAGTGCCATCCACTCTACTACAATAAACATAGAAATATTTTACAAATGATATTTACAATCTCCATGATTCTTGGGGGAGCTAGTTCCCATGTTGTAGAGTAAATATAATATTATTCCTATTTGTCATGATGTGGTGCCTTTGGTGCTATGCTACAAAGAACAAGGAGTACACATCCATGCATCAATTCAACATAATTACAAATATAGGTATCTTAAAACATTTGAGGAGTGTATAGCAACTCTCTAGTCTAATTTATTTATTGCATCTAAAGAGTTTAATTAGGTCTATTTGTAAGTGCTACTTAGCTCAATGGTCAAATAATCAATGTAAATTTTACAACTCATCTACATTAAAGGGTCATAATTTTTTTCATATTTCAATTTGTCAAAATTGTCTTTGGGCTATGGAACTAGATGATGCAAATATAAAAATTATACATATATGTGCATATGTACATGTACGTACATATGTACATGTCTATGTGTGTATTTATGTTTGTTTGTTTGTATGTATGTATGTATGTATGTATGTATGTATGTATGTATGTATGTATGTATGTATTAAGATAACAAAATCCAACTTAATGGAAATATATTGAAGCATAGAGTTGACGATGACCTATAAAGATTTAAAGCTATGATTTTCATCTTGAAATCTATCTTTGTCTCTAGGTGAAGTAAAAATAGTCTTGATTTTCCTACATAAGATATATAGAAGGGTATTGATCACCTTTAATATCCTTAAAGAATTAACCCAAGGAGTCCTAGCTAGAGGCCAAACTCAATAAGATATAATAGGATACAACCATATAGAATTTTATCAATTGAAATCATAGAGTGAACTTAATTTATATTTAAAACTAACAAATTTTTTATTGATTTCAAAGATCTCCAAGTAATTTTCATAATAAAGGTACCTTGAATCTAAATAAAATACTTCATGATGAGAAGGGCATGCAATATGATTCCTTTCCTAATGTGTCTCCCATACAAAATTTATTAAGACGTGTACTAACATATCAATTTTATTAGGCCTCATTTCGTTCTAGAACATAGATAGTACAATTGATGTACAACCCTAAACCTTGTCATTAAAAATAAATAAATCCCAACCCTACAAATTAATGAGGTAGTTAGTAAAATTTTGAAACCACCTAATGAAAACCTCTATGGGTTGTAGAGGAAGACCAAATAAATTTTTGAAGAATATTTTTTAGATTTTGAAAGGGATATGTAGAAGTAATTGGAAATAAAAGTTGTAAACATGAGAAACTACCAAAATATTCAAACAAATCTAAATTTTAACTACAAGAAAAATAGGCTCGGTAATCTAGTAAGCTATATTTTTCTTATTTTGGAGATAATAGACTACCATTCAAAAGGAACCCCAATAATATGAAATATCCTCATGATTAATCTAGATCCACATAAAACTATTTAGCCAAGGAATCTACGAGAAAATAGTTACCTATAACATTGAATTTCATGTTGAATTGAATGCTAGTATGTAAAGCTTTCTAGAACATATCTAGATAATACAAGGATTGTTCATATCGTCTTCATCCTCTAGATTAATAAGAGAATCATAAACAAAGTGTTGGTTTATTGATTGTGATAAATAATAAGGAAAAGGAATGCCTTTGTCTAAAATTTGAGAGATGAAATCAGAAAGTTCAGATATCCTAATCTCTTAGCAACAAGAACAGAAAGTGTAGGGACTTAAATCTACATTGTTAATGGATTTACCTAACTAGCTTAAAGGAGTTGGATTATCAACAAATAATAGTAAGGAAAGTATAAGTCTCAACAATTTTTTTTTAATTTAAATGAACAAAGTGAGTGCCAAACCCTAATAGATGAATCATGAAAAGAATGAAAAGCCACTCAATTCAATCATAGGATTTTTCACAGTCGATTATGGTAAACATAAGTACAATCATGATCTCCGGGATCATTCCACAGACTCCCAAACTATAGTAATATTGTTCAAAATATATCTAGATCTAATGAAACTAATTTATTTAGGATATACAAACTATTCAAGGAGAGGTCACAAATTTAAGACAAAAGCCTTGGGGATGATCATATATAGAATATTAAGAAGATTTATTAGTCTTTAATTATAGATATCTTATGGATATTTATACAAAGAAACAAATTTAATATTTTCTTTGATTTATGAATCATATCCAAGGGATTAGCATACAAATACTTTAGGTATACTTTATGGAGATCCTTAGCAACTAAGTTTAAGAGAGCCTTGCAATTTACATGGAAACGATTCACCAATCTAGGAGTGTTTATGATTAGCCATTGAAAAGGTAGGTTCTCTAAGATAAAAAAGAGTAAATAATTTATCATAATAAAGTTGTTGAGTATAGCATGACTTATTTTCAAATGAGGGGTTAGTTATCTTTGTTTCAATGGTAAATAAGATTGTGGGGATTAATAAAGTTTAGCATACACAATAATTATATATCTAAATATATAATTTAATTTAATTAAAGGATCAATGTGATGTATATACTTTAAAATATAGTTTTTAATATTGTTGAATCAAATATATTTTTGTTTGATTTTCAAATTGATTAATATTTTAATTAAAATAACCTAGATTATGTTTTTAAATTAACACCTAGATCAATAGGATAATGACAATATTTAAAAAAGGATTCGATTTTGTGAGTGAAAGGGAAAGTTTGAATATAGACTAGGTGACAATATGTTGCCTAGGTCTATATAGGGAAATATATATGTTGCATATTATTGTAGTCATGGTTTGAGCAAATTAGCACTCGGGCCAATAGGGAAATGCCAAATTTTATGAAAGTATTAACTTTTGAAAGTGAAAGGGAAATTTTGAATTTAATAGAGTACGTGACATCATACCATCTTGTATTATATGAACTAGGTCATACCATACAATTCAACTCTCTTAAAAATAATATAGAACGTGTAATCATGAAAACTAAATTAATTTAAATAATCTATTGATAATGAATAAAAAAAAAAATCCATTTAGAAATGACTTGGTTGACAATTAATCTTAGCATTAACAGACTAAAAATTAAAACAAAAATTTGAAACTGAAATTTAGATACGAACTTACATTAAGAATCCAAAATAATCAATACAAATATCTACTACTAGAGACTAAATTAACTTTAGTAAAATAAATTAGTTCGATTAATATATCAAATATTACAACCATAAATTTGAACGTATAATTTAGTTGTTAATTAGTATGCATATAAGAGTTCTGAAACAAGACGGAAAGTGTGGCTTAACAATTTACGAAGGTTTATATCAGTGGCCCTGCTACTAGATACATTTCAGAGTAAGAAACATGAATTAATTACGTGGGAGAGACGCAAATATAAAGCAACCGAGTCGTTAAATTTTGAATGAATATTACGTTCAACAGGAGGTACATATTCAACACGGCGATTCTCACTCTCACTGGTCTAGTATTTTTTAATTAAAAAAATATACCCTTGTGAACGACTCTTTCCATGGTCTGACAAATTATTAAATACAAAGAAGTGGGAAAGATTACGAGTCAAAATCTGCTAACTTTGCTGTTAATGACGGTATATACAGATATACAGAAAGTCTGTATGCAAAGATTTTCCACGAAAGATTTTCAATTTGAACTTCCAAATCTGACCGGCGATGAGCAATAGTTTAAATTGACCTTAATACCCACCTGCCATGCCATCCCTTTCTCACTTGATTCACGTGATTTGACTTCTAGAAGTAGATAATTCAGTCCTGCTTCCAGGAAACAAATATAAAGATTTGTGTACGTACGTGTCTCCTATCAATATAAAATACAATTTCTTTGTTTTCTTCAATAATATAAAGGTTAGTATATGCAGTAGGCGAGAAGTAAGAGCAAAATTAATGACCGTTCACCGTATTTGACAATTCTTATTGTAAAACAAATCAGTAAGCTGATACATTATTTTCAAACAAAAATTAAAAAATAAAAATTCATGGTTTGAGGTTTTTAATTATTTGACATGTCTAACTTGAGAACCATAGTCTTTTTCTTATAAGAACCCATAGAATGGATAGATTCTGAAATAATAACTATTCCACCAAGAATTTGGTGCCTATTTACAAAGCCTCCCTGCTCAAAGATATAAGAAATCTATCATATGTTTAAGACGATCAATCATCAAATTAGCAATTATTTTGTAAGTAACATTGCAAAGAGTTATTAGATGGAAAAAAACTAAAACGAACTAGCCCCAAATTTCTCTGAGATTAAAGCTAAAAAAGTGCAATTAAGAGCTCTAAGCATATGTTTCTAGGATTTAAACTCGCACACAACCTCTAGAATATCATCTTTTGCAATATCTCATATTTATTTAAAAAATCTAATGAGAAAACCATAAGGACTATGATGAAAAATAGAAACTTTTTCCTTTAAACTCAAATTTTAAAAAAACCACCAAACAAAGCCTCAAATAGCAACAAAGAGATAAGATTTTATTTATTTCAAATCTACTTGACAATCATAAGTTCTTGATGGCCCTGCAGTCGACACAATTCTATGTACAAGCGGTTACAAAGATTTACTACTTTACCCTCACTACGGTCACTTACTCTTCATGGCCTCAACCTTTCCTACACAGCCACGAGCATGCATTCAAGACTTGACTCTATTCTCATGCACTAGGATTTCTTTATTTTTTGCTTATGCATTTTTCTTCCATATTTTGCAGACATTTTCTCTAACTGACTCTTTCACATACACTCCACAAATCTCACCTTCTCTACCATATTTTCCTACACTGCTCATGTGGATTCTGATTTTTCCTTATGTCGGCTCTACATATTCTCTCTATCCTCCACAAGCTATATATAGATCTCCACCATTCTATCCCCTCTGGCCTTTTCTATCCCGTGACTCTTCCCTTCTTTTATTGACACTTCACAAGATCGACTGCCACAAGATGAGAGTCCGACATTACTAAGGTAGACTGTAAATACTGTGAACGCTTTAGAGGCTTTCATTGGGAGACATTTTGAAGACAGTCGTTGAGGTTGTTTCAAGGCATGGAGGAGGCACCTAAGACAGTTAAGTCTTATGCCACTGAGAATAAAACATTTGGCCTTTCTAATTATTATTTTTTGGTTAAATCATGCATATAAATAGAAATGAAATAGTTTTTTCATATTTTTAAAATAACTTTGAAATAAAGATGTTATTTTGTCAAGAAGAAAAATAATTAGATTGGAATTCTAACAAAAATGAAAAAATATATTCCATTTTGTTTTAAGTTTATTTATAATTGTAATTGTGAATTTGTATATTTTTATCATTCATATTTAATTTTAGGTCTATTTTACAGGAATGGATAATGCAATTTCATAGTGACAAACTTACATTGAGTTGGACTCATTTGCCTACCTTTCATTTCTCTCCATTTATTGGCATTTTGATATATTTGAGCATTTTGTTTAAATAGATATAACACATATTCATATATGCTTAGCATTTAATATACCCATTATTGCTTGCATTTCTAAACACTCATTCCCCACAATGATATTTAGGTTCCCTTGTCCTAGGTGGAGCCGACTATTCTCAATGTACAAAACAACACCTAATCAAAAACATAAAATATGCAAATCACAATGGATTTTTATGCAATTTCTACTAGTTCAATTCTCTTAATTTGTCTTTTCAATGCCATTTAACAACAAAAAATCTGCTAAAAAAATAATCATGTTATGCGAATTTGTGTTTTTTATCAAGTGGTATTTTGTTTGGGGAATAGCCATTGTTATCCTAGGTCAACTTTGTGGCATATCAGATTGATCTCATGCCACATATAATTAGTTCAAAAATTTAAAAAATGAATTATTTATTGATCTCATTGATTCCTCTAGTAATTAAAAGTCAATTTAGTGTACATTTGTATAAGAGTGGAGGATGAAAGCCTTATAGTCTCTAAGGCATCTATTTTTAGCGAAAGGGATAGGGAATATTGGTTGTAAATTTGATAGAGGTTAGTTGGATGGTTGTATATAATCTAGTAAAGTCAGAATTTTATTAACCTTGATCTATTAAATTAAATTTATATGACTATACTATCAAAGGATGACAACATATTTATATGGCTTGCTCTATGATCCTCAATCAATTGCAATAACTTTATATATATAAATCTCAAGCCTCAAAGATAATCTATGTTAGTTATAAGGTGACACAAAGCTATAGGCCCCATGAAGTTCATGTAGTTGACCAAGTCTAAACAACCTCCAAATTAAATTTGGTATTAATAAAAGGGAATATCCCCATGCAATGTTCACAATAGGTTTTCCTGGACCAAATTTACCACTAGAAGAGCTCCTTTGTTGGTGCAAACTCTCAAAAGGTTGGTGTAGTAGAAAACCATGTCTACTTATAATTTTTATTGAGACTTGGAGAGCACACTAACCCTTGTGATGACCTAGATCTTTTGAAATGTGAATGACATCACTCCATCTTTTCACACCATACTCTCCAAATTATGAGGCCCAATTAGCATTTGTGAGGAAGTATAATAATTTGTTCTATAACTCTCTAGTGGCTTACAAATAAACAACATGGTGAAAAAAAAATAATTAGATGGATGCAAGATAACCATCATACCTCTAGGATTCTCCTGTGCAAGAGAACAACATCATATCTTACAATATACTTTCTAACAACTTCATAATGTAATATCCAAACATCATCAAATGTTAATTTTATAGATATAGAGTAATTTCGCATCCATGAACTAGAGATTCATAACCATGAAGTTGAACCAACACATAGAAAATAGAATATTCACATTGTAGAGAATTTCTTTATCGGGGGCACACATATCTTATGGTTTTTAGCAACTCTCTCTCTCTCTCTCTCTCTCTCTCTCTCTCTCTCTTCAATTATTTCACTCCTCATAACTAGTAACATCACCAAATTTAATGGTTAACTTAATTTTTACTTAGTTGTTCATGTTTACCTAATTAGTGTAAGGACTCCTTATTGTCATTTTTATTAATTGGCAAACTTTACAAACTTACCTAGCCTTGAAACTATAATTAGGTGTTTAGTACTGCATTTATCTTTGATTTATATTTTTTAAATATGATTTCCAAATAATGTTAACCTATCCTTCTTCTAAGGTTGTGGAACACATTGCCTAGTTATCAATTACCCACTATACCCACCCTTTCTTAGAACTTTGGTTTAAAATCATACATATTTTAGCTCTAACCTAGAAATAATGATATAATGTAATATCTAATTATTCATTCTTTTGATAAAGCTTTATTGTTTATAACTTTATAGTATGAATTCTCTTGACTTTATATACTTAGATTCTCTTGATGCTACCATTAATGAATTCAATATATTTATATGTTTTGTGATATGCAATTCCAATGTTTTTGAGCTACTTATAATATTTTATCATACTATTGGGGTTATAATATGGAAGTATTGCATGATTGTTTATGTTGCTCAACTTTTATGAATCGTATTATTATGGTTCTTATTAGTAATTATTTAATTTGAATTTTTTATAGATTAAATCCCCATACTATATGAATAGTGATAGTGATCATGTTGGGCATGTTTCTAATGATATATTACCTTTAAGTATATTTTGTAATTTGCATGATTTACCTATAGATGATGGGATAGGGCCTGCGTATGATAATGTTTCTACTTGCAATTATTTATTTTTTACATTCTATAAAAACCTTGTTGATAATCATATGGATTGTGATAATAATGAGGTTATACAACCTGTAGGAAATGTATTGATGACAAAATCTAACCTCCAATTCATGACATTGCATATTTCTCTTATACGTCATAATGATATCCTACATTATACATTACATTGGAAGATTGTAGGTTTTTTAATATTTGGACTCCCTTATTGTTTCACATTCTAGTGATTATCTATTACATATTTTTCCTAGATATACCCTGATTATTATCTAGATGCATTACCTCACTTTATACATGATGATGATATTGAGATTTATAATGATTATTCTATTACTCATTTATCTCATGATTTCTTGTGATCTTAAAATGATTCATTAACTTGTTATATTGATACTTAATACATGACTGAATTCTAAATCTTTATGAAGAAATACTCCAAAATGACTACAATCATTCTATGGATAACTTCTTCCTATTTGATTTTCTTAATATCTAATTATAGACATAGATTATCACATATTATCAATTAAAATGGTCATATATTTGAAATTGTTTGACTCTTCTTGCTTTCTGTATATTTCATTTTCTAATTTAGCTCATATTTCATTAGAGCAATAAAAGATGGTAAATTAAAATTTAAAAATTAATAATATTCGGCGAAGCCTGCATTATGTATACCTCCCTGACTAGTGTTTCAAATGCATATTATATGTGGAACGCGTTATACCCTAACATTCCTTGGTTCTCCATTATTTGAGTGTCTGCATTACGAAGTATCAGAGATATGAACATACATCCCTTTTGCCCAAGCCTTTCAAAACGCTATGAAGTCTATCGAACTGGTAGATACGCAGCTGCCAGACCCTTCCCACAATCACTTGATACGTACACATGAGGAGAGCTTCTCTGTTGAACACTCTGTGGCACCTGCATTTGCATCTTATTATATCGCTTCAATAGACAACTAGGTATACCATATTCATATATAGAGAAGATATATGGAGAAGTTATTGTTCATTAGTCACTTGTAAAAGCCAATGGAGACTGACAGAATAGTGAAAGAAATACAGACATTTCCGTGAGTAGAGACGTGTGAAGTGCGATCCACACACAGCCGCTGCAAGGTAAGATCCATTATTATCTTCATCGATACAGCCTTCTTTGGGCAGAGACAATATTTGAAACAGTGAGCTCAAATTATTAGAGGGAAGGTTCATGAAATAAACCTCAAGTTTTGGTAACTCCGCGGGCAGAAGTACTCGTCCCCTATTACTGCTTTTCAATGGATTGGGCGGGAGATATTCAAAATTGAAATTCAAATTTAACAGTCGCAGTCACTGTCACTGTCAGTATGGAGAGTCAGAGGAGTGCCACAGTAAACAGAACGGAAATGGAAAGTTAAGAAGGGCCCACATATCCACCTAAGCGGTCAAAGCTTAGTGTGTGCTCTTTAAGCCAGCCCTGTTTTCAAAGCATTTTTCATAGTTTTATTGGTCGTTTCCAGGAATTAACAATTTCGAATCCAACATCTACAGTTTTTATAGGTACAATGCTTTCTCTGCCTTACCCTACACAAGTAATTGAACCTCGCGGCATACGGATGAAAGTTGATGAATCTTCCAATTGTTTGATGTGTTCATCAACCAAGAGGACCTCACGTCAAACAAAGTCTAGCCCTTCAGCTTTACAATTCCCTTACGGAGCTGGAATACATACATTTCTTGATTCGGAAGAGAAAGAACTGGGCGATTCATTTCCTTTCCTAATTGAGAATGCCATCCACTCTGCTACGGCTCATATCGCTATCTTCTCCAACGGATACGCAAGTCTCCATGGTGTTTGGTAGAGCTGCTTCTCATGTTTCAGAGTGGAGCTAAGATTTTTCCAGTGATACCTTCTGATCTTCCTATCGCGAATTGCATAGAGAAAAACTCATATCGCGAATTCAATTTTCAAAGTATAGAGGAAGGAAAAACTCATATCGCGAATTGCATAGAGAAAAACAAGCAGCTGAATTTCCTAATTGTTCTGGATGATATTGATAACGTGCAACAGTTGGATTCTCTATTGATAATGGATATACAAACTCCCCCTTAATTTTGACCACATATATTAATTAGTTTAACTATCCTTCCATAATCTAGACAAGATGGGTCCGACTTAAAGTCTTATTAGGTACCCATTTACAATGGTTATACAACTTGTGCTTAACTGGGCTTTAGTGTGCTGCTTCAGTCTTTTGTCTTTCCCTCATCATGTTTAGCTTGGGATTTTGTGGCTTATCTCTAACCAATAGACTTCTCAAGTGGTTTTTGGTTGACCACAAACTCTTGTCATAAATGGTTTCTAGCTGACCATAAACTTTGCTCTCAAGTGGTTTTTATTGACCACAAACTTCACATACTAGTGGTTTTCAGCTTACCATGAACCTTTCATACAAGTGGCTTCTGCTGACCACGAACTTCACAAATGGTTTTGGATTACTATAAACCTCACAAATGGTTTATGAACCTATCACATGATGGGGAAACTAACTTATAATGCACACACATTTTTCTCATCACTGTGGCTTTCTCCTTATGTACCTGCATTGATTATTGAGTCCATATGAAAATTGATCCATCTACCGAGACACATGGCTAACCAACCGCTATATTCGCTAGTTCTATAGGAATCGTTTTTCAGATACATGGTTCATCAATATTTAAACTCTCTTATAATAATATTGGGGTGTCGGGTATAACTGATCATGTACCCCTACAAAAACTCGAATACAATACATACTTTAGTTATGCCTCAATACTTTTTCCTAAAAAGACAAGTTCATTAACTATGCCCATTTACATCAACACACTTATTTACTTAACCTTTGACCAAAACACTTCACTAATTTGCTATTTTCCTTATGAACCTGCAACCATAGTTTTTGCAATCTCCTTTCTTTCATGATAGTGACCACCAACATCATACATCACCTCTCTCACACACTTTATTTTTGCTATGCCCATGGCTTCTTATAAAATAACAAACTTTAAACAAATTGGCAAACTTTCAACCTTGAACCATTAGATATCAACTTTGCAACATCTACCTGATAGAATCAACTCTAAAATTGAATTCCATAATTACCTCCCTTTCTTGTTGATAATTACCTCCCTTTCTTGTTGATTTATCTTCACATGGCTAAAAAAAAACCTTTCATCAACAAATTCCTCAACTACTAAAACCTTTCATCAACAAATTCCTCAACTACTTGACCAGTTTCAACAGCTTCCATGGAACTCTTCTCCAACAACCTACTTGGTTGGCTTTCTCTCTGTTCTACAACCCTCTTGCTGGCTACATCTTAAAAAACTATGAACATCTTTGGCAACTACACCATGAAATTCTTTGGTGGTAGCAACAGATACAAGTTCCATTTCCTCAATTTGCTACAACTTCCTTCTCGAGAAGGCACCACACGATACACTCAAATTTAGTTGTAGATTGAATTAAACCAGGATCTCTCATGATCTCTCTTCAACATACACACTGTCCATGCAATGGGCGTTTCTCAAAAAATAAGAACTTTTATTTTTCCAATAACTTTAAAAACTTATGATTTAGCAAGAAACAACCTTTTCCTCATAAAATAACAACATTGGTTAGGCTACTTCAAATCACCTTTCTTCTCCCTCTTTTCAAATAATGACCTTTATCCAACTTCAACTAATGCTTAAAACTCTGCAGACTTCATACAGGATTGCGACCCTTTATCCTAGCTTTCTTGTCACCTGCAACTTCACCAACTACAAGGAACTCTTTTTCTTCCAATGGTCAAAATTATCTCAAACTACAACTATCTCTTACCTTTTTATGCTCTCTAGGCTCTTAAAAGCTTTGAAGTCTCCTGATTAGTTGCGGCTTATTTAAACTATTTTCCCTTGGCTTCATCTGAAACCAACTTATGCAAATTCTGAAGCTTGAGCGATGGTAGCTTTCCTCACTTGCCTCTTTTCTTTGGCAGCTACATAACTTTCAACAATTCTTCAGTGTTCTGTTGTGATCTGCCTCTCTAGATAACAAGTTTGTAACGGGTCTTCAACCTCCCATCGAAGCTTCTCTGATACTAAATTTGAAGGATCAAACAGAACAATCTATTTTTATATTGACTGGAAATACATGATACATCTGTGACAAAGCTATAGCTCTTCATGAAAACTAAATACCATTACATCTCTTACGTCTTATAGCTCTTCTGAGTTGGACTCATCAAGGAGTAAGTTGCAGATTGCATTACACTCTATTTATAATCAATGTGTGCCAACCACACACTACGCACAACTGTGGGACAATACGTCGACCACCAACCGTCCCAACACCATCCCACTTGTACCGTCCAACCACCATACAGATCATGCACACTAGCTGCTCCATGTTGAACAAGGCATCAATGTTATCTGACTTACATTGATTATAAATTGAATGTAATGTAAATGTATCCTCACTCTCTTAGTACAGCCCAGCTCCGCAGAGCTACTAGGAATCAGTTGGTGATCAATATAATTCTTTTTTTGTTTTCTCTTGTTTTTGTTTATGCTGACCATAAACTTTTCTTTCAAGTGGTTTTTACTGACCTCGAACTTCACATACTAGTGGTTTGAGCTTACCAAGAACCTTACGAATGGCTTTTGGATTACCATGAACCTATCACATGATGGGAAAACTAACTTATAATACACACACATTTTTCTCATCACTGTGGCTTTCTCCTTATGTACGTGCATTGATTATTGATTACATATGAAAATTAATCCATTTATTGAGACACATGGGTAACCAACCGTTGTGTTTGCTAGTTCTACAAGAATCATTTTTCGATACATGGTTCATCAATATGTTAAACCAAAACACTTTGGGGTGTCAGGGACAATCGATCATGCACCCCCTACAACATTTCAGGTACAATAAATACTTTAATTTTTCCTTTTAACAAAAAATTAACTCACAAATTTCACAGGAAATTAATTATTATATGTTGTTTTTTCAATTTTGCCTTTTAACAATGATTGGGATATTTCACATGAAATTAATTAGTATATGTTGATTAATTAATATATGTGGCTTAAATTAATTAGGATATAAAATTCTGAGAAGTTTGAAGGAGATTTATGATCAAAGAGAAGAAAACTTAGATTTGGTCTCAAATTTTGCTTTATTCACTTATGATCCTATGTATTATGACGAAGCAGTTCAGGAGGAACATTGGGTCAAAGTTATGGATGAAGAGATGGATTCTATTGAGAGAAATGAGACATAGGAATTAGTTGATCTACCCGAAGGTAAGGATTGCATAGGAGAAAAGTGAGTTTATAAAACTAAGTTCAATGCTAAAGTTGAATTTGTAAAACATAAAGCAAGACTAGTTGCAAAGGGATTTTCACAACAGTATGGGGTTAATTATAATGAAACATTTGTTCTAGTTGCTAGAATTGATACTATTAGAACTGTTTTAGCAATAGTTGCACAAAACGATTTAAAATTTTTTCAAATGGATGTAAAATAATCTTTCTTAAATGATTTTCTTCAAGAAGAGGTTTATGTCTAACAACCACCAGGATATGAAGTATGTGGGCATGAAAGTAAAGTATGCAAATTGAAAAAGGCACTCTATGGTTTGAAACAAGAACCTAGAGCATGTATAGTAGGATTGATTCATACATGACATGCAATGGATTCCATAAAAGTAGTAGTGAACCCACATTATACACAAAAATTAATGAGAAAATTTTAATCTTGATTGTTTGTCTATATGTTGATGATTTGATTTTCATAGGAACCTTGTTTGTAGACATATTTAAAGGAGATTTATGATCAAAGTCCATAAGTAGAATGTTGATACCAATATGATGGGATAAAAATGATCCCACTAACTCATCTATGGAGAGTTGAGTCAAATCTTTAGACTCTTCAATGGCAACTACATTATCAATACTATTATTAAAGATAGAAAAAGGATGTGTGTTATAGGGGAGAAGGGTTGGTAGAAATGTGGACTAAATTTACAAGCATATAGTGGTTACATGGAATATCATAGGACCTATATTTATTTTAGAAATATGAAATGAGGTCTTATCTATAGATACAACTAATGTTTAGATGTGTGAATCATTATATAACTTGGTGTATTAAGACGTCTAATGAGAAATTATCTAAAACTATACTTTTAAATATTATACCAAAACCTAATCATGAAATCCCTAGTAGTTGAATCGATAATTATTGTTATTTGTTAGAATAATATCATGCTCTTATTCCAAAATAGCTTATGTGTAGCATAAATGATCTCAATAAATTTTGGTAACCATAAATCTTGTAATCTCTAACCTTTATATCCAACACAAAGGACTCAATATTTTAGCACAAAACTAGCATATGTTGTTATAAAAAACAACACATTTATTTTAAAAACAACTTAAATTTGAATTTAAATATTAACACATATTTATTTGTTGTATCCATGTATTTTTAATATGACATTCATAGGTTCTGATGCGTTCATGTTGAAAGAGAAATGCCAATGTTTTTGATATAGAATGATTGATTTTCAATGTCACATTTGATAATGTAAGGAGAATTTATACAAAAGATTTGATGCGGCTGTTATAACTAGAGCAGTTGTAATAACTTCATTAACCGTGCATAACTATAATGTAACATACGTCAACATTCCCCCCTTATTACATTGATCCTAAAACTTACCCTAGGGGTCCCGTCAAGGATTTCACAACAAACAATTATGATTATATTATATGAATACATATTTTTTAGACGATCTTCTCTTGAAGAAGAAATTCCTAAACCAAGCGGGGCTCCATCAAGCTGTGTTCTCAAGCTCTTAGTCCTGAACTCTCTAATCACAAAGTCTTGAATTATTCAACAATGACCCCTAAGAGATATGATAGATCTCTATCATTTTCTAATGACCATGAAATGGTACAATTCTCACTCATATACTCTAAAGCTCGCTCAATAGCAATCCATATTGAGCTCAACACCAAATCTCAAACCTATCTCCAAAATATGACCTTCACAACACATGTATTCTTCAAATCTGTTAGCATCAACAAAGAAGGCAAAAAGAAACAAGAAAGACTAAAACCAAAAAAGATTCTCATGCAAAAAACATCATATCAAAGCGAGAAGCTAACTTTAGATGATGAAATTTCTCTATCCTTCAGTGCCACCAACCTCCAAGATATGAAATTTTATTTAATACAAATAATTAACAAAAAAACTTGTGATAATTTTCCCATTGTGATCTATATTAATTTTTCTCAACTTTTCTTGTACTTGAAATGTTGAGTTTACTTATGAAGGCTTCATCAAAGTTAAATTTTGCTAAATCCCATTTATCTAAGTGATCCATCTTTTATTTATCCAATTGGATATAAGGATTGACATTATCCTTTCTAATATTATCTCATTTAATTATTTAATTTAGGAATCAATATTTCGCCTTTAAAGGTTTGCATGTTTTTTTTTAAGAATGAGTAAATGATAGTTTTAAATTTTTGGCAAGGAAGTGCAATACCCCAAGCTTTAATCATATGTCACATTCGACACAATGCACAACACCTTTCATAATGTTTCAAATGTATATTTATTTAATTTACATCTATGGAATTTAGGGATATATGCATCGCATGGCTTAGAAATTATTAGGAACATTGTTTTGTAAGATCAGGTTACTAAACACATGGTTTATATGTGGTTGCATTGCATCCTTGGTATATATTGTTTTTATTATATTGGGTTGATCTTATGAAATTCTTCTAATAAGATTTCAGACATCTTTAGCCTAGGATAGCCACCTCCATAGCTATTCATAACATTGTATTGATTCTAAGTTACCTTTGTTCAAATATCCCTTCCATAAAGCATTCTAAACATGAAACCGTATAAAAGAAAAGATATACATTTGAAGGTACCTACTTTTATTTGAACTACTCTTCATTTGAAAGTTATGATGACATCATCTTTGAATAAAGGCCCTTTATTTAAGGTCTTTACAATTTTTGGTACTTTGGGCTCTTTTTTTTGCCCCATCCCATGACTAGAACACACTATAGTGAGATCAACCAAATCGAGGTGGATAATGACTTTAAAGAGATTGATGTATGGATAAGCATGAGAATTAAATATAGAGATGAAAGGTGCAAAGTTATGTGAGCATATGATAAGGCAAGAAGCATATGAAAGTATGTGAATACAACTAGATAAATAGGCATGACTTTGTAGTAGATTACACCATTGTCATTATGTACATGAACTACCATTTTGTCAATATAAGAATTATATTAAATAAGAAATAACATAAAGATAGTAATTTTACCATTAGACACACAAAATTAATTGTATTCTTACTATGAAACCCTAATTTATACCAACATATTATTTTCAAATTGTATTTCAAAATCTTAATATTCAATTTTTTTTCTTTAATTTATTTTCAAATATTAATCAATAATATTTTCTCTCCAAAAAGAAACCATCATATAGACTCCATTCCCCTAGACTAATGTGAACGCCAAGACTACCCTACATTGACTTCAGTTCTGGTAGAGCTTATCAACAATTGTACGTAGCACATTCAAAATCTTCTGTTCTTCACCTTTCATCACGGGCATCGTCACCCTTTTCACCATTACATCTTCCGGGAAACAAAGGTAGTCAAAGGGGAAACAATAGCCCTTGTTTACAATGTAACTGTTTATTTCATCTTCCTTGGTAATTACTGAAGTAATCATCCATTCGCCTTGCCGCACCTCAAATTTCAACCATGGATTAATATCATATTCACAGATGACCTCATTTATCATGTTTGCTGCCGTAGAAGTCTTCACCACAATAACAGCGCAGAAGATGATTGCACTCACCATGTATCTGCCCAGATGACTACAAGTGTTATCGATGCCGATTTCGACGACTGAATTGGCGTTAATAAAGTCGCAGAAGAGGTTTTCGTTCACAGTTGACTCCGCTCCATCTACTGCTATACCAATTACTTTAATAAACTCTGACGGCAGCTTCTGCGTGAAACAAACAAAATCTGAGTAGATTATCTTCGTTTACAGCAGATTACATAATAATCAGAAATTCTAGGCTATCTTCCAACAACAAAGGAAAAGCCAAAGGTGAGTAAATTAAGGAGCGTGGAAATCAATACCTCCATATTGAGAAAACAATTCCGAATTGTTTCGTTGCTGCAATATAAGAGCTGCATTCTTTCCAATGAATGCAGTTTTACTATACCAGGTATTTTCTCCAGCTTCGGACAGTCGTAAATGTTCAATTTTACAAGTTTCCAAAATATTCCGTCTACACTAATCAAATTTTTGCAACCTTTCAATTCAATCCTCTTCAGCCTGAGAAGATTTGAAATTATACAAAATTCCAGACAGCCGAGTCGAACAAGGCTTAACTCCTCAATCTTTTTACAGTAACTAATATGTAATATTTCTAGCTTTGCAAGATCAGAAATTCCTATCACACTTTTCAGATGCTCACAACTAAAAATTTTAATTCTTTCAACGCAACTGAGTTGAGCCAAATTTATCTCCTCTAGCTTACATAGATCAATGCTCAATTCTACTAGCTTCCTAAGATTAGACATTCCTCCTAAAGTTATTAGACGTCGACAATTACTAATTCTAATTTTTTCTAGGCACATAGGTCGAACAAAATTAATCTCCTCTAGCTCCGAACAAATAGCAATTTTCAATTCTACCAGCTTCCTAAGATCAGATATTCCAAATACATGTTTCAGATTCTCACAACGATGAATTGTAATTTCCTCCAGGCAGCGCAGAAACCCCAAATTTAACTCCTTCAGCTCCGTCTGGTTGTAGATCCGCAGCTCTTTTAACTGGAAGGGCACCTAAAAATCAATTTTTTTTTTTTTTTCAAATTTCCGATTGTAAATAAAAGTCACCTAAGTATTATAATATAATAATAATGAACTCGATTACCAAGACTTCACCTTTCAGACATACCTGCACATTATTCTGCCACAAACTTTTCAGACCTCCACCTATGATGCTTAAGGTTTGTAAATTTTGAAGACGAATCCACGGAGGAATGTTTGTGGCTATATGGTCATAAAATATAACCTTAAGCCATAGTAAAGCGGCTGAAGTTTCAGCCATATTATTTGAATCCCCCAGAAAGTATTTAACATACAAATGCCCGGACCGATCTATACAAGTATGCAAACACCGACCTTTTGTTTGGGTGAAGATGCTTTTGATTCCCTTTGATATCTGCATTCACAGGAACAATTTAGATTCGTATTGTAGTAAAATCTTAAAGATTTCGAATATCACAGTAGGAAGCAGAAATCTAAAGCAAAAGCATACCAAAGGTACAGTACGCCACAGGCGACGAGGATGATTCAGTTGATCTGCCATTTCTCGTCCCAAGTCCCGCAAATGGTCATGCATTCTTAATACAAATAATTCTCCTCTGGTATCTTCTAAGGAATACAAGATATTTGACATGAATTTATAAACATTTATTTCTTCAACCAGACATTTATTTTTTAGCCTTCGCAGTGCATGTTGAGCGCTCCAGCCTGATCCTTCCCACACTCTGATGGCGTCTTTCTTCAATTCTTCTATGAAAAAACATGCCACATCCATGATAATTTGTTTTTCTTCATTGTCCAACGTGTCAATGCTTATTTTTAGTTTCTTGTGTATGTCCTGAGGCAGCGTCTTTTTAACTTTTCCCAATTCTAACTCCCAAAACTTCTTATCTTCGCCATGAACATGCCTGCCCAGAACTTGAAGAGACAGTGGTAAGCCGCCACACAAGTCTACGAAGTGGTCAACCAGCTTCTCGTATCCACTAAATGGATAACATCGGCTAAAAGCATGCCAACAAAACAGCTCTTTCGCGTCATCTGCATCCATTCCTTTCAAATTATAGCCAACTGTAATTCCTGCGTTTATGAGCACTCCTACATCACGAGTTGTAACAATTACAAGACTATTGCCAGAATTATTTAGCTCATCACTGACCACTAGGGCTTCTAATTGTTCATGGTGATCAATATCATCCACAACAATTAGGAAGCTCCGATTGCGGCTCCTTGCGAAACGATTGCTGAGACAGCTTATGCCATCATCTACGCTTGGAAAACTTGGATGATCATTTTCATCAAAGAGTTCTCTGAGGAGCTTCATTTGTAAGGAAGGAAGATCCTTCTTCACATGGGCTTCCCCAACATCAAACAGAAAACATGAACGACTATAATCTGAATGTTTTCTGTTGAACAATTCTTTGGACAGAGTTGTTTTGCCCACCCCACCCATGCCAAAAATGCCAACAATCTTAGGCATCCCTTCTTGTTTGTTCATCCCGCACTGACTTTCAAAATCTTTTAGAAGCTTTTCATTGCACTGCTTTTCAAAATCTTGTACAAGCTTAGGAAGTCCAACGGGATATTTGGCAACATGTAAACGTCTCATCCTTTCTACTTCCTTTTGCACTGCTGACACTATCTTCTCACAGTCACTGAAACTTTATAGATACAGGAAAAATTCAATGACAAAAAATTTGTACCACATTCAAAGAAGAAAAATCTTATCACTAAATAGAAATATCAAATACGTTGAAGCCATACAAATATTACCTATTGAACTCTTCGCCAGCAATAAAGGAAATAGATTGGAGGGCTTGCTTCCACTCCTCAAGTTTTTCCATGTACCTTTCCTTATTTTCATATTCAGCGAATGCTTTGCCATACACTCCCTTTTCTATGTAACGAAGACCTGAAGGCTTCACTCTATAAAACACTGGAATAGTCTTAGCTCTACTCCGCAACATAAGAACCAGCTCCGCCAAACACCATGCCGACTCTGCATATCCTTTGGAGAAGATAGCTATGTGAACTGCAGCAGAGTGGATGGCTGTCTGAATGGTTGATGGAAATGAATCTCCAAGTACTTTCTCTTTCGAATCAAGAAAAGCCTGTATTTTCAACTTCTCAAGAGATTTGTAAAGCTCTAGAGCGAGAGTTTCTTTCACATCAGGGCCTCTGTGGTTGATGAAGACATCATATAATCTTGTAGATTCAGAAACCTTCGTCCTCTGGATTTGTGGTTCGATCCCAGAGAAAGCTGGAGGATTCTCACCTAGTTTGTGGGAACAGGAAGAAAATACCGTAGAGAAATTATAATGTTCGGGAGGCGAGGAAGAAGATGCCATAGATGGAAAATTAGGAAGGGAAAAGCGAATTGAAGTCGAGCAGAGAGTCCATAGAAATAGATGGCGTTGATGAAGCCTCGTAGAAACAACTTGTAAAGAAGGAAAATGGTTAGAGAAGGTAAATGGTTAGAGAGGTTCGAGTGTCAGCGGTATGAAGCAAAGCAATGGGTTAATCAATCAGAAAGGGGGTTGTGAGAACAGGGAAAACCGAGTGAAAACCATATATAACGATTGAAAGAAATATTACAACAAATCGAGCGTAGGTAGAAAAAAGTGTTTGTTGTTCAATTGGTTGAGCATAATTGGTGAGGATGATAGTATGAGAAATAAAGACCATCTATCGAGGTTAGAATCTGAAAGGTGGGTTAAGGCCAATTTGACAGATGATTATTTAATGAAAAGACACTTATGATTTAGATGTATCCTTATTCAAATCATAAATTGCTATTTGTTGATGGGGTCGATAGTTCTTGAGGTCTATTTATGACTCTCCATTTTACTTCAAAAATAATAATGTTAATAAACTGGTGTCTTGCATGACAAATATTTGTATTTTGCATTTTAATTTTAATTTAAAGTTTTCTGGAAAATTTAAGTTTAGTATTTGATAATTTTTGTTTTACATACAATAAATTCAATCAAAAAATATTATATTTTCATTAATATCTTTATTTCATTAGAAAGTATTATTTATTTTTATATGTACTAAAGGAAACATGTTATGACAAAATATATATGTTAAAATTTATATTAATCATATTTACAAAATTAATAATAAATACATATTCAATAAAATATCATCTAAAAAAATATGCAATATATTATATAGTTGATTATCTTGATTGAACAATTTTTGAAGTATTTTATTTCTATTGAAAATTACATGTTACAATTAAATTGAAATTTGAAAAATGTGATATTAAAAAATGTTAGAAATACTTATTATAAAAAAAAAGTGAAATAATAAATTGAGTCTACATGTAAAATTCAACAATGAATTAATCTGTCGTTTTGACATTCTTGACTACTTGTTTAATATAATTGACACAATTTGAAAAATACTAAAAAAGTATTGATTTCGGCAATTTAGTAATGTTGATATTTGACATATATTAACTCCTTTTCATGGAATAGAGTTAAATATATTAACCAAAAAAATCCATAATAAATTTACAATCGTGATCTGCAATAATTTTGTGTGCACTTGAAACCGCCACATAAACTCCATTCCCCCACAACTAATATTTCCATAGTGTAAACTTCTAGTGCAATTGCTAATCAATCTCCACTCCCTCATCATCTAATCCTATTTTGAAAACCGTATTGCAAAAAATATGTCAAGTGTAGTTTGAGCTTGCCAACTTGACCAATGTTGCTACACAATCCACATGGACACCTTATTATTATTTTATCCATCTTACTTGGACTATCCTAAATACACCCATGCCTCCAAAAGATCAAGAATCTTAAATTTGATACATGAAGTGGTAAGGGGGGATTCTCAAGGACATGATAATTCTTTCACTGCACTTTGTATTGATTTCTTGCATCAGGATCATCTATTGGCAAATTTATTCCCATGATCCCTTACAAAGAATACATTAATATGGTTCTTGTCATTACCTAACAACTCTATATTCCCCTTTAAGCATCTTATGAATTAGTTCTTATAATAGTTTCAGGTGAATAGTGGATTCAAGGTCACCATTGTTGATATTGTCCATTGTAAGAAATAACCTAATGAAAAAGTTAACTAATAACCTAATGAAATAACCTAGGAAACAAACCGACAAAACCCTATCACCTCAACTGTAAATTTTAACATTTGCAAAATGTTACTTAGCATCTACAATAAAAAAGCACAAGGGGTGCACTGCCCAACAACAACAATGGTGATTGTCTACAAATGTTTTGATCAAGAAAAGGATTCACTATCCACAATAAGAGGAGACACCATAGGCCAACTAATAGTAATATTGCCTGGAAATCCATGATCCAACACTACTCAGTCTACCACAACATCCATTCCCAAATGCCACTTGGAATAAATGAGGGCCTCTGTCATTCTTTCAATAATGGGTTTTTCCACCCAAGTTGGGAAGAGCCTTGACAAACTAAGAGGAGATTATAGTATTCAACTTATACCTCACCACAAAGATATGCCCTAATACCATTTTACTGGCCTTGAACACAACTAGTATTTTTTTTAAAGATCTTACTATGACACAAATCAAGGATGGCCCCTCATTAAAATCAATTTTCTTCATATTCGATTGCAAGAACAATGCCAATTCCATCTTTTTTACCCAATGACAATGACCACATGAAAAGAAACATTGGTATAAGGACCGCAAGCCACCACTATTGAAATTATTTAAATACAATTCACAGAATACAACCTTCAACCATGGAGCCCCCTGCTTCTATAGTCAAAGATACTCCAGATTTTGGTAACCCTAACCTCTATTAAGGACTCTAACAAGAAAATTTCTTTCTCTAATAAGTTATAGATCTATGTAAAGATTGATAAGAGGGTAATGCCTCACCCTAGTAAAGCATCCCTTTGCATCTTTAGCAGTTGGCTGGTTAGTTTTTAGTTAGTCTTTGCTAGTTTTTTCTCTGGTCTTGGTCTAGTTGTTAGGTGGTTCCTTGCTATTTTTGGTTAGTTTTTAGTTATTCTTTGTTAGTTTTGTCTTTGGTCTTCGTCTAGTTGTTAGGTGGTTCCTTGCTATTTTGGTAACCCTAACCTCTATTAAGGATGCTAACAAGAATTTTTTTTTCTCTAATAAGTTATAGATCTATGTAAAGATTGACAAGAGGGCAATGCCTCCCCCTAGTAAAGCATCCCTTTCCGTCTTTAGCAGTTGGCTGGTTAGTTTTTAGTTATTCTTTGTTGGTTTTGTCTCTGGTCTTGGTCTAGTTGTTAGGTGGTTCCTTGCTATTTTTGGTGTGCATTTCTCATGTGCCGTAGGTGGTGCTTTTCAGTGGTTATGGAATGGTTTGGGCCTATCTCACTTTTTATTAATCAAATCAAAACCTTCAACCATCATTTCCACACTTGCATAAAGGGATCATTAAAACTCCTATCAAAATCATGATTACACCTTATTCACTGCCGACACTCCCTATGTAGGTGGCCTAACTTAAGCTCATCAAAATCTCATATAGCTTGTGCTAACCCATCAATATATTATTGATCTTCTAGTTGCAAAATTTTGCCTATCATCAAACCAATAATCATAATAAGGGACTCGCCTTCCAAAAAGATTTTTTTAATTACAATAGAAAACATAAAATAAAAGGAAAGTAATAATAAGAAAAGTATTAAACATATATAAGATTTAAGGTAACTTAAACTCTGTAATTATTACATTTCAATGTGAAATGACTTTATAAATAATGTTGTATATTCATTTATTATTTTTACCATTGAAATGTACATATATTAATTATTAAGAGATAGCATTACATATAACTACAACCTGCAACATAAAACAAGTGGACGAATAATAAGAAAGAGAGGAATATAACCCAGGAAGAAGATTTAAATAAAAAGACCACTAAAAAAAATCCATATTATAGTTTATATCTCCTACAACTAAAAAATTGAATTGAATTGAATTGAGAGACACTACAGAAAAAGTCCACTATCATCAATGGTTCCCACTGGCGGAAAGACTTCATAATCGAGAGTGCCCACACATATATAGTTTTTTAATCTTTTCTGTTCATACTCAATTCATAGTCGATATTTTTCTTCCTTATGTGATAAGAAAAAAAAGGGACCATGATCAAGGAGGAGAGTTGTGGAAATTAGAATGTTGGTAGTCTGATGAATTTGGTAGTGCAAGCCACTAGAAGCCAAGAAAGCTACTAGAAGTGGGTCGAACATGAGATTGACACCCTCAAATTGGGGGTCAAAGAAATTATTGACATTTTCACCGCCTCTCCTGAGCCCAGCAAGCTAGAGAAACTTATGATCTTGAATCAAAAACATTCCCAGAATGTCGAGGTGATGAAGTGCACTCATGAGAAAAGGATTGATAAGGTTGAACAATCCATGACTGAGATCAAGAAAAATCTCAAAAATATGGTCGATATTAGTAAAGAAGCCATGAACAACAGCATCGAGGGTCTTGAGAAGATCAATGCCATGGTAGTTGACTAGAGAACTTACCACAACGATTCAGTTAAAGATCTTGGTGGAGACAATACAGTTGCTGGTGACTGCAAAATCACTGGACCCAATTCCAGAACCAGGAGCAGAAGCTGTAATAAAGGCACCTCCGGATTTATCATGGAGGAGCTCAAGGAAATCAATAGGATTTACATTCAAAAGAACAAAGATCTGGTGCTCTCTCTTAACTAAGATATTTTTATATTGTTTTGACTTTCTTTCCTGTGTTTCCTTTGTTTTTGTCTCTGCTCGGGGTTGTTCCCCTATTTTTCTATTGTTTCTTGTCAGGTTTGCTATTCGCTGGCTGCTATAAAACTTTAGGTTCTGGGTCCTTATAAAACTTGTTTATCTTTATAAAAAATATACATATTAATTATATAATGTGAGTGTATATTTTAATGTAATTAATGAATCAATGTGATGTAGCTATGTAGAAATCTAGTTTTGAATGTTTATTCTTGTGTAATTTCTATTTATTTATAGGTTGATGATTTTTTTCAAATAACTTAAGATCTGGCATTAAATTAACACTTAATAGTGATGATTTTTGTTAGAAGATTATCTTTGGAAGTGAAAGAGAAATTCACACTATGTTGCCCATGCCTATATATTTTCCTCACATCTTTACCCTTACATCCACCATGTTTATTTTTTTCCGTATGGTGCTTATTTATTTTAGCTTCCTATGGAATTTCTTATTTTAGTGCCCCCTAATGTGTTCATCCCCTCATGACATTGTCTTTGTTATACCCCTTATAAGATTAGTAGTATACAAACTACATAGGATAATGTTAGTTCTGATACTTAATGTAAAGTATAGATGCCAATAGCTAACAACATGATAGGGGGGGGGAATCATACAAACTTAAACTTCCATAAAATCAACATATTGAACCTCGGTAACTTATACTTCAGCAACTTAACCAAAAAAATGATAAACATGCAAACTTATGAACACACAATCATAATAACACTCATAATACTAGATTTAACGTGGAAACCCAAATAGGGAAAAACCACTGTGGGATTTCGGACCCACTAAGAAATATACTCTTCTAGAGTATGCTCAGTTAAAAGCAAATCCTATTAAAGATTACAAACACATTGCTAGATGTGACCTGGTTAAGGGATTTCCTTCAAATCTGTTAGGATCTTCACTTTGTTAGAAGTGACCTTGTCAAAGGATTTCAAAAACTCATTTAGAATGTTACCTTGCTAGAGGGTTTACATATAAGACTGTTAAGTCCACTCGGTTAAGAGATTTTCTGTCACTTACAAAATAACAGTAATAAAAATCTATCTGCAACTTCACATCTAAAATGCTAAAGCAGATTCTTATTTGCTCAAAACAATCTAGTCATAGGACTTATCTTGTCCCTCTGTGGGGCTCTCTACTCTGTTATTCAAATAGGTCTTCAAGCTTCTGTGCTTGGTAATGACTATGTAGCATCATTGTGCATACACTTGCCCACATACATTGTTTATCAATAGTTCCTTATTTATAAACAATTGCTAACCGCCAAATCTCCTTGATCACATTTCCCATGATCAATCTTAGCCATCAAATCTTCAAACTTGACTAGGGTCAATGTATCATTTCGATCTGAAAATGTTTTACATTACCTCAGGACTTTCATTCCTATCTTGAAACTTGCATAAGGATATTGTGGTTCAATTTGTGCTGTAGATCTTCCTGCCGATTTTCCTTTGCCATAGATCCTTAACAAAATTCATGCACGACATACCAATCATTTATACATTTCCAGCTAATCATTGTGCTTTATTAAATAATGCTTTTATCCATCCAATGTGCACTGTCATAACTCGGTTGCAACTCAGTAAATACTAAACTTTACTCGGTAGACATTTTGGCTTCATTAACCGATATCGATAACCTTAGGGTTTACCGACTAGGTTCCTTAGGGTTTACTGACTAGGTTCTTTGCTCGGTTGCATAGTATAGTATTAACCTTATAATCAACAAAATGTGTAAGATATCAAAACAATCTAAACATCATGATCTCATCATTGTCTTCGGTAATAGTTGCCCATTGAATAACTTATTTCTCCCCTTATTTATCACATTCTTTCTGTGTCTTTTACCAACATCTTAATTCTCTTCTAATCAATCTTCTCAAGATATGGCAACATCATACTAAATCAGATAATCAATTTCTTGACATCAATGACAAAATAATGTTATAAAGATAGTTATCATCCTTCTTTAGTTATATCAATAATCTTCAACAACCTTCTCAATATCCTTATTGAATATCAACAATCTTTCTTACTGTAATGCCAACAATCTCCCCCTTTGGCATTGATGGCAAAACCAACAATTAAATGGTAATACCAACAAGATATTCAAATTGATTCGGATTCAGATTGTTGTTAGACTTCTACTATTATCCTTGATCTGTTGTCCTCTGAAGTCTTCTCCATTTTGCAATCTACTCCCCCTGTCATTAGTCTTTTGTTATTTCCATCATTTAGGGCTTTACCATGTAGTCAACCATTTAGTCTTTCAATCAACCATTTAGTCTTCTCCCCCTTTGACAACAATGCCAAAAAGTAAAAGAACTAAGTCATGATTTCTTCCTCCGTGAAGTGATTTGCCTTGCTATGTAACATCTCAGTCTCGGTCAGATCAACTTGTCTCTATTCACTTTTTCCTGCACAACTTTAGGTGACCTCCTAAAGTGCATAAATCAGCATCAATCCACACATAATATTCTGTAGATTCATCGAATTGATGCTTTCACTGAACTTGGTTAGTGAGTAGAAGATAGGGGTAGGACCCCTAACTTGCTTCTGAGATACTCAAAAGTGTCCCTTGGCAGTGGCTTTGTGAAGATGTCTGCTAATTGCTCCTTTGAACTGATATATTCAAGCACAACTTTCTTCTCTTAAACTTCTTCTCTGAGATAGTGATACTTTATAGATATATGCTTTGTCTTAGAGTGCATTACTGGATTCTTTGAAATACTAATGGCACTAGTATTATCACATAATATAGTTACTGGCTTGGTAACTTTCTCATTTATACATTCCAACAGTTGTTTGATCCATGCTATATTGGTACAATTCAATACCACAGCAACATATTCAGCTTCTATTGTTGACTGTGAAATACATCTTTGTTTCTTGCTAAGCCAACTTACTAGTCTTTCTCCCACAAAGAAAGCTCCACCACTTGTGCTTTTCCTGTCATCTATGTTGCCTGCCCAATTAGCATCAGTATAAACTTTTAAATCAAAATTATTCCTCTTTTCATATACTAAGCCATAATCTTCAGTGCCTCTCAAGTATCTGAAAATTCTCTTGATTGCTGTCATATGTGTTTCCTTGGGATCTGCAAAGAATCTTCCTGCAATACCTACTGCATGTGCTATATCCAGTCTACTATGCACAACATACTGCGATTTTCCAATCATAGATTGGTAAAGTGTCTCATCAATAGATGCAGATTCATCATTCTTTGATAATTTACAATTAGTAGTCATAGGAGTACTTACTAGTTTAGACTCCTCCTTTCCAAATTTCTTCAAGTTTTCCTTTATGTACTTGGATTGAGTAATGAAAATCTCATCTTTCATTTGCAATATCTGTAAACCTATAAAATACTTTATCTCACCGATTAGTGACATCTCAAATTCTTTGCACATTCAATTTCCAAAGTTCTTGCATAAGGAGTCATTACCACAAAATATAATGTCATCAACAAATATGGCTGAGATCAGTATTCCATTGTCCTCATCTTTCTTCATGTACATGGTTTGGGCCTATCTCACTTTTTATTAATTAGATCACAACCTTCAACCATCATTTTTACACTCGCATAAAGGGATCATTAAAACTCCTATCAAAATCATGATTACACCTTATTCACTACCGACACTCCCTATGTAGGTGGCCTAACTTAAGCTCATCAAAATCTCAAATAGCTTGTGCTAACCCATCAATATATTATTGAGCTTCTAGTTGCAAAATTTTGCCTATCATCAAACCAATAATCATAATAAGGGACTCGCCTTCCAAAAAGATTTTTTTAATTATAATAGAAAACATAAAACAAAAGGAAAGTAATAATAAGAAAAGTATTAAACATATATAAGATTTAATATAACTTAAACTCCGAAATTATTACATTTCAATGTGAAATGACTTTATAAATAATGTTGTATATTCATTTATTATTTTTACCATTGAAATGTACATATATTAATTATTAAGAAATAATATTACATATAACTACAACCCGCAACATAAAACAAATAGACGAATAATAAGAAAGAGAGTAATATAACCCATCAAGAATATTTAAATTGAGAGACCAATAAAAATCCATATTATTAGCATCTAAATGATACCAAGTTTATATCTCCTACAACTAAAAAATAAATTGAATTGAATTAAGAGACACCACAAAAAACTTCACTATCATCGGTGGTTACCGGGCTGCTTAACCACATAATTGAGAGTATCCACATGTTTATAGTTTATATCTCCAGCCGGTGGCGTTACGAAAAGTGAGTAGCCAAACTATTTAATGAGTTGGGTGGTGCATACATATCAACACACTTATTTTCCTCCACACAACCGATGATGTCGATATTTTTCTTCCTTATATGATAAGATCAATGTGCACGTCAAATACTTTGTTCCAACTGGCGTTACGAAAAGTGAGTAGCCAAACAATTTAATGAGTTGGGTGGTGCATACATATCAACTCACTTATTTTCCTCCACACAACCAATGATGTTGATATTTTTCTTCCTTATATGATAAGATCAATGTGCACGTCAAATACTTTGTTCCAGCTGGCGTTACGAAAAGTGAGTAGCCAAACAATTTAATGAGTTGGGTGGTGCATACATATCAACTCACTTATTTTCCTCCACACAACTCGACATTATTTGAGGATCCACATGCCAAGTTTGTCAACCGATGGAATTGGAATTCAGACGGCTCTTTTAATGATGAAAAAGAAGTGATCCACTCAGCCTAAATGCTGAAGTAGTCAATTTCATGAGTGTTAGATATCTGTGCAAAATAGAGACTTGTTAGAGTTTATTTTAACCACAAATGAAAAAAAATCAAATCTCAATTCAATGATATGAAGAATTATATTATATTTATTTTTCACATATATAATCCTTTTATTTTTCTCATATAATTTTTATCTTTGTATTCATTTCATATGTTTTCATTTATTTTTTGTTTTTTTATTTTTCATTTGTAATATTGATTCTTTTGATCTCTCAAATCACATGCTTCCTTTCTCTCACTCCTCCCATCTCTTTTTATTTTTTGTTATACAACTTCACATCCATTATGATTCTTTTGATTTGAAACATTGATATAAAAACTTTGTACACAATTTAAACAATAAATAACTTTATCTTTATATCATAGATTGCGAAAATCTTTTATCATTAATCTTGATGTCGTTTAGTGAATATATGACCATGATAGTTGTATTTCAATTGAATTTGGGTAGAGGAAAAATAAAAACCTATGACTAGAAAAGTCTTCACTATATTTTGGTCAAAACTGTTCAACGAAAACAATTTTTTAATTGTTAAAAATAAATCTATCTTATAAACACCAAAATGCCCACCAATATTTACTATATATCGTTCAACCACACTGACATTTAGAGAAATGAAATGTGATAGTTCTTGGCTTTCAATGAACAAGTTTACTAAATATTCCTCAATCTAGTTAAATTTAGGCTGAAATTTGGTAGTACTTAATTTTAAGATGTAAAAAAAATAAAACTTCAATTTAATAATAGACAATTTTTCAATATCATACATTATATAAGGTATTTTTAATAATGTAAAATAGAGAAGTGTAACAATTAATTTAAATCAATAAAAACTTGTTTTAGTTCTCATTTTACATAAGAAACAATCAAAAAGATTTATCAAGTTGAACTTTGATAGTGAATTATAAGAGAATCTAGGCCTGTATGACATTGGATAACTCTTAAGACATGTACACATTTGAAAAGTTGGAATTTTCTAACCCTTTAACACCCAATACTAGTAGAACTACCACTTCAATGAAAACCATGATGTAATTTACTCCAGTAACCCTTACCCAAGAGCTCTTTTTTCTATAGCTTTATTCTTTTCCAAGAAGCTAACTAAATAATTATTTCATGCCCTAATTAACCCCATCTCTATAATCTTATTCCATAGGATTCCTCTAAACCCCTATCCAAATTGGCAAGTTGAAATCATTGGTCACAACTAACCTATCATCAACAAGAACCATTATAAGCCCATTGTATTAGAGGTTAAGCTCCCATGTTAAATTTTTGAAAATACAAATTATTCTACAATCTAGCTATCTCCACCTTTGGTTCTAACGAGGAATCCTTGATTTGTTTAAAATTTCACAATTTAGTAGGAAATCGAAAAAAAATATGTTTCCTTATTTGTAATAAATTCCACCTCACATAGTACCGAGCTAATACTCAATTCAAAAGTTTCCTCACCCTTCTCAAAGATTTACAATTTTGTGAAGAAAAAATCATGAACATGAAGATGGAAATGAATAAGATTAATGAGAAGCTAAGAGAGGTTATTGATTTTTTTTTATTAGGATAAAATAGGTTTTGAAGGGGCCCTAAAACCCTTACAATAAAAAAGCTACCATTGATTAATTGACTAGACTACTTGGTAGTGAACCACGGGTTTTAGAAAGAACCTGAAACCTTCTCGACTTACGGGCATCCAGATCACAAAACCCAAGGATTGCACAAAGGATAAACAATAAATTAGAGCAGCCACAACCAACCAAACACCAGACAAACATCAAAAGAAAAAACATCACAAAATAGGTTGGTCTAAGTAGAAGGTCTAAGTCAGCAAACAATAGACCTTAAAAGACAAAGAACGAGGGTTTTTTAGGAACCCTCAACCAACAAGAAGGGTTTTCCCGGGCTCCCATAATCTATAACAAAATTTACAATCCCCAAAAAAACACAAAGCTTAAACCTAACAAAAAACAAACACTGGCCAAAATGGGCCCATGAAAATTGCTAGCATCCAGCATGTCCCTAAGAGAAACAAAAAACATAGGGTTTTTCTAGGATCCCTCAACCTTCAGAATGGGTTATACAAGGCTCCCACAACTTGTATTGGGTTTTGAATTGGCTTCCAAAATCAACAACATTTTGGGTTTTGAAAAGGCTACCAAAACCAACAAGTTGAAACCAACAAAGATAATCCAGCTGGAAGTCAGCTCCCGACCAGGAAAGCACTTTTCCACCTCCATAGAAAAAGGACCCACATCAATAGGGACTAGAGAGAGGTATAACACCAACTAATCCTCCCAAGCACCATTCAACCCCACAAGAACCAAAGTAAGATGATCTAAACAATGCTAATTTTCTGAAATATTGGGTTTTAAAAAGGCTCCCAAAACCTTCAAGAGATACCGAGGTCCACAATAGTCATACACCAAACAAATAATCTCTACCAAAGTATCCATCTCTATAGGATACAAGTGGTAGAGAGAAATCAGTCTGTTGAAGAAAATAGAACAATAACCAGCCTTAGAAAATAGGACATCAAAAGCCCTTAGGAAACTCCATCTAGTAACGACCAGGCAACCACTATTTCCCACAATATAAAAGCCATTCACCTCAATAGAATATGAAAGGAAGGAGAGTAGAGGGTAGGAAATCTATTCCTAGAACAATTCCATCTTCATGATCTAAAAACTAAGTACAGAAATAACCAAAGACAACAATATGAGAGCCAAAAAAGCTTCAGGACCCCACAAGAAAGAGATGGAATCAAACAAGCATACGTTCCATAGAGTAGACAAGAGACAAACCCTCTTTGAAGCCAAAGAAATTTTGATGGCAATAATCCCAAGAAATCAGACCCCCATGGATATTCGGGGCCACCTAAGATACAAGTCACAAAACACTCCAAAGTAGAGGCTGAAATAGAGAGCACAAAGTCCACAACACCCATCAAACCCAAAACCCCCAAAAGGCCATCTAATGTTTGAGTAAGAGAAGGCCAAAAAAGCCCTCATCACAAAGAGATGAGTTTGCCATTTCTAGTGAGCCAAGATAAAAACCCTCAATTTCTCCACAACTTTGATCACATACATATTGGTCGCGCCCACAAAAGGATATGAAAATCACAGTAAAACCTTTCCTGGGAATTGGGAATTTCAACAGGTGACCAATATCTCTCTTTGTAGATGTTCATTTACTTGTCAAACCAGGGGACATATACTTTAAATGGCGCAGCAAAATATATGCACTAGGAACTCATTTTAGTCAAATCTTAGCAGAAATACATACTGGAAAGAAATTCTACCTACGCTACAGGAAGGTAATGCAAAGCTCTTTAACTCAACTATGATTTGATTAAAACAAAAATCATGATAACTACAACTGAAACACAAACTATGAACTGGCCTTATGCTGCAGGAACAGGCACAGTGATGGATTCCTTGTGCTGCAGGAGCAATGTAAAGCTGAGTTTGTATAAAAACTTTAAAGATGAAAGAAAACTGAAGCTTAACAGGAAAGAACAACTAACTAACTAGCTATAGATACCTACTAAGTGGGCCCCCTTAGCAAGCATCTCCTGATTACGCAGATGCTAAACTCAGAACTTCATTGAACTTTATTCATAAAAACAAAATGATATACATTGTTTTGTTGATATGGAAACTAACAACAAACTCTATCTCTCATTAAACAGATTCTGTCTTTTTTTATCATATTGATTCTTACATGATATCTACTACTCTGATTCTATCTTATTCTAACTCTCTTCTCTCTCTCTCTCTCGCACAGGAGGAGAACTTTATTTAAAAATAGGAGAGCAACTAACTAACTAACTCCATCAAGGAAAGACGTGGAAGTAAAATATATCCCCGAATCAAGGAACAAACTCCATAAATGAATTTATGCGTTCAACCTAATCCAGAGAGAATCTAGCGCTCCACTATTTCCAGATTGACTGACATTAAAATTCTTTCCCATGGTTTTGGTCACAGAGTCTTCGCCGGAGCTCCCTCGAAGTCGTGTAGGAAATGGACTTTACTACAAGGCCGAGATCGGCTGCGCTTGACTCGATCGTTCTTCAACAACCTGCGAAGAAAAAGGTAATAGGTAACAGAAAAAGGCGTATGGCACATACACAATATCTATTCATTAATCACACGTTTTAAATCTACTTCATCATTCAAAAAACTGTATATGATATACCAGTCATTTTAGGGAGTCAACAGAGCAATAAATGCAACCAAGTCAACACAATGAGCTGCAGGAATATAAAAGTATCTTGCTACAGGATATCCCAAAAAAGGTTTCAAGAAAGTCTGAACATCCATGAAATAACAAAAGTAAAGGCATTTAAAAGTTTATCATAACATCCAAATTATGAGCATATTTTAAGCTCATCATTGCCCCCTACTTAGTCCAATGCTGGTCCTCCAGCATTAACTTTCCTGGTGGTTTCTCTGAAGTCGGTGGTTGCTACATGACTCTGAAATGGATTTTTAAACTTGTAATAAAATCCTCTAAAATCCTGACATTTTTCATACCTTTGGTCTTCTAATTAATTATTAAGATTTGTAGCCTGGTGAGGATAAAGTGGCCACATTAGCACAGGGGGTCTGAATGTCAGCGGCAACCACAATTCAAATATTGTTTAAAGTCCCAATTGAATATATCTACTGGTTCATTTGAGAGCTGCTGTGAAATTTAGGGGACCATGTGGTTCTGACTTTCTTAACCCAACAATTAATCTCTCCCATCTTTTCTCACTTCTGGTGAATGCCAATTTCCAAAATGAATGTTGTTGTGCCTGGAATTCATCATATACTTGTTTTCTGATATCAAATATTTTCTCTCTTGCTAAAACATTATTAATACCATATGTCAGAGTAAACCAATCTTTCAACATTGCATGGGGGTTTGAAATTTGAGAACGTAATGGAACAGGCTCTGTTTTTTCAGCTTCCTCATATGTTTCCCACTGCCTGCCATAATTCGCCTCATTTGCTGCCCATGACATAAATGCTCTCAAATGAATATCACCAATATATAGAAGAGGATTCCATTCTGTTTCAAATGGTATTAAAAAGCCATGCAAATAGAATTCACACAAAGAATTCCTTAACCAGTTAGGGGCTGCCTGGTATGCTTCATAGAATTCCTTGGCAGTATGAATTATAGGATCTTGGTTTCTGGAAATTCTCATCAATTGGAACCATAAAAACTATTCTTTAAGGCACAGAGCATAAACTCTAGGTGGTGGTCTACATTCCATAATCTGACTAGTTACTTTTAACATTTCGTCCATTTTTGCTCTCAACTCAGCAATTTTCTGCTTTTGACTTTCAATTTTCTTTTTCAATTTCTTCTTTTCTATTTCCCATAGACTTTGTTGCATGTCAATCTGGGCTATGTATCGAAAAGTCAGGGTTTGCAATGTAACTATTTCCCAATTAGCTTTAACATATTCCAGAAACTCAATTAAAAATGTTTTCTTATACACAACAATGGCTTTACAAATTGCAGGGTTGAATACAACTTCACTAGGCACATTCAATTGTTCAGTCTGTTCTTGCTCTTGCTGCAAGATAAATTCTTCTTGTTGCTACGGTGGAGAAGTCTGTGCTTCCTCCAAAAATTGCATAGCAGCAGTAGCCAAATCATCAAGATTTGGTAACCCTTGCTCATTATGCCCTGTTTCTTTTGTCTCAACTTGTTCCTCTTCAAGAACAAATGAACTCTGGGCAGCATTCTCGGACACATTCTGAGAAACATTAAATTCGGACTCAATAGACCCTTCTAAAATTACAATCACCTCTGGTTGCGGTGAAGCAAGGGAGGTCTTAGATTGTTTCCTTGCGGAAACCCTTCTTAGCACTGATGCGGCTGCAGGAGGTGTTCCGGTAGCTTTCCTCTTCCTTGTTTGTTCAGAGGGCTTTGCCCTACCAGAGGATGATGGTGAATTAGTAATAGCAACAGGTGTTGCTGTAGGAGAAACAGCTGCAGGGGAAGGTGCTACGGGAGAAGGGCATTGCCTTTTCTGAAAACGAGGGTTAGATTTTGGGGACCCTTCTGCCTTTGTTTTTCCCTTCTCTCTCCTAGTGGCAGACCTATTTTGTACCCTAGCAGAGGATTCAGGTGCGAAAGCTGCAAGACCAGGTGCTACAAGAGTAGATGACCCTTGCCCTGTTTTACTGGTAGATGCAATTTCTTTCTTCTTTTTCTGAGGCCGTGGGATAAGTATCCTAGGGGGTTGTGGAATTTGCAAACTCTTTTGGGCAACAAATTGTTGCCAGGAGAGAGGTGAGACATCCCTCAAAGAGTGCTCAATCAGTAATTTAATAAGGCCATGATGAGCGACAGAATTATCTTTCCCTTGTTGAGTTCCGTGGGCACTTTGTTCTAAAAATTCTAACAAGAAATTTGAAACATTTATAACTAACCCATGCCTCATATGGCTCAATAATTTAAAATCATGAGAATGCAGATAGGAAAAATGACCTTCACAGGTCAACTACCTGATTATGTAAGTAGCATACTCTGAATAAGGAGGAGGCAACGATACGCGCTTGCATCCCTACTTGGAGACTTCCAAAGGTCCATATGTAGGCATTGAAAACTCAGCCCTTGCAGCTGCAGCGTCTGAAGAAAACTTTTCTCCAATGGTTGGAAGCCCAGTTACTTCAGCAATTCTGTTTTCGGTTGCAACAACCATTAGACCTCATACGGCGACTTCCCCTTCAGAAAGGGTTCTCAAAAATTATCCGGCAACCTCCTCATCAAAATCATTTAAGCTCAAGAAATAATTTAACCATCCACAGAGGTTGAATGCGTGGACTGTTTGCAGATTTTGCAATAACATTTCATGAGCTACAGGCTCATGTCGTACCAATTGACCACCCATGTTTGTAGTTTTCCTTTAGCTGAACTCAATTCCTTGCTGAAGGTTCAAATTCTTTGTTTCCCTTTCTGCTCTAGTTTTTCTTCTTTCGTGCCGTCACATTTCTTTTTTTTCCAAAAATGAATTTTTTGAACAAGCAGTTTTAATCGTAATTATGCAATAAAGAAGGACATGCGATCATATTTGGAAAGTACCAGAAAAGTATTAAAGAAAGATTATTTTGCAGTTATGGTAGCGGCAAAAAAATAGATTTTAAAAGATGGATTACCCCGCCCCCTACTTAAAGTATGACATGTGTCCTCACATGTCGTAAAGAACAGGTAGAGATTCGGGTAATAATGACTGGTACATGCATAGCAGTAAATGAATAGAATGAAATAAATCAAATATGCGATAAGTAAAGATATGGCGTAGCTTTGATAACTACACGTACGTGTGAAGAAAGATGACGATATCTGCATGAATTGACAAGTGGGAAAGATATCTTAATTAAGGTTGATGTGGATGGATGACGTGGATGGGTGAGATGGGCAGATGGAATGGATGGACGGAAGATAAAGAAGTGAAATGGGGGCGATAAATGATAATGGAGAAAAAGGGGTTTCCTTTTTAAAAAGAAAACCTTTATTATGGGCATGCTTTTTTTGAAAATTATGGTAACGCTGCAGGAGAAAGGCTAAAGCCTTCGGCTGCAGGAAGAGTAGCGAGAGGAACCTGAACGAACTGCTGCATGAATTCTTCCTTGGAGACTGGTTTGTGGTACAACCGGAGTCAGTGGCCATTCACTAGCAATTTGAAGCAGACTAGGTCTATTGTCACTAGCTGTACAGCTCCATTGTCGAACACATTTTCAACTTCATAGGGGCCAAGCCAGCGTGTTGTGAGCTTACCTTGGTTTTCTTGATATCTGGAATCATATAACAGAGCCCAATCTCTAGCAGAAAATTTTCTTATTTTGATGTGCTGATCATGCCATTTCTTCCTTTGCTGTTGGATTGCTTCTGTATGCTGCAGGGCGGTTTTTCTCATTTCGTCCAAAGCATCTAGCTGCAGGAGACAGTCCTTTTATGCTTCAGATATGTCTATATTGAGTTCAAGAGCTATCCTCAAAGTTTTGTGTTCAAATTCTATGGGTAACATGGCTGTTTTCCCATAAAGCAGCTCAAAAGGTGTAAACCTAGTTGTTGTTTTCCATGTAGTTCTGTAAGCCCAAACTGCTTCAGGAAGTCTATTGCTCCAATCTTTTCTATGGATCTGCACTGTCTTTGTGAGGATCACCTCAATTTCTTTGTTTGTTACCTCTGCCTGACCATTGGCTTAAGGGTGATAAGGGCTAGACTTCCTATGTTTGATTTTATAGTCATTCATTAGTGTAGTGATCAGAATCGACGTAAACTGAGCTCCTTGATCGGTTACAAGCTCTCTGGGAACTCCAAATCTTGTGAAAATTTGTTCATACAGAAACTCAGCAACTTTGTTATCTCGGGCATGAGTCATAGCTATTACCTCGACCCATTTTGTTACATAGTCCGTGCAAACTAAAATGTATGACTTTCCATTTGATGGTGGATCAATTGGCCCTACAAAATCCATCCCCCATTTATCAAAAGGGGTGACTATTATCTGCAGATATAGTGGCATTTCATCGGACTTAGTTGGTCTTCCCATACGTTGGCATCTGTCACATTTTCTTGAATAGGCCACAACATCCTTATGTAATGTTGGCCAGTAGTACCTTGTTGTAAGAACTTTCATTGATGTTCTTTTTGCTGCAAAATGTCCTCCACATGGTTTATCATGGCAAGCATGCAATATGTCATAAGTTTCATCTTCTCTTACACATCTTCGCATTACTTGATTAGGTCCAGTATAGAACAAACTATTTGCAATCTAGGAAAAGTTAAAACTTTTCTCTATTAACAATTTCTTTTCTTTTGGAGAAAAGTGGTCTGGTATTCTATTTGCTACTAGATAATTGGCAATGTCTGCATACCAGGGTATATGTGCAGCGATGGAAAACAAGTGTTTATCTGGGAACCTATCATCAATGATCTCATGTTCAATAGGTGTAGCTGATTGAAGTCTTGATAAAAAGTCAGCTACAACATTAGCTCTCCTTGGTTTGTCAATTATGGAAATGTCAAACTCTTCTAACAACAGGAACCAACATGCCAACCTACCAGAGATGGCAGGTTTGTTCATCAGATACTTGATTGCTGCATGGTCAGTATGGACAAATATCTGATAACCTGTGACATAATGCCTAAATTTATTCAAAGCATACACTACTACAAGCAACTCCTTTTCTGTGACAGTATAGTTGAGCTCAGGACCTTGAAGGTTCTTGCTGATAAATTAAATAGCATGTTCAATTGAATTTTCTTTTTGATTCAGAATTGCTCCTATGCCAAAGTCAGAAGCATCAACATGTATGTGAAAAGGCAAATTCCATTTTGGACCTTGAAGAACAGGGGCTTTAGTAAGCAAATCCTTTAGTTGTAGGAAGGATTTTTCACAGGCCTCTGTCCACTCAAATTGGGAATTCTTTGTTAACAAAGCATAAAGTGGACTAGAAATTTTACTGAAGTCTTTTATAAACCTTCTATAATACCTTGCATGACCAAGAAAACTTCTGACATCTTTCTGTTTTGCAAGAGTTTGTAAATTCTGAATTACTTCAATTTTAGCAGGGTCGACCTGAATTCCATTCTTTGAAACATGATGACCTAGAACAATACCTTCTTCCATCATTAGAAAACACTTCTCACTGTTTAAAGACAAATTTTTCTCTCTACACCTTTTCAATACTTTTTCTAAATTTACCAATGCTTCTTCAAATGTGACTCCATAGGCAGTGAAATCATCCATGTAAATCTCCATACATTCATGAGATATATTAGCAAAGATACTAATTACTGCTCTCTGAAATGTTGTCGGTGCATTGCATAGGCCAAAAGGCAAGACCGAATAAGAAAATGTTCCCCATAGACAGGTAAAAGTGGTCTTATCTTGATCTTCAGGGGCATTTTTTATTTGATTGTACCCACTGTAACCATCCAAAAAGGAAAAATATCTTTTGCCAGACAGTGAGTCTAGTACTTGATCTACAAAAGGTAGTGGAAAGTGATCTTTTTTAGTGGCACTGTTCAATTCTCTGTAATCTACACATACTCTCCATTTTCCACCTTTCTTGGGGACAATGACTAATGGAGAAACCCATTGACTGTTAGAGATTGGATAAATAAAACCAGCATCAAACAACTTTTGAAGCTCATTTTTAACTATTTCTCTAAGTGCTAGATTTACTCTTCTTTGAGGTTGTCTAAATGGTGAACAATCTTCTTTGATATATATCCTATGAGTACAAACTCGAGGATCTATTCCTTGCATGTCTCCATATTCCCATGCAAAAGCTTTATGCTGTTCTTGTAGCATTTTTAATAGGTCAGCCTGTTGAGACTGTGACAACTTGTTATTGATATTCAAACAATGATCTTGAGATAATTCTATCTGCTCCATGAGATTACTCATAGAGTCTACAAGTAATGTTTGTACATCTTGTGGAAGCAAATTATGAAAAATCGCTGGAAGTTTAGGCAGTGAACTTTTAGAATCTGGTTGCTGCAGGAAACATTGTAAATGAGTACCATTTGGATCAGATGAACTACCCGTATCAGAGTTGTACTGTAGAATTTGAAACAGCAAGGAATCTTCACTCTTAAGTTGTGAGAATGGGTCATTTTGAATCATCATTAATTGAGCCAAAGGATTGGCTTCTTCAATTTCCTCCCCCACATCTGGCCAAACAGGTTGGGACAAATCTGGCCGAGGTCTAGCAGACGGATACAGAGCCAATTTCTTTGTGGACCGCCCATCAAAAATGGTCATATCTCCAGAATGGCATCCTATAAAAGCATCAACAGTTGCTAACCATGGTCTACCAAGAATAACTGGATATCCTCCTAAAGTTGTCTTAATTGATAATATTGTGAAATCAACAGGATACTCCCAAGATTCAAGAATGACAATTACATATTCTACTATCCCATCAGGTTTAACTATGGAGCTGTCTACAAGCTGCAGAACTGTGGGTGTAGACCTAATGTTTAAAATGTTTAGGGAGTCCATAGTATGCTTTGTCATGACATTAATGGCAGCACCTAAATCAATCAAAACATTTTTTACAACTTGGCCATTTACATTTATCTGCACTACAGGACTTCCAGGGTCAATATACTTTGGAATAACTACATTTCCCAACATTATATCAGCCAATTTTCCTAATACATGAATTGTTTGAGGATCCTTTTTCTTTCGTCCAGGCTTCTTTAATAGCTTTTCCAAAAATAGGAATATTTTTAATAGCCTGAAATAAAGGAATTTGAATCTACACATTTTTTAGCTGATCCATAATGTCAAAAGTGGGTTCTTCCATGGGTTTATATGCAATACTTTGCAACCTCTGAGGAAAAGGTGGGTTGTCTTGATTTTGCAAAACAGGCTCTTTAGGAACTGTATCAGTTATGGGCATGTGCTCAGTAGGAACAACAGGTGCAGTAGATTCTTCATGGGGAGAATCTGATATTTCAATAATCAGAGGCAGTTTTGGAGCAGGTAAAGTAGTTCCAGATCTCAAATGGATGTCATTAACATTTAAGGAATAAACTTAATATTGGTTGGCTTCAGCAAGATACACAGGCTGCTGAGGCTGCTGCTGTTGCTTATTATTGGGATTGAGCAACGACTAGGCAGGCATAGGTGTTTGTTTTGGAGGTCCAGGATTTGTGGCAGTTACTGCAGGAGGCGGCATAAGGGCTTGTGGTTGTGGCTGTGGAAGCTGCAAGAATCCAGAGGACTGGTTTTGCCATTGCTGAGGGCCTCGCCATTGGGAATTTTGCTGCCAATTTTCTGAAGGTGGGGTCCATTGCCCTTGTGGCTACTGCCATCCTCCTTGAGGGGATTACCATTGCTGGTTCTGATAATTAGGCCAATTTGGTTGAGGTGGATTCTAGGGTGGTGGTGGTCCATATGCATGTTGCCATTGGTTATTATATCCAACATAAAAATTACCAAAAGTTAAAGGGTCTTGAGGCATACCTTGTCTTTGGGCCCATGGTCTCCTTTGTGCAACAAAGAACACTTGATCATCATCTCCTACTAGCTTGAAGTCAGTAGGTAGTTGTTTGGCTTCCAAATTAGCCACCATCTTGCATCTGTAGTCATGCTTCTTTTGTCTGCAGTATGGATAGAACTCGGCCAAAAATGCGTCAGCCTCCTCATGTTTCTTTTGAGCTTGCATAATGTCGAGTTGCATAGCCATATTATTAATGATGTCCTGCTTGAAGTCAGATAGCAAATTTGTTATCTCTATTCGAGAAACTCCACTAGAAGAAGACTTCCCTATTGTAGCATGATGACCTCGACATTTCTTAACTATTGCTCGAGAGTAGTTAAGACATATTTTCTTTATATCATCCCAAGGCACTTGGGTTATATCACCTCCTCCTATCAGGTCCATGGTGTCTATACAAGTATCACATATTCCCTTTAGAAATAGTAGTTTTTGAGAGTCCTCATTGAGAGTATGGTTTGAGTTCCTCAATAGTGAAAACAAGAATATGAAAATATAATCTTCCAAACTTTCATCGTCCTTCTGCTGAATTCAGAATATGTCATCACCTTTGCTAGCGCTCTTACAATATTCCTTATATTTTTCAAGGAATTTTGTCTGCATGACCTCCCAACTATCGACGAAACCTTTTCCCAGACTCATGAACCATCTGAGAGCTCCTTCCTTCGAGGTGGAAGGAAATAACTTCAGTTTATGAGCGTCTGTGTTGTAGTCATAACTGTGACAGAGGACATCAAATTCAAACAGAAAGGTTTCTGGGTCCTCTGTGACCAGGCCATAAAACTTTGGAAGCAAAGAAGAGGGAATGTTTTTAAGATTGTTAGTATCTCCCTGGGGGACAATGGGAAACTCAAATGCAGGAGGTGGATTATTAGGTGGATTATTTGCCATGTTTGGTTGCTGGAATAATAGAGCGAATGGATTTTCCTTAGGTTCATTGTTAGCTGGGTCAAATGGTAATTCAATAAATAGATTTTTAAGGAGCAACCTTCCCAGGGCATCTCTTCTTCTTCTATGCATGCAATATGATGAATAGTGGCTTGAAGGATCTAGAAAATTTTACTAACAAGCTAAACTAATGCTAAAAATGACTTCTAATAAACTCCTAGCTAGACGTCATCCTCGGCAGCGGCGCCAAAAAATGGTCGCGCCCACAAAAGGATATGAAAATCACAGTAAAACCTTTCTTGGGAATCGGGCATTCCAACAGGTGACCAATATCTCTCTCTGTAGACGTTCATTTACTTGTCAAACCAGGGGACGTATACTTTAAATGGCGTAGCAAAATATATGCACTAAGAACTCATTTTGGTCAAATCTTAGTAGAAATACATACTAGAAAGAAATTCTACCTACGCTACAGGAAGGTAATGCAAAGCTCTTTAACTCAATTATGATTTGATTAAAACAGAAATCATGATAACTACAACTGAAACACAAACTATGAACTGGCCTTATGCTACAGGAACAGGCACAGTGATGGATTCCTTGTGCTACAGGAGCAATGTAAAGCTGAGTTTGTATAAAAACTTTAAAGATGAAAGCAAACTGAAGCTTAACAGGAAAGAACAACTAACTAACTAGCTACAGATACCTACTAAGTGGCCCCCCTTAGCAAGCATCTCCTGATTACGCAGATGCTAAACTCAGAACTTCATTGAACTTTATTCATAAAAACAAAATGATATACATTGTTTTGTTGATATGGAAACTAACAACAAACTCTATCTCTCGTTAAACAGATTTTGTCTTTTTTTATCATATTGATTCTTACATGATATCTACTACTCTGATTCTATCTTATTCTAACTCTCTTCTCTCTCTCTCTCGCACAGGAGGAGAACTTTATTTAAAAATAGGAGAGAAACTAACTAACTAACTCCATCAAGGAAAGACGTGGAAGTAAAATATATCCCCGAATCAAGGAACAAACTCCATAAATGAATTTATGTGTTCAACCTGATCCAGAGAGAATCTAGCACTCCACTCTTTCCAGATTGACTGACATTAAAATTCTTTCCCATGGTTTTGGTCACAGAGTCTTCGCCGGAGCTCCCTCGAAGTCGTGCAGGAAATGGACTTTACTGCAAGGCCAAGATCGGCTGCGCTTGACTCGATCATTCTTCAACAACCTGCAAAACAAAAGGTAACAGGTAACAGAAAAAGGCATATGGCACATACACGATATCTATTCATTAATCACACATTTTAAATCTACTTCATCATTCAAAAAACTATATATGATATACGAGTCATTTTAGGGAGTCAACGGGGCAATAAATGCAATCAAGTCAACACAATGAGTTGCAGGAATATAAAAGTATCTTGCTATAGGATATCCCAAAAAAGGTTTCAACAAAGTCTGAACATCCATGAAATAACAAAAGTAAAGGCATTTAAAAGTTTATCATAACATCCAAATTATGAGCATATTTTAAGCTCATCACATAATCGTGAACAAGAGTCCACCACTGATGGTAGATCTTGCCTCTGCAGAAGGAGGCCAAACATCTTCATCCGGATCATTATCCTCCCTAGATTCTACATCTCCCTGCGAAACCCTCGACCCACCTCCACCTCCTCGTGTGCACTTCCTCATTTAAAATCCCACATCCAAAATAGAGCAGTTATTGATGTCAGGAAGACAACCATGACAAATATCATAGAGGGTCTTAGGAGACTCAATGAAAAATTTCAATCCGTCAATGTCTTCCCTTTGAATCCCCATGCTTCCCCTTCGATTTCGATATGTGGCAAGGGTAAGGATAAAGTGCATGTTCTTGAAGTTGACACTTAGGGCACTTTGGGACCATCAAATCACACTCACAATAGGGGTAAAGATAAGTAGGTGAATGCCAACATTATGGAGGATTTAGTTGTGATTAATAGGAATTTTCTTGATAAGAATGTTAAGATAGCTTTAATGTTGAACAATATTGTGTAGTCTCTAGGTCGTTTGATCATGTTTATGTTGTTATGTTGCTATTGGCCTGCTATGGCTTGGTGTCTTGTTTGTCCTTGATGACTAGTTTTTTTTGTTTGGGTTTTGGATCTCTGAAAAACCTATTTTACTCTAATATATATATATATATTTTTATCATTATACCATGGAAATAGACATCCCAAACCTCTGAGTGCATGTATTTATTACCATATCCAATATAGAAACACAATCATAACTCTTAGTATTAATTGATACCCTTCATGGGAGGGAACTGTGTTTGAAAGCTAAATTATTTTATTCCTTGGGCTCAATTCATCATGATGATGGATCATAGAGTGTGATTAAGAACTTTGATGCAGAAATTTTTTAACACAATTGATTCCAGAAACTACATTCTCTTTATATGATGGATTGTGGAAATCTCTTAGTATTGATCGATACCCTTCATGGAAGGGAACTATGTTTGAAAGCTAAATTATTTGATTCCTTTGGCTCTATTCATCTTGATGATGGATCATTGAGTGTGATTCAAAAAGTTGATGCAAAAAATCTTGAACATAATTGATTCTAAAAATAACATTTTCTTCATATGATGGATTATGGAAATCTATCAACATTCATTGATACCATTCATTGGAGAGAACTATGCTTTATACCAACATAGATAAATCTTAATTCTATCAATATATGAACTCTAAAACTATAATCAAGTCATTATATATCCATCCTTGTATCTCAAAGAAACATACCAATGCAAAAATAACTAGAAATAAGGCTAATTAACAAAGTATACATTAGCACTGAAATAATCTTGTAAATAAAGACAATGCACATTTGAGTCATCCCACTGCAAGAAAATGGGTAGTTAATCCATAGCCTATATAACTTGTATATCCAAATCCAATGAAACATGTAAATTCATCATCACATAAGTAATCAACAAAATAGTTGTACATCCAAATCCAATGAAACATGTAAATTCATCATCACATAAGTAATCAACAAAATAAGATATCATCAAGGTACTTCACATAGAAGATGTGGCTAACTCCTATATCACATAGTGTCAAGGAAACATACACTTATCTACAAATCATGCAACCAAATATGTTGCAATACCTCTCTCACCATCAGTCTCCATAGCCCTCCCAAGTTCTTCACACTCAACCATGTGCATAAAAACATCCAGGAAGAAAAAACAAGACAAAAGCGATAACCTACAAATCGAACCATATCTGTGTCCCACCTAACATATACCAAACTGTGTAATAAAAGATCTCCTTCACCATTCCTAAACTGAAAGGGTATCAACATCTAACACTAAATCAAATGAAACATGGCATCAATAGATGTAAACCTCTCATACCAAAGGTAGATAAAATAAACCATCCTTTCCCACAACAAAGGTAATAACTCCCAAAGCCACAAACCATTTCTTGTACTTCTCAAAAATTCCAAACAAGTCCTCAAAACTATATCCATAGCCTAAGACCAACAACAAGGAGAATAATAGAAATCCATGAAAACATGCACCTTCTTCTCAAGAAGTCCATAGAACTTATATATTAAAAGACTTACTCACATGAGAAATAGGATAGAAAATAAAAAATGCATCTAATGTGATAGTTTTTGGCTTTCAATGAACAAGTTTAAAAAATGTTCCTCAATCTAGTTAAATTTAGGCTAAATTTTGGTAGTACTTAATTTTAAGATGTAAAAAAAATAAAACGTCAATTTAATAATAGATAATTTTTCAATATCATACATTATATAAGGTGTATTTAATAATGTAAAATAGAGAAATGTAACAGTTAATTTAAATCAATAAAAACTTGTTTTAGCTCTCATTTTACATAAGAAACCATCAAAAAGATTTATCAAGTTGAACTTTGATAGTGAATTATTAGAGAATATAGGCCTGTATGACATTAGATAACTCTTAAGACATGTACACATTTGAAAAGTTGGAATTTTCTAACCCTTAAACACCCAATACTAGTAGAACTACCACTTCAATGAAAACAATGAGAGGGTAGGTAGAGAGCTAACTAGGTAGCTACAAATATTTAATGCAAGCTAAAAATATTAAATAATAAATGCCTATTTTACACCTAAGCATGAGTAAATAATATTTAACTCAACACTCCCTCACCCTTAAGTGCAACTGAGGAAGAAAAATTATTATGCAAAATAAAATATGATATGATGATGCAATAGGGTCTTGACTGCAAGGCCATGTTAGGTACCCATGTGCAACTAATCATGCAACTAATCTCTTCAAAATAGAGAAAAGGAGAAAACCCTGTGGGAAACAAGTCCTCTCTAAAAAATAGATAATTCAAGAGAAGATAAGTGATTTGATGAGTGACGAATGGAGGTCTCAACACTAATACCCCCCCAAGAACTACATCCATCACAAGAATCGAATCAATGGCACCCACATAGGAGGGAAGGAGAGAGACTATGTATCCCTTCCATAATCAATAACTGTCTACAAAAATGGTACGTGTTTGAAGGAAAAATATGATATAATGCTTACAAACCACTTGTCTCACTTTTAGGAAGGAATAAAACCATGTATAAATGCAGGAACATTAGGAAATATGTAGCCAAATGATAATATATGTAGTCTCAAATATCACAAGAAAATGGTAATTAAAACCCATGAACAAACAAGAGAAATATTGATCCAATTAAATTAGAGTGAAATATGGACCGAACTGGGTGGCACAAAATGAAATGGTGAAAAGATATGTCACCAATCTAAATGCTCCTAGGACCTCAACAAGGCTAGTGAAGGGCCTCAGACTAAAATGAAGAGAAAATCAAAAGGCTTTGATACCATGTTAGAGAAAAGATCTTGAGACGGGATCACAACAACTACAACTCTCACAACAAAGAGAGAAATAATAAATATTTTACTAGGAAACCGATAAATGATATTGCTAATTTGATTTACAAATGTACAATAGCGTTTCTTATAAAGGTAAAGAAAAGATACGATGCAAAACAACATGAGGAAATGTTTATCAATAGTATAGAGGGTTGTTAAAGAACCAAATACCCATCTACAAATATTAAACATAAGCTAAAACAACTAAATACTAAATGCTTTGGTTAGAATAAAGTATGACTAAATAATAAAATTCACTCAAACACTTCCCCTTAATTGTAACTTAGGAAGAAGAATTATTATAAAAAATGTAACATGATATGATGATGGAGTATGGGTCTCATCTACAAAGCCATGTTAGGTACCCATGTATAACTAATCATGTAACTAGTCTCTTACAAATGGAAAAGAAGAGAAAACCTTGTGGGAAAAAAGTCATATTCAGAAAAGAAATAATGCAACAAAAAATAAGTGATAGGATGAGTGATGAATTGAGGCCTCAACATTGTGTTATAAAAAAGATCTTGGTCTAGGATCATGATAGCTACAACCTCCATAGTAGAGATAAATAATAAATATTTCATCAGGAAAGATAAATGATATTGCTGAGATGATTTACAATTGTACAATAGCCTTTCTTAAATAGGTAATAGATCATGTGGCAATTACAACCACCCTTGATACAAAATTAAATGCATGATATAATATGAAACTGTTATTAATAATGAGCTATGAGTCATCTCTATCTAGAATGACACCTAAGATAACTAACTTGATCCTATGCCACTTTTATTAATCAAAACAATAAATTTATTGATCATATTCAACCACATAAATTAAACCATATTTGAACATAGTTACTAGGAACATATATATGATTAACTCCATCTATAAACAATTATGATTGTGAAGAGAATGTTGTTTCTGGAATCGATTGTGTTAAATATTTTCGGCATCAATATTTTGAATCACAGTTTGTGATCCATCATTAGGATGAAGAGAGCCAAAGGAATCAGATAATTTATATTTAAAACATAGTACCCTCCCATGAATGGTATCAAACAATGTTAAGATATTTCCACATTCCATCATATGAAAAGAATGTTATTTATGAAATTGTTTATGTTCAAGATTTTTTTCATCAACGTTTTAAATCGAGTAAAAGCACAAAACTGTGTCATGTTTCAGGCTAACTTATCAACACAAGTGAATTTAAGTAATTCTAACTAAAAAATAATTTTAGTCAAACATATTGTCTATATAGATTCATTATAGCTAATTTATATATGGGCCACAACTTTTCCGATTGGAAGTGTCTACTAAATGTATATTTTATACTACTTTTGGTGTAATTACAAAAAAATAAAACTCGATGTTTCAAAAACTCCTACTCTTATAAATAATGTTTTTTTTGAAATGTAAAAATACCCTTTTATAGATCTATAAGTGAATTTTCCAAAATATATATCTTGTAATATTTTAGTTAGTTTTTATATTTTATATTTAATTTTTATTGAAAGTAGGTCATCAACACTAAAATACAAGGTTGATTATCTTGTCAAGGAAAAATATTAAAATTTAATAAAAAAAATTGAAAAAAATATGATGCAGTAGAGAAAAGAATCAATGTCAAGATGATATAATTCTTTTCTAATTTGCATAAATAATTAAGAAAAACGGTGGTGGGAATTAGAAAGAGTTATATTTTAGCACACACAACTTTTTAAAATTATTAAAATATATGTATTTATAAAAAATAATAAAAAATATATCAATGCACTAAAGTTTTAAGTTATAAATATAAAAAAGAAAAAATCAAGAAAAAATGTAAAATGTACTAAATAATGTGTGGTGGCTTGTGTAACTTCAATTTTAGCATTTTTTCAACAACTAAAGTATAGTGTCTACTTTATAAAAAACTATATTCAAATAACTTTTGAATTTTTTATTAAAATTAAAAACATAAAATAGACATAAGAATATAAATTTTATTAGTTTACGCCATTCAAAATTCAAAACATATATTTAACTTTCTATTGATTTAATTTAAAAATTTGAATCAGCATTGAACATTTCCTTTGTAAAAGTGTGACACAACTTTGTACTTTTACCCAATCACACTACATGATCCATCATCAAGATGGAGATAAACAAATGAATCAAATAATTTAGGTTTCAAACATAGTTTTCTCCCATGAAGGGTATCTATCAATACTAAGGGATGTCAATAATCCATTAGAATTAATTATGTTCAAGACTGTTTGCATCAACATTTGAATTACACTCTGTGATGCATCATCAAGACAAAGATAGAAAAAGAAATCAAATAATTTCGTTCAAAGATGATTCCCTCCCATGAAGGGTATCAATCAATGCTAAGAGATTTCCACAACCTATCATATGAAGAGAATGTTGTTTCTAGAATTAGATTATGTTCAAGATTTTTTGTATCAACATTTTTGAATCACTCCTCATGATCTATAATCAAGAAGAAGAGAGCCAAACGAATCAAATGATTTATCTTTCAAATCCTCTCATGGAGGGTATCAATAAATGCTAAGAGATTTCCACAGTCCATGTTATGAAGAGAATAAGTTGTTTTTGAATTCAATTGTGTTCAAGATTTTTTGCATCATTGTTTCAAATCACACTCTGTCATACATAATTAGGATGAAGAGAGTCAAAGGATTAAAATAATTTATTTTTCAACCACAACTCCCTCACTTGAAGGGTATCAATCAATGATAAGAGATTTCCACAATCCATCATTTGAAGAGAATTTTTTTCTTGGAATTGATTGTGTTAAAAAAAAATTACATCAATTTTTCGAATCACACTCTGTGATCCATCATCAAAATGAAAAGAGCCAAAGGAATCAAATAATCCACCCTTAAAATGCAGTTCCCTCCTATGAAGGGTATCAATCAATGCTAAGAGATTTCTAAAATCCATCATATGAAGAATATATTATTTTGAAAATCAGTTGTCTTCAATATTTTTTGCATCAACATTTCAAATCACACTCTGTGATCCATCATCAAGACGAAGAGATCCAAAAGAATAAAATAATTTAGCTTTCAAACATAGTTCCCTCCCATGAAGGGTATCAATCAATGCTAAGATATTTTCACAATCCATCATATGAAGCAAATGCTTTTTTTTCTGGAATTGATGGTTCAAGATATTTTGCATTGATATTTTAAATCACACTCCATGAGCCAAAGGAATCAAATGGTTTAGCTTTCAAATACAATTCCCTCCCATAAATGGTATCAATCATTGCTAAGAGTTATGATTGTGTTTGGTAGGAAATATATGCACTTAGAGGTTTATGATGTATATTTCCATGATATTATGATGAAATTTTTAATTTTTGAGAAGAGTGATGTATATTTCTAACAATTAAAAGACCGTTTTCATTGAACAGTGTTGAGGGAAACGTAACGAACACTTTTCCTGTCATAGGTTTAAATTTTCATATCAAATCAATGATATTTGATTTTCTTCATATCTGGTAAAAATATAACAGTAACGAGTCTCTGTTTTGCACGGATTTCTAACGCTCATGGGGTTGACAACTTCAGCATTTACTCCGAGTGGGTTACTTCATTTTCATCATTAACAGAACCGTCCGAATTCCACTTCCATCAGTTGACAAACTTGTCATGTGGGCCCTGAAATAAAGTCGAGTAGTGAGGAGGAAAACGAGCGAGTTGATTTGTATGGACCACCAAACTAATTAGATTTTTTTGGCTACTGACATTTCGTAACGCCATCAGCTGGAAGGAAGTATTTGTCGTGCACATTGATGTTATCGTATAAGGAAAGAAAATATGGACTATCTCCAATTATCAAACAGGGACAAGGAGAGAAAGCCCCGATCACTACGAAAAGAAGACAGGGACTCAAGACTTTAAACGAGTGGACACTCGATTATAAAGTCATTCCGCCGGTGGGAACCGCAGATGATAGTGGACTTTTTCGTCTCTCACAATTTATATCTTACTCTCTTATTATTCTTCCACTTGTTTTATGTTGCGGGTTGTAATGAAGTGTAATATTATCTCTTAATAATTTATATGTGTACTTTTCAATAATAACAAAATATAAATGAGTAGACAACATTATTTATAAAGTCGTTTCACATTGAAATACAATAATTTTGGTATCTCATTCAACTTATTTGTTTTATATTTCTTATATTATTGTTTTCTTTTGTTTTATGTTTCTTACGGTAGTCTTGTTTTGTTAATATCTCATTAGGGGTTTAGTTTTATTTAGATTAATTTTTCATTAGTTTATTTTATTAGGGTTTTCTATTCCGACAGTTTACAACAGTTTTTGCCTCCTCTTTATATCTGCTTGTTTATTTTATTTTGAACAACACAGTTTTTACAGGAATACAAATTATATTCAGATTTTTCATTCTTTCCATTTTTTTTATCTGTTAATAGAGATTCCAGATTGTTATTTTCTACATGGGCTATCAGTGGTATCAGAGCTTTGGAGTTTGGAGTATATTTTTATGTGAAGCATCTGAAGATTGCATCTTTCTACAGAATCAAAATACAGAAACAAAAATTGATTCAGGTGAAATCAATTTATTAATTTTTACAAGAATTATATATGTTGTTATATTTGGTAAAGTTTGGCAAGAGATTTTGAGGAATCCTATAAATTTGCAAAGTGTGCAAATTCTATATACATTTATTTTCAATTTACAATGCAATCTATTGTTTTGTTGATTGGGGAAATATTAACCGGAAAATATACTTGGTTGGAATGGCATAGAAAAGTGGAAAATACATTAATTTTTAATGATTTATGGTATAAAATATGTGACGGATCGGGGGATATTAGCAACTTAGTACAATCACATTCTTGGTTTGGAGATTCGACAGTGATTTGCTAAGATTTTTACTTGACTTGGCATGGGAAGTGGAGAGATTTTAGGAAGTTCAAGAAGGCCTTGGATCTTTATAAGAAAAGTATGGTTATCATCTTTCACATTGCAAGCGGTTGGAACAAAAGGTCGGATCCTAGAAAGTATGGTGTCGTCCCCTATCGTGGATATCTTGGAATCCAAAGTTAGATGTGTCGAGTTGATGGACAGGTTCGTGAAACCTGTTAATGGTAATGCAGTTGCAAGGGTGGTCTTCTAAATGAGTGTTGGATAGAGGAAAATTTTGTTCAAATGGTATTTTAATCCTTCCAACTATTATCCTGAGACTCAAAAGAGGATGATTCGGAAGAGGAATCCAATAATGATTCTAAGAACTCAGAAAATAACTTAGAGAAGGGGAAGGAGGATGAGAAATCAAGCTTGGATAATTTGGAGAGGGCAGACACTGAGGCTGATAGTGAGGAGGATGATGAGGAAAAGAAGGAGAAGGAAAAGATGGTGGTGAAGAGAAGGAAATAAAATTTAAGCCAAGAAGCTTGGCCCATTTTCAAGGATAGGGTGTTGGATGGTGATCTATCTGAGTTCAGGGAACTCCAAGACTCAAAGGATTGGTGGCTACTGGAGGCTTCAAGGGACAACCTGCTCAATATTTTAAGTTGGGGAGACATTTTTCTTGTATTTTCTAAATCCACGGATGGTAGGAATGGTAGAATGTCTACTAGTCTATATATGTAGCTTTAAAACATATTTTGAAATAGTAATACCAGGCGCCATCCCCATAATAGATAGCACTTACCTAAAAAAAAAAAAGACAAAGGATGAGGGTTTTTAGGCACCCTCAACCAACAAGAAGCATTTTCCCAGGCTCCCATAATTTTTAACAAAATTTACAAGCCCCCCCAAAACCACAAAGCCAAAACCTAACAAAAAACAAACACTGGCCAAACTGAGCTCTTGAAAACAACTAGCATCCAACATGACCCTAAGAGAAACAAAAAAAATAGGGTTTTTCCAAGCTCCCTCAACTTTGAGAATGGGTTATACAAGGCTCCCACAACTTGTATCGGGTTTTGAATTGGCTCCCAAAATTAACAACATTTTGGGTTTTGAAAAGGCTCCCAAAACCAACAAGTTTAAACCTGCAAAGACAATCCAGTTGAAAGTCAACTCCCAACCAAGAAAGCACTTTTACACCTCCATAGAAAATAGGTCCACCTCAATAGGAACTGAAGAGAGACAAAACACTAGTTGATCCTCCCAAGCATCATTCAACCCCACAAAAACCAAAGTTAGATGATCTAAACAATGCCTATTTTCTAGAATATCAGGTTTTAAAAAGGCTCCCAATACCATCAAGAGATACAAAGGTCCACAGCAGTCAGACAACAAACAAATAACCTCTACCAAAATATCCACCTCCATAGGATAAAAGTGGTAGAGAGAAATTAGTCTAGTGAAGAAAACAAAACAATAACCAGCCTCAAAAAATAGGGCATCAAGAGCCCTTAAGAAACTCCATCTAGCAACGACTAGGCAACCACTCTTTCCCACAACGGAAAAGCCATTCACCTCAATAGAATAAGAAAGGAAGGAGAAAAGAGGGTAGGGAATCCATTCCTAGACTATTCCATCTTCATGATTTAAAAAATAAGTAGAGAAATAACCAAAGACAACAATATGAGAGCCAGAAAAGCTTTGGGACCCCACAAGAAAGAGATGGAATCAGAGAAGCACAAGGTCCATGGAGTAGACAAGAGAAAAACCCTCTTTGAAGCCAAAGAAATGTCGATGGCAAAAAGCCCAAGAAATCAGACCCCCATGGATATTTGGGGCCACCTGAGATCCAAGTCACAAAACACTCCAAAGTAGATGGAGAGCACAAACTCCACAATGCCCATAAAACCAAAAACCCCCAAAAGGTCATCTAATGTTTGAGTAAGAGAAGGCCAAACAAGTCCTCATCATTAAGACATGATTTTTCCATTTTTTGCGATCCAAGATAAAAACCTTGAATTTCTCCACAACTCGGACCACATACATATCCACGAACAAGAGTCCACCACCGAGGGTAGATCTTGCGTCCACATAAGGATGCCAAACATCTTCATCCAGATCATTATCCTCCCCAGCTTTTGCTTCTCCCTATGAAACCCTCGACCCACCTCCACCTGCTCACGCACACTCGCTCATTTCAAATCCCACATCCAAAATAGAGAATTTATTGATGTTAGGAAGACAAGCATGACAAATATCATAGAGGACCCTGGGAGACTCAATGAAAAATTTCAATCCCTTAATGTCTTCCCTTGAAATCCCCATGCTTTCCCTTCCACTTTTATCTTTGGCAAGGGTAAGGATAATTCTTGAAGGTGATACTCATGCCAGTTTGGGACCATCAACCCACACTTGCAATAGGGATAAAGGTAAGTAGGTGAATGTCAGCATTATGGAGGATTTAGTTGAGATTAATAGGAATTTTATTGATAAGAATGTTAAGATGGTTCAAAACCTAAACAATATTGTGTAGTTTCTAGGTCATTTGATCATGTTTATGTTGGTATGTTGCTACTAGCTCACTATGGCTTAGTGTCTTGTTTTTCCTTGAAGAATAGTTTTTTTTGTTTGGGTTTTGGATCTCTGAAAAACCTATTTTACTCTAATAAAAAAAATCATCATTATACCATGGAAATGGACATCATAAACCTCTGAGGGCATGTATTTCCTACCATATCCAATCTAGCAACACAATCATAACTCTTAGTGTTGATTGATACCCTTAATGGGAGGGAACTACATTTGAAAGCTAAATTATTTTATTCCTTGGGCTCTATTCATCATGAGGATGGATCATAGAGTTTGATTTATAACTTTGATATAGAAATTGTTGAACACAATTGATTCCAGAAACTACATTCTTTTTATATGATGGATTGTGGAAGTATCTTAGTATTGATCGATACCCTTCATGGGAGGGAACTATGTTTGAAAGCTAAATTATTTGATTCCTTTGGCTCTATTCATCTTGATGATGGATCACAGAGTGTGATTCAAAAAGTTGATGCAAAAAATATTGAACACAATTGATTCTAAAAATAGCATTTTCTTCATATGATGGATTGTGGAAATCTATTAGCATTCATTGACACCATTCATTAGGGGGAACTATGCTTGAAAGCTAAACTTTTTGACTCCTTTGGCTCTCTTCATCCTGATGATGGATCATAGATTTTTATTCAAAATTTTGATGCCAAAAATCTTGACCATAATCAATTCTAGAAACAACATTCTCTTCACAATCATAAATATTTATAAACTATTGATGGAGTTAATCGTGTATATACTCCTAGTAACTATGTTCAAATATAGTTTAACTTATATGGTTGAATATGATCAAATAATTTAATGTTGCTAATAGATTATTATTGGAATATTGATTTTTTATTTAAATTAAAAAATATTTACATAAATTATTTAATGTTGCAAAAATAGATATTTTATATTATTTATATGATATGTTGGAGTAAATTTTATTTACTCATGCTTAAGTCCAACTTAGGCATTTATCATTTAATATTATAGGCTTACGTGATAGTTTTTATTAAATGTCATATACACATTAAGCTTACTTAGGCTTGGTTTGAATAAATTAGTTATTGTAAAGTTACTTTATGTAACTTGTCCTTTAATATTTTTCATAGGATCAGGTTAGTTATCTTAGGTGTCATTCTAGATAGAGATGAGTCATAGCTCATTATTTAATAATAGTTTCATAATTCATCATGCTTTTAATTTTGTATCAAAGGCGATTGTAACTATCTCATGATCTCTTACCTATTCAAGCAAGCTATTGTACATTTGTAGATCATCTTAGAAAAATCATTTATCTTTTCTAGTGAAATATTTATTATTTCTCTTTGTTGTGAAATTCATATCTTTTGAGATCCTGGCCCAAGATATTTTCTCTAACATATTAATGTTGAGACCTCCATTCATCAATCATCCTATAACTTATCTTCTTTCGCATTATTTATTTTTTGGAGAAGAGTTTTGTCGCACAAGGTTTTTCCATTTTCTCCATTTGTAAGAGACTAGTTGCATGATTAGTTGTACATGGGTACCTAACATGACCTTTTAGTCGAGATCCATATTGCATCATCATATCATATTTCATTTTTCATAATAATAATTCTCCCTAAATTTCACTTAAGGGAGAGTGTCCGAGTAAAAACTATTATTTATTCATGCTTAATACTAACTTAGGTATTTATCATTTAATAGTTTTAGCCTACGCTTAAAATATGTAGTTGGGTAGTTAGTTCTCTAACAAACCTCTCATCCTATTGAGACACGTGGCCTTATTTTTATTTTTCTCATATATTACCTTTACCTTTATGAGCAAGGTTGTCAGTGAAATATGGATTAAGAAGGTTATGGATTAGCTACCCATTTTCTTGTAGTGGGATGAATCAAATGTGCATTATCTTTAACCAAAAGACTATTTCAGTGGTAATGTAGAACATGTTAATTAGAATTTTTTGTGGCCATTTTTACATTGGTTTGTTGCTTTGAGATACGAGGATGGATATATAGTGACTTGATTGAATATTTAGAGTTCATATATTGATGGCATGAAGTTTTATCTATATTGGTATACTTTATTTTAAGGTATGGTTAGCTTGGATAAATTGAATTCTCTTTTGGTTTCTATTCCATGTGGTATGAGTATTCGATGCAGAGAGTCTTGGAGCTTGATTCAATACACCTTCTTGAGTGACTTGTCCTAGTCAACCCTTCAACTACTTAAATCCATCCAATGGCACTTAGTACGGTTTATGATAATGAGACCTCCAACATTTGAACCTCATTGGATTTCCTCCTAGGCATAGCCAATGGATTTTGGACTCAACTCCACCTCTCGAGGTTGCCACCTCAATCACACACACTCCACTCCAGGGCTCCAACCACTCCAGTAAGGATCTCAACACACAACCACTCCCAATGGACTCCCAATGTATCTAACAGGTGTCTTTGAATTATTTTGAGGATTTAGGATCACTAAAACCATCACTTTGGCTTCCTAACCTTTCTAGGTCTCTACTAGGCTCAAAATAGGCCTAATTGCATTAGCCCTCCCTTGGTGATTTGAGGGTCTTAGTTTGTAAAATTACCAAACAATACTAGAAATAAATCATGGATTCGAGTACCCTTTTGGAAGTTACAGACACTACTGGAAAAGTGCATTTGGGTTATTCGTACAAGTGGGGTTTCCAATGCCACACTATTTTGGAGGGTTTAGGCCTCACCAGGTGACTTGGCAAGATGGGTCTAAAACTCTTCACCAGTCAAAACTCCTACTCCAGAAAATGTAATAATATTCAAGGGAACTTAGAGGGATTTCCATTCATGTGTCATTTGGTCCTGCGTGAATCCCCATGTGCTCATAAATCACACTTTTCTTGCTGTCCTACCTCACCTACTCCCAGCGGTGAGCTCAAGGCTTCATTGTTTCTCCTCCTCAAGGACACACACAACCACAAATCCTATCCTAAAGATATTTATAGACCCTAACCTATAATTATTAATTATTTCAATGGGTGCCATTAAAGAATGCTTAGGTTAGAGTCATTTTCTTGCTCTTAAACCCTACTTGCAAGGGTTTTGCACCTAGTTGCAAAGAATGGAAGAAATCTCTGCAACCTAGGACAATAAAACCTGAAAATAAAACTTAATGCAGACAACTACAATGATGACTCATTAATTGCAATGATTTTACAATATCTAGTCTATACTGGAACATACAAGCAATGAAAACAAGTAAAAAAATGTCAAAAACCGCTGAAAACAAGTTTGCTTCACAATCCAGAAACTTTATCTTGCATTTCCAATTCTCTCACCCCTAAAATGAAGTGAATTTGGCTTTTATACTCTTTTTTTAGTTGGTTCAACCAACTTTTAATGCCTTTAACAAAAAATACAACTTTTGCAAGAAATTGCAATATGTTGCTTAACAACATTTTACATCTTTTGGCTCCAAGATGCAATTTTGCATTCTAATGCATTTTAAGACTCCTGAAGGTCCACAAACACCCTAGAAGACCTAAAAACAAAAAAATTGACCCCTAGTACATGAATACATTCATCTGGAGTACTTCACCTGTGAACTACCTAAGTATCTCACTTCTCAGGTTTTCAGCATCCTGAACACAATTGACTCAAACCAAAACTTGGACAACTCAACCATGGCTCTGCTGAGTCCTAAGTGGTTGGTCCATTATTACATCACAAATATAACTCACAAACTTGAAAGGAAACAAAAATTTCATACTTGGAGTGTTAGGTGCCCTGCACCATACTCCCTTGGGACAAAGAACTCAAGTCCCTTGAGTTATAAGGTTTGCAATCTCCACTCCATGTTGAAGTATATCTGCCTCTGACATCCACATGGAATATGAATTAGGTAACCCTTTCCACTTGATAAGATAGTTCTTTTAGACTCATTTCCTTGTCTTCTTTACTATCTTGGTATCCAAGATACTCTCTAACTTAACCAATTGACTAGGTGGCGAATCCTTTATCCAATCTTCATGAACCAGTGATGGCATGTCCATCTTATTTTTTTATGAATCTCCCTTGTATGGATAGAGATCACATACTGTTAGGATTCCAAAAGATACAAAGAGGGGGGGGTGAATCAGTATCTAATCGGTATAAGGATTTTCTAATTTTATTAAATGAACTGCATGCCAAAGCAGTGTACTGGTAAACTAGAAATAATGTAGTAAATAAGATCAGTAAACACAACATAGAAAGCACACCATAACACAATATTTTTAATGAGGAAACCCGGTGTGGGAAAAACCTCAGTGGGATTTGTGACCCACAATATTCGCTCACTGACCAATAAGTGAATATTACTGATACAATAGGGGCCTGCATATGAAGGAAGGCCAACCGCTTAAAGCTCACTGCTTAAATACAAAAAGGGAAGTCTCACTAACTTACAAAAATGGATTATGTAAATTCAATATCATGTACTGCTTCAGTTCAAAATCTTCTATGCCAGGTTCAGTATCGGTTTAAGCTCATACTACCTCCATTAACCTTATTCCAAAATCTTCTTTAATATTCACATCTGCCTATTACATTCCTTCCATGTATTTCTTGCTTAATACAAATGATTTACAAGATCTCATACTTATATAAGTCCTAATACAATTTGCCTTGTCGGCTTACAAAAAGATTTTACAATTAAATACAAAATACAATAAACAAAATCTTGTCGGTCATGGTGTCGGTAAACATCTTTGCCAGTGCCGGTGCCGGTGTCTATGCCAGTGTTTGCCGATGCCATATGATTGTAAGGTTGCCATCAATGACAATACCTTCAATAACCTACAATTTCTCATTGGAGTGTGCATTTACCAACAATCTCCCCCTTTGGCATTGATGGCAACACTCATGAGAAAAAGCCAAAATTGTATCCAAAAGGTGTTGACCAAAAGTTTTACCAAAACTGTGTTACCAAAATTGTGTGCTTAAAAACTGTGTGCTCCCCCTGAGCAGATGATCTCTTCTGCCTTACTCCTTTTTCTCATCCTCTACTACTCCTCGTTTGGCATCAATGACAAAGGTTGTCATTCAATGTCAACTGAGTGTAGTTCCTATCTGGATCCCTGTAACCGATGGGTTACAATTTGATAGAGATCTACTAAAGCAAAATTCAGATTGTTGTAGAATCTTTCACTATCCTTTAGTGCTGCTTCAGTCCTCTGGATTGTACCGGTGAGTAAGTGCATTTTCTCTTCCGGTATCTTAAGTCCTGGAACAAGAGTCTCATAAATCTCTTTTCTCAAAGAGATGAGGATATCTAGTTTAGGACCTAGTCTGCACTTCAGTTCCTTTGCCTTAAACCTTAATCTCTCTTTATCTTTTTCAAATTTTTCAATTTTCTCTTCAAAGCCGGTAATTTCCTATTCTACTACCGATATTGAATCTGATGAACCTATTAAATTATCAGCAATTTCATTGATTTCCTTTTGAGCTCTACCGATCTCTTTATCTATATCCTCTATCAAAATGTTTGTCTTACATGCATCTCTGTACAATTTCTTGAAGTCCAAAATTGTCTTTCCTAGTGTCAGTAATAATGTATCTATATGTTCCTTACTCTTCTTTACTGTCTCCTGAAGGAATTTTTCCTTCTCTTTATTCATTTTCTCTCTGAAAGTCTCCTCATTGATTTGATCAATTGTTAGAAGATTATCGGTTATGTATTTAGACAATGTGTCTAATTGGCCTAAAGAATCTTTATTCTCCATTTTACACTTGGGTGCTACCAATTTAAAAATTAGTAAGGTATCATCAATAGCCTTATATGCTAGTGCCTTACAATCTGTTATTTTCTTGATTGAATCTAATAATACCTCTGTCACATTAGTTGGTCTAGATCCAATCATGGAGGTTTCGGATGACTGTCCAACTACCTTCACAATTTCTAATCCATCGATGGTAGTAATAGCTTTGCTTTCCTCTTTCTCTAGAGGGTTAGTTTGTGTCTGCATTTTAACTACCAAAGGTTTAGGTTTTTCAGTTGTAGTCGGTGGCACTATCTCTATATGTACCTATGAATGAACCTGTTGCTCTACCTATTTCTCAATATTTGTCTCAACTGTAGTGTCTTCTATTGGTGGCTCAGTTGCCACATCTCTCTTCTCACTTGTCTCCTTATCAACCCCAATGTTGACTTCCTATGTGTCAATATTAATTGTATACAACACCTCAGAATCAGGATTTGTGTCCTAATGTGTTGTCTCCATACTCTTTATTGCCAATGGTGTATCAACATTTTGTGCCGGTGGAGTATCAAAAAGAGGTGGGGGTAAGTTATCTATCACCCTTATACTCGGAGGACCACCTACCTTACCTTTACCCTTATCTTTGTCCTTTTGGTAGAATTTAAAAGTCTTTGGTCTCTTAAGCTCTTCTTGTTTCTCTTTCTCAACAAATAATATATCCCACTTGTCTGCAGTTTCTTCTGATATCTCATTAACTCTGCCAGCCATTAGTGCTACTTGTCGGTGACCGATTGAAAATACTATTTGGTTAGCCTCACTTATCAGTTCATCAATTTCTTCTGTTGAATTCACTGGGTGAACTGCAAGTAGTTTCTCTACCTTCATCTTTTTATCAAATTCAACAATTATTGCTCTCCTTGCTTCTAACCTTCTATACAACTCATTGGGTAAATCATCAACAACCTCAATCAAAAATTTCTTATAGATATCCAAGTGTGGGATAACACTGTTTTCTATGCTTTCCTTTTCATCATTGTTAAAAGTATCATACAGCTTGCTAATGTTTGATAGGTTACCATTTTCAATTATCTCATTCAAAAGGTTGTCAAGTGGAGGAACAACTTGATTTTATTTTCTTTTCTTTGGTGTTAACTTCTTTGTTGGAGGCCTAACTTCCTATTGTTTCTATCTTGTTCTCTTAGGTGTAGGAGTAGGTATCGGTGAAGGTTTCCTTTTCCTTACTACAGAGGAGGTAGCAACCAATGAAAGATGTGCTTCCGGCTGTAGTCCTTCCAAGTCACTCTCCTTAATACCAGTTTTATTCAATACATCTTCCTTTATTGCTTTTGCCTGCCTTGTTCCTTTTCTAACTATCTGTTTAGTTTTCTTTATTCTTTTATGAGATTGAATATTGCTTTCAATTGTTTCCACATTTCCAAATACTTTTTCTATTGGTTCTTTAGGAGCTTCTAGGAGGGCTTTTGCATAAGTTTCAATTATGTTCTCATCTACCTCATATCCTATTTTTGTAACCCAGACAATCCTTGGGACTACTGCCTCCATCCAAATCTCATCCTTCTTTATTACAAAGCATATCTCCTTTTGATATTTGTCAACTATAGATTGAGATAGCCTTATCCTTGTTTTCATTCTAGCCTTTAATGCCTGAAACTATTCATTTATGTTGTTTTCCCTATCATCTCCCATGTTGTTTAGAATGTCCAGTAGTTGTTTTCCTACCAGTATGTCAAAACCAAAATCCTTTCTACCAATACCGGGTACTTTCTTGGTAATATAGAACATTAAACACACAAGTTAGTTGCCAAATCTGAAAGTTCCTTTCCTGTTCCCTTTGATTTTATTTAGATTGTCTATTAGTTTATCCTTCAACCATTCACATATGTCAATCTTTACATTTTTGTTTATCAAGTCATAAGCACTTTTGATACATAAGCTAGAAATAGAGTTTAATCTGTTGGCATGAGTAGCCTTGTATCTAAGAATCATGCTAATGAACCTTACATTGATGTCCTTTACATCATTTACTCTTAGGGGTCTTTTGTCAAAGTTTGCACTAGTTAGGGTCATTACAGTGTCATTTGAAACCTTTTTAGTCTTGTCAGGCCTGCTATCGGTGGAAGGTAAGCCTGTCACTACCCTAACTGTCTCTTTGTTTATCTTATGAATTGAATCCAACACAAAGAACTCCCCATGAACTCTGCTTAACACAATCCTTATAATATCCTTGGGAAAATAAGGGATACTAAGAATCTCCACAAAACCTAGGGTTTCAACTATCTTATGTTCCAGTTTAACATTTCCATTTACATCACATATAATAGTCTTGTACATGTTCTTAGTCTCATCATCTCCTAGTTCTTCTATATGACAATGTATGTAGATTCTAGGATCCTCAGCATATGCAACTCCTTTAGGTATTTTTGACAATGCTCCTAGGGTATCATATTTCTTCGCAATCTCGGGAATAATCTTAAATACGGGTCTAGGGCTCTTAACAACTTCAATTATAGTAGGGTTTGCAATGAATTCAGGTGCAGAGGAGGAAGCCATTGTTATAAATACCTTAATCTTCCTTAAGGTAAGAGTGCTTGAATGATTTGCTTCACTTCTCTCTATGGATGCCTTCACTCAGGATTTTCGTGCTCTCAGGAAATGTGAATGCTTGTGAATGAAAAAGAGACAAAAATACTTGCTTTATAATGTCATTTCCTTCAACTACCACATTCAATGTCTACTGGTTAAGTAAAACTTAACACATTTGCTGGTAAAGAAGTATTTCAACTTCTCACCATCAACCAAGGGTAAATTAGCATGTTTTTCAATTCATTGCCATACCCCCAAAAAGGTTTCTTTTTTAGTTAGAAGAAGAATCTCTTGCTGGTGGAGTAATACTCTATTCTACCAATGAAGGAATAGCTTCATTAACATTCATATCTAACTTTCTGATCCATTGTTTTGAAAATTCTTGCTTTACTTCTTCAACCTTCTCTTTACCTTTCAAACTGGGTCCTTTGTTATTTGTCGGTGATGCCTTACTTCTACAAAATTTTGCAATATGTCAAATTTTGTTACAAGCATAACAAGTCACATTGTTTTTCTGAATAGCTTTTCCATATCCTATGCTAGTATGTGTTCTGCATTGATTAGATAGGTGTCCAAATCTTCCACAAACATAACATCTTACATTCATTCTGCAATTTTTTGAGTTATGACCAATTTTATTGCATTTAGAACATTGAATGGTGGGTGCATTGGTGTTCTGATAGTTTCTAGATCTACAATAATTTTCTCTATGACCATACTTATTACAGTTAAAGCATTTTCCATTAAATTTGTAGGCATTAGGTTATCTTACCAGTTTACTGTGATCATGATTGTTTGCAGTACCAGAGCTTTCACCAACTTCAAAGCCAAGGCCATTAGTATCTCCATTAGGTTTATGCTTTTTCAACATATCATCAAGTTCCTCTGAACTTTTTTTGAATTTCTCCTTGTGTTGATTTGTAGTAGCCAACTCATTTTCTAAGAAATCTTTCTGTCTCATGAGTTCAGTTTTATCATGCTCCAAGTGAATTATATATGTCTTCAACATGTCATTTTTATGACTGAGTCTTAGATTTTCATTTCTAGCATCATTGATTCTCCTAGCCAAGTCATCTTCATTCTTCTTTCGGTCTTCAATGTCTTTACAAAACCTCATAGTCATATCTTACATTTCATTTCTCAAGGCCATGTTTTCATGCTTCATTTCGCTTACAAGCTCATTAAGAGTTTTTTTTTCATCATCATCACTCTGTATCAATTAATGTTCTCCTCTTTTGTTCCTAGAAATAGTGAGATTTTCCTGAAGTCCTTGAATGATTTCCTATGCAGCCTTCAGATCATCTTCAAGTTTCATATTCTTCAACTTTTCTGCATCATAATCTGCAAGAGTTGTTTCCAATTGCTTTCTAAAGTTTTCCTTCTGTACCGATCTCAGAATCTTCCTCAAGCTATTAGGATTTTGAAAATAGAGGACCAAGCTCTAATACCAATTGTTAGGATTCCCAAAGATACTGAGAGGGGGGGGTGAATCAGTATCTAACTAGTATAAGGATTTTTTAATTTTATTAAATGAATTGCATGCCAAAGCAGTGTATCGATAAACCAGAAATAATGCAGTAAATAAGATCAGTAAACACAACATAGAAAGCACACCATAACACAATATTTTTAACAAGGAAACCCGGTGTGGGAAAAACCTCGGTGGGATTTGTGACCCACAATATTAGCTCACTGGGCACTAAGTGAATATTACTGATACAATAGGGGCTTGCACATGCAAGAAGGCCAACTGCCTAAATCTCACTACTTAAATACAAAAAGGGAAGTCTCACTGACTTACAAAAGTGGATTATGTGAATCCAATATCATGTACTGCTTTGGTTCAGCATCTGCTATGCTAGGTTCAATACCGGTTTAAGCTCATACTACTTCCATAAACCTTATTCCAAAATCTGCCTTAATATTCACATCTGGCTATTACATTCCTTTCATGTATTTATCGCTTCATACAAATGATTTACAAGATCTCATAATTATATGAGTCCTAATATAATTCTACTTGTCGGCTTACAAAAATTTTTTACAATTAAATAAAAAATACAATAAACAAAATCCTATCGGCCATGGTGCTGGTAAACATCTTTGCCGCTGCCGCTACTGGTGTCTGTGCCTGTGCAAGTGTTTGTGCCCGTGTCAGTGTCTGTCGATGCCATAGGATTGTAAGGTTGCCATCAATGAAAATACCTTCAATCACCTACAATTTCTCATTGGAGTGTGCATTTTCCAACACATACATTGAAAATAGGAGATATCCCCAAGGTAGGAGGAAATTCAATTTCATATGCATTCTGCCCATACTTGTGCATCATCTTGTGAGGTCCAATTTTCTTCATCAAGAGCTTGATAGGCTGCCCTTTTGGAAGTCTCTCCTTCCTAAGCTATGCTAACACTAAGTCTCCCACTTTAAATTGTACTTTCCTCATTCTTTTATCAGCTTGAACCTTATACTGCTCATTATTTTGTTGTAAGGACTGCGTTACCTTATCATGTACTTCTTTAATACCTTCTACAAAGTTCTCCCCTTGTGCACTCTTAGGTGCCATTGAACTAAGCTCTCTAAGCTCTAATATGCCCCTAGGATGGAATCTATACACTATCTCAAAAGGACTTTTACCTATGCTACAAAATATTGAGTCATTATATGCATATTCTGCTTGTCCAAGTACTAGATCCCAAGTTTGCCCATGTTGTTTTGTAAGACATCTTAGAAAGTTACCCAATGACCGGTTGACTACCTCTATCTGACCATCTGATTGAGGATGATAGGTAGATGAAAAAGATAACTTGGTGTCCAACTTCCTCCAAAGTGTCCTCCAAAAGTGGCTCAAAAACTTCACATCTCTATCACCATGAATTCTGACTATCTCCTTGAAGAGGCCTACAATATAGGTGGCATCATTGGTGCTCTTGCAAGGTATGAAATGTGTCATTTTGTTGAACCTATCTACCACCACATGTACACTATCAAATCCTCTTGGGGTCCTAGGCAAGCCTAACACAAAATCCATGCTCAAACATTCCCAAGGCCTCTGAGGTATGACCAAAGGTTGATATAGACCCTCATTACTTGATGTTCCTTTTTCTCTTTGGTAGATGGTACATTACTCTACAAACCTTCTCACTATGCTTGAGGTGTTCCTCCTTGGACCTTCTGAAGATCAAAATTTCATCAAGATACACAATAATAAATCTACCAATAAACTCAACTAAGACTTCATTCGTGAGCCTTTGGAAGGTACTAGGTGCATTGGTGAGGCCAAATGGCATCACCAACCACTCATATAGGCCTGCATTGGTTCTAAAGGTTGTCTTCCATTCATCTCCATGTCTAATTCTTATATGATGATAACTAGACTTCAAGTGCACCTTTGTCAAGTATCTTGCACCTCCTAGATTGTCCAATAGGTCCTCAATCCTTGGCATGGGAAACCAACACCTTATAGTAATCTTATTGATTTCTCTAGAGTCCATGCACATTCTCCATTTGCCTCCCTTTTTAGGCACTAACACAATAGGAACAACACATGGACTCAAACTCTTCTTGATAAACCCTTTGTCTAAGAGTTCTTGCACTTGTTTGGCAATCTCTTCATTTTGAGTAGGTGTCATTTTATAGGTAGCTTTGTTTGGTAGATTGGCCCCTGGTATTAAGTCTATTTGATGATTCACATCTCTCATTGGAGGCAAAGAATCTGGAATGTCATCCCTTATCACTTTTTCATATTGTTTGAGTAGTCCTTGCACCTCTTGAGGCACTTCACTCATTGGATCTTCCTTATCTTCATCTCTAGGCTTCAACACTATAGCATGGCCTTGATGGCCTTCTTGCTTCAACACTTTGAGAAACTCTTTACCTCTCATCAACATCACACTTGAGCCTATTTTCTTTTCTTCCTTTGGATCAAATAGTGGATCCATTTGGTACTTCTTCCCATTCTTGGTGATAAGATAGTTGTTCTTTTCTCCATCATGAGTAGCTCTCACATCATATTACCATGGACGACTCAATAGAAAATGACAAGCATCCATAGGAAATATGCCACATAATATTTTTTCCTTATACTAACCAATTTCAAATTCCACCCATGCTTGTTCATCAACCAAGACATGTTGACCCCTGTTGAGCCATGATACCTTGTAAGGAGTGAGATGAGGTAATATTTTCACTTTGAGTTTGTCCACCATTTCAATTGAGACAATATTTTTAGTGGAACCTGAATCTACAGTTACCTTACAAATCTTCCCATGTGACCTACAAGTGGTCCTAAGCAAACTTTTCCTCTATTGTGGCTCTTGAGCTTGGGCTATCTTGAGCATTGTTCTCCTCATCATCAAATTTTCTCCATCTATCACTAGCCATGCCTTGCTGATTGAATGATTTACACTCTAAGTGTCCTCCTCTTGCAACAATTGAGTTCTTATTTCCCCCACATATGAGCTTGTTGAGCTTGAGGCTTTTCGCAGGAACTTACTCATGGTATGCCCAACTTGATTGCATTGATAACACCTATCGGTGAAGACTATGTTTCCTCTTCCTAAGTTTCCAAACTTGTCCCTAAAATTTCTCCTTCCTCTATAGGATCCTCTAAATGCTCCTCTCTAAGAGTCCCCACTGCCTTCTTGGCCTTGTTTCTCTTCATTTCTTGGTGATTTCTGCCCTCTAACAAAGCTTCCTCTACCTCTGAAATTCTTGCCTCCCCTATATTTCTGATTTTGTTCGCTCCTTTTGATCTTCTCTTCTGCCCTTAGGGCCAACTGAAAACACTTATGGACAGTGTCTAGTGTGAGGATACTTATCTCATCTTCTATATTCTATCTAAGGCCATTTATGTACCTGACCAACTTCTTCATTCTCATGCTTCCTAGCCCTCAAACTGAGTTTGTGAAATTCCTCAGTGTATGCATTAACATCTAACACCCTTTGTTTCAGATTTTGCAGTCTCTTATAGATTTGAACTTCATAATCTCCTAGAAGGAATTGTGCCTTAATTCTGATCTTCATACGCTCCCATGAAGTTATCTTCATCTTTCCTTCTTGTGTCCTTTCTTCTTGCATCATACTCCACCAAACTAATGTTGATCCTCTCAATCTAGATTTGGCCACATTGACTCTTTTCTCTTCTGCTACCTCTTTGTAATCAAAGTGATCTTATTGAGAGCCTCTATCCAATCTAGAAACTCTTCTTCATTGAGGTTTCCTCCATAGTTGGGTAATCCATCCAGGTTATCATTGGAAATGGATTTGACTACATCCAAGAATAGATTTTGGTCTTAAGGCATGGCTACTACTGCTGGTTCCTCTCCATATTCCACTTCTTCATTAGTATCATCACCCCATTCTATCCTAACCTTCCCCTTCTCCTTCTTAACTTCTCTGGTTCCTCTACTTCCTTCTATATCCTTCAATCATTTTATCATCTCCACCACCAATTATCGGATGACTTCTAGAGTCATTGCCTTTGGAGGCATTGAACTTGCTTCTGATTCTTCACAATCTGACATACACCAAATCTTTCAAAGAATGGCTCTGATACCACTCTGATGTAGAGAGTCTTGGAGCTTGGTTCAATACACCTTCTTGAGTGACTTGTCCTACTCAACCCTTCAACTACTCAAGTCCATCCAATGACACTTAGTAGGGGTTATGTTAATGAGACCTCAAAGTTCTGAACCTCTTTGGCTTTCCTCCTAGGTATAGCCAATGTTTTTGGACAATCAACTCCACCTCTTGAGGTTGCCACCTCAATCACACACACTCCTCTCCAGGGCTCCAACCACTCCTCTAAGGATCTTAACACACAACCACTCCCAATGGACTCCCAATGCATCTAATAGGTATCTTTGAAGTATTTTGAGGCTTTAGGATCACCCAACCTAGCTCTTTGGCTTCCTAACATTTCTAGGTCTCTACCGGGCTCAAAATAGGCCTAATTGCATTAGCCCTCCCTTGGCAGTTTTAGGGTCTTAGTTTGTAAAATTCCCAAACAAGGCTAGAAATAAATCATGGATTCAAGTACCCTTTTGGAAGTTACAGACAATACTATAAATGTGCATCTGGGTTATTTGTACAAATGGGGTTTCCAATGCTACACTATTTTGGAGGGTTTAAGCCTCACCGAGTGACTTGGCAAGATTGGTCTAAAAATATTTACCAGTCAAAACTTCTACTCCAAAAAATTTATTAATCTTAAAGGGAACTCAGAGGGATTTTCACTTATGTGTCACTCAGGCCTACACCAATCCCGATGTGCTCATAAATCACAGTTTTCTTGTTGTCCTACCTCACCTACTCCCAACGGTGAGCCTAGGGATTCATTGTTTCTCCTTTTCAAGGACCTAAAAAACCACAAATCCAATCCTAAAGCTATTTACAGACCCTAACCTATCATTATTAATGATTTCAATGGGTTCCATCAAATAATGCCTAGGTTAGAGCCATTTTCTTGCTCTTAAAACCTACTTGCAAGGGTTTTGCACCTAGTTGCAAAGATTGGAAAATCTCTCTGCAACCTCGGACAATCAAACCTACAAATCAAACTTAATGTAGACAAATACAACAAATACTTATTAATTGCAATTATTTTACACCATCTAGTCCATACTGGACCGTACAAGAAATTGCAAAATGTTGCTCAGCAACATTTTACATCTTTTGGCTCCAGGATGCAATTTTGCATTCTAATGCATTTTAAGACTCCTGAATGTACTCAAACACCCTATAAGACCTAAAAACAACACAATTGACCCTAATACATGAATACATTCATCTGGAGTACTTTACCTGTGAACTACCTAAGCATCTCACTTCTCAGGCTGTCAACATCCTGAACATAATTGACTCAAACCAAAACTTGGACAACTCAACCATGGCTCTACTGAGTCCTAAATGGTTGGTCCATTATTACATCACAAAGATAACTCAAAAAATTTAAAGGAAACAAAAATTTCATACTTGGACTGCTAGGTGCCTTGCACCATTACGACAGTTTATTTAGAGAATTTATTCATTTGAATCTAATGCTTATGTTCATGTAGAGATTGGTGTCTAGGTTTTATTTGTCCATTTAATATGGTTCACCTTGGCATTTTTCCTTTTCTTCCATATGTGGTATGTTATAGGATATGTGGAGATGTTTTTACTTGATCCAATGCTTTTCATGGTTGCATTTGTAGGTATTTTGAATGAGCTTCAAAACATGTCAAAGATTAAAATGGTACATGAATGGCTAAGGGATGATTCTCCCTTTTGTTGTGATTTATATGAGTGTATTTACAATGTATAATGTCAAGTGGGATAATAATACAATTAAGGTGTCATCTACATTGTAAAATCTAAGACATGATTCCAACATCCTTGGATAGTGCCCAAGGAACTTAGGATGTATTGGATTAATAATTTATAATATTTAATTTTCACCATTGTAATGCATTCATAAGGGGTGATAATTTCCACTAATAATGGTTAAAGTGGGTTGTGGACACAACTATTTAATATTGTTATCTGCACTTGTAGATGTTTATAATAAGATGTTTAATGACTTAAAAAGTGTTAAAAAAGAGTGAGCTATGGGCTTCTCCAAGTGGGAGAATGGGTGACACAATAGGTGTCTCTTAGTTTCCGGTCATTTATTACATTTAATGTAATATTTATCTTTCTTGTATAGGTGTCGATGTTGGAGGAAAGGTATTGGAAGCTAAACCAATTTATTTTCAAGTTTTGTAGAGGCATTCCAAGGGTTGTGGTTGTGAGGAATTAAGAGTCTTCATTGGGAACCTTTACTGGTGGTTTTGGAGCTCTTTCCATTCTATAAATATGATAGTTTAGATGTCTCATTGTGCATTTAACAATTGAATTTAAATTTCTCCCTAGAAACAAAGGATGAATGAGAGATAAGGAGGTTGTTCACATGTTCATAGGTGCTTCTATGGTGGAGGTAAAGATGAGAATGGAAGTAATTGTACTGTAAGCACTTTTATTGTTGTTAATACAAGTTTTTCCTCTCTTCTTACATTGTATTTTTTTCATGCAAGGATTTCTCCATGTGAATCATGTGTTATGTGTGGATGTTATGTTGGTGATGTCTTATCACTTCTATATTATGTTGATATTTATCATTATTTATTTCTTTTATAAAGTTTACATAATACAGGTTTATTAAGCATGGTTAAAAAGTTGATTTGTGGCACCATAAAGAAGAAGGATATGATCATGGATTTTCCAAATTTAAGTCAACTTAATTTTTAGATTTACACATGAGTTTATATTTTCATGTTGCTACTATTCAATCCTTGAGTCTCTTCCTTAGATTAATTTATTGGATTGAGATTGATCTTCACAATCTTTGTTAATGAAGCTATTTATTTTTCAACGTGTCCGCCTTATAGAAATGGATTAAATAATTTTGATTAGTTTTCAAGATTGAGATTACAAATGTCACCAAGTAGCAATCATTTTTTAGATTTATCCCCATTAGAGTTAGAGATGTACATCATAATGACGCAAAACCTAGTTGTAACCACATAATGAAATATAATAAAAAAAATTATGTCACAACTTGCAGTAATGTTATTTTATATAAATATATAAGAGGCATAATTTAGTGTATTTGACTCACAAATGTGTTGAATGTGGATTTTTTTTTAGATTATTTAAAGTGTAAGATGTTAGAAATTATTAGAGATGTGAGTATGTGAAGGGAGACTCTTTATAATTGAGAAATAAGTTCCTAAGCATTTCTTAGACAAGGTAAGTGGTCCCTAAGCACTATTTCTCACTTGATTTTGATATTAATAAACAACTACTATGTCCTATTAATTTCTAGCTGAATATTCTTCATTTTAACTATAGAACAATCTATCTTATAATTTCACTTCATGTTCAACAAGTTATGGCTGCATAATACCTTCAATAGATAAGATAGTGACAAGAATTTACATAATACAAAATGAAATAGAAAAATATTACCACATGAAGACATCATTTATCACCTTCAATATGTTTAACCCTCTATAAAAGAAATGCATATACTAATTAAATGTGGTATTAATTATACATGTGTGGTGGGGTCTTGCACTAAAATTCATCACCATGATTCTAAGTTAGATAATCCTAAATATTTTTAAAATATTAATATATTTAGAGCATGTCGAACTTATCCTCAAGCAACTCCACCATATTTTGAAATATTTTTGTTTAAAATTTTTTTGATAAAAATTTATATTTTAATAAATATCTTTATTTCAATAGAAAGCATTAATTATTTTTAGGTATAAAATAGTAATATATTATATAGACTATGTGTTTGAATTTAATATTGATAATATTTTAAAAAATTAATAACCAATATAATATTCAATAAAATATTATTAAATAATTTTTTATGTATTTAATATTAAATATAATAATATAAATCAAATTCTTTTTATAAAAATCTATTTGTAGAAAAACTTATGTGTTATAGTAAATAATTAATTTAAAAAAATGTTATAAATAATTTTTTTTAAATTAAAAAAATATATATAAATTGAATATGCATGCAAAATGCCACAACTGATTATTTTACATCATCCTTGCATTCTTGACTACTTGTTGAATGTAATTGACACAATTTAAAAATGATAAAAAGTGTTGATATCAGTGGCCGTTAATATTGATATTTGAGACACATTAAAGAATTGTCATAAGATAGAATTGGGGATATAACAACTAAATCCATGATAAATCAACCATTATTATCTATATTAATATTGCTTGCCTCTAATATATTGATACTACCTTTGGAGGCTCCATCAAAGTTTAAATTTACCCAATTCCTTTAAGAAGTGATTCATATTTTTTAATCCAATTTTATCTAAATAATGATTTGTCCTTTCTAATAATAACTTATTAGTAAGAATAATTATTCTATACCCACCGCATTTACTTTAATAATCAACACATTGTCTTTTAAGGTTTGGATGAAGTTTTTTGAGTAAGAGGAAAGGCATTTTTTGATTATTTTTAGCTAGAAATTTTAACACCCCAAGTTGTGAATATATACATTAAATAATAAAAAGAGGATAATTTTCAAATTAAAATATTGACGTTCACATTCCACATTGCACACTACCACATGCATAATATTTCATGATCTAACACAAAGGTACACATAACACCTATCACTAATGCATGAATAATCATTACACAAATGAAAGATTTTATAAGAACTGGTAAAATAAAACACAACCACGTGAGAGAGTGAAACTTCCTCCATAATGAAGATTATACAATATTATATTATGATTTTATTCTCTTATTAAAATGAGGAAGAGAATGCCAATGAAATTCATTGCATTACTTATTCCAAGATGTCACAAATCAACATGAAATGCCTAAATATACTTATACAATAGGTAGATCCATTGAGAAGTATAAGGTCTCCACCAATAAAGTTATCAATTAAACATTTCACTTGAGGATATGCACTCCAACATAGAGTAATTCATATTTTATAGATTATGAGGAATTTTTAAAAGTCAGATAGTAAAAATTCCTAGTGTGGACACCTCAACTTCCCTATCTTCCAAAGTTAATTCTACACATAAGTTCATCCTAGCCAATTCACTCTATTATCAAATGATTAAAATTAGTTTATTAATCTACTTAATTAAAACACTATAGTACCATCATATTCTAATAGTTAATCAACTCACAATACTGGTTCCCACTTTTTGGTACATCCTGATTTTTGCTGAAATCATATATTTTTTAGAAAATATAATGATTTAAGCTTTAAGAGGTCCCAGATGAGTTAATTAATTGAAGAGACTTAGATCAAAGGCCCTTAGATCAAAATTTCTTGGATAAAACCTCTCTTCTAAATCATACTTGCAATGGAGTCCCCTTTGCATCTATCAAATGTTCATAAAAAACCAATTTTACATTAGCTTTTGGGGGGTCAAATGAATTCATTTAGAAGTTTTGTTTTTTTAAGTATTTAGTCCTTATTATAAGCTTTCCAAACAATATAATTTTTAATATATTTAATTTTATTAATATATTTTAATTTTATTTCTTATGAATGTGGGTTTTCACCGAACATGAACTTCTTTGTTCAATGCATTGGGAAAAATAGTAAACTAATTCAAAAAAAGTTTGAAAAATATCTATGCCCTAGGTATTGATCTCTTATTTCTAAAAAATAAAATAAAATTGAATTGTGATATATATAGAACAAGTTATGTGTTCAAATATACACCTATATCTAAATTATAATTAGTCAAACTTCAAAACTAAAAAAACTAAAAAATATTCAACATATCACTATCAAACCAACTACATGCCCTAGGTATTGATATTACAAACCAAAATTCAAAAGAATTAAGTTTTAATCATTTATAGAAAAAAATTATGTGTTTCAGGATGCACATCACTCTTAAAAAATATTGTTTTCTATAAAAAAATACTTTTTGAGGGAGATGGAAAAATCAATAAAATTTTATTCAAAAAAAATTGAAAAAAATATATTTAGAATCTACAAACAAGATTTTACAAATCACTAGTTTACATCATCTTCAAATTCTTAGTGGTTTAAAAGTTTTAGGTGTCAAAAAGTGAAGGTTTATTTTTCAAAATGTTCATCTAAGTGTCAAAGTTGGTCAAAAAGTGGGAACCAATGAGTTCAATGTTGATGTTGATGTCATATTCTGATAGTTAATCAATTAACTAATTAATTCTCTTATTTATCCACTAGCATCACTTCCTATTAATTAATTAGTGAATTATGAAATAAGTTGTATGCATGAATAGTTGATTAATAATGTAAATAGTTACTAATTATTCTCTCAACATCTCATTCTCAAAATCATAATATAGGAAAGTATAATAATTAATAATTGATGTGTGGATAATCATAATAATTAGAAATATATATCAAATGTAGAGATACGTGCACATAAGATAAGACAATAAGCATAAGAAAGTGTATGAGTACAACTAGATATATAGGATTAACTTTATAGAATATACATAATTTATCATCATGTAAATATAACTTAATAAGACATATCTCTAATTGAAAATAAAACTAAATAGAAAATAATAAAGAGATGCCAATTTCATTGTTACAATCACATTACGGATTATATTCATTTTGCAGGCCTTCTTTATGTCAACCTATTATTTGTACAAAATATTTATCAAATCTTAATGTGCACATTTTTTTTATCATACACATATATATTTCTTACATGAATACAACTAGATAAACAAGCTAAACTTTATACAAGATTACACAACTTATCATTATATACATAACCTAAGACATATTTTTAAATGAAAAAAAAATTATCTAAATAATAATATATAAATACTAATTTCAATATTGAACCCACATTAATCATTATATTCATTATACAAGCCTTATTTATGTCAACATATTATTTTCATAATATATTTCTCAAATTTTAATGTACACATTTTGTTTCCTATATTTTCTCCTCTAAAACATGTTCATATTGATCATAATTTTTTTAAGAATCAATAATATAAGATTATCTCTTAAAGAAACCATCACATAGACTCCAATGCACTTTTGTTAATGTACACATTGTGTTTTCTCTATTTTATTGCCAAACACGTGCACATTATTCTTATTCACTTAAGAATCAATAATTAGCTGATAGAATATATTTTGTGTGGGGTCATGACATGAAACCTGTCTCACATCGCCAAACTCCTCTGCTGTCTGGTAAACTGCATCAGAAAACAAGTTTGGAAAACATGTCTTAGAAAAATGTATTGTTCACAGCCACTCACATCTAATTTGTTAATGATGAAAAATATCATTGATTTGAATGCATTAAAGTTAGCAGATTTGATTTACCCTTTCAAAAGGTTTGCCCATTAATGTGTACATTGTTGCTTATGTGCATGCTTTATCTGTCACCGCCATTGATCACCACCCAACTTGTCGATAAATATTAGTGGCAATATGATCTATCTTTGAAGTGGCTTTGTTGGTTATGTTCCAACCCGTGGGATGGTGGGAGCATTTTAATGCACCTATATTGCCTTTTTAAATGTCTTCTCTGCTCTTACAACTAGGCAGTCTTAGTTGGCACCATTTGTAGACTTCCACAATGTTAGCACTGGACATGCAGGGTCTTTTGCATTTGATGTGGATTTTCATCAAGGCTAATTATCCTACATTCATTCTTCGAGCTCTGGCTAATGTTTGCATTGTGTTGTTCCTTATTCAGTCATTGGATACAATGATTTTGTGGCTAGGTTGTTTGTTGAATTAGTAAACAGTGATCTGGAGTGTGGCGGAAAGTTAGAGGACTGTTTGATGCAGCTTATGTAGATTCTAATGTTTTCTAATTTGTACTAGCAATATTTGTGGTTTCAATTCCTTCGAATAAGTTTGACTTGTAATGGGGGTACCTAGTTGATTCTAATGACACTATTTTGTAGTATGCATGGTCTTTATGATAGTTATTTATTCTACTGACAAATTTTATTATCTATGTTAGTAAATAATGTTAACAAGGAAACCCACATACCTAGCACACATGGGTAGGAGGCATCATGCGTATTAGTCTTTTTACCAATTACTCTATTTCTCAATGACTTATGAGCTACCGTTGTGTCACAATGCTAACCAATGGTCATTCAGGAGCCGTTACTACCTTTATTTTTGTTGTTACATTGTTTTGTAAGCGCGTGAGGATTTTCTTGGCCAATATGGTGTGGGAAACAATTACGAACAGGTACCTTGGTGAGTGAGTGTTTGTCTACATTAGATACGAAGAAGAAGAGGCCATAGATGCAAAACAAGATTTTGGCAGAAATCTTGAAACAAAGGAGCTCCATTTAGAGGAGCTTCGTTGGGAAGAGTGAATATATGTAAGCTAGTAAATAGATGGCATTTATGAAGCTTCGTTGAAATAACCTGGAAAAGAATGAACATGTTCCTGCAAATGATTAGAAGAAATGAGGAAAATGTTTAGACGTCGGCATTAAATTATTACATGGTAATTAATTCCCAAGGTCGTGAAAACACGATACCAAGTGGCAATCCTAGAGTTAGGGGGAAATTTGTTTTAGAGGTGAACATGATGTAGAACTCTATCATTTTGAGGTAAATGTATTGGTTTAGTTTATCATATAAAACTGATGCAAAACCCCACTAGTCACAAAATGAAATATAAGAAATTTATTTTATGGTTGACAACTGCAGCGACAATCTTTTAATCAAATTGATCAGACAATATTTATAAGATGCTTGAAATTGCTTAAGAGAGTGAAGTATGTGAATAAATATTGGAATGATTATTTATCACTACATTTTTTTCTTAGCGAATTTTTTTCCTTATTGGATTACTTAAATAAGAGAGAATCAAATAGTTGTTAATGATAATAAAAACTAAATATCTTTGCAATTTTTTTGTTTTGTTTGATAATTGTATAGGAGAAACTATTTATATTAGTGTTAACAAAATTACAAAGTTTATCACTTTTACATTAAAAAATAACAAAGTTCTTCATACTGTTGGATAGTGTAAATAGAGAAGGAAGGGTTGTCGAAATATTGCAGGAAGATATACGTTAAATTATAAAAAAGCCAAGAATAATCCAAAATTTAGGAACAGAGGCAACCAAATTTTCAAAAAACCAATAAAAACAGCATACTCTACACCATAGGAGCCAAGAGCCAAAAAAATGACCATCTTTTATTTGGCTTCAACAAAGTTGCTATTTAATACTATATATACAAAATAGAAGAGCTAGTCCAAAATTTCTTCCATATCAATTGCCTTCACCATTAAGAGGAAGTCATGCCCAATGGTAGCCTAGTGTTGATGGAATTGAAGAGCCTAGTCATCCATATTCATTATTAAAGGTTTCCAAGGGACAACTGCACCAGTGTTGAATAGCTTGGGGACGTCCTTTGGTCATAGTATCCCAACCCCAAGTTTTTCCCATACCACTATGTCAATGTTATTGACAAAGATATCTGACTTGAAGACCTCTCATAGAAAAAGAAGGATACCAACTTTTGTGCCTCCTAAGTCTAGCAATGAGGCAAGGAATCTTGAGGAGATATTGGAATTGACCAAGTACTGATCCTTATTTGTCAAAAATTCCATGTCGAACAACAATTTAAGTGCTTCAATCACTAGTTAATAAATGCGAGGAATTGCATAGCCTTTGGTTATTATCTTTAATTGCATGTTTGATATCAATCAAAGGAATACCATACGTCTTTTGTCTTTGCACAATCTTCTCAGGGAATCCATCTCTCTAAGCTTCAAGCAATGTTGCCTCAAGCACCAATATTTTTGAGTGATGAAATTCCTTGTCTAAGGAGGTAAATAGATTCATCTTAGGAGAAAAGCACAAAATTGTGTCATGTTTTAGGCCAACTTATCATCACAAGTGAATTTAAGTAATTTTCTAACTAAAATTTAATTTTAGTTAAACATATGGTCTATAGAGATTCACTATAACTATCTTATATATGGGCCACAACTTTTTCAATTGGAATTGTCCACTAAATGTATATTTTATACCATTTTGGGTCTAATTATCAAATTTTTAATTTTGTTTGATAAACTTGATGTTTCAACAACTCCTACTCTTATAAATAATGTTTCTTTTGAAATGTAAAAATACCGTTTTATGGATATATGAGTGAATTTTCAAAAATATATATCTTTAAATATTTTAATTAATTTTTATATTTTATATTTAGCTTTTATTGTAAGTAGGTCATCAACACTAAAATATAAAATTGAGTACCTTGTAAAGGAAAAATACTAAAATTTATCTAAAATTAAAAAAATAAATAAATGCACTAGAAAAAAGGGTTTATCTGAAGATGGTATAATTATTTTCTAATTTGGATAAATAATTAAGAAAAAAGTGATGTTAAATGGAAATAGTTATATTTTAGTACACACAACTTTTCAATTTTATTGAAAAATATATATATACATAAAAAATAATTAAAAATATATTTTTTACTAAACTTTCAAGTTATGAATATACACAATAAAAAATGAAAAAAAAGGTAAAATTTACTATATAAAGTGTGGCACCTTATGTAACTTCAATTTAGCATTTTATCAGCAACTAAATTATAATGTTCACTTTATAAGAAAGTATATTCAAATATTTTTTAAATTTTTTCAATAAATTACAAACATAAAATACACAAAAAAATATATTTTATTAGTTTACATCATTTCAAAATACAAAACATATATTTCACTTTCTACTGATTCAATTTAAAAATTTGAAGCATTGACCATTTCCTTTCTAAAAATGTGACACAAGTTTATGTTTTTACCCTTACACATGCTGCCAACCAATGATTTATTAATCGTTTTGTCCCTCGAAAGAAAACATTATGTCCTTGGGAAACCATAACCTACCATCCATGAGGCAACATTAGACACCAAAGTACTGAGGCATCTCCAACTTGAGAAAGAATAAATTTCTCTTAATGGAACACTAAGCAGATATGATATTTCACCTTGATCTGTACATTTCAAATTAAGATGTCCGCTCACCAGATTATCTATCCTATATGTCGCCTCTTTGGTGAGTTTGTCTTCCTCTTTATTGCGTTTTCTATAAATATGATTTACAGTGAAGTTTTTTTTGTTTGAAATGATCTTTACATTGACAAATCCAAGAGTGCTTTCAATTTCCAATTTTTAGAAGATCCCATCCTAATTGCATTTATAGCAATTACAGAGTCCCCTTCGATAACCACATTCTGAATTCTCAGATCCCTGGATAAGTTCAATCCCGATTGAAGATATTTTATCTTTGTGATTAAAACTTTATTATATTTAGAGAACTTATTTTGGAGCTTTTAAAAAACCAGTTCCACTATTATGCTGCTGACTTTTTCAAACGATAATTTGTTAATACTAATTATCTCTAACAAAATCAGAAACTCTTGTTCAGGGTATTTATTTGATATATTTTCTATCTGAGCAACATTATCCATTTCATCTAAATAATTAACGATGGGAAGCCGTCCCTTTCCAATAATGCTACATACAATTACAAAATCCGAATCTTAGTTACTCGACTTGCAGAAACTGAACAAGAAAATTTGATAATGAACATAATTTGAATTCAAATATTGAGTCACTGTCTTCTTTTCGTAGTGATCGGGGCTTCTTAATTAATTATCCATATATTTTCTTCATTTTTTCTCCAAAATGTTAATCTGCGCTTTCTCTCCGTTCTCCGCTCAACCTCAATTCACAGCTGTGTTTCATAATTGGAGATAGTTCATATTTTTCCTTATAAGATAAGATCAATGTCCACGTCAAATACGAAAAGTCAGTAGCCAAATAATTTATTTTCAACTCACTTGTTTTCTTCCCCACGACTCGACTTTATTTCAGAGCCCACATTGTTGATATACCAGTCATTTTAGGGAGTCAACGGGGCAATAAATGCAATCAAGTCAACACAATGAGCTGCAGGAATATAAAAATATCTTGCTATAGGATATCCCAAAAAAGGTTTCAACAAAGTCTGAACATCCATGAAATAACAAAAGTAAAGGCATTTAAAAGTTTATCATAACATCCAAATTATGAGCATATTTTAAGCTCATCACATAATCATGAATAAGAGTCCACCACCGATGGCAGATCTTGCCTCTGCAGAAGGATGCCAAACATCTTCATCCGGATCATTATCCTCCCTAGATTCTACATCTCCCTGCGAAACCCTCGACCCACCTCCACCTCCTCGCGCGCACTTCCTCGTTTAAAATCCCACATCCAAAATAGAGCAGTTTTTGATGTCAGGAAGACAACCATGACAAATATCATAGAGGGTCTTAGGAGACTCAATGAAAAATCTCAATCCGTCAATGTCTCCCCTTTGAATCCCCATGCTTCCCCTTCCATTTCGATTTGTGGCAAGGGTAAGGATAAAGTGCATGTTCTTGAAGTTGACACTCAGGCCACTTTGGGACCATCAAATCACACTCACAACAGGGGTAAAGATAAGTAGGTGAATGCCAACATTATGGAGGATTTAGTTGTGATTAATAGGAATTTTCTTGATAAGAATGTTAAGATAGCTTTAATGTTGAACAATATTGTGTAGTCTCTAGGTCGTTTGATCATGTTTATGTTGTTATGTTGCTATTGGCCCGCTATGGCTTGGTGTCTTGTTTGTCCTTGATGACTAGTTTTTTTTGTTTGGGTTTTGGATCTCTGAAAAGCCTATTTTACTCTAATATATATATATATATATATTTTTATCATTATACCATGGAAATAGACATCCCAAACCTCTGAGTGGATGTATTTATTACCATATCCAATATAGAAACACAATCATATCTCTTAGTATTAATTGATACCCTTCATGGGAGGGAACTGTGTTTGAAAGCTAAATTATTTTATTCCTTGGGCTTGATTCATCATGATGATGGATCATAGAGTGTGATTAAGAACTTTGATGCAGAAATTTTTGAACACAATTGATTCCAGAAACTACATTCTCTTTATATGATGGATTGTGGAAATCTCTTAGTATTGATCGATACCCTTCATGGGAGGGAACTATGTTTGAAAGCTAAATTATTTGATTCCTTTGGCTCTATTCATCTTGATGATGGATCATTGAGTGTGATTCAAAAAGTTGATGCAAAAAATCTTGAACATAATTGATTCTAAAAACAACATTTTCTTCATATGATGGATTATGGAAATCTATCAGCATTCATTGATACCATTCATTGGAGGGAACTATGCTTTATACCAACATAGATAAATCTTAATTCTATCAATATATGAACTCTAAAACTATAATCAAGTCATTATATATCCATCCTCGTATCTCAAAGAAACATACCAATGCAAAAATAACTAGAAATAAGGCTAATTAACAAAGTATACATTAGCACTGAAATAATCTTGTAAATAAAGACAATGCACATTTGAGTCATCCCACTGCAAGAAAATGGGTAGTTAATCCATAGCCTATGTAACTTGTATATCCAAATCCAATGAAACATGTAAATTCATCATCACATAAGTAATCAACAAAATAGTTGTACATCCAAATCCAATGAAACATGTAAATTCATCATCACATAAGTAATCAACAAAATAAGATATGATCAAGGTACTTCACATAGAAGATGTGGCTAACTCCTATATCACATAGTGTCAAGGAAACATACACTTATCTACAAATCATGCAACCAAATACGTTGCAATACCTCACTCACCATCAGTCTCCATAGCCCTCCCAAGTTCTTCACAGTCAACCATGTGCATAAAAACATCCAAGAAGAAAAAACAAGACAAAAGCGATAACCTACAAATCAAACCATATCTGTGTCCCACCTAACATATACCAAACTATGTAATATAAGATCTCCTTCACCATTCCTAAACTGAAAAGGTATCAACATCTAACACTGAATCAAATGAAACATGGCATCAATAGATGTAAACCTCTCATACCAAAGGTAGATAAAATAAACCATCCTTTCCCACAACAAAGGGAATAACTCCCAAAGCCACAAACCATTTCTTGTACTTCTCAAAAATTCCAAATAAGTCCTCAAAACTATATCCATAGCCTAAGACCAACAACAAGGAGAATAATAGAAATCCATGAAAACATACACCTTCTTCTCAAAAGTCCTTAGAACTTATATATTAAAAGACTTACTCACATGAGAAATAGGATAGAAAATAAAAAATGCATCTAATGTTATAGTTTTTGGCTTTCAATGAACAAGTTTACAAAATATTCCTCAATCTAGTTAAATTTAGGTTGAAATTTGGTAGTACTTAATTTTAAGATGTAAAAAAAATAAAACTTCAATTTAATAATAGATAATTTTTCAATATCATACATTATATAAGGTGTATTTAATAATGTAAAATAGAGAAATGTAATAGTTAATTTAAATCATTAAAAACTTGTTTTAGCTCTCATTTTACATAAGAAACCATCAAAAAGATTTATCAAGTTGAACTTTGATAGTGAATTATTAGAGAATATAGGCCTGTATGACATTGGATAACTCTTAAGACATGTACACATTTGAAAATTTGGAATTTTCTAACCCTTAAACACCCAATACTAGTAGAACTACCACTTCAATGAAAACAATGAGAGGGTAGGTAGAGGGCTAACTACGTAGCTACAAATATTTAATGCAAGCTAAAACTATTAAATAATAAATGCCTATTTTACACCTAAGCATGAGTAAATAATATTTAACTCAACACTCCCTCACCCTTAAGTGCAACTTAGGAAGAAAAATTATTATGCAAAATAAAATATGATATGATGATGCAATAGGGTCTCGACTGCAAGGCCATGTTAGGTACCCATGTGCAACTAATCATGCAACTAATCTCTTCAAAATAGAGAAAAGGAGAAAACCCTGTGGGAAACAAGTCCTCTCTAAAAAATAGATAATGCAAGAGAAGATAAGTGATTTGATGAGTGATGAATGGAGGTCTCAACACTAATACCCCACCAAGAACTACATCCATCACAAGAATCAAATCAATGGCACCCACATAGGAGGGAAGGAGAGAGACTATGTATCCCTTCCATAATCAATAACTATCTACAAAAATGGTAAGTGTTTGAAGGAAAAATATGATATAATGCTTACAAACCACTTGTCTCACTTTTAGGAAGGAATTAAACCATGTATAAATGCAGGAACATTAGGAAATATGTAGCCAAATGATAATATATGTAGTCTCAAATATCACAAGAAAATGGTAATTAAAACCCATGAACAAACAAGAGAAATATTGATCCAATTAAATTAGAGTGAAATATGGACCGAACTGGGTGGCACAAAATGAAATGGTGAAAAGATATGTCACCAATCTAAATGCTCCTAGGACCTCAACAAGGCTAGTGAAGGGCCTCAGACTAAAATGAAGAGAAAATCAAAAGGCTTTGATACCATGTTAGAGAAAAGATCTTGAGACGGGATCACAACAACTACAACTCTCACAACAAAGAGAGAAATAATAAATATTTTACTAGGAAATCGATAAATGATATTGCTAATTTGATTTACAAATGTACAATAGCGTTTCTTATAAAGGTAAAGAAAAGATACGATGCAAAACAACATGAGGAAATGTTTATCAATAGTATAGAGGGTTGTTAAAGAACCAAATACCCATCTACAAATAGTAAACATAAACTAAAACAACTAAATACTAAATGCTTTGGTTAGAATAAAGTATGACTAAATAATAAAATTCACTCAAACACTTCCCCTTAATTGTAACTTAGGAAGAAGAATTATTATAAAAAATGTAACATGATATGATGATGGAGTATGGGTCTCATCTACAAAGCCATGTTAGGTACCCATGTATAACTAATCATGTAACTAGTCTCTTACAAATGGAAAAGAAGAGAAAACCTTGTGGGAAAAAAGTCATATTCAGAAAAGAAATAATGCAACAGAAAATAAGTGATAGGATGAGTGATGAATTGAGGCCTTAACATTGTGTTATAAAAAAGATCTTGGTCTAGGATCATGATAGCTACAACCTCCACAGTAGAGATAAATAATAAATATTTCATCAGGAAAGATAAATGATATTGCTGAGATGATTTACAATTGTACAATAGCCTTTCTTAAATAGGTAATAGATCATGTGGCAGTTACAACCACCCTTGATACAAAATTAAATGCGTGATATAATATGAAACTGTTATTAATAATGAGCTATGAGTCATCTCTATCTAGAATGACACCTAAGATAACTAACTTGATCCTATGCCACTTTTATTAATCAAAACAATAAATTTATTGATCATATTCAACCACATAAATTAAACCATATTTGAACATAGTTACTAGGAACATATATATGATTAACTCCATCAGTAGTCTATAAACAATTATGATTGTGAAGAGAATGTTGTTTCTGGAATCGATTGTGTTCAATATTTTCGGCATCAATATTTTGAAATACAATTTGTGATCCATCATTAGGATGAAGAGAGCCAAAGGAATCAGATAATTTATATTTAAAACATAGTACCCTCCCATGAATGGTATCAAACAATGTTAAGATATTTCCACATTCCATCATATGAAAAGAATGTTATTTATGAAATTGTTTATGTTCAAGATTTTTTTCATCAACGTTTTGAATCGAGTAAAAGCACAAAACTGTGTCACGTTTCAGGCTAACTTATCAACACAAGTGAATTTAAGTAATTCTAACTAAAAAATAATTTTAGTCAAACATATTGTCTATATAGATTCATTATAGCTAATTTATATATGGGCCACAACTTTTCCAATTGGAAGTGTCTACTAAATGTATATTTTATACTACTTTTGGTGTAATTACAAAAAAATAAAACTCGATGTTTCAAAAACTCCTACTCTTATAAATAATGTTTTTTTTGAAATGTAAAAATACCCTTTTATAGATTTATAAGTGAATTTTCCAAAATATATATCTTGTAATATTTTAGTTAGTTTTTATATTTTATATTTAATTTTTATTGAAAGTAGGTCATCAGTACTTAAATACAAGGTTGATTATCTTGTCAAGGAAAAATACTAAAATTTAATTAAAAAAATTGAAAAAAATATGATGCAGCAGAGAAAAGAATCAATGTCAAGATGATATAATTCTTTTCTAATTTGGATAAATAATTAAGAAAAACGGTGGTGGGAATTAGAAAGAGTTATATTTCAGCACACACAACTTTTTAAAATTATTAAATTATATGTATTTATAAAAAATAATAAAAAATATATCAATGCACTAAAGTTTTAAGTTATAAATATAAAAAAGAAAAAATCAAGAAAAAATGTAAAATGTACTAAATAATGTGTGGTGGCTTGTGTAACTTCAATTTCAACAATTTTTCAACAACTAAATTATAGTGTCTACTTTATAAAAAACTATATTCAAATAATTTTTGAATTTTTTATTAAAATTAAAAACATAAAATAGACATAAGAATATAAATTTTATTAGTTTACATCATTCAAAATTCAAAAATATATTTCACTTTCTATTGATTTAATTTGAAAATTTGAATCAGCATTGACCATTTCCTTTGTAAAAGTGTGACACAACTTTGTACTTTTACCTAATCACACTACATGATCCATCATCAAGATGGAGATAAAAAAATGAATCAAATAATTTAGGTTTCAAACATAGTTTTCTCCCATGAAGGGCATCTATCAATACTAAGGGATGTCAATAATCCATTAGAATTAATTATGTTCAAGACTGTTTGCATCAACATTTGAATTACACTCTGTGATGCATCATCAAGACAAAGATAGAAAAAGAAATCAAATAATTTCGTTCAAAGATGATTCCCTCCCATGAAGGGTATCAATCAATGCTAAGAGATTTCCACAACCTATCATATGAAGAGAATGTTGTTTCTAGAATTAGATTATGTTCAAGAATTTTTGTATCAACATTTTTGAATCACTCCTCATGATCTATAATCAAGAAGAAGAGAGCCAAACGAATCAAATGATTTATCTTTCAAATCCTCTCATGGAGGGTATCAATAAATGCTAAGAGATTTCCACAATCCATGTTATGAAGAGAATAAGTTGTTTTTGAATTCAATTGTGTTCAAGATTTTTTGCATCATTGTTTCAAATCACACTCTGTCATACATAATTAGGATGAAGAGAGTCAAAGGATTAAAATAATTTATTTTTCAACCACAACTCCCTCACTTGAAGGGTATCAATCAATGATAAGAGATTTCCACAATCCATCATTTGAAGAGAATGTTTTTCTTGGAATTGATTGTGTTAAAAAAAAATTACATCAATTTTTCGAATCACACTCTGTGATCCATCATCAAAATGAAAAGAGCCAAAGGAATCAAATAATCCACCCTTAAAATGCAATTCCCTCCTATGAAGGGTATCAATCAATGCTAAGAGATTTCTAAAATCCATCATATGAAGAATATATTATTTTGAAAATCAGTTGTCTTCAATATTTTTTGCATCAACATTTCAAATCACACTCTGTGATCCATCATCAAGACGAAGAGATCCAGAAGAATAAAATAATTTAGCTTTCAAACATAGTTCCCTCCCATGAAGGGTATCAATCAATGCTAAGATATTTTCACAATCCATAATATGAAGCAAATGCTTTTTTTTCTGGAATTGATGGTTCAAGATATTTTGCATTGATATTTTAAATCACACTCCATGAGCCAAAGGAATCAAATGGTTTAGCTTTCAAATACAATTCCCTCCCATAAATGGTATCAATCATTGCTAAGAGTTATGATTGTGTTTGGTAGGAAATATATGCACTTAGAGGTTTATGATGTATATTTCCATGATATTATGATGAAATTTTTAATTTTTGAGAAGAGTGATGTATATTTCTAACAATTAAAAGACCGTTTTCATTGAACAGTGTTGAGGGAAACGTAACGAACACTTTTCCTGTCATAGGTTTAAATTTTCATATCAAATCAATGATATTTGATTTTCTTCATATCTGGTAAAAATATAACAGTAACGAGTCTCTGTTTTGCACGGATTTCTAACGCTCATGGGGTTGACAACTTCAGCATTTACTCCGAGTGGGTTACTTCATTTTCATCATTAACAGAACCGTCCGAATTCCACTTCCATCAGTTGACAAACTTGTCATGTGGGCCCTGAAATAAAGTCGAGTAGTGAGGAGGAAAACGAGCGAGTTGATTTGTATGGACCACCAAACTAATTAGATTTTTTTGGCTACTGACATTTCGTAACGCCATCAGCTGGAAGGAAGTATTTGTCGTGCACATTGATGTTATCGTATAAGGAAAGAAAATATGGACTATCTCCAATTATCAAACAGGGACAAGGAGAGAAAGCCCCGATCACTACGAAAAGAAGACAGGGACTCAAGACTTTAAACGAGTGGACACTCGATTATAAAGTCATTCCGCCGGTGGGAACCGCAGATGATAGTGGACTTTTTCGTCTCTCTCACAATTTATATCTTACTCTCTTATTATTCTTCCACTTGTTTTATGTTGCGGGTTGTAATGAAGTGTAATATTATCTCTTAATAATTTATATGTGTACTTTTCAATAATAACAAAATATAAATCAGTAGACAACATTATTTATAAAGTCGTTTCACATTGAAATACAATAATTTTGGTATCTCATTCAACTTATTTGTTTTATATTTCTTATATTATTGTTTTCTTTTGTTTTATGTTTCTTACGGTAGTCTTGTTTTGTTTTGTTAATATCTCATTAGGGGTTTAGTTTTATTTAGATTAATATTTCATTAGTTTATTTTATTAGGGTTTTCTATTCCGCAGTTTACAACAGTTTTTGCCTCTTCTTTATATCTGCTTGTTTATTTTATTTTGAACAACACAGTTTTTACGGGAATACAAATTATATTCAGATTTTTCATTCTTTCCATTTTTTTTATCTGTTAATAGAGATTCCAGATTGTTATTTTCTACCTGGGCTATTAGTGGTATCAGAGCTTTGGAGTTTGGAGTATATTTTTATGTGAAGCATCTAAAGATTGCATCTTTCTACAGAATCAAAATACAGAAACAAAAATTGATCAGGTGAAATCAATTTATTAATTTTTACAAGAATTATATATGTTGTTATATTTGGTAAAGTTTGGCAAGAGATTTTGAGCAATCCTATAAATTTGCAAAGTGTGCAAATTCTATATACATTTATTTTCAATTTTCAATGCAGTCTATTGTTTCGTTGATTGGGGAAATATTAACCGGAAAATATACTTGGTTGGAATGTCATAGAAAAGTGGAAAATACATTAATTTTTAATGATTTATGGCATAAAATATGTGATGGAGATACCCGACCTACAGAACTAACAAATGTTAAGGAAAAAGAAATTTGGAATTATAAAAATTCAAAAGTATTGGCTTTGATAAGAGCTTCAGTTAATGGAGATGTATATCGTCATATACAAGGATGCAAATTTGTTTGGGAAGCCCTTGACAAGTTAAAAAAATTATTTGATTCTCATTCAGAATTAGAATTTATTCAGTTACAATTAAAATTGTTCAACCTTGAATTAAAAAATGGCGATGTTATGAGTTTGGCTTCTGAAATTAGAGCCACAAAACAAGATGTTAATGTTGCTGGTGGGAAAGTTGATATTTATCTCATTGCTTTTAATAAGGTACTCCTTCCAATACATTCTACTTATCTAGAGTCCCTTCAAACAATCAACCAATTGAAAACCATTACTTTTGATTTATTGGTTGAAAAGTTGGCTAAACGTGAAGAATATTTTGGAAGAAAAATAGATAATACTAATGAAAATGTTTGTTTTTCTCACCAAGAAAAACCTCTAAATAAAATCTCTTCAAGAAAGGTTATAATGATAGAGGCAAAGGTAGAGGTCAATGGAGGAAAAATGATAATCAAAATGATAGGAAACATTTATATTGTAAAAGATGTGGTAGAAAAGGAAGTCATGAAGCACATGAATGCAAGTTGTCATGGGATAAGAGAGAAAGTTTTAAAGAAAATACTTTTAAGAAAAAACATAAAACAAAAGTTTATAATGATGATAAACATTTAGATGATAAAATTCCAGGAGAAACCAAATTTGCTTGTGATAGTGATGGTGATCAATATGTGCTTTATGTTTCTGACTTTGCATCTAATTTCTCATGGTATGATTCTTGGATATTAGATACTAGAGCCACACAACATATGACATTCTGACATGATTACTTTGAGGAAATTCATGAAAGTGCATGTGGTCCAATTTATTTAGCTGATAAATCAAGTCTCAAACCTATTGGAAAAGGAACTATTTGATTTAAGTTGCCTAATCTTCCAGACTTTGTGCTTCATGATGTATTGTTTATTCCTCAATTGCAACGTAATTTTTTATCACTAGTATTGATTCGACAACAAGGCTACTCTATTTTGTTAAAAGATGGGAAAGTTATTGTTAGAAAGCAATCAAATAATTAAGTTGAATTCACTGGATGTGATGATGGCAAATTATTAAAACTAAATAGCACTTCTTTTTCTAAAATTTTTGCATATCTTACTGAAGAAGGTAATATTTATCATGTTCTTTTATGGCATGCAAGACTTGGGCATATTGGTTATGATAACATTCATATCCCGCAAAAGAATGGTGTTGATGGCTTACTTGTTTTGCCTAAAACAATTGAAAAATGTAAAGCATGTATTCTTGCCAAGCAACATAGAAATTCTTTTCCTTGCTCCACTTGGAGAGCACAAAGAAAATTGCAGCTTTATGTGGCCCTTTACCAGTAAATTCTGTGGGAGGATCTAAAGATTTCATTTGTTTATTGATGATTACAAACGCATGACTTCGATTTATTTATTGCAGCAAAAATTAGAAGCTTTTGAAATTTTTAAAAGGTCTTGTGTTATGATTGAAAAACAAGCTCAATCTCAAATGGGTACTCTTCGGATAGATAATGGTGGAGAATTTACTTCTCTAGTTTTTGAGGATTATCTACATTAAAATGGGATCGAACATCATCTTACTGTTCTAGGTACTCCTCAACAAAATAGTGTTTTTGAATGAATGAATAGAACTATCATGAATATGGTTCATGCAATGTTATATTTTAAAGGAATCAAATTATATTTTTGGGCTGAAGCAGCAAGAACTATAGTTTATCTTCATAATAGATCTCCATCATATGCATTACACCAATCTATTCCATATGAAGTGTGGTTTGGATATCCTCCTTCTGTTTGACATCTTCGCATTTTTGGTTCCACTTGTTATGCTTTAATTCCCAAGGACAAAAGAAGTAAGTTGCAGCATCACAGTATTAAGTGTATTATTTTTGGTTATTCAGAATCTTCCAAAGCATATAGGTTGTATGATGAAGTCAACAAAACTTTCTTTATTACATGTGATGTTGTATTTGTTGAAACCTCTAACATTGCTGAAAATGATGAATGTAAATTCAAAGAGCTTGATACAATTATAAATTGTTCTTCTTGGATAGAAAACTCTTTTACGATTCCACATATAGAATCTATATCTCCAAGTGATCTAATTCATATTGGTCCATCAATTAATGACCAAGAAGAAACCCATCATGATGAGCTTGAACTCTCCAAACCATTAACCACTAATACAACATCTAATAATGAAATGGTCACATCTTTTGTGCAACCAAAGTCTTCTCATAAGTGGGCAAAACAAGTCCAACAAACATTGAAAGATTTAAGACCTGATGAAATAGGTAAAATTGGTACACGAATATCTTACAAAGCAAGGCTCCAAGCTCAAACCAATAGTGCAGATAGATTGGAGACCATTGGTGAACTCAATCTCATTATTGAGTCTAAATCGTCATCCTATAACGAAGCCAAAAATAATACAGTACGGAGGAAAGCTATGCAAGATGAGTATGATGCTCTTTTGAAAAATGGCACATGGGAGTTGGTTGATCCTCCACTTGGTTGTAAACCTATTGGTTGCAAGTGGATTTTCAGGAATAAATATAAAGCAGATGGTACACTTGACAAACATAAAGCCCAACTTGTTGCCAAAGGTTATTCTCAAAAGAAGGGCATAGATTATGATGAAACTTTTGCACCTACAACAAAATGGACCACCATTCGTGCTTTGTTGGCCCTTGCAGCCCAATATGGGTGGGAAATTCACCAAATGGATGTTAAAACAACATTCTTAAATGGTGATGTCAAAGAATCAGTTTATATGACTCAACCAGATGGGTATGCAGTAAATGGAAAAGAACATCAGGTATGCAAGCTTGCCAAATCATTATATGGTTTGAAACAAGATCCTCAAGCCTAGTATGAAAAACTTATCGAGTATCTCTTAAAGTTGAATTTCCAACATTTTGAATTTGATGATGCCACACTTTTTGTTAAAAAACTTGATAATATTATTGTCTATCTTGTTGTTTATGTGGATGATTTATTTTATCACTGGTCCTGATGAGAATAATATTCAAAATGTGAAAGAACAACTGAAGCAAGGTTTTGATATGACTGATTTGGGCCATCTTCATTACTATTTGGGTATTGAGGTGACTCAAACACCTCATTTTATTTTTATCACCCAACAAAAATATATTGGTGAACTTTTGCATAAGTTTGGCATGGTTGATTGTAAGCCCCTTAGTACTCCTATGGAGCAAAATCTTAAGCTCTCTTTAGATGACCCTTTAGCATTGGTTGATGCAACTATCTATAGGAAACTTGTTGGTAGTTTGATTTATACTACAACTACCTGTCTGAATATTTCTTTTGCTATTGGAGTTCTTTCAAGGTTTATGCAACAACCTAGAGAAACTCATTGGTTAGATGCCAAACGCATTCTTCGCTATTTGCAAGTTACTCAACACTATGGGCTCAAATACTCCAAGACAAACCAATTTTCTTTGGTTGGCTATTCCGATTCCGATTATGCAAGTGATTCCATAGATGGAAAATCTACATCCGGGTATTTAATGTATCTTGGATCTGCTGTCATCTCTTGGAGATCTAAAAAGCAATTTGTTCTAGCTGTCTCTTCTTCTGAAGATGAATATATGACTGCCTTTGAAGCAACTCGGGAAACCTTATGGCTTCAAATAATTCTTGAAGATTTGCAGACACCACATATTTCATCAACTCCACTCTTCATTGACAATCAATCTGCTATCAAAATGGCTACAAATCTAGTATTTCATGATCGCACCAAGCACATCAATACAAAGATTCATTTGATTCGGCATCATGTGAAAGATGACAACATATACCTTAAATATTGCCCCACTGTAGATCAACCAACAAATATTCTTACCAAGGCTTTGGACAAAGAAAAGTTTGAGAAGTTCAGAGAAATGCTCAGCTTAACCCCTTTAGATTAAGGGGGGGATGTTAATATCTAATCAGGGGTTTAGTTTAATTTAGATTAAATTTTCATTAGTTTATTTTATTAGGTTTCTCTATTCTGGTAGTTTTGTATAACAGTTTACAACTGTTTTTGCCTCCTCTTTATATCTGCTTGTTTATTTTATTTTGAACAACACAGTTTTTACTGGAATATAAATTATATTCAGATTGTCATTCTTTCCATTTTTTTTATCTTCTAACAGAGATTCTAGATTGTTATTTTCTGCCTGGGCTATCATGTTTAGACTTTTTAAAGGTTTTTTTTTTTTGATGAATAGGCCTTCTCTATTAATAAGAAATATTAAAGTACTACAAAGATTCATTGTCTATTTCCTTGGATATTCATGCCCAAGAAAGAAGATTCTTATATTGAGATCAAAAAGATTAATTTGGAATTATTGTGAAGTGATTTGTTAGCTTTAATTCTTTTTGAAGACAAAGATTGCCTACTTTGGCACCTAGCTCATAAATCTTGATGTATATGCTTTGTAATTCATTATTACATGGTATATTTTTTATCTAGGAGCTACCATTTGTTGGACTCTTGGCATTGACAAAACAGGTCAATCTAGAGAACTGACATATGTGCTAAGATTTGTCATTGATGTCCAATACTTACCGGTGAAGACAATAACTGGTGAAGTGGTATAGGAAGAGTCTTTTGTCTAGCTGAAAAGGCATCGTCTTCATCATAACTACATGCAAAAAATTGTTTATTACAAGCATTAGTTGTTTCATTTTCAATAGTATTAGTACTGCACACCTCATCCTCATTAACGTAGTCTCAGAAAAATGATAAGCATTTGTTGTTGTAGAGTGAGAGCAAGTGGTTGTAAGTTGTGAATGCTCATCAAACTTTGCATCTGTACTAAGAAAGACCTTGTTTGTTGTCAAATCATATAGCCTGTAAGCCTTCGATTCTTCACTATAACCCATAAACAAACACATATGAATCTTGGGTTCTAGCTTCTTTCCCTTTTCACCAAGAATATGTGCCTAGTCAATATACCCAAATACTTTAAAATAGCCAATGTGGGGATTTCTACCACTCCAAGCTTCAGGGGTGATATTTGTGAGGGCTTTGGTGGGGATCTATTCACAATATATGTAGTACAAGAAATAGCCAAACCACAAAATTTATTATGCAAACTTTTAAAATGCAACATACAATGAACCATTTCTAAAAGAGTTCTATTCATTCATTCAACCACCCCATTTTATTTAGGACTATAAGGAACTGATCTTTGCACCATAATACCATAATTTTCACATAATGACTTAAATGCATAATCACATTATTCACCCCCATTATCCCTCCTTAAGCATTTGATTCTTTTCCCACTTTGATTTTCAACTAATGCCTTCAATTTTTGAAAAATTTCAAATACTTCATTTTTCTTTTCAAGAAAATAGACCCATACTTTCCTATTGTAATCATCAATAAAAGTGAGAAGGTACTTGGAACCTGAAAGTGAAGGATAGCCTGGTTTACATAAATTACTATGAATGAGTTGTAATGGATTATTGGCTCTCCGTGCTTTTCCAAAAGGATCTCGATGATGTCTCCCTAACACACATCCTTCACAAACACCTTCAAAAGCTAAAATTTTTGTTAATCCTCTAACCATATCCATTCCAATCACGTTTTATATTTTTTTATAATTTATATGTCCAAGTCTAGCATGCCAAAGTTTTGACATATAATTAGTTTGAGAAATATAAGCATGAGGGAGTGTGTATTCATTATCAACAAGTCCCACAAATTTAAATAGACTTTTCTCATGATCAACACTTCCAATAGCAATTATATTACTTGTGTCTTTTCTATCTATAGCAATAACTTGATCAACAATGACAACAAACACATATCCAGCTTGAACTATTTTATATACTAAAATAAGATTCACCCCTAATCCTTCAACCAATAAAACATTTTTCAAAGACCCATTTGTTACATTAATAGTCCCTGTTCCTAAAACTGGAAGTTTCATTTTATTGCCAATAGTGATTTCTTGATCTAAATTCTTCCCTTCATAAAAACCAATAAACAAAGATCTATCCCCAGTCATGTGAGATGATGCCCATGAATCTAAAATCCATTCTTTGTTAGAATCTGAAGCAAATTATCCCTTGAACACCAGATTTACTTTTAGGTGTAGCAATTACCTACTTACTTGGTTTTTCTTGCCTTTTTAGGGAGATGGCTACGAAGCTATGTCTATCCTTCCTTCCATCCATAAAACTTTCTTGCTTGGTCTTGTATTGTTGCCTTTCATTGTCCCTCTTTTTCAAAAGAAATTTCTCCATGTGATTCTCACGTCCACAATACCTGCAAATAATGGGTTTTCTTCCAACTTATTTTTCTACACCATCATTGCTAGAAAAATGATTAGAACCTTCATCTTTTCAAAATTCATTATTTCCTTTCCAATTCTTCTTTCCATTTTTTTCTAGAAAATTTATCTTTAGCTGCATATGCATGATTTTTATTAATATATCCTTCTTTAATTAGCTGAACTTCTTCATCTAAAATAGACTTGCGAAATTGATCAAAAGTTTGTTGTTGAGTATTGGGATTGAGTTGAACAACCCTTTTCCTTGATTCCTTAAATACCTTGTATGGTTGGGGAAGCTTACTTTCTACCATTGTAATTAATTGAAAATCTATTTGGCATATTCAACACCTATTTTCTTTAGTTGGGCATTTAAAGAGGTAACTTCATTGAAGTAATCGAATATTTTTTCAAAATCAGATGGATCTAAGTTCACAATTTTTTCTTCTATACTAAACATGCTAGAAATATCTACATCTTTATAATCCTTTTCTAGATTATCCCATAGCTCAATTGGATTATCAATATCAACAAATCTTCTATTGAGATTGGGACTTAAAGCTTTACCAGTAATACCTCTAGCTTGTTCTAGCTTGTATTTCCAAAACTCTTTTTCTTTATTAGTTTGGGGTTCTCCAATTTCCTTATTCACTATCCTCCATAAAGCCTTTTCTCTCAAAGCATTCTTGACTACAATCTTCCAATCTGCAAAACCACTTCCATCAAATATTCACAATACCTCATTTATAGAGCCCATGTTAGCCACAAAAAGGTCTTCAAATAAATATTATTCCAGCAATATAACAGCCCTGTAAAAAAATCACTCTATTAATATATTTCTAGCTGAACCTTGGTCTGATACCATGTAAAAATAGGCCCAAAAAATAATATAAATATACTGTAACAGTTGTTAAAAATATGATAAAACAAGGCAAAAAAACAAGGCATATACAAAGATATGTATCTAAAAAACAGTAATAAATTAACTCAACTTGCTTACAAACATCCAATGCTATCTAATGAATTCTGAATGCACTGTTTTCTTGTGCATAGTACATATTTATAGATGCAATACATAATCTAGAAACTCCTCTTTTCCAAAATATTCTTCATCTTAAAAAGTTCTACTCAAAATCTGTATTGTTCTATAGAAGATTCTGGAAAGTCTCATTCTCCTATCATCTTTGGATTGTTCTAGACAATCTTAACTTCCTAACAAGCTCAAGACATAGTAAAGGGATTTTCGCCTCAGTCATTTTCTCTTATTCACCTACAAAGTATCTGGCAGTGATACTTGATGGTTCCCAAAAATGACCCAAAAACCTACCCTTGTTTTCAGTGAATACGTTTTTGTATCTCATTGATGTCTGCATTAAGAGAAGAAGCTTAGATTTCTTTCTAATAAAAATTAAGATTTTGAATACTGCTCTTGAAGTCAGAAATCTGTAGTTAAGGACATACCAAACATGGAGAATGCCACAAGTGACGAGGATGAGTCAATTCATCTGCCATTTCTCGTCCCAAGTCCTACAAATGGTCGTGCATTCTCAATACAAAAATTTCTTCAATTGAAAATTCTAAGTGCCACCTGAAATTATAATCTTTCATTTCTTTAGCTAGACACTTATTTTTGAGTCTTCACAGTTCATGATGAGCGCTCCATCCTGATCCCTCCCACACTCTGATGGTGTCTATCATCAATTCTCCTATGAAAAAACATACATTGTCCATAAAAATTTTCTTTTCTTCATTGTCCAACATGTCAATGCTTATTCTTAATCTCTTGTGTATGTCTTGAGGCAAGGTATTTTTAACTTTTTTCAATTCTAACTCCCAAAAATTTTGATCTTTGCCATGAACATGCCTACCCAGAACTTGAAAAGACAGCAGTAAGCTACCACACATGCCTACAAATAGATCAAGGAGCCCCTCATATCCGTTAAGTGGATAAGGTCGACAAAAAGCATATCACTGATCAATATCATCTAGAACAATTATGAAGCTCAAATTTTCACTCCTTCGGATTCGATCACTGAGAATACTCATGCCTTCCTTTATGCTATGAATGCTTCGATGATCTTCATCAAAAAGATCTTAGAGGATCTTCATTTTGCAAAGAAGTTAAATTGGTTTTTAGAGAGGCTTTGAGAACATCAAACAAAAAATAGGATCGATCATAATCTGAATGCTTTCTTTGCAAATGAAGCTCCTTAGAGAACTCTTCAATGAAAGTCATCTTTCAAGCTTTCCAAATGTAGAGGATGGCACAAGATCTCAAAAATAATTTTGCATGGAGCCGCAATCGGAGCTTCATAATTGTTCTGGATGATATTGATCACCAGGAATAGTTAGATGCGTTACTGATCAGTGATAAGTTGAATTAATCAGGCAATAGTATGGTAATTGTTATAACTCATGATATAGGAGTGCTCATAAACACTGGAATTATAGTTGGTTATAATTTGAAAGGAATGGATACAAATGACGCTAAAGAGTTGTTTAACTAGCATACTTTTAGTCATCCTTATCCATCCAGTGGATAGGAGGAGTTGGTTGATCTCTTCGTAGACGTCTGTGGTGGCTTACCACTATCTCTTCAAGTTCTGGGCAGGCATGTTCATGGTGAGGATCAAAACTTTTGGGAGTTAGAATTGAAAAGGTTAAAAAGTTGTTGCCTCAAGATATAGAGAAGAGATTAAGAATAAGCATGGACTAATTAGATAATGAAGAAAAACAAATTTTCATGGATATTGAATTTTTTTTCATAGGAGAATTGACAAAAGATTCCATTAGAGTGTGGGAGGGATTCGGATGGAGTGCTCAACATGCACTACGAAAACTCAAAAATAAATGTTTGGTTGAAGAAGTAAAAGGTTATAAATTCAAGGGACAATAGAGGATCCCTTCAAAGATTCCAGAGAAGAAATGTTAATATTGAGAATGCATGACCATTTGCGGGACTTGGGACAAGAAATGGTGGATAAGCTTGTTGGCATAGCGACTATATCCACGATGAGATCCCTCTCAACCAAAAGTATGTGCTTTTGGTGTGATGGAAAAATTTACGTGGTATCAAAGTGCAGGTCATCGGTTCGAGTCCCTCGAGCCCTAGACCCTTCATCCACGTAAGCTTGGCTTATCGACGTATTACATAGTAGGTACAAATCCTACATAGTACGTGGTTGTATCTGGCTCTATTGTGTGGGGGTGTGTTGGCATAGCAACTATATCCACGATGAGATCCCTCTCAACCAAAAGTACGTACTTTTGGTGTGATGGAAAAATTTACAAAGCTGAGTCATCCTTGTTGCTTGTGGCATTCTCAACATCTTCAGTCTTTAGTATGCTTTTGGCTCTAGAATAAAAAATTTCTACTGTTATTTTTGAAATTTTAAATTTTTCCTGCAATATAAATTTCAACTACTTCAGTGAATGCAGGAATCAAAGGGATTAAGAAACATTCTTATCCAACACAAAGTTAGGTGTTTTTCCATGAGGGGACTTATTAAGTACTTTTTTAGGGGTTTCGAATAATATGGTTGAGATTTCAACCGCTTTACTATGGATTGAGGTGAGGCTCTGGGGGAATACGCTCACAAAAATCCCTCCTTGGTTTCCTCTTCAAAACTTGGAATGTTTAAGCATCATTGGTGGAAGTCTAGAAAGATTGTGGCAGAATGATGTCCAGGTATGTCTTGAAGGTGACGTCTTGGTAATTGAGTAATTTTTATTTACAACTGGAAGTATAATTTTATTTTTTCTCTTTGTAATTTTTTAGGCGTCGTTCTAGTGTAAAGAGTTGTGGATATATAGAGAGATGGAGCTGAAGGAGTTGAATTTGGAGTTTCTACGCTGCCCAGAAGTAATTACAATTCATGAATATTGGAATCTAAGAAGGGTTTCAGGAATAGCTTATCTTATGAAGTTAATTGAATTGAACAATAGTAGTTGTTCTTTGCTAAAGGGGTTAACTTTTTCAAGACCCTGTAGTCTCGAAAAAATTGAAATTTCTAAATTTAGGCACCTGGTAAGTTTCGAAGGAATAAATATTTTGGAACTAATTGAATATTAGTGAATGTGAGAATCTAAGGGACTTAAGTTTTGATCGACCCAACTGTATTTAAAGATTTATAAATTATAAATGTTTGCATCTGATATGTTCTAGAGGAATGTCTAATCTAACGAATCTAGTAGAATTGAACATTGTCTTATGTGAGCTTGTGGAGGTCAATTTTTCTGAACTCAATTGATTCGGGTGGATATATGTTTCACCAAAATAGATAGTTCTAGATGCTCCATGTAGCACCTCTGTAGAGTCCTCCTCTAGCGGATGGTTTGGTCTATTTGGTCAAAAGTTGGTTGGGGGAATCCAACCCCTAACCTCACATCTCGTATTTTTTTCTCCTCCCTCTTGCCTCCCGAGATCCTTTTTTTTATATATAGAGCACGACTGTTGTGTGATGCAAAATTATCCACATAATGGATCGAACCACAAAAGTTGGTTTAGGATCGTGGAGATCAAACCACCAACCCCCTCCACTTCTCACACACTGCTCTCCACCAATGCATCCTCGAGGATAGAAAAATATATTGTAGCGGGTTTAATATTTCTTAAGTTTTTGGGGTGAGCTATGGAAATAGGGACTCAGGTTTAGTCGAGCCCACACACACCACCCTAGTATACATTATTTTAAAACCAATCCTGAAAAATTAAGAAAAGAATGTATAATGTTATTTTAAAGGGATTTTTGGAGATAATAATGTTAACCCATATTTTGGGGCATGTAAAATAGTATTTAAGGGGGTGATTTTTTTAAGAAGACATTGGAGATTGGAGAATATTGTGAGAGAATTTTTGGAGAGCTAAGCGAATTGGAGAGTTAACTTGTGATAGTGAATTGTTCATCTATGTGCATTGGGAGCTTGAAGTCAAGCTTGTTGTACTTTTTGGAGAATGACATTTGTAATTTATTATCATCTATAAAGTCACGAGGAGACTTTGTAACAATCTGAATACCTTGTAACATTTTTTTCTGGAGCATAATCAAGGATCAGTCACTCATTTAGAGAGGGACCCAGAGACATAGCCATTTGGTGAACTCTATTATCAACTCGTGTTTCCTTGTCTTCTCTTCTTTCTCTCTATTGTTATTTCATTGATTAATCATTGTGATGTTTATTTAATCATTTGAATTTCATTTTCAACTCCTTCAATTTAATCACTATAAAAGTTTACATCTCACATGCAACAATCATAGATCCTAACATCAGGTCAAGTGGTATTAGAGCTTGTTTGACTAGTGTTTGTAGAGGTGGATGTTAATGCGATGTAAGAGCCAATGAGGTGAAGTATAATCCTGAGATTGGTAAATGAAGGAACTTTCTACCAAAAATGTTAGAAATTGCAACTGAATGGGAATACCCCAAGCTCAATGAAAGAGATTTTCGGAAAGCCTTTTATGAAATGAAAACCATGGTGGAAGTACGCTACAAAGGGGAAATAATGGATGAGACATGAAAAAGGAGAGTCATCAAAGGACCGTGACGATCAAGAGGACAAAGGGAAGCAATCAAGAGGTTGTGATTTACCACCCAAAACTCCTCCATCTCCTTCTTCTCCTTCTTTCCCTTCTTCTTCTTCTATTTCTGTTAATCCTTTCAAGAGAACATCTAAGCCTCTTATAAAATTGAATGCCAAAAAGTTATATGGTTGGATCCAATAGGTAGAAGTGTACTGTAGGATTCAAGGCCTAGTAGATGATTCTTCAAGGATCTAGTTAGCTATGCTCCGATTGGGAGGAACAACTCTCACCTGGTGGGAGAGTAGGACTCGGGCAAAAATTGCTCACCACGGTAATGTTCATATGACTTGGATGGAATTTATTATTGTTCTCAAGAATAATTTATACCCTTTAGGTCATATGTAGTAGTTGAAAATGAATTGGCAAACCTTTAGGAAAGCTCAGGGTCAATCTGTCCAAGATTACACCCATGAGTTTAGGAAATGAAATTTTGCTTTGAATGTTCTATTGTATACTCAGGATACACTACTTAAGTACATAGGTGGTTTGAATTCTTACCTAATACATTCTATTTTGATGTTGAACCCTAGTAATTTGGATGAAGTTAGTGTTCAAACCACACATCTAGAGTCTAGGGGTAAGAATATTGACAGTGATAATTTTGTACAAAAGTCATCTAAAGTTCTAGAGATAGGAAAAAGGGAAGAAAATAAATGCCATTAAGAAGAAGGATGATTAGCTCACATTCTCTCATTGTGACATGAAAGGGCATGATGAAGATCACTATTGGCAGCTACATCTAGAATTGAAGCCAAAATAGGCTCGAAAACATAAAGGTAAGAAGGATGCAGCAAATGTTGTTATGGATCTCGATTCAGAGTCTGAAGATGAAACTAAGATAATATAAATGGGATTAAAAGGTAAATCTTATATTTCCAATGTTTCTATTGCTAACTGTGCTTCTACTTCTCAAGTCTATAAGAAAAGAAATGAGCCTTTTCATATAAGGGTTTGGTGCAGGAGCACCTAGTTTTGCTTATACTCTCCATTTTTGGTATTTTTAATGCTTAAGTGTATTGTTAGTTTTGAAATATTGTCATAGGTTTTTTTGAGTCATTTCTAGATTTTTGATCTCATTTTTTTCTTGAGATATCAAGTTTTGTTTTCCTAAGGTTTGAGTTGTCAGTTTTGTGCTCCTAGGCCAAATAAGGCTAAAAAGTGGAAAATTGCCTTATAGGCTTTGCCAAGATTTAGAAATAATTGAAACATGTTGATAAAGTACTTTTAATCATTCCTAGGTAATTTTGGAAGTTTGGTTGAGTTAGGTTGCTCAAAGTGCCACTTGGAGCAACAAAAGTTGTCATTCTTGCTTGTAAAAGTTGTCATTTTGGACACTTTTTGTAAAAAGAAGATAAAAATTCCTTATGTCCATACAAGACTTGATAACTACCTTAAAAATATATTTATATGCCTCCCTCTTCTTTATATAGGGTTGGCTTTTGTACTTTCTATTATAATCAATTGAAAGAGCAAGCATTTTCCTGTCTTTTCTCATGTTTTAAACTCCATTTGTATAGCAGTCTATACTGGGGCTTCTCCTTTATGTACTGTACCTTTTGTAAATGGGATTTATTTTATATTCAATTCTCTTTATGTAATTAGTTTTCTGGTTTTGTATTTGGAAGTTGGTTGTACAAAATTGTTTTCATTTTTCTCCTTGACTGCCCTGTCAAGGGTTTTGGACTCCAAAATGCATCAACTTGTCTAAATCTAGGTTTGGGCTCCCATGGGTGGACTTAGACAAGTTTTATTACAAATTTACAATGTAAATATTTCATATTTTTGCCAGGGTTGTGCAAAGGAAATGCTTTTGAGTTCATGCTAGGCAAGTTGGAGATGGACTTGGCTAGTAAATTTGCACAAAGACTCAAACAAGTTTGTGCTCAAAGGTCAATTGAGTGAAAAAACCTAAGACACAGGTTTGGATTAGTCTCCTTGGAGTTTTAGAGACATTTGGAGCCCTAAACAATGCTCACTTTACCTTGTAAATGTGTTGAGTTATAGCTGGCAGTGGGCTCCCTGTTTTGGGAATTTAATATCTTTTGAATCCAAAAATTGCTTTATGGATGTGTACATGCTTTGGCATATTGTAAAAAGTGCTAATAATTCTTCTTGGAGGTTAATACATGAATTGGTGAAGTTTCCATGAAGTTCTAACCTTGCAAAGTGCAGAAAAAACTGTGAATTAGCAATGACAATGCAAAAAGCAATTGTCTAATTGTTTGTATGGCAAATGTTTGATATAATGTCATGCAGGGCAGAGTTGGAGAATGGTTCCAAATGATGTGGCAAAGGTTCTATAAGAGTTTTGAGGCTTGGTTTGTGGTTTAGAAGTGATTTCCTATGTTTCATGAGCAAAACCCCCTCAAAACCCTACTTTCTTGCCTAAAAATGTGGACAGTCATTATACTATCTTCTCAGGTGCTAAAACCATAAAAATCCTTGATTTTAGACCTTTTTGACACCTTCCAAGTTAGGTTCCATGGTTTTCATGGCCATCATTTCCCTATGCGAGCAAAATTCACCCAATTAGGCCTCCATGGGGTAGTAGCCTTTTTAGCCCTATTTTACTAAAAGGTTGAACCCGATTACCTCTAATGTACTAGAACCTTCCAAAATCTTGAAGGATAGTTGAAATACACACAATGGTCCTAATTAATTGAATATTGATAGTCAAGACACCATCTTGGGGTATGGACCTATGGTGGAGGATTTGAGCAACATTAAGAAATAAAAGCTTGAGCAAGGGAGTGTTACAACATAATAGGGTGGTTGTTTGACAAGAGGTGTGGATGTAAAAGTTTGATATTGAAAACATTAATTGAAGACAAAAGAAAAAGAATATCCTTTGGTCCACTTGAATGATTAAACCAATTTAGACTTATTGAGCAACTTCTCACTCAATCTCCCTATCATAGTGGTATCAGAGCTTGAGAAAGATTCAGGTGAAAAGAGAAAAAAATTTGACTTAGGATGAATAAAATCTTTAGAAACAAACATGTTGAGTAATGCTAAGTTAGCCAAGAAGGTCGAAGACCAAGAATAAGAAAATAGAGCACTCAGGGAGAGGTTGGAGCAGCTAGCAATAAAACTTGTTGAAGTAGAAGTTAAGACTGAAGAAGTCCATGATAAGGTATGAGATAATGGAAAAATGGTGGAAATAGAATATGAGGTTCCCATACCTGACCCTATTCTTGAGAAAGAACCATTCTTGAAGGATTTGAGAGATATGAGTGGCAAAACCTTAGAGGGAGTGGCTCTTTTCAGTGGAAAGATGGATCCTGATGCTCTTATAGAATGGATTGAAGGCCTGTAAAACTATTTTGAATGCGATGGAATAACTGAAGCACACAAGGTTAAAGTAGCAAAATCAAGGTTGAGAGGGGCAACCTTAACTTGGTGGAAGTTCATCCAAGAGGAAAGGGTGAAATGAGGTAAGCAACCAATAGCCACCTGGAAAGAAATGGTAACCAAAATTAGAGAAACCTATCTTCTTGAAGACTATGAAATCCAACTACATAGGAAAACACAAAACTTTAGACAAAAAGACTTAGATGTCAGTAGCTACACTGAGGAATCTCAAAAACTATGCATCAAATCCAAGGTAGTAGAGGATGAGAGTATAAGAGTAGAAAGGTATTTGAATGGATTGAGGTGGAACATACAAGAAGAGATGAGTTTGTTATGTCCACAAACAATTCACAAGTGTTATCAACTAGCACTCAAAGTGGAAGAGAAGAATAAGAAAAAGCAAGAATAAAGCAACAGAGGCAGAGGTAGGGGAAGAGATGGCAGAGGCCATAGAGGAAGTTTTGGTGGAAGAGGAGATCAAAGATCCCAAGGAGAATCCAAACTTATTGAGAAAAGTGGGGATTCATATAGCAAGAGCAACTATAGAGGAAGGGATCTAAAAACCCAGGTAGAGGTAGATCTAGTGGACCAGGAAGAGGGTCCTACTTCTCCACAATGAAATGCTACAAATGTCAGAAGTTGGGGCACCATTCCTATAGATGTCCAGAGAAACCCACTTCATCACAAGGAGGTGAAAGAAAAGTGCATTATGTGCAAGAAAATGAAGCAAGCAGCAAAGCTCATGAAGTGAGCTTAACATCAGAAGATGGGGAGAGTTTGATGATGAGAAGAGTCTTGATAAAGGAGCCAATCAAGGAGGAACCTATTCAAAGAAGGTCATTGTTTAAAATTAAGTGCAAGATCATGGGAAAGGTATGCAAGGTGGTCATTGATTCAGGATCCATAGATAACATAGTCTCACAAGAAGAAGTGAGGAAACTCAAGCTAGAAAGTATCCCTCACACACATCCCTATAGAGTCACATGGTTGAATAGGGAGCAACATGTTCTTGTCAATGAACAAACACGGGTAGAATTCACTATAGGGGGGTATCAAGATAAGTTCTTATGTGATATTCTTCCAATGGATGCTTTCCATCTACTTCTTGATAGACCTTGGCAATTTGATAGGAAAGCCATACACAATGTTGAAAAGAACTCCTAATCATTTCAGAAGGATGGTGTTACATACAAAATTCAGTCTATAAATGGAGAGAAAGAGGGCAGCAGGTCAAAGAATCAAAATATTTTAATAGTGAATGAGAGAGTTTATTAACACACTTGAAGAGGGTAAAGGAGTGGGATTTGCACTCATAGTGACACCTAAGGAAGAAAATAAGGAGAAGAAGGTTGAAATACCACAAGAAGTGCAGAAAATACTTGATAACTTTAAAGAAATTATAAGACATGGAACACCTACAACCTTACCACCTCCTAGAGCCATTAGCCATCATATAGACTTCATACCAGGAGCCTCTTTACCAAAAAAAGAGCCTATAAGATGACACCTGAGCATAACAAAGATGTAGCAAGACAAGTGCAAGAACTCCTAGATCAAAATTTGATAAGAAAAATTATAAGTCCTTGTGCAGTACTTGCAGTTTTAGTACCTAAGAAAGGAGGTACATGGAGATTATGCATAGATTCAAGACCCATTAATAGAATCACTATCATGTATAGATTTCCTATTCCAAGGATTGAGGATTTGATGGATTGTTTGGGAGGTGCAAAGTATTTCATGAAAATTGACCTCAAGAGTGGTTACCACTAGATCAGGATAAAAGAAGGTGATGAATGGAAAACAACTTTCAAAACAAATGAGGGTCTTTATGAGTGGCTAGTTATGCTATTTGGTCTTTCTAATGCCCCAAGTACATTCATGAGACTCATGAATGAAGTTTTGCATGATTTCATTGGTAAATTTGTAGTGGTGTACTTAGATGACATACTAATATTTAGTAAAACTAAAGAAGAGCATTTGAAGCATCTTGAAATTGTTTTGAACAAATTATATGATGAACAACTGACAATCAATTTGGAAAAGTGTGATTTTATGAAATAGGAATTGGTTTATCTTGGCTTTGTGATCTCAGGTGGAGATTTGGAAATGGATAAAACCAAGGTGGAAACCACCACAAATTGGCCTACACCCAAATCAGCAAGTGATGTCCAAAGTTTTCATGGATTAGCATAGTTCTACAGGAAGTTCATTAGAGGGTTTAGTGAAATTTGTGCACCAATTATTGATACTATAAAAGGTGGAGCTAAGGTAAAGCTTTAGTGGATAGATGCAGCAAATAAGGGGTTTGAACTTTTGAAAACCAAGGTTGCTTCTCAACCAATGCTTATACTTCCTAGTTTTGACAAGTTATTTACTATTGAATGTGATGCTAGTAATATTGGAGTAGGTGTAGTGTTGAGTTAGGATAATAGACCTATAGCTTTCTTTAATGAAAAATTGAATGATGCTAAAAAGAAGTACTCTTCCTATGATTTGGAACTCTATGCTTTAGTTCAAGCACTTAGAAAGTGGAGACATTACTTACTTCCAAAGGAGTTTGTTGTTTATACAGATAATCAGGCTTTGAGTTTCTTGAATTCACAAGATAAGTTAAATCATAAGCATGTTAAATGGGTTGAGTACTTACAATCATACACTTTTACTCTTAAGCACAAGAAAGGACAATGCAATAAGGTAGCAGATGCTTTGAGTAGAAGGCTTCTAACAGTACAAAAAGTATAGGTTTAGAGTATTGGCATAGAGTGCTTCAAAGGAATTTATCTTGATGATGAAGATTTTGCAGCCATCTATAAGGTTTGCCAAGCATTTGATAATTTTTTTCATAGTGAATATGCTAATTATACTTTGCAAAATGGTTTGTTGTTTAAAGGTGGGCAACTATGTGTTCCTAAAAGCTCAATGAGGGAGAATATGATTCAAGAAAAGTACAATGGGTGTTTGAGTGGACATTTTGGTCTCAACAAAACATTGGAGTTGGTGCAACATTTTTATTATTGGCCTAAAATGCAGCGAGATGTCAAAAGGTATGTGGAGCAATGTATGGTTTGTTAGAAGGCAAAAGGTACTACTTCTAATTCTGGTCTTTATTAGCCTCTTCCAATTCCTACAAGGCCTTCAGAATGTGTTAGCATGGATTTTGTGGTAGGCTTACCTAAGAATCAAGCTGGTTTTGATAGCATTTTTGTGATTGTGGATATATTTAGTAAAATGACACACTTTATTCCTTGAAAAACTACACATGATGCTAGTCATATAGCCTATTTGTTTTTCAAGGAAGTGATTAGAATCCATGGTTTTCCTTCTAGCATTGTTTCTGATCGAGATGTTAAGTTGCTTGGCCATTTTTGGAAGACATTAAGGAAAAGATTGGGTATTAATATTTCTTTTAGTTTAGCTTATCACCCATAGACCGATGGCCAAACTGAGGTGGTCAATTGGACTCTTGGCAACCTCTTAAGGTGTTTGACAAAGGAATATGGCCAAAGTTGGGATCAGCACATCTATCAGGCAGAATTTGCGTATAATGATAGTGTTAACAGGTCAACTGGTAAGAGTCCCTTTGAAATTGTTTATGGTATGCATCCAAGGGGTGGCATGGAGTTAAGGGATCTTGGTAACATGCAGAAAAAGAATGGTACAATAGTTGAAATGGCTCAATCAAAGAAGGAAGTTCATGAGCAAGTGAGAAAGACTCTTCAGGATACATCACATAAAGTGAAAGCTAGAGTGGATGCATCAAAGAGGGATGTTTAATTTTCAGTTGGGGACTTTTTGATGCTGCATTTGAACAAGTCTAGATTGTAAAAGGGAGTTCCCAGAAAGCTCCAAATGAGGTGGATAGGTCCTTGCAATATATTGGCTAAGTATGGTTCTAATGCATATAAAATTGATTTGCCTACTAATCTTTCTTTGTCTCCTATTTTCAATGTCTCAGATTTTGTGGCATTCAAAGGTCAGCTTCCTAAGGAGGATGATAGAGTTTCAGATCTTCACAAGTCACTTTCAGACTTGTCTTCACCTCCTCCATCCATTCCTCAAGTTGAATAGGTGTTGGACTCAAGAGTTTACAAGAGGACTTGCCATCAAGTGTACATGGAGCATCTCATCAAGTGGAAAGATAAACCAATTTCAGAAGCCAATTCGGTACATGAGTCTGATTTCTCTAAGTCTAGAATTCCTTCTTCTTTTCTACCTCATAGAGTCACATGACTTCTTTGTCTTTGGGGGAGTATGGTGTAGGAGCACCCAGTTTTGCTTATACTCTCCATTTTTGGTATTTTTCATGCTTAAGTGTCTTGTTAGTTTTGCAATGTTTTCATAGGTTTTTTTGATTTATTTCTATATTTTTGATCTCATTTTGTTCTTGAGAGATCAAGTTTCATTTTCCTAAGGTTTGAGTTGTCAGTTTTGTGCTCCTAGGCCAAATAAGGCTAAAAAGTGGAAAATTGCCTTATAGGCTTAGCCATGCTTTGGAAAGCATTGAAAAATGTTTATAAAGTTTTTTTAATCATTCATAGGTTATTTTGGATGGTTGGTTGAGTTAGGTTTCTCAAAGTGCCACTTGGAGCAACAAAAGTTGTCATTCTTGCTTGTAAAAGTTGTCATTTTGGACAATTTTTGTAAAAGAAAGACAAAAATGCCTTATGTCTGTAAAAGACTTGATAAGTACCTTAAAATTATATTTATATGCCTCCCTATTTTTCGTATAGGGTTGTCTTTTGTACTTTCTATCATAATCAATTGAAAGAGCAAGCATTTTCCTATCTTTTCTCATGTTTTAAACTCCATTTGTATAGCAGTCCGTACTAGGGATTCTCCTTTCCATACTGTACCTTTTGGAAAGTGGATTTATTGTATATTCAATTCTCTTTATGTAATTAGTTTTCAGGTTTTGTATTTGGAAGTTGGTTGTACAAAACTGTTTTCATTTTGCTCCTTGAGTGCCCTGTCAAGGGTTTTGGACTCCAAAACGCATCAACTTGTCTAAATCCAGGTTTGGGCTCCCATGGGTGGACTTAAAAAAATTGTATTACAAATGTACAGTGTAAATATTTCATATTTTGGCCAGGGTTGTACAAAGGAAGTGGTTTTGAGTTCATGCTAGGCAAGTTTGAGATGGACTTGGCTAGTAAATTTGAACAAAGACTCAAACAAGTTTGTGTTGAAAGGTCAATTGAGTGAAAAAACCTAAGATAGAGGTCTACACTAGTCTCCTTGGATTTTTAGAGACATTTGGAGCTCCAAACAATGCTTACTTTACCTTGTAAATGTGTTGAGTTATAGCTGGCAACGAGCTCCCTGTTTTGGGAATTTAATGTCTTTTGAATCCAAAAATTGCTTTATGGATGTGTTCATGCTTTTGAATATTGTGACAAGTGCAAAAAATTCTTCTTTTAGGTTAATACATGAATTGGTGAAGTTTCCATGAAGTTCTAACCTTGCAAAGTGCAGAAAAAATAGTGAATTAGTAGTGATAGTGCAAATAACAGTCATCTAATTGTTTGTATGACAAATGTTTGATATAATGTCATGTAGGGAAGAGTTGCAGAATGGTTCCAAATGATGTTTCAGAGGTTCTATAAGATTTTGGAGGCTTTTTTTGTGGTTTAGAAGTGATTTCCTTTGTTTCATGAGCAAAACCCCCTCAAAACCCTACTTTCTTGCCTAAAAATGTGGACAATCATTATACTATCTTATCAGGAGATAAAACCATAAAAATCCTTGATTTTAGACATTTTTGACACCTTCCAAGTTAAGTTCCATAGTTTTCATGGCCATCGTTTCCCTATGCAAGCAAAATTCACCCAATTAGGCCTCCATGGGCAAGTAGCCCTTTTAGCCCTGTTTTACTAAAAGGTTGAACCCGATTGCCTCTATGGTACTAGAACCTTCCAAACTCTTGAAGGATAGTTGAAATAGACACAATGGGCCTAATTAAATCAATATTGATAGTGAATACACCATCTTGGGGTGTGGACCTATGATGGAGGATTTGAGCAACATTGAGAAATAGAAGCTTGAGCAAGGGAGTGTAACAACATAATAGGGTGGTTGTTTGAGAAGAGGTGTGGGTGTTGAAGTTTGATATTGCAAAGACTAAATGAACAAAAAAGAAAAAGAATATCCTTTGGTCCACTTAAGTGATTAAACCAATTTAGACTTATTGAGCAACTTCTCACTCAATCTCCCTATCATGGTTGTTGCTAAACACACTAAAGTTGATGCACTCATAGATAGTGGATCCCAAACTAACTTAATTTTAGAAGATTTTGTAAGGAATTTGGGATTAAAAATTACACCACATAAGAGACCTTATCCACAAGGTTGGGTTTGCAAAAACAATGAATTTCAAGTAACAAGGAAATGTACTTTAAGGTTCACAATCACAAGTAAGTATGTTGATAAGGTGCAGTTGGATGTGGCTCCACTAGATGTCTCTGGGATAGTGTTGGGTAGCCCTTATTTATATGATCAAAAGGCTATTTTCTACAAGGAATTTAATCATTATAATTTGTTACAAGATGGCATCAAGTAAATTGTACATTTTCACAGGATTAAGACTAATCGGTCATTTTCTAATACATGGCTGTTGAAGAGGGCAATTAATGCAAGTAAAGATTTGTCTCTTATGTCTGTCAGGTCAAGTGATTCTAGGCATGAACTTGAAGAAATCAAGGCTAATCAAGATCAAATGTCATAGGATACGCCAATAGTACAATGTGAGGAGACAACAAATGAAAGCATTGATGATCCAAGTCCTCAACTTATGGTTGGGAGTTTGGAGATTCCTTTGGTTAAAAATGTTCTTGTTGTGAAAAATAGACATGTTGTTGATTCATTTTCTTTTGTATCTACATTGTTATTCAGCTTGGTATTAGTTAGTGGTTATTGGTTAATGGCTATAAAAATTAATGTAGATGCTTATGAATGTGATAAAATAATGCATATATTCAACAATATTGTTGCAGTCTTGATTGTGGTGATGAGCCAGGTGTACAAATGGATAGATGATACACGACAAGTGGGGAGGCCATGCCCTCACTTAATTTTTGAATAAATACAACTTTTGGAGGTCCAAAAGCTCTCCTATGGGGAGGATTGATCTGGGTGGATATATTTTTCACCAAAATAGATAGTTCTAGATGCTCCATATGGCACCTCTATAGACTCCTCCTATAGCGGACTGTTTAGTCTATTTAGTCAAAGTTTGGTTGGGGTAATCGAACCCCCAACCTCACATCTCCTATTTCTTTCTCCTCGTCGTTGCCTCCCGAGATCCTTGATTTTATATATAGCGAGCAATGATTATGTATTGTAAAATGATCCACATAATGGATTTAACCACAAAATGTTGGTTTGGGATCGTGGAGATCAAATCACCAACCCCCTCAACTTCCCGCACACTGCTCTCCACCAGTGCGGCCCTGAGGATCGTGCAATATATTGTATCGAGTTTAATATTTGTTAAGTGTTTGGGGTGAGCTATGGAAAAAAGGACTCGGGTTTAGTCGAGCCCACACACACACACATACACACACAACCCCCCTAGAAAAAAAACAAAAAAACATTACTTTAAAACCAACCCCGAAAACTTAAAAAAAGAATGTATAAGGTTATTTTAAGGGGATTTTTAGAGATAATATCATTAACCCATGTTGCAGCATGTAAAATAGTATTTAAGGGGGATAATTTTTGTTGGAGGACATTGGAGATTGGAGAGTATTGTGAGAGAATTTTTGGAGAGCTAGGCAAATTGGAGAGTTAGCTTGTGATAGTGAATTGTTCATCTTTGTGCATTGGGAGCTTGAAGTCAAGCTTGTTGTACATTTTGGAGAAGGACATTTTTAATTCATTATCGTATGTAGAGTCATGAGGAGACTTTGTAACAAGTTGAAAACCTTGTAACCTTTTTTTGGAGCATAATCAAGGATCAGTCACTCCTTTGGAGAGGGACCCAGAGACGTAATTGTTTGGTGAACTTTGTTATCAACTTGTGTTTCCTTGTCTTGTCTTCTCTCTCTCGTGTTATTTTGCTGATTAATCATTTTGATGTTAATTTAAGCATTTCAATTTTATTTTCAAGACCTTCAATTTAATCATTGTAAAAGTTAACATTTCACATGCAACAATCATAGATCCTAACATCAAATCATCAATTGTCTAAAAAAAATTAAAATCCATAATTGTAAGCATATGAAAAGTGTGACAGAAATATTCAAAAAAATTAAAATCCATAATTGTAAGCATCTGAAAAGTGTGATAGGAATATCTGATCTTTTGAAGCTACTGGAATTTAACATTAGTAGTTGTTTAAAGGTTGAGGAGTGACAAAATTTGGTGTGTAGATGGAATATTTTGGGACCTTATAAAATTGAGCATTAACGACTATCTGAGGCTGGAAAAAATACCAGATATAGTAAAATTACAATCATTGGAAAGAATGCATCTCTTATATGGTATAAACCAAACAATTCGGAATTCTATTCTCAACATGGAGGTATTAATTTTCAATCTTTCAATTATTTTTTAAGGGAAGATCTTGGTTCACCTTTGGTTTTCCTTTGTTGTAAATGAAGAGAATCCACTCAAATTTATTTTTCCTTATGCATAAGCTACCATCAAACTTTATTTAAGTAATTGATAGAGCAGTGGGTGGAGAGGAGTCAACTCGCAATGCAAACATCTTCTCTAAATTTGTTAATGTCAATTTAGTCATCCAAACACTTGCAAGCATTTGAGTAGGTATATGGTGAGCGCAATCAACTTATGCACCATGGTTGTGGTTAATACTTTTGCGGAAACAAATATGATTAATCCCTGGCTAAAATTTGAGGTGCACCAAGCCGAATGGATAATTACCTCAGAAACCACCAAGGAAGATGAGATAAACAGTTACATTGCTAAGAAGGGTTATTGTTTTCCCTTTAATTACCTTTGTTTCTTCGAAGATGCAATGGTGAAAATGGTGATGATGCCCGTGATGATAGGTGAAGAACAAAAAAAATTTCAAAGTGGTAGGTATCAATTCTTATTAGCTTTATCAGAAATAAATTACAATTTATATTTTTCTTTTGTGCATTTTTTTTTTAATAAGAGGAAGAAATGAAGTATTTTTAAAATTTGGAGGGTAAATTGAAACAAACATCTCTCTCATTTTATTCATTCATTTTATAATTTTCATGTACTTTTTAATTGTAGCATTAAAAAAATTAAAATAGATTTCAAGAAGTTATTATAGAATTATATTTCCACCATATTTTCTCTTTTCTCTTAAGACTATAACTCAATGTGTTTGTTGGATCTGTTTATGCTTTCTTAATGTTTGTATCATGTGGCTAATAATTGTTTGCCAATGGCTAATTATACATGCATCTCCAAAATTCTAAAAGTTGAAAAAATTAGATGCTTCTATTAGTGGGGATATAAGTCCATGTGATGCTCATGTATACACATTTATTCTGGTAAGATGATATCCTTTAATCTAAGATATACATTATATAAATAATAGATAATATTTATGTGCACATTAGATTTAAAACATTTTTTAATTAAAAAAAATTAATATTCCAATGATAATATATTGAAAACAATAATTTATACCATAGTTTAACATATCTACTAGAAGCATATACATGATTAACTCCATCAATATCTATAGATAGTTAGGATTTTGTTGCTAGATTGGATAGGGTAGGAAATGCATGCAATCAAGTGTTAATGATTCTACTATCATAGTTTTCAATGGAATTGTTGATCTTGGTGAAGAGCTACTTGGGAAAGATTGAAGCTAGAGATAAAAGAGAAAGATTTCGTGGACAAAGGTTACTGGAGGGAATTATATCATGGTTTTCTTAAAATGGTAATTTTATCACTATTGGATGATAATAGTTTAGAAAAGCTCAACTTCTAGCATGTGTACATGTCTTAAGAGAATCCAATATCATATAGTCTTGTTTTCTCTAATAAATAACTATCAACTTTCATCTTGATAAACTCTTTTGATGATTTCTTTTCTAAAATAAAAACTATATTTCTATATTATAAAATGCTCCTTATATAATGTATGATATAAAAAAATTGACTATGATCAATTAAATTTTTATTTATTTACCTCTAAAAATTAAGTAGTACAAAAATTCAACCCAAATACATTCAGTAAACTTATTCATTATAAGCCAAGAACTATCACATTTCAATTCTGTAAATGTGGGTGTGGTTGAAGAATATATCGTAAATGCTGGTTGGTATTTTAGTGTTGGTAGACAGATTTATTTTAAAAAATTAAAATATCGTTTTCATTCAACACTCTTGAGCGAAAGGTAGCGAAGACTTCTGCTGTGATAGCTTTAGATTTTTCCTCTACCCAAATTCAATTGAAATAGGGCTGTTGTGGTCGAATATTAGTGAACAAGATGAAGACTTTTCATATCATTGAATTGAGATTTGATTCTGTTCATCTCCGGTTAAAATATAACTGTAACGACTCTCTATTTTGCACAGATTTCTAACACTCATGGGGTTGATTACTTCAGCATTTACTCCGAGTGGCTCATTTCATTATCATCATTAACAGAGCTGTCCGAATTCCATTTCCATCAGTTGACAAACTTGTAAAAGTCGAGTTGTGTGAAGGAAAACAAGTGAGTTGATATGTATGCACCACCCAACTAATTAGACCTTTTGGCTACTGAGTTTTCGTGAGACCACCAGCTGGAAAGATGTATTTGACGTGCACATTGATCTTATCGTATACGGAAAAATAAGGAGTATCTCCAATTATCAAACACAACTGTGAATTGAGCTTGAACGAAGAAAGGAGAGAGCGTAGCGTAGATTTTAATGTTGAAGACTGCGGAGAAAAAATGAAGAAAATGTATGGATTATTAAGAAGCCCCGATCACTACGAAAAGAAGACAGTGACTCAAGACTATAACCTGCCAGGGGCGCAAATTCCACGAAAGGCCATGGGCAACGGCACGGAACGATTCCAAGATAGGGGTATCAAACAGCTGGAGATATTACATATAGATTAATAGGAAACATGCATGCATATCCGGATTGGAAAATGTTTAAAACATGATGGTGACTAAGTAGTTTTAGAACAATATTTGAATTCAAATTGTGTTCATTTTCAAATTTTGTTGTTTAGTTTTTGTAAGTCGAGTAAATAACAAGAACTGCAAACAGTGAAGTTCCTGCCAGGAAAGCAGGGACTGATTTTGCAGGAAGGAGCTGGTTAATGTCTCAAACATTTGAATACAATAAAATGGTTCTGTATTCATGGGTACACATCTCTGCAAAATGCTTGTTAGAACCAGTTTAATTTAGTTCTGCAGATGAGGAATATATATTAACTACAACAAATCAAGATATACAAATACTGCTTGCCTCTTACGGGCAGACCCTCAACGACCTCCCAATTTCTTCTACTGAGATTCCACCTCGCTACTATCCCAATGCTATCACTGTGCCCTTGCTAACACTGCAAGTTTCTCCACAAACTTCATATACTCCAAATGACCCTTGACCCCTTTTTATACTACTCTTGTTGGAAAACCAACGACCGAGATTAATTCTCAATCAACGGCCGAGATTAATAACAACTAAAAACCCAAACAAAATTGGTTGGTAGAAATTTCTAAAAGAGATCAAATAATTAACAAATAATTATCCCTATCTAACAAAATTTGTTTAGCAAACAATTATTTACTAATTAGTACATATGGAGAACCAACTGTCCTAGCTAACCAAACTAACACTCCCTCTTAGTGAGGAAGTTGTTCTACATGACACCCAACTTCTCTTTGAAGAAGATGAATTTCGCCTTCCCCAATGCCTTTGTTAGAAGGTCTGCTACCTGCTGATCTGTAGGTATAAACTGTAGCTGAACAATCCCCTGTTGTACACAATCTCTGATGAAGTGATAACTGATGTCTATATGTTTCGACCTATCATGAAACATCAGATTCTCAGTCAACTTGATGCAACTTTGATTGTCGCAGTGTATCACTATAGTCTCCACTTTCTGATCAAACAAGGCTACTAGCAACTTTCGAAGCCATATAGCTTCACATGTCACCATGCTAGCTCCTATGTATTCTGACTCTGGAGAACTCAGAGCCACAGACTTCTGCTTCCTGCTGAACCAAGAGACAACTCTTGATCCCATACTGAAACAACACCCTGAAGTGCTTCTCTTGTCTGTTGTACTACCTGCCCAATCTGGATCAGTATAGCCCATCAACCTAATTCCTTCACCTCGAGCATACCTAATCCCATACTCAATTGTTCCTCGCAAATAATGCAACACATGTTTTGTCATTGTCCAATGTACTCCCTTTGGCTTAGCCATGAACTGACTAAGAGAGTTAACTGCAAATGCTATATCTGTCTTGGTGTTGACCAAATACATGAGAGAACCAATCAACTGCCTGTATAAGGTTGGTTCTACATCCTTTTCCCTAGATCTGTCTACCTTCCTCCAATTCATGATCATAGGTGTAGACATGGCTTTGCAATCCTCCATCTTGAACCTTTTCAAGATTTCTATGCAATATTTCCCTTATCTAAGGAAAATCTCTGCATCTGTTTGCCATACCTCTATGCCTATAAAGTAGTGCATAAGTGCCAAATCCTTCATCTCGAACTCTACTGGAAGGTCCCTCTTGCACTCTTCTATGAGCCCCAATGAACCCATTAGAAACAAGTCATCCACATATAGGACAAGAATGAGAATCTCACCCCCAACCACCAAGTAGTAGAGGTTAGCATTTTCGTTAGTCTTCACAAAGCCCATTTCCTACAAGTAACTATCAATGTGCTCATACAATGCTCTAGGAGCCTGCTTGAGTCCGTACAAAGCTCTCTTCAATTTACACACATGGGTCTTTTTGTTGTGTTCTACAAAGCCTTTTGGTTGTTCTATGTATACCTCCTCTTTCAACTCTCCATTTAGAAATGTTGTCTAGACATCAACTTGATGGATCTACCATCCCATCTGTGCTGAAACTGAGATTACAGCTCGTAAAGAAGTATACCTGGCCACTAGAGCAAATGTCTCCTTGTAGTCTATTCCCTCCTTTTGAGAGAACCCCTTTGCCATGAACCTTGTTTTGTATTTCTCGATGCTACCATCTACACTGTGCTTGATCTTGTAGATCCTGCGTGATCCAACCACAACCATATCTATTGGTCTAGGAACTACCTCCCACACATCATTCTGCATTATTGAGGCATATTCCTCAACCATTGCATCTTGCCACACCTGATGTTGTGCAGCCTCTTGATAGCTAGAAGGTTCTACCAACTGACTAACTAATGCAACATAGTCATCATACTTGGTTGGTTGTCTCCGTTGTCTACTACTCCTCGTAGGAGTACCCACTAAGCCCTGAGTATTCTTTTGTATTTACTAAACCTTGTGGTTCCTACTCCCAATTGTAGAGGATGAAATGTCAACCTCCATGTCTTCTTGATGCATCTCTTCCTACACCTATTGCTCGATACTCTATGAACTCTCACCACTTGAGCCTATACTAGTACTAGTGACTGTACTCGAGATTTGCTGCCCTTGACTTGGTTGAGGTATCCTTGGAGCTTCTGTCGGCTACTCAATCTGATGCTCTACTAGCAAATCTCTGGACCTCCTAAATTCCTTGTCTTCCATGAACTTGACATCACTCCTGACTATAATCCTCCTGGTCCCTGAAATAAATATCTGATATGCCTTTGAGGATTCATTGTACCCCACAAAGTATCCCCTCTCTGCAGGCACATACAGAATGTATCGCAAACCCATAACCTCAATGGCAGCCCTGTCCTCGAAGGTCAGCTCTGGTCGTAACCTCTGCATCGATGGGAATCTCTCTCGTGACTCCAGCATAGGCAAGTACTCCTACAGTCAAGCAAATCAATCATGTCAATCCAAGTGACACTCACTGTTCATCATAAAGTGGTGCTATTTATCCTAGTGGTACTCCTTGTTCATCATAAAGTACTACATATTTTTACACTCCCTATTCATCACAAAGTGCTGCTCATATTTGCACTCACTATTCATCACAAAGTGCTGCTCATATTGACACTCATTGTTCATCACAAAGTGTTGCTATATTGGTACTCCCTATTCATCATAAAGTACTATGTCTTGGTACTCACTGTTCATCACAAAGTGCCTCGATCTATCCTAGTCTTCCCTAGAGGCCCTGCTTGAGTGTATCCTCTCAACAGCTTATCCAATCAATAACGTATGTTCATCACAAAACTGTCGATTTGACCTTGAAGACATAAATGCACTTACAGACTGCACAAAGTGCCTGCTCTGCATAGACGTGCCTGAAATACACAGACATGCCTATGCTCTGCACAGATGCGCCTGTCCTGCACAGACGTGCCCACATTTCACAAACGCACCTGCACAAAGCCGATGCGCTTGCATCTGGCACAGACGCTTTTCCCAGCATAGATGCGCCTGGCACAAATGCAGACACGCCTAGCCAACATAGATGTGCCTAGCACCAACGCAGATGCGCCTAGCACCAATGCAGATGCACCTACACATTTTTGACATTATCCTAAAGAGAATTTATTGCACTACCTAGCATACATTAATGACAACAATTAATGTGACAAAGTACAAGGAGGTTTTGTGGTACTTACTAGCTCTCCGACATCTGCTAGCCTCTAATATCGGCGAACGTGATCGAATCTATGTACCAATGCCATCACTGTTGACTGCTGCTACTCTATTCTCTCTCTGCACTTTGATCTCTTGGATGTGTGGATGACAATGAGGAAGTTTTGCCCTCCTGGTCTATCTTATAGACTACCCTAGCCCTAGCCCTCATTTCCCGAGTTAGTCTTCTTTATCCTATGACTCTGTCACTCTATCCGATCAGTCCATTCTAGCATTTATTTCTTATCGAGAGATTATCTACGATCTTTCTAGACATTTTTATCCAATCTCTTGAGGGGGCATATCATTCCCGTCTTGGGGCAACTTTGTATCAGTTCATATTATCTTCTTTGAAACAACGCGACAAGCTGCATTGTCTCAAAGAGAGGCAAAACGTAGACACCTAAAATTGTCCTGTCTAATTAAATAAATATTTTATTTATTTAATTACTTTAAGCCTAATTCTTCTATTAATTGAATAAATCTCAATTAATTTAATTAATTCATTTATCCTCTTCTAGCCTTATTTCTCATTTAAATAAATACCTTTATTTATTTAAATTATCCTTTTCCTAAATTAAATAAATATCTTATTTATTTAATTGATCCCACTCCTTCTATTAATTAAATAAATCTTTATTTATTTAATTAATTCATTAGCCTTTTCTACCCATGACACATGTCATTCATCTCTTAATTCATACACTACATACCATCTCATTATTTTATTATTTCTTTTACCTACTCTTTAATCATAGCCGACCATTTATCTTTTACAACTCTCAATCTTATCCCTCCATTTCATATAGTGTCTTCTATATAAGGAGATGTTTCCTTCATTATCAAACCCTGACTAACTACTTGATTACTCGACTACACTACACCTTTGCACTTTTACATGCAATCCTACTTGCAACCACATTTCTGTTCTTTGTTGAGCTCTTGTGCACATAAAATCTGAGAGCAACTATATCAAGAAAGATCATTGGAGATAGGAAGAATGGAGATCCAAACCCTATTGGACATGTGATGGTATAATCTTTGTGATTTCATTTGATTTGCATTGTCTTAGGTAATCTTCATATGTTATGGTGGATCTTTGTTGTTGTTAGGTTAGGGTTTTGTGGTTGAATCCATTTAGTCTTTCATCATTGTTGTTATCCATTTTCACCGTATACATTTTGGCATGCCTGGTGGGACCCTTGTCCCTTTTGCATTTAACATCTTTTGTTGTAGATTTTGTTTTGAAGTTGCAGATCTGACATTTCCGACAACATTTTGATATTTTTGCGTCTACGCACTTTTGGATCGCGTTTTTGATTTTCTGCTATGTCTGTGACATCTGGAACCGCGTCTGCATCTTTGACAATATTTTTTTTTTGTAGATTTCGAGAAATGCGTCCTTGTTCTGTAGTCATGTCTATGAAGTCTTCAGGCACGTCTGCATTAGGGAGCCGCATCTGCATTCAAGAGCCACGTTTATGTTAGATCTAGGCATGTCTGTGTGTTCTCGCAGTGTCTGTGTCTGTGACAACTGCGTTTCTGTTCGGTTGTTGCATTTTTGGTTTCATTGTTTCAGTTTTTCGTCATTCGGATTTCAGATCTGGTTTATTTTGAGCTAACATTTTTAGATCTAGCTAACGAAATTGGTGCAGCTTGTCTTGAAAGCAAAATCATTTTGTTGAAGGCCCCTATTTCACGAAGTCTTTTGGATTTAAAATTTACCTAACTTGTGTGCTTGTAGGAAGGGGTGATTATTTCAAACAATCCAACCTACTAATAGATCTTTGTTGCAGGACCTTGGCAAGGGTTTTTGATATTTATTGTGTGCCTTGTTTTCATAGATTAGGAAACACTTCAATTGGTGCACTAATATTGAACCATTGTCTTTTGTGTTTTGAGCAATAGGTTCTTTTTGTTTAATCTTTAGAGGGTCTATCTCCCCATGTGGTCATTAGGACTACTAGTGAGGAGAGAACAACCCAAGTGGTAGCAAAAGAAAAGCCATCTTCTTCCAAACCACTATAAATAACTATATCCATGGTGAAAACTATAGATAACGTGTGCTGATTAGTTCATACCGACACTATGTCTTCCCATAAACCCGTTTGATCAAATTTATTTGATCATTTGTAGGGCGTAACCCCTACCAGCTGGGAGCCTTCTGTATTTACAGAGCTAAAAGTCCTGCATGTATGGCCACATGAGCAGATGACCTTACTAGCACCTTTTTGTTTTAGAAGCCAAAATCCTTCTAGTTGTTGGGGTAGGAGGTCGGACCTCTGGCAGCGGCCCACATACATACGGCTCTTAATAGAGATACAAAGTTCACCACAAGGAGTTTTCGTGGAGACTGATGCTTGGCTGCCTTGAGAAGTGAGTGCCGAGGGTCAAGCATCTAAGTATTCGCTCTGAATAGCATAGCCTCGGGGGAAACTCCATGTGGGATCAACAACTATTGTCTTGGCCAGCCATAAGAATTGTGCTTGACTTATTTTTAACAATCAAATATTCAAGACCAAACATCAAAATATTGTGTCTTTTGTGTCTTCAAGTATATGCAAAATAATTTTACATCAAACAACACACTTTTTTTTTGGAGTCATTTTGGAGTCTAAACACTTGCAAACATTGAGTCCTCATCAACACTGTGTCCTCTTATCATGAAAAATAGTCAAACATTCAAATTTGGTCACAACAAGCAACTTCACAGATTGGAAAAATTGCACAAAGTTTACAGAAATGCGTCTGTGTCTGGCAGACCCGCGTCTGTGTCATATAACTACGTCTGTGAAGGGCAGAAACGTGTCTGTGTTTCCTTGAGCAACATTGCACTTACAACATCTCATAAACGCGTCTGTGTCTGACAGAAACACGTTTGTGTCATTTAAGCGTGTTTGTGTCTGAAAAAATAGTGTCTATGTCATTTAAACGTGTTTGTGAAGTATACAGGCACGTCTGTGCTCAGGATTGAAAACATTCATAATTCAGCAAACAAGAATAGTCAGTTTTAGACTTATTCAGCTTCCTAGGTTATCTCTCTGGGTTTTCCATCTAGCATTCAACCTATCTTTGGGTCTCACAAAGTCCATCATTGCTTTACATCTTGCATTACAGTCACATTTGTCTAAACTTGAGTCAAAAGGTCACTTGTTTATCCTCATCATACTTTGTCAACATACTACATACATACACCATTTTGCTAAGTGGTCCCTCATCAAGGTCTATCACCTTTGGGTCTCATTTGGTCTTACTTAGAGTCAAGGTCAACTTACCTCATCAAGAGAAACTATCCTCTTTTTAGAAGCCACACCTACTCTACTACATACATACTTGGTCTTACACTTTGGACATTGCAAGTACATCTCAGATTCATTTACATTCCATCCAAACTCTTGGTCTTCCATACTCTTTTTCATTTTCATCTAGTCTCACACATCTTGGTCAATACTTAGTTCATGGTTGAAACCCGTTCCCAAAAATATAGGAGAGAAACTAAAGAGGCTCAAGAGTCCACAAACATGAGTTCCTATGAATATGACAATGATATCTTTTTCAATTCTCATCATACTACATTACCTGACATGGATGCTTATAGAAACATTCCAAATGTTGAGAACATGGACACTACAAATAACAATGATACACACAATGACAATATGGACAACTTTTCCATGCATTTAGTAGAAGTGGAAGACACCATTACGAATCCCCATTTCAATCGATTGGTTGAGGAAATAATGAGGAGAGATAGACAATACTTTCTACAAGTGATGGCACAAAGTGGAACCAAGATCCCTCATGATTTTGATATGTCTCAAATAATGGAAAATCAACCTTTGCAACAACCTCACCTCAACATGGATCAAAGGAGGTCTAATAGTGGAGGCAATAGAGGACCACATATGGTGCCTAAATCACCATCATCTTTGTTTCAAAAACCCGAGGTCCCATACACACATGGTCAAGCATATGATACTCACCTTTGCAGACCATTATGGAAGTCTTATGCAGAAAAATATGCTCAATCACATACCAATGCTAAGGATCAATCACCAAAGCAATTGGATATTCAAAGGCAAGCTCAAAATTTGGACACAAGGAAACCCTGTGTCAAATTTGGGGGAAACACATTTGAACAAACTCATGACATTCCTATAGAGTATGGTATACAAGGACAAAGCAGATATTCTATTCCTCAACATGAATCTATACCAAGTGGTCCATATTCACAACATCATTATAGACCTCCTCCATATGAACATGTGTATGATCAATATCATCCATATATGCAACACACTCCTCCTCCAATTGGTGCCTCAAGCATGGGGTTTGGTCCAAGAAGTCGGTCTCCACCTAAGAACAATTTGGAACAACAAATCAAGGACTTACAAAAGAAAATGGAGGACATAAATACACTGAAGCCAACTTACACAATGAGAGACATATGTCCCTATCCATTTGACAAGAGCAATCCAATGCCTCCATTTCCTACACACTTTGTGACACCTAAGTTTGATAAGTATAGAGGAAAAGGGGATCCTAAGGCACATATAAGACAATTTTTCACATCTTGCATTGAGGTAGCAACATAAGAGACATATTTGATGAGATTATTTCCACAGAGCTTAGGTGATCAAGCTATGAAATGGTTCTTCCAACTTCCACCAGGAATTAAATCTTGGGGTGACTTAGCAGAGGCATTTATCCAACATTTCTCATACAACATAGAGAGAGACATATCAGTCACTACTTTATGCAACACCAAGCAAAAAGATGGAGAGTCTGTTTCATCATTTTTACAAAGATGGACGAATCTAGCCAGTAGATGCTCTTGTGAAATTCCACAAAAACAAATGGTAGAAATGTTCACCCAAAATGTTAACAAATACATTGGCTATGATCTAAGGAAAGCTTGTTTGTCCACCTTCAAGGATGTCATTGAAAAAGGCTTAGCAATAGAGAAGGTCCTAATTGAACAAGGAGTCATCAAGATATTCAAAGAAAACAAAGATGACTTTAAAGGAAAAGATAAGCCAAGATTTTGGAACAAAAACAAGAACACAGTCAATGATGGTGTTGTTGATGCTAATACAGTGCGACCCAAAATCATTTTTTTGGGATCAAGCTCTACAAACAATCAAGTGAATACTCAAACAACTTCAAAGTCATGAAGGAAGTACAGTCCATTGGGAGAACCACTTGAGTCAGTTTTCAAGAAGCTAGTGGCAAACAAAGTAATCACTATTCCAGATTTTCCTCCATATGAACCAAAGGTTAAACTAAATTGGTGGAATGATGATGAATATTGTGAATTTCATAAGAGAAAAGGTCATAAGATAGGAAACTATCATCGACTGAAGAACATGATACAAGATCTCATTGATAGAGATGACATTGAAATTGAAGGACACTCATCCAACCAAGAACATGAAAAGTTTAAGGAACCATTCCCAAAGCATGACAAGGGAAAGTCTAAAGCCACAGATGACCAAACCAACTATACCAGAGCATCCTATAACTATGATTCAACTATCAATCACATTTCAATGGACAGTTATGTCTCTACCATTATCATCAAGGACAAAACACCTGAGAATTCTACCCATAGACCCAAGATTGTCCTAAAAGGCATTGGATCTTCTTCTGAACCTACCTCTAAATGTAATGTCTCAACTCGGCGAGGTAAATTCACTTTGCAAGGTGCCCCAGCTAAAAACACCACTTCTTCATCAACCACACCTGAGTATGACCTTGTAGAATAGTTAGGGAAGACACCCGTGCTCATCTCCATCCTTGAGCTCTTACGCATATCACCTGCACATAAAGCCATTCTTGATAAAATCTTGAGAGACACTGCTGTCCCTACTGATTTGAACATGGACCAGTTTCAAGCCATGGTGGGATACCTTTCCATTCTACACTCCCTTACATTCATAGAAGTTGACGATGCCTTCGTAAGCCAGCCACATAATGCACCTTTACGCATTGAAGCCTTCATACACAAACATCGAATAAAACAAGTCTTAATAGATGAAGGAGCAGGTCTAAACATTTGTACATTGAGCACTATTAAACAATTGGGATATTATGATAAAGCTGTGAATTCTACAAACAAAATTACCATCAAGGCATATGATGACGAAGAGCATTCATCCAAGGGCACAGTCACCTTACCTCTCAGAGTTGGGCCAATTACAAAGGATGTGGTTTTTCAAGTCCTAGACCTAGATCTCACATACAATATATTACTAGGACGTCCTTGGATTCATGAAATGAGGGCAGTCCCATCTACATACCACCAATGCATTAAGTTTCCTCACAATGGAGTTGAAATAATAGTTGATGGAGATCCTAATCCATTCATATACTGCAATCAATTGAGACCAAAAACTGAAACAATCATTCCAATTAATAGGGAAGCTGTTCCTTCTTCTGCATACCTTGATCCTGAATCATTAAAACCTTCAACATCAAAACAAGGTGAGCTTAAAGTCAAATTTCAGGACAAGGGCATGGGTGAATACACCTTGAATCAAACCATGCACTTACAACAAGTCATGAGTTCACCAAAAGAAAATGGAAGACCACATCCTAATAAGCAGGTATCTATCATTATACTCAAATGGGAGCCTACTATCTTTCAAAGATGGGGTGAACTAGAAGACGAAGACTTATACAAAATTCTTTACAAAGACCCTGAAAATGATACACAAGATCACATCAGCATACCATGTGAAAAGTATGGCAAAGGGTTCAAGATCCTACAAAAATTTGGGTATGATGGCAAAAGCCCTCTTGGCTTAAGAAAGGAAGGCATCATTGAACCCTTACAACCTAAATTGACATTCAAAAAAGAATGCTTGAAGGGACTTGGTTTCATGACTTCCAAGGTCCACACTCAAAGGATAGAAGAATCATTACAAATTAAAGCTACCAAAATTCAACAAGAGAATTGCTATTCCACAGACTCCAATGAATGGGAATGGGGTTCAGACAAATCAGGCAGTGACTACGAGATCACCGAGACATTCAGAGAGCCAGATGAACCCACAAAAGAAGAGGAATTTTGTGAAAAATTCAAAGTTGGTCAAGAAACAACCCTGGAGGATCCCATACAGTCCTTGCCTCTAGGTCCTAGGTTGAAATCACATAGAATGAGAACACCTATCCCAGAATGCGCTACTAGTGATGATAATTTGGATTCGTTCACGATCGAGACTGATGAGGAGAGTGCCAATGATGACCTTGATAACTACCTCGACATACTTGAATATAACTACATCTTCACTCTTAGCCCTGCTAACTTTGAAGACATCAAAGGCCTTCCCCTTGTTCACCACCAAATTATTGACTGGGACCATGAAGGACCTACATAGTTTGACACATTCTAGAATGATGAAGCTTTTATTGACTATCTGGGCATACAAGATGATCTTCCCCCTGGGGACCATAGAGCGGGATACACTATAGAACTCAATAGCGTGGCATATTTTGGTGAGGGTGTCGGGCCTTCCAGTCGCAAAAATATAAAAATGAAAACAAACCAAGGGTCTAATGGCAAAAACCACATTGTGGCGCTATCTGACCCCAAAAAAGTAAAAAGAAAGGACGTATCTAAGGGCCAAAACCTCTCTGAGGCAACCGAAGATGGAAGGCTCGACATTCTCCCAGCATCATATGAGGAAAAGTCATCCATGTTAGTAGAGGAGACTATCAAAATAAACATTGGCACAGAAGAAATTCCACACAACATATTCCTCGCTCAATCTTTGACAAAGTCAGGAAGGTCAAAATTCATAAGTTTCTTCACAGAACGACAAATCAACTTTGTATGGTCATACACTGATATGCCTGGATTGGATCTAGATTTGTAATGCATCATTTGACAGTTAAATCGGGGGCAAAACTAGTGAAACAGAAATTAAGAAAGATGCATCCACAAGTTGCATTATTAGTCAAAGTAGAGCTTGAGAAATTATTGGATGTCGGATTCATATGCCCAATTGATTATCTCGAATGGATCTCCAACTTAGTGCCTGTCATTAAACCAGATCCTAGCATCAGAATATGTACAGATTTTAGAGACATCAACAAAGCTTGTCCTAAGGATGATTTTCCATTACCAAATATTGACTTGATTGTTGATCTCATAGCAGGCCATGCAATGTTATCTTTGATGGATGGATTCTTTGATTACAACCAAATAAAAATCACATCCGAGGACCAACATAAAACATCATTCACTTGTCCTTGGGGAACTTTCTGTTGGAATGTTATGCCCTTTGGGCTAAAAAATGAAGGTGCTACATATCAAAGAGCCATGACTACTATCTTTCATGATCTCATGCATGTGACTATGGAAGATTATGTTGATGACCTCTTGGGTAAATCAATAGACAGAGATACACATTTGGAAATACTTGCAGTCGTCTTTGATCGGTTGGAAAAGTATAAAGTAAGATTAAACCCCAAGAAATGTGTCTTTGGAGTAACCTCCGGGAAGCTCTTGGGATTCATTGTACCAAAAAGAGGAATTGAAGTTGATCCAACAAAAGTCAAGGCCATCCTAGAGATGCAACCACCACAAAACATTAGTCAACTTCAATATTTGCAAGGGATACTCTAGTCCATATGAAGATTCATAACACAACTTGAAGATAAGTGTAATCCTTTTTAGCACTTGCTACATAAAAACATCAAATTCCAATGGGATGACAATTGTCAACAAGCTTTCCAGGCACTTAAAGATTATCTTCTGAATCCACCAGTTTTTATGCCACTAGTTCTGGACCAACCTTTATTACTATACATATCAACTACTTCAACAGCACTGGGGGCACTCTTGGCACAACAGGTTGCTGAGGGCAAGGAAAAGGCAGTATAGTATATCAGTCGCACATTGGTGGGATACGAGCTAAACTACACACCAATTGAGTGTGCCTGTCTCACTGTGGTCTTTGCTTCACATAAATTATGACATTACATGCTAACTCATAAGACTAAGTTGGTTGCAAGGATCGATCCATTGAAATACTTTCTCAATAAAGCAACACTCACTGGGTGACTAGCCAAATGGCTGATGCTCCTAAGTGAATTCGACATTGAGTATGTGGACAGAAAAGCAATAAAAGGACAAGCTATCGTAGATCAGTTAGCAAATGCTCCCATGATAGATGATGTTCCTCTAATTTCAGAATTTCTAGATGAATCCATTTTAACAGTGTCACATTCAAAACCTTGGCAATTATACTTTGACAGCTCATACACATAGCATGGGGCAGGAGCTGACATCCTCTTCATAACCCCTCAAGGGGATTTTATACCAAAATCATATCGATTATCATTTTCCTACACTAATAACATAGCGGAATATGAGGCATTAACAACTGTATTACGGATTGCAGTTCAGTGGAAGATCTAGGAACTTTGTGTCTTTGGGGAGTCTCAACTTGTAATTCATTCTTGGTGGATAACCTTTTACTTCCCTCATATGAAATCACTCCTACTGAGATGATATGTGTTGTTGGTCCTGAGTCCCAGTTATACGGTTCCATTTTTGCATACCTTCATGACAATATCCTACCTCCCGACCTATCCAATAACCAACATCGCACTTTCATTCACCAATCTTCTCAATATATCATTTTAGCCGATATCCTATACCGTCAAGGTCTAGATGGCACTCTTCTTAAATGTTTAGAAAGCAATGAAGCTCATATTGCGTTATGTGAAGTACATGAAGGGATATGCAGTCCAAATTCTAGTGGTCCTACCTTAGCCAAGAAACTCATCAGGACTGGATATTATTGGCCCAATATGGAAAAGATTAATATTAGTTTGTCAAGAAATGTAAGTAGTGTCAACTTCATGGAGACCTCATCCATGCGCCAGTGCAAGAACTTCAACCAATTGCGACTCCTTGGCCCTTTTGTCAGTGGGGACTCGATCTCATAGGCAAGATTCACCCTCCATCTTTCAATAGTCATAAATTCATCATCACTACCACAAAGTATTTTACAAAATGGATCAAAGCCATGCCTCTCACACAAGTCATTGGAAAACAAATTTCTACATTCATTCTCAACTATATCATTTGTCGATACGGTATTCCTGTTTCCATCATCACTGATAACGGACGTCCCTTCAAAAATCAGGATGTTTGTGAACTTTGTGATCGCTTCCATATTACCCATCATTTTTCCACACCTTATTATCCCCAAGGTAATGGTCAAGCTGAGGAATCTAATAAAACAATCCTTAAAATCTTGAAAAAGACAATTGACGACATTGGCCGTAATTGGCATATCCAACTTAATCCCGCACTTTGGGCTTACCGCACAAGCATCCACACACCTACAGGAGCTACACCCTATTCACTTGTCTATGGCACTGAAGCTATCTTGCCTATTGAGGTCGAGTTACCCTCTTTATGAGTCTCTTTGCAAAACATTATTAGTGATGAAGACTACAGGATCTCTCGCTTGCAAGAACTTGAACTATTGGATGAACGAAGACAAACTGCTTTTAATCATCTTAAGGCTTATCAACAATGAATGAGTCGCAGCTACAATCATAAATTCAATCCTTGCACATTTGAGGTAGGTGACTTTGTTCTCAAAGAAAATCCTAAAAATCAACAAGACAGAGAGAAGAAGGGAAAGTTCGAACCAAACTGGTTTGGTCCTTACATCATTACAGCAGCATATGGATCTGGTGCATATCAACTCTCAACCATAGAGGGTGAACCCTTGGAGGATCCTATCAACATCATGCACCTTCATAGGTTTTACACATAGCTCTTCAGAGTATCCCAATTCAAAAATACAAAAAAAAATCAAAAAATTCAAAAATACAAAAAATAAAAATTAATAATTAAAAAAGTAAAGAGAAATAAATTCCTCCAACGGTGAAAACCACTTTGGTGGTGCCCTGGGCAAGTACCATGGTGAAAACTGGGTCACCAGCACCATGCGTAGAGACATTGCTCCTCCCTCCTTCAGGATTCCATTTCATCCTTCACTTTGCACACACTCATAGCCTATCCATTCATAATAAACTTACCCATTCTAATCATGGCTTGTCATTGATCTACCTAAGATTGGTAAACCATTCATAATAACCCCCTTTTCACCCCTTTCCATTCATAATAAATCAGCTCCTATCTATGGCTAAGGCAAATCCTACGTCTAGTGATGGGTGTGGAACTGAGAGTATCACATGTTTCGAGGAGTACAGTTTCTTCCACTTTTCTTCAGTCTATCCATGCACAATCCACAATAAAGTAGCATCTACATCGCCGATCCACAATAAAGTTTAGTCTTCTCTACAATAAAGTATCAATTGCATGGATTCAATTAGTTTCAGATGAGACACAACAACAATAATGGACTTTCGACAAATCAAATCTTTCAACACACTCAAACAACATATGGTTCAGTGCTATATATCCTTTTTGTGAAAGTAAACATTGTGACCACAATCAAATAAGACTTATACAAGTGACAAGAGACATTAAACTTGGGAACTACAGTGGATATTGGTGTTGAGTCTTGGTTTTCTTTTGATTTTTATCTTTTGGTGACTTGTCTTTTAACTTTTCTGGGATGTCTCTGACTAGAGATTCTATCTCCAGGATGTCTTTGACTAGACAGGCAAGGATGGGGTATTGTCACCTATTTTTCTTTGTTGTTTGTGGATTGTCTCTTAGTAATGCTATGACTTGTCCAAGGATATGAGGACATTGTGAGTCTAGTGTGAACTAGGGCATTCCTTGTTTGCAACTGTCTTATCTCCATGCAAACAAGTACAATAACTTTCTAGGTCGAACATATACCTCGATTGTCATAACTTATTTTGCCATAATAAAGCTCAATGATGATAATGCACAAGAAGCTCTTTTCACTTTCATATATTTTGTCTTCCATCCCCTGTTCTTGATTGACTTCCATCATCCTTCTTGAGTCTGTATAGCTTGCTATCACATGACTAAGTATAATGACACACAATTTTTTTTTGCATTTCATGTATTTGCACCTGCATTACCACATATAAGCATTTCATACATACATATAGGCATCACAATTACATCATATCCTGCACACAACACATGTTAGCACATTTTACATTTTCATCATGTAAATAATCATTTGCATTATCATATTCATTTGCATTTCATAAATTCACATTCACATTTGCATTGGCATAACATATAAAACATAAAAGAACAAAAACCATTGCATTTCATCATATACATATTTGCATCCATATCATAAGCATCACATAGAAACATCTTATCACATAGGTACAAATGCATATAGCTGCCATAAAGATGAATCATTTCATATATATATAATCAAAAGTGTCATGATACAATGATGTCAAAATCATATGGCTACAATCACCCGAAGGTGTCTACATCATCATACAAAATAGTACAAAACTGATACATAGGGAGCCCTCTATGGCTATGATGAACTCCCTCCCTCAGAGCCACCTAGCCTTGATGGAGTTTGAGCCCTAGAAGGACCTGCCCTAGGATCATCTCTCTTGCCTCCTCTATCTAGTGGTGGTGGCAGACACATAGCCCCACCACTGGACGCCTGTCTCCTCTGACTCCCTCTAGTGGCCATCGCTGTCCGCGATGGCCTGCGGAAGCTCCTCACTCGTTGCTTTGGTGGCACTGCCCCATAGTATAGGTCTCGCCAATAACCTATCTCCTCCCTCGCCCCTAAAACATAGGCGTATCCAGCCCCTGTGTCCTCTGCTACCTACCTTCCAGCCCTCAGTGCTGTCTTAGCCTCAGTATAATGCTAGACAGCCTGATCCCGCTTCTACTTAGTATCCCTCAGCTATCTCCTGAGCCTAGTTGTCTCCCTCTCTAGATCCTAGATCTCATTTACCTGTCTCTGACAGATCTCCCTCAGCTCAAATAGCTCATCCTCGTCCTATTCGACCCCCTGTGTTTGTGGCTCTGCTTGTGGCTCCCCCTGTACCGGTGGCTGTGCCTATGCCTCTGCTTGTACCTTCCTTTGTCCCTGTCCCTGCACCTGTCTAGGACCTTGTGCTACTGGCACCTGTAGTGGTAATCCATCGCGACCCCTCACCACCCGAGCCTATCTCTCCTCCCCACCTTCTCTCTGTGAAGCCACTCTCCTCTCTCCAACTACACCTCACCTCCTCCATCAGCCTCTCCCCCCACCATCTCCATCATCATCCTCATCTCCCCCACCATCTCCATCTATCTACTCACCTGGGTCTGTTAGGCGTGGAAATGGATACTCTACCCAATATGCAATATACTCTACATCCATCCCTGCATCCTCAATCTCAAGCCACATATCCCATGGCATGGGCACCATCTTTACCAGCTGCATCATGATCTGATCATATGATAATAGTGACCCAAAGTGTGCCTGGTCTCACACTGTCTATGCATACATACCAGAACCCCATGGCATCTGCTGAATCCTACCAAACTGCCTACATACCCTGTCCACTAACTGCCTCTCTAGTACATAGGGCATGTACCCAATCAAATATCTACTCTTGAAGGTATAGGGTAGATCCACTACATCATCCTCTCACTGCTCATAGTTGCGGTACGACCTCCATATCACAGTGTCAATCTCATCGATCACTCGACACCAATGCTCCAACCTGCCAATTCATGGCTGTGAGGTAATCATATGATATAAATGAACAAAATTGCATCCATGACCCCAGCCTCTAAAATGTATCAGCCATGTGACTAGCAGATGCTCATATGCCCAAACCTGCAACAATGTAACTCCCCAGCCCAATCCTATGGATCCATGATAAATAAATAGATGAAACTCATAATACAAGTGTGCTAGCACACACAGTCCCTAGGCATATCTGGTATGCTGTCTCACTAGTGTCTCCAAGGTACTCCCCCAGCCCACAACCAATCCCCATGTCACCCTGTATGGACACAAGAACCCACTGATCACTCCTCCTAGCACTACTGGTAGTGCCAGTCCTGTCGCTATCATTGTGTCCCATGCCACGTGTCCAGCCCTCATCTCCAGTCCCGGATCCTGGAACACTCATCTTAGGGCCTCCCTGTCTCCATCTTGACCATAGGGTATAAGCTCCCCATCGATCGGTATCCTCATTATCCTATAAAAATCCTCTAAGGTGACTGTCATCTCACCCATCGACAAATGAAAAGTGCATATCTCAGAGTGCCATATCTCGACTAAAGCAATCAACAAACCCATGTTCGCTCGAAACTCAGGCACATACAAAATGTATCATAGACCCATAACCTCAATGGAAGCCCTATCCTCAAAGGTCAACTCTAGTCGTAACCTCTGCATTGATGGGAATCTCTCTCGTGACTCCAGCATAGGCAAGTACTCCTATAGTCAACCAGATCAATCATGTCAATCCAAGTGACACTCACTATTCATCACAAAGTGTTGCTATTTATCCTAGTGGTACCCTCTGTTCATCACAAAGTAATACGTATTTTTGCACTCCCTGTTCATCACAAAGTGCTCCTCATATTTGCACTCACTGTTCATCACAAAGTGCTGCTCATATTGACACTCGCTGTTCATCACAAAGTGTTGCTCATATTGGTGCTCCCTGTTCATCACAAAGTATTATATCTTGGTACTCACTGTTTATCACAAAGTGCCTCGATCTATCCTAGTCTTCCCTAGAGGACCTGCTTGAGTGTATCCTCTTAGCAGCTTATCCAATCAACAATGTATGTTCATCACAGAACTATCGATTTTACCTTGAAGACATAAACATGCCTTCATGACATAAACTCACTTATAGACTGCACAAATGCGCCTGCTCTGCATAGACGTGCCTATGCTCTGCACAGAGGAGCCTGTCCTAGACAAACGTGCCCACATTTCACAAACACACCTGCACAATGCAGATGTGCTTGCATCTGGCATGAACGCTTTTCCTAGCATTGATGCGCCTGGCACAAATGCAGACACGCCTGGCACCAATGTAGACGCGCCTACACGTTTTTGACATTTTTTTTGACATTATCCTAAAGTGCATTTATTGCACTACCTAGCATGCATTAATGACAACAATTAATGTGACAAAGTACAAGGAGGTTTTGTGGTACTTACCGGCTCTCCGACATCTGCTGGCCTCTAATATCGACAAACGCAATCGAATCTATGCACCAATGCCATCGCTGCTGACTGTTGCTACTCTATTCTCTCTCTGCACTCTGATCTCTTGGATGTGTGGATGACAATGAGGATGTTTTACCCTCGTGGTCTATCTTATAGACTACCCTAGCCCTAGCCCTCATTTCTCAAGTCAGTCTTCTTTATCTTGTGACTCTGTCACTCTATCCGGTTAGTCCATTCTAGCTTTTCTTTCTTATTGAGAGATTGCCTGCGATCTTTCCAGACATTTTCATCCAATCTCTCGAGGGGGCATATCATTCCCATCTTGGGGCAACTTTGTATTAGTTCATATTATCTTCTTTGAAACAACGCGACAAGCTGCATTGTCTCAAAGAGGGGCAAAATGTAGACACCTAAAATTTTCCTGTCTAATTAAATAAATATTTTATTTATTTAATTACTTTAAGCCTAATTCTTCTATTAATTGAATAAATCTTTATTTATTTAATTAATTCATTTATCCTCTTCTAGCCTTATTTCTCATTTAAATAAATACCTTTATTTATTTAAATTATCCTTTTCCTAAATTAAATAAATATCTTATTTATTTAATTGATCCCACTCCTTCTATTAATTAAATAAATCTTTATTTATTTAATTAATTCACTAGCCTTTTCTACCCATGACACATGTCATTCATCTCTTAATTCATACACTACCTACTCTCTCATTATTTTATTATTTCTTTTACCTACCCTCTAATCATAGCCGACCATTTATCTTTTACACCTCTGAATCTTATCCCTCCATTTCATATAGTGTCTTCTATATAAGGAGATGCTTCCTTCATTATCAAACCCTGACTACTTGATTACTCGACTACACTACGCCTTTGCACTTTTACATGCGATCCTACTTGCAACCACATTTCCATTCTTTGTTGAACTCTTGTGCATATAAAATCTGAGAGCAACTATATCAAGCAAGATCAATGGAGATAGGAAGAATGGAGATCCAAACCCTATTGGACATGTGATGGTATAATCTTTTTGATTTCATTTGATTTGCATTGTCTTAGGTAATCTTCATATGTTATGGTGGATCTTTGTTGTTGTTAGGCTAGGGTTTTGTGGTTAAATCCATTTAGTCTTTCATCATTGTTGTTATCCATTTTCACCATATACAGATCCCAACTTGGTAAGGTGTCTCATCCATTAATAAATTGAACAAAGACATTCCACTGCTTAGAAAACCCATTTAGGGCTATCTGTACTAGCTCATCATCACCTGGTTTATCTCCAACAACTGCAAACTCATCTTGACAAGTCTAAGCGTGGCAAGGTAACTTGTCACATCTTCTCCCTTGTGCATCTGAGTATTCCTCAACTTTTCTCTGAGAATCAACTTCCGGTTAGTGGTCGTATTCTGGTACAAATTCAGGATGGTGTCCCACATTGCCTTCATTGTATGCAAATCTGTGATATGTGGAACTATATGATCCTTAACACCGTCAAGGATTATCCTCCTCGTTTTGGCATTTGCCTTGTTATATGTTGCAAGAAGTATTGGATCTGTAGGTACAGTCACAACAATGGTAACATATTCCTTGATACCATTCTCTTCTAGAAATAAAGAATTTTTCACTTTCTAGACACCAAAATTTGAGGCTCCATCTAATCTGTCCTAATCTCTTAAACCTGCTGAGGCCATCTCAAGGGTTAAAAGAAATAATAATTCTAAAGAGGTCAAAATAGGTTTTATAAAACCTCAATTTTCTTTCCTTTGCCTAGGATAAACTTTTTCAACTTAGCTCTGATACCATGTAAAATTTCTATTGCAGTTACTAATTATTAATCTCCTATCTCATAAAAATTATTTAACTGCAAAACACTGAAAAATATCACAGTTGCAACTTCATGCGCGAAAGAAATAGGCAACACAGTGACATAATATTTTTGGACAATTGTCCCTAGAAAAACCCTGAAGCGAAAACCAATACTGCAGATGAGGAATATATATTAATCACAACAAATCAATAGATACAAATACTGCTTGCCTCTTACTGGCAGAGCTTCGATGACCTCCCAATTTCTGCTACTGAGATTCCACCTCACTACTATCCCAATGCTATCACTGTGTCCTTGCTAACACTGCAAGACTACTTGCTAACACTACAAGTTTCTCCACAAACTTCATATAGTCCAAATGACCCTTGACCCCTTTTTATACTACTCTCGTTGGAACACCAACAATTGAGATTAATAACAACTAAACAACCCTAACAAAATTGGTTGCTAGAATTTTCTAAAAGAGATCAAATAATTAAAAAATAATTGTCCCTATCTAAAATTTGTTTAGAAAATAATCATTTACTAATTATTACATATGGAGAACTAGATTTCCTAGCTAACCAAACTAACACTAGGTTTGTCACTTGCACAGATATATTAGAATCTAGATGATAATTGTTGTCCAAGGATATTTGCAGAATTTGTTATTCTACTAAATGGAGGGATTGAAGTTGGTGCCCCTTATTTTGCTGTTCAAATTGATGGCTCATTTATGCCAAGAAACAAAATAGAGGAAGATAGTAGCTGGGAAAGATAATATTTCTTTTTGAATCAATTGACACTTAAGCTTGTTGAAAAGTGTTATTTTAAAGGAGAAATTATCGTTGATGTCGCCATAGATAAAATAGGAAATGGGAAAAAGATAGAGTTCTTGAAAATAGAGTCAAAGTTGCAAATTGCTTAGTCATCCCCTATGAATGTTATTGAAAAATACAAACTTATTATTTCTTTTGTTCAAGTTGAAAGAAAAATCTTTGGAACTGGTAAATTTTATCGTAAGGCTGAAGGAAGGAGACAGGATGTGTGGCCATGGATGAGAAAGAAAAATTTAATATTTAAAGATTCAAATACCTAACCTAACAGTTTCAAAACTAAACCATATGTAGATAGGTACAAAATGTTGACACTGTAGTGATCAACTCTACCATATAAAATTTTGTGAAATAAAAAAACCAAGAAAATGCCAGGAAATTCCTAATATAGTACATCACTATTGACAAATAAACCACCATGACAACAATGCCAAAGTATGAGAAATATCAGACAACATTGCATTCACATCTTATTAAATGTTCATGATTATTTTTTAGGAGAGTTAGCTTGTTTCAATGACCTGAATTCTAATAGGTGATTATAAAATGGTATTACAATCATCTATCAAAACTTGTGGACAATGTTAGAAAATTTATCAACGCATGCAACATAAAAAAGAAGAGCAATCTTACTAATATAAAAAGATTTCAAATTTGAGTAGTCTAGAAATTAAATGCTAGAATGATAAATTGGTATAATGATAAAGGGCTTATTAATTCATAATTAACCAAAGAAAATTGATTGAAATGACATTACAAAAAAATGCAATAACTATCAAGATGTCAAATTTTCATTAGAGAGTTGTCTAAGATTTCTAATAGCTGACTTTTTATTTTGCCACTTCTGAATTGTAAATGAGACCTAGAACCCGTTACTATTATCTTAATCATATAGCTTGAGTTTACTCTAGACTTTTTGAAGTGTTTAAAGATCAACACAAGTAGTCTATAATAGAGTGAAATTAAACATCTAGGAAACACTCAAACTAGAGAATACATAGTTTTTCTTTCAAATTAGATACATTACATTTTAATAAATAGTTGCTAGTTCTATTGTTACTTAACTGTGACAAACAATGGCATCAATATAAAACATGAAAAATGTTATGATAAGCAAAAATTATCAAAATAATCATATTTTAAATAGAAGTAAACCCCACTATGGCAATCAACAAAATTACTATCAAGAATTTAATCATGAGAATGATAAGAAAGTTTAGCATTCTATAGAGTGCCTAAAATCATTGAAAAGTATTGCGATTTGTAAAACATAAAATCAAATTTTGCACACCTGTAAATCAGAAGCAATGCATTTGACACTGTGACAGTGAAACCAATATCTAATTCATATGTTGCATTATCCATATAAGATACTAACAAGATGGCATCATGCATATCAACATCATCTTTGCCATACTCCAACACTTTTGGATGGAAAAATCAGCCACTTCAGGTTCACTGTTCATTTGAAATATATACAAATTACCAACAATATGTTCATCGTGGAATAACTAATTGCTTTCAAGGTTGAACTGTTTTTCATTAAAGAAATTTTGATACATGCAAATTGCCTTTGTGAACTTGTGCAAATCTGAATTTCAGCTTTGCATCAGGAACATATGAACTTCCCAAAACACTCAAAAAATACCATAGCTGTCAGTATCTCAATACAAAGAAGCAATGCACCTGAATATCTAAAATAAAAGTTGAGAAGGCATGTACAATCAATAACAGTTATTTTTCAAATGTGCTATAAAAATTAGTTTGTCACATAAGTGATCACATTGTGTCTGACGTTGGCATGCCTTTCACGGTATAGATTTTAGCAAAAATAGTAACTTATCTTGTCCCAAAATATGATAGCACATTGGCAAGACTTGAACAAAGGGGCCAAATTATTTCCATTCAGCTTGTAGCTCACTAAGATACATGCTTGAAGAATCAAGAACCATTTAAATTATTATATAAGTTCAACTAGTTACTTATCCTTGGAAGCAAACTTTAAATGACAAATCATAGTTGCAGGCCAAGTCACCAGGTTCGAATTCGAATTCGAAGTTTGATAGCTTTGAAATTTGAATGAAGTTTGACGAGGAAATAATTTGAAATGTATAAAATTTGAATTAAATTTGTCATATGTAATTTTTTTTAATTTTTAATAATTATATGTAATATATCTATAAAATTGCCTAAATAGTTTAACATTGATAAATAGATTTGAAATCATTAAAAAAATATGACACATTTATTAAATATAAACCATAGGAAAAATATGCTTTCACGATTGCAAAGATGTTCTTTTGTCAAAAAGGTACAATAAGAGTCAAAGACTTTAGAAATTTAAAATAACTCTAAGTCATCAAGAGCACTTGGTTGGGATACGAAATCATCATCATCTGTATCACTACTCAGTTCATCATCTGCAAAGTTAGGCTCATCTGTATCTGGCATTGCCATGCCTTCAAGAGTTTGTTCTAAAGAAGTGTTTTTTGCTAATTTGTTCATCAACAATTTCAAATTGCTGCAAACATAGACACGATCTCCCAACTTTCCAGTCAACAATTTGTTCCTCTTTTTGGAATGGATGTGGTCAAAGAAACTCCAGTTCCTCTCACAAGTTGATGAACTTGCTCCCTGACTCAAAATTTGAATAGAAAACTTTTACTGTTCAGGAGCTGATGATCCATAAGCGATCCACCATCTATATCCAGGCATACATGATGATTCATATTTGGCTTGTGCCCCTCCAAACATCCCTTCTCCTCTCTTGTATTGCCAACTTTGATCTCTAATTAGTGTTGCAATTTTTGGATTTGGTACATACTTGCTAATGGTTTGGTAAAGCCCTACCATGATTTCATTATCACCCCTTCTATCAATAGCAAACAACTTAGGCTCCAAAAAGCAATTTGCTGCATGTAAAGGTGTGTGCATCATTTTTCATCTGCAATCAACTATCTCCCATATCTGCATATATTCTGCTTCTTCATTATTTAGTGTTTTTTGAATAGATTCCTTACACCGATCCATGCTTTCATAAAGCATGCCAAGGCAAGAAGTGTCACCATCAACCATACGAAGCACTTCAACAATTAGTTCACATGCTTGAGCAAAACTTTTGTTGCACTTTCCTAGAAATTGTTGTTTAGGATGATTTTCTCTATGTTCTTCCCCTTAGGGCCTTTAGAAAGCACTAAACTTTCCCACTGATTGGAACAAATAACAGATCTCAAAGCTTCTTTTTCTTCAACCACTCTTTTCAAAGTGATATAATATGAATCAAATCTTGTTTCACAAGGCCTCAACAATTCCTTTGATGCATGTTGCCTATAAATACTCAATGTGAGACGATGATTCCTTATGAAATTTGCAATTGCTCTCCCTCTATGAATAACTTCATTTACCCATGGGAATTTAGTCAAGTCATGAAGCAACAAATTGAGACAATGGGTTGCACATGGGATCTAATATATCTATGGGTACTTCTCTACAATCAACCTCCGAACTCCCACACAATTTGCTCCACTATCAGTTACCACTTGAACCACATTTTCCACGCCTACTTCAAGAATGGATTCCTCTAATATTTGAAAAATATAATTTGAAGTTTTCTTATGGTTCATGGTTTCAATGACTTTCAAAAACACAACACCTTTAGGACAAGACACCAAAACATTAATCAATGGCCTTTGACACATATCTGACCATCCATCACTCAATATAGTGCAACCTGTTTCCTTTCAAGTGGCTTTGACATCAACTAATTTCTCAGTCACTCTATCTTTTGACCTTTGCAAAAGAGTTGTCCTAATAGCCTCTGAACCTAGAGGTATGTACCCTTTGCCAAACTTAGAAATTTTGTGAACTGCATTACGAAAATGTGGACTTCTTGCAACATTCAAAGGAATAGCACTTGTGTAAAACAAATCAAAAATTGCATCATCCACCTATTGTTTTTCTAATGGTTTCCAAATGTTGCTAAGTGTTCCACTCTCTTTTGATACCCTCACTGGTTTGGATTGCATAGAAGAGGAAGACATGATAGATGTGAATCTAGATATATCTTCTTCAATTCTCTGCTTCTTTTGTGCCTTCGTCATTTTGCCTACTGTTGAAGCAGCCAACTCTTTCTCTAGAATAACTTTAAGCTCTGGAGTCACACCTTTACATGCTTGAACACCTCCACCTAGACCCCTGTATTAGCAAGGAAGTGGTCCCTAAGCCTTGTTAAAGTTCCAATCATAGTTCCCTCACATAGGCTACATTTGATGTGAGTTCCATTTTGGGTCACATGCTTCCATGCCTCAGAAGTTGATTTGGGAGGAGCCATTAAATGAAAATCTACATGTTTGGAAAGAAAAATCAAAAAACAAAATAAATAGTACATTTATTTCAACCTTTCAAAATAGAAATAATTTTAACAATTTCAAAAATGACCTCTTAAAAACAAAGTATAAAATTTATTCGGCTTCAACCTCTCAAAAAATAAATAAATACTATTCTTGTTTAATAAACATAAAAAAAAAAATTTAATACATTTTTAGTTTTAAATTAAAAAACAAAATAAACATTACATTTATTATAAAATTTCAAAATAAAAATACTAAAGTTTAATAAAACATTTATTAATAATTTAATATATTCATTTTTTAACAAAAAAATAAAAATTAAATTTTTATTTTTGGTTATTAAACTTTATAAAATTAGTACACTACCATTTTAAATACACACACACACACACACACACACACACACACACACACACATATATATATATATATCTATGTGTGTGTGTGTGTTAATTTTTTAAAACTTTACCAAACAAATAAAAAATAAATCAAATAATATAATATTAAACAATATTATTTAATATTATGAATTAATTTGTATTAAATTAAAAACTAAAAAATATAACATTATAACATTAAAAATATATAACATTATAAAATTAAAACTATAAAATATAACCTAAAAAAATAAAAAATAAATACACACAGAGTTCTAGCTATGGAGGTAGGGAGGACGAATTTAGGAGGTCTGCAATGGCAAGGTCGATCTGCAATGGCTGCAATCATCCTACATCCGCAAGGTCAAGGTTTGCATCGGCGTCGAGGTCGAGCTGAGGTTTCCCGCCGCCTGATAATCGTTTTGCTATGTCCGTTGCACGATATCCTTCGCTTTGTTTGTTGTCATGTGATAATCTTTTTGCATCGAGTATTTATTTAAAAAAATCAATTTAACCCTAAAAAATGCAAGGAAAAAAATGCTTTTATGTAACATGTCATAACTATTTTTTTGTATGGTTTTATTGCAAATTTTAACGAATTTTTGACGGATTTTATAAACTGTTTGAAGTTCGGCTAATTTCGAACTTCAAGGATGAAATTCAGCCAAACCTCATGACTTAGGTTGTAGGTATGCAATGTAATCGCTAAACAAACTACATTGCCTTGTATTCTAGGATGTACAAACCTCCGTGGGACATTTGGAAGTCCCAAATCTAAAATTTTGCACAAATTACTTTTATAAAAACTAAAATTATTTAATTCTACATATTAAATATTTTAAAGTTTACACATATTTTTATATATTTTTGAATTTGTTCAGTCTATTAAAAACTTTGCCCTTCTAGTGTCCTATGCATAAGAAAGACTAGGCATCCAAAGAGAGACATAAGGAACATCTTGCAGGCACTTAAAGCTAAGAATTTTTGCCAAAATTCTCCATTAGTATAATAGACATGGTTATTATATGAACTCCATAATTTGAATTAAATCCCAACAAAAATTAATGAAATGTGGACCTCTCTTCTAAAAATGATTTGTAGAGCTAGAGTTAAATGCCACTTTTCTACTTTTCAATTCCCTTATCATTGTACTAAATTGCTAATAATTAATGTTCAAGTCTTTCATATCTTTTCCATAGTTGATAAATGGCTTGCTATCATTATCATCTTGACATGCAAGCTTGTGATGCATTGAAATCAAAGGCTTCACATTCATCTTGACATGTGATGCTTGTGATGCATTGAAATCAAAGCCTTCACATTCGTCTTGACATGTAATGCTTGTGATGCATTGAAATCAAAGCCTTCACATTCATCTTGACACACAATGCTTGTGATGCATTGAAATGCAAGGCTTCAATATGTGACAAAACCATTATAGAAGTTGAAGCAATTCCTCTTCCTAGAGTTGTACGTCTCCCAATGTCTTCTCAACATGCTCCTTAGGCATAGAATGTTAATCTCTGAAAAAAAATATTAGTGTTGAATGAAAAGGCATTATGGGTATGCTTGCTAGACTTAGCTTTGTGAACAGTATGTGCATTTTCCTGACCTGTTAGAGGGTTTCAATGGTTGTGTGTAGGTTACATTAATGTAGGTTCCTTGTCACACGAGCTTTATATGAGGTCTCCAAACATGGTGTTCATGGGCAGGTAGGCTTGAGGAGGATTATTTTCTTGCAAGTTACATTCTTTTGTTTATTTTTTAAATATATTTTCTATTATTGGCATTATTTTCTTGTAGGTTACATTCTTTTGTTGGTTTTTTAAATATATTTCCTGTTATTGGTTTGTTTTTTTTTTCTTGTAGCTTACATTCTTTTGTTGATTTTTTAAAATATATTTCCTATTATTGTCAAATCGTCTATACATTATTTAGATTTGACTTTTGTTTTCAAATCATTCCTCTTTGTCTATGTTTCACAATCTCATTATTATGATACCTTGCCAAGTCTTCAATATTTGTTGTCAATAATTTTTACTTCAAGAAACATAAAATTTATAAATCTTCATAAAGGCAAGAATGCATTAGAAATGTTAATTGCAAAATCTACACAGCCAACCCAAAAATCTTCATAAAGGCAACAATGCATTAGAAATGTTAATTGCAAAATCTACACAGCCAACCCCTATACTTCATAGGATAGAAAATGAAAAGAAATGAATAGTATGTGGAATATGTCTAACTATTCTTTTATTGCATATAACTATTTCAGTACAAATATTGCTTAATAAAGGGGAAACTGTCACAAAATCTATGCCTTTCCCCAACAACAAAAAATATATTTGGAAGAAGAAAATTTGTTGGATAAGACAACCACTGGTATAATTGTTTGTAACTATCATTCGAGTTGCACTAGGGAAGCCAAGAATTAATCAACAACATAACAAAATCAGCTATAAAATATTTTATTTCCCATACTCTGATAGTAACTCTTTAACATGACTAGTCATAGCTTCTATCAGTCACAATATTCTGAATAGTAAATCAAGAGTGAAAGGACTTCCACTATTGGTGATGCCCTTCAACTAAGTTGAAATGCTTGCATATGAAGGGTTTTCGCTCTTTTTTCTAGTTCTCATTCTTGAACTCTTAAATTTTGATCACAAAACATTACTTAAAAACTGGGAGACTGACCAAAACATTGAGACTGAATCCATTTCAACTCATTCTCAATCAATCGTATGCAAAAGAACATGATAATATAACACATCGAAGTGCTTAAGTTGAATACATACCTATTTACACAATCTTACCCACAAGTGAAAATGAAGTAAAGATAAGTATATTCTACAAATGGAATAAATCAATGGAATACGTTTCACGTGATTATTTATGTTATCACCATTAACATTTACACATTATCTTGTTATGTAACTTGTAGAAATTAAAATATTTCAGTAAATTAAAGACGACAATTATATTTTCCTCTATCAGAAACTATGCCTTGTCATCCAACATGTCTTATTTCATCTATCTTTTAGTACACAAATATATATATATATATATATATATATATATATATATATATATATATATATATATATATATATATATAATCTTGTTATGTAACTTGTAGAAAGTAAAATATTTCAATAAATTTAAGACGGCAATTACATTTTCCTCTATCAGAAACTATGCCATGCATCCAACATGTCTTATTTGATCTGTCTTTTAGTACACAAATATATATATATATATAATCTTGTTTTGTAACTTGTAGAAAGTAAAATATTTTAATAAATTAAAGACGACAATTATATTTTCCTCTATCAGAAACTATGCCATGTCATCCAACATGTCTTATTTGATCTGTCTTTCAGTACACAAATAAATAAATAAATAAATAAATAAATAAATAAATATATATATATATAAGGACTACCAACAATGATATGTTGTCTCAAATGCTCTTTGAATAATTGTTGTAAGATGTTGATGCACAACTGCATAAGGTTTGGAGTCTCAAGGTATTTGAAAACACAATTAAAAGCACTTGAGTGCATACTCTCACTAGATTTACTTCTAATAATTCCACCATATGAAAAAAAAATATAAGATTATCAGAACTTAAATTAGTATTGATAGTTCCATCTATCTGTCCTTAGTTGTATTGAAATGTTGATCATTGTGAACCAAAAATATCACTCAGTCTAGTTGCAAAATATTGGCAAAATAAATGTTAAGACAAAAAAGAAACAAAACTGAAACCTCGGGAATTACTTTCTTTGATATATTCGCATAACAGAGAAAATGCAAGGAGAAATTTCACAGTACCAAGACGAGGAGCCTTGGGTATAACAAAAGAAAAATAATGGACTCCGAAAGCAATGACAAGAGATTTGTTTTAGCTATCATACCAAATGTTGGATGTAAAGGTTTTGGAAAAATAATTAAATATAGAAAAATCTGATCCAAAACTACACAGAAGTGAATTCGACAACCTCAGTTCTCAATTTTTTTAAAATTTTAGCCCAACACTCTTATGTTCAGTTACACTGCAATTGGCATAAGGAAGGGTAAATAACATTTGTTCAGTATGGATGACAAGATCAAAACGTACGTAAATAAAAACCCATTACAGTGCATAAGACGGGAAATTTGATTTATCATATTTATATTTGCATAGACAAAGATCAAATAACCAAATCATACAAACAACATAACATTAAATATAGAGAAAATGGATTAGAAAACACAAATTCAGTAGACATGAAAGAAATATGCAAGAGTGTCTACTTGCAGTACCCCACAATCTCAAATTCACCGTATTACCATCAACAACCACATTTGTAATGAAATTGTCAAACGTTGTTAATACACAATTAGTAAATAGTTTGTGTAGTGCAAAGAAGAACAAACAAAACCCTCATCAAATAATGAAAATAAACATATAAACATACCCGAATGATATGAGCGAATCCAAAAACAAATAAATAAAAATATTTCACTGACAAAATAGAAGAAACTGAGTACTATGTTAAAAGAGAAAACTTTTTCTTATTTTCAATTGCTCGCGCCTTCATAAGAAGGCTGCGACACAGCAGTCACAAATTATTTGTTTGGAAGGGGATTGACATGTCAATGCTAGCCTTATGGCATTGATCTATGATAGAAATTAGAATTTCCTTTTTGTCCCCGGATGAAACCTACAATTGCCAGTATGTGTCATAAAATTTCATAGGGCGATGATCAAGATCAAGCTTCTGCTAGGGTTTGGCAAACAAGAACAATAAAAATCTATCTCGCAAAAATAACTATGCAGGTAGATTTAAAAGAAAGGCATACTCACCTTGGGCAGAAGCCAATTGATGCGTATTGGTCTCAAAATTTATTGAGGTACTCTCAAGGCTTGGATGTAGTCGCTGAAAGTATAAACCCTATTTGAATGCTCTCAATCCTTGGTAGTCCTTGAAAGTTTATTTTGAAATGCCTATGTCCTTTTTTTTAATGCCCTATTTTTAATTTCCCATTTGTTTCATTGAAAATAACATTTGTATGCATTCTCTTCTCCCACACATCATTCAAATGCAGGACACTTAGTCTTTGTGCCACGAAGAACACGGTTGGTAGTATAATGTTAATGCATGTGAAAGCAACTTGTCTTGTGTCCACGTTTCCATCTCTTCAGAGTTGTAGCCTTAAAAAGGAGTAAAATTGGGAAAAGTGTTTGCCTTTAAATGTTTGCAATCCTGTAAAGGTGCAGAGCAATATCTTGAGGGATGTGTGTTCTCTTGTATTGGGATCACACAAATTCCCTCTGATAATACTGCAACCCTACAAATAGGCCATTAGTAATGTGCCACATTTTTGAATTAATATTTCTTTAAAAATATGCAACTTTCCTTCATAAATTAAGAAATGGAAATAAATCTTGAAATGAACTAAATTCCGATTGGTTGCAAGTATAAAGTTTATTCAATGTTTAACGTTGGAGATCTTCGCAATATCTCTAGTAGGTAGGAACTAACAAATGGATTTTATAATTGTATGTAGCATTATTGGAAAGGGACAACTCCCAATCTTAACGGATTTTATGATTGTATGTAGCATTATTGAAAAGGGACAACTCCCAATCATTCATAATTAAGATGAAATGGAGAATGTCGCTAAGATAGAAAATATATCAATTAAATATCTTAAGAGTTTCTGATTCTTGTTAGAGATAATTAGTATTAACAAATTATAGATTGAAAAATTTAGTAGCATAATAGTAGAACTATTTTTGAAGCTCCAAATTAAGCACTCTAAATGTAACAAGTTTTAATCAGAAAGGTAAAATATCTTAAACCAGCTAGGTTGATATTTGATAACACAAACGCAAATGGAATTTAGACAAGCGCAATTACCATTCTCTTATCTTTGCCTTCCACTAGCCAGAGGTCTCAGAACCACCAACCAATGGGATATTCTAACCCAAAAAATGGGTGACAAGATGGCCTCTTGGAAGGGAAAGTGGTTGTCATGGGAAGTTAGATTGACCATGCTAAAGTTCATTATCTCTACTATGCCCATCTATATAATGTCACACATGGCTCTTCCCACCGGAGTATCAAATAAGCTAAATCAAATGTTGAGGATGTTTCCTTGGAAAAGTTTGGAGGCAAAGGATAAGATTACTCTATTTGCATGGGACAAGGTATGTATATCTAAGGATGATGGTGGGGTGGGTCTGAGAAATCAGACAATCCAAAACAAAGTATTAGGGGCCAAATTAATTTAGAGAATGTATACAAATAATGCAGTGAAAATAACCTAGAAAGTGGCAACCCTAAATGTGTCCTAACCACCTGAAATCCCCCAAATAGCTCAAGAGTTTGGAATTGGAAGCAAAAGTGCAAGTCAGTTATCATAGATTATATATTATGGGATGTTCATAATGGTACGAAAGCTCTTTTCTGGGAAGACACTTGGGCTAGCTACCCTAGCCTTGATAGCCTCATTACAATTCCCAATATCAATGACACTGCACTAACTCAAATTTGATGCCGACGTGTCAAGGACTATGTGATTATTTATATGCAAATAGTAGCAAGGTTGGAGATGGAAGGACTTCATAGTGTTTGGATTTGATGAGAAAGATGTAGATTAGCTAATAATATCTGAGAAAATTGAACTTTGGTTTTCAGACAAGGGATAGATGAACTTGTATTGTGTGGCTCTAAATTGGGCACATATACTAATAGAGAGAGCTATCCAAAGCTCATGAGAACTATACATAGGAAAATAAATAATTTGCCCCTCCAGTTGTGTTGTAACAAGTATAGTTTACCTAGAGAATTATTATTTGTGTGGGCTACTATGGAAAAAAAAATCTTAACAATAGAGTGAAGGGTAGGGTGAATATGTCTACAATCTACTCTATTGTAGGATAATACTTCAAATCAATGACCTGCTCCAGAATCAGCTCCCAAATGTAGTGCATATGAATTTCGATGTATTTGGTCTACTGATGCTGAACTAGGTTCTTCAAGATTGCAATAGCACTCTAATTTTCACAATGCAAGACTGTTGGACATGGAGTGGAGAACCCAAACACTGTGAGAATATGCTTAAGCTAAATAGTCCCAATTGGTGTGTTAACAGCCCCTCGATACTCAGCCTCAGCCGAAGAGAGAGCAATAGCATGGTACTTCTTGCTCTGCCAACAAATGGGACCCAAACCAAGGTGGAAGTTATAACTAGAAGTAGACTTACAATCATCAAGATCGCCAGCTCAATTGGAGCCTATGTATCCAACCAAGCAAAGTCCTTTGCCTACTACATAGTGAATCCCATAATGATGTGTACCTTGGATGTAGTGTACGATGCATTTGGCAGCTTTCCAATGAAGCTCACGTGGCTTCTACATAAAGTGGGAAACCATGCCAACCGCAAATAAAATGTCAGGGCATGTGTGAGTCAAGTAGATGAGACTACCCACAAGCTGATGATAAAATGTGGCATCAATTGGTAGAGAAGAGAACTTATCCTCAAGCTTGACTCTTGAAAGAAAGGGAGTCGATGCAAGCTTACAATCAACTATATGAAAGCGTGCAAGTAGATCAAGAGAATACTTGGGCTATGAAAGTGTAATCGCGGAAGGTGACTATGTAATCTCTATCCTGAGAAAGTAGTGCAAAAGACCCAAGTCAGTCATAGCAAATCTATCATGCAAGGAATATTTGACACTGCTAATGATGGATGTGGCACTCCCTATAATGATCAAAGCATCAACATACAACACAAGTATCAAGTGTGAGTTATCCTATCACAAAATGTAGACATTCAAATTAGAATGAAATCTGGTGAACCCTACTAAGAGAAGGAAGGAATCCATATTGGCATACTAAGCCCTAGGGGCCTGCTTAAGGCCATAGAGACATTTCCTCAATTGCCAAACCAATGAAGAATCCTGGATGAAACCCTGTGGCTGCACCATATATATCTCCTCATTAAGATCCCCATGAAGAAAAGAACTCTTCACATCCATCTGATGGACAACCCAACCATGCGCTATTGTAATAGCAAGTGTGAAGCGAATGGAGTTCGTCTTGGCTACGGGCACAAGGTCTCAGTATAGTCAACACCTTGAACCTATGAGAAACTTTTCGCAACAAGTCGAGCCTTATACTTATCCACACTACCATCCGTTGCAAACTTGGTCCGATAGATTCACTTACATCAAACCACCTTTCTCCCCTTACAAAGAGGGACTAACTCCCAAGTGGTGTTCCTCATCAAGGACCATACTCTTGCTCCATAGCTTGGTCCCACTCATGAACCACTGATGGTTCTTGAAATGTCTGTGGATCGAAAGTGGTATCAATGTATGCATGTGGAAGGTCCTGATGTTGTGATCGAATCCTTCGTGTATCTAAAGGATCCCCAACAAGAGAACCCGCATACTCAAGTGTCTGTCGAGCCCAACAAGGTTTAGGTGGAGGTGGAGGACAAGGCTCCTCAACTGCTAGTTGATCCTACGGAGGTGTAACCCTGCGAGTCGGAGTTGAAGGAGTCTCATCATCTGAATCACTCTCATCACTATCCATAATGGAGGAAGGTAGATGAAGAAGTGAGGCTAAGCTAGGTGAGTTTTCCTCAAAATGAACACTCTTCTCAATAAACACCTCATGTGTCTCTAGATCCATCAATCTATATGCCTTAACACCCTTGCAATATCCAACAAAAATACAAGGCCTACTCTAAGGTTCCAATGCCTTGCATTTTTGCGGAGGAGTGCGAGTCCATGCTGGACACCCAAAGAATCTGAAATGTCTCACAATTGGTTTCCTACTAGCCCAAGCCTCAAAAGGAGTAATACATGTCAAAACTTTGTGAGGAACCCAATTTTGGATGTGTGTAGCACAACTGATAGCCTCTGCTCAAAAGCCAGGATCAAAAGAATGTGCATGTATCATACAACTAGCCATTTCCTTGAGAGTTTTATTCTTACATTCTGCAACTCCATTTTGTTGTGCACTATAGGTAACTGAATGTTGAAGATCAATCCCCTCAAATGTACAAAAATCCTCAAGTCTTTTGTTCACATATTCCCTTCCATTATCTGTGCAAATAATTTTGACCACTTTCACTGATTGCTTCTCCACATGAGCCTTGAAGTCTAGAAATTTGTCAAACACTTCACTCTTATGAACAAGAAAATAGACCCAAGTGAAGTGGGAGTAGTCATCAATTAAGGTGAGGACACAATGGGCCCTACTAAAAGAAGGTGATGGAAATTCACCTACTACATCACTGTGAACAAGTTGAAGAACTTCCAAAGCTCTCCAAGCTTTCCCCTTATCAAACTTCTCCTCGACATGCTTACCCATGGAACATCCTGAACATACACCCTTTGAAAAACTAGTTCGAGGTATACTTGTGACCATGTCTTTAGTGATAAGCTATTGAAGATAGCGGTAGTTGAGGTGACCAAACCACTCATGCCATAGCTTACTTTCTAAATTTGAATGAGTAAGAAAGGCCCTAGAAGGAGAACTTGGCACAAAGTGGGAGAATGAATAAAGCCTTGAATTGTCATTGACTTGTCCCACTGCTACCAAGGCATCATTATCAAGTTATTTTACCACAACTGAATTAGGTGTAAACTCAACCTTTTTCCCATTCCCATAGTGAGTAATTTGGTAGATAGAGAGAAGATTGGTAGACAAGTTAGAAACATAAAGAACATTCTCAAATGTTCCATCATTGATGGAAACCAAACCTTTCCCTTCAACCTCAACTTGTGTATCATCACCTATGTAAATATGAGGTTCCTTTGATGGCTCCAATGAAGAAAACTGCTCCTTAGTAGAACCAATGTGATAAGAGGCACCTGAGTCAAGTATCCACTATTGTGAAGAACCTGTTGTAGCCACAAATGCTTTCCCTTTTCCCTTAGACTATGAGGAAGTGGAAGAAGATTATTCCTTCTTGTTGTTGGTAGATGAAAAATTGATGTTGTTCTTCTGAAGGAGATTTATCAACTCATCAACTTGCTTGGTGTGCAATCGATGCTCATCATGACCATACTTCTTGCAATAACAACAAGTTGGTTTTTCCTTCTTAGGTGTATTCCCCTTCTTGGAAGAGGATGAAAAATCGCCTTGTGATGTAGAGGATGATTGTCCTTTTTCCTGTTGTGGCTTTGACTTAGATTGCTTCTTCTTCTTATTAGAATATTTGCCTTGACTCCCTTGACTCCCTTGATTAGCCACCAAAGCCTTGGACTTTGAAGACTTGAGAATCTCCATGTTCAACAACTTAGATTGTTCCAACATCAACAATTTTGCGAAATCATCAAATCAAGGCATAGTGTAGGAACTCCCCACTATCAATCAATGGGGTTGGAAGCTAGAAACAAATGCTGCATATTTAGGTGAAAGCTTTTCCAACAAGTTTAATATCAATTGAGCATCTTTTTTGGTCAATTCCACAATTCTTAAGCTTTGCTCTTAGCTGATTTGCCTTGGTGACATAATCTTGGATTGTATCAAAACTCTTGGGATCCAAGTTGGTGAGATCATTTTCAATCTTGTAGCCTCTGATTTCATCATCTTGACCATACAATTTCTAAAAGATATGGGCGAACTCACAATAATGGTTCCCACTTTTTTTCCACTTTTGACACTGAGATGAACATTTTGAAAATAATCTTCAACTTCCAAGAACTATAACTTTTAAACTATTAAAAATTTGAAGATGATGTAAATTAGTGATTTGTAGAATTTTGTCTGTAGATTCTATATATAGTTTTTTCAAATTGTTTTGAAGGATTTTTTTTAATTTTTTCATCTCCCTCGAAAAGTAGTTTTTTACAACAAACTACATTTTTTAAACAGTGACATGCCTTCCAAAACGCATAAATTTTTTTCTATAAATGATAAAAACTCTATTTTTTCAAATTTTGGTTTGTAACATCAATATCCAGGGCTTGTAATTGGTTTGATAGTAATATGTTGAATATTTTTCATTTTATTAAGTTTTAAAGTCCGACTAGTCATAATTCAGACATAGGTTTAAGTTTGAACACATAACTTGTTCTATATATATCAAAATTCAATTTATTTATTTTTGTTAGAAAGAAGACATCAATACCTAGGGAGAGATATTTTTCATAACATTTTTGAATTAGTTTCCTATTTTTCCCAATGCGTTGAACAAAGAAGTTCATGTTCGGTGAAAAACCAATATTCCATAAAATTAAAAAAACAAGAACATAATAAATTCTCAATGTAATAAAATTATACTTGTTGGAAAGCTTGCTCCAAGTACTACCATCTAATATTTTTGGTTTATCAAGATTATTTCATTTGTGCCTTGAACCAAAGGTCCGAAGCAAAAATTCCTCAGAACTCTAAAAATTTTTGGGAGAGACCTCTAATAAGATGGTTCAAATGGCTTCACTCGAATCCTAAGGGGTTCGATCAAACCCGTAGGAAAATTTATGACACACACATTTATGTAATGGCTAGGTTTGAATGAACCCAAGATTTTCTAACTGTCGACATTCGTTCAAACCCTAGCCGACTCAATTTTTTTTTTTACATTTTAGTAGTCATATAAATATATATAATTTTTTTCATTTTTTAACACACAAATGATTAAAAAAATTTGCATTTTTGGATGAAAGAAGACATTTGAAAATTATTTTGAGGGTAATAATTTGGAGATATTTGAAGGTTTTTTTAAAAGCATGGGGAACGAGAAGAGAAGGCAAAATAAGACTTCAAGAATTATTCTCCCGAAACAGAACAAAGATATTGAGAACAAAGAAGGCAAAGATATCATGATGCAAGTATGTATTTTTATTTTTATTTCCATTTAATTTTATATGAATTACATAGAAAAAATTGTGTTTATTTGTTAGTATTAGTTGAATATTTTTTATCTAATATTTTTAATGAGAATTAATTTAAATAATATTAATTTAATTAATTAATTTATATAATAATTCTATCTTAATTAATTCTAAATGATGTTATTTTTATTAAATTAATTGGAAATAGTAGGATTAAAAATAATCTCATTTTAATTAGAATTAATTATGCTTTAATTTGAAATAATGTGTATTTGCAAATTTAAAATTCCATTAACTTGCTTGTTGTGTAATTGACTTTTTCTCCTATATAATTAAGTCCATTTATAATATATCATGGTTTTAATTTAAAATTTTTATCTTTAGGACCCCTCTCTTTCCCATTTATTATTTATAATTTATAATTTAATTTAGATAGTCCATAAATATATAATTTAATTTAGATTTTGAAACCATGTGTCTTTATAGTTTAGCAAATGCTTCAATTGGTGCTCTAAAATTAACAAATTGTCTTTTGTGTCTTCAACAATAGGCTCTTTTTATTTTATTCTTAGAAAGAGGTTTGCCTCCTGAGTAGCCCTTAAGGCTTGGTGAGAGGGAATGACCCAAAGTGCTAACAAGCTAAAGCCAAGCTCTTCCAAGCCACTATAAATAAATGTGTTTGTGAAGAAAGTTGCAAGAAATAGGTGTTACATGCTGCTATAATGGCGTTGTGACTCCCCATAAACCCTATAGAGCACAACCTCTATAGGCTAGGAGGCCTTCCATTTAATGGAGCATAACATGTTGTTGATTATAGCCACTCGAACGGATGCCCTTACTAGACACCTTTTGTGTTAGAAGCCAAAAACCTTCTAGTTGTTGGCGTGGGAGGTCGGACCTCTAAAGCAGCTCACATTCTTATGGTACAAAGTTAATGGTCGGACCTCTAAAGCAGCTCACATTCTTATTGAGATACAAATTTTGCCACAAGGAGTTTTCGTGGGGACTAGTGCTTGGCTGCCTTGGAGAAGTGAGTGTTGTGGAGGGGAGCTAGTGGGGTCAAGCCCCTAAGTATCCGCTCTGAATTGCATTGCTCAGGGTAAGCCCCCAAGTGAGATTCAACAACTACTGTCTTGTCTAGCCCTAGGATTTGTGCTTGCATGATCAAAACAATCAAACATTTTCAAACAAACAAACATTGGGTCTTCTTTGTTTTCAAGTGTATGCAAAAATATTTCACATTATACTTGAGTCCCCTTAAAAGCTATATTATGTAATACTAGGACCTATTATGTGATATTAAGACCTATTATCTACGATAATACCTATCTTAAATATGACATAATAGGTCTTATTGTGACTTAATAACATGATCATGTATGCAAAAACATGTCAGATTATATACTTGAGTCTGGGCCTTAAGAGGTCTACATTTATGATATATTAGGGCCTATTATGTACATGTGATAAATTAATGACCTATTATCGCATAATTTAGGTCCTAATATTTGCATAATATAGGTCTTAAGGGGAGTCAAGTATAATGTGAAATTTTTTTGCATATGTGGTCTTGTATTAAGTCATAAAATTAATAAGACCTATTATGTCATAATTTAGGTTCTAACTTATATCATATTTAAGACAGGTACTTAATTTCATGTCATATGTCCTCTAATATCACATAATATATTTGTCTTAAGGGGAGTCAAGTATATTAATGTGAATTTTTTTTGCATACGTGGTCATATTAAGTAATAATAAAGCCTATAATGTGATCTATTATGACTTATTATGTGTTTATATTTCTTAAATGTGACATAAATTTAGAACCTATTATTTTTATTTATATGACTTGATGTACATGCATAAACATTTCACATTATACTCAAGAGTCCCCTTAAGACCTATATTATGCAGATCATATTAGGACCTATTACATGTGATATTAGGAGGTCTATTATGCAATAATAGGTCTTAAATACATGACTTTATAGTCCACTTGTTATGACATAATTTTTAAACGTCTTACAAAATGTCTTGAAAATTTGGTTTCAAATTAAACTTGGAATTTTGTTGCATTAAAAATATTCTCTATCATCATAAATTATGTGCAAAATGGGCTCGAGAAGAAGAGAATTTTGAAGCGAGAGTCGAGGCAAATGAACCTATTGAAGAACACGATATAGTTGATGAACATAGGGAGGAGCTTGCCCAAGTTGAACCAATGGAGGTTGAAGGAGAGGGACAGTCAGGCTCCTTACCTCCTACCACTTGTATGGATGAGAATATTGTGGATCTAGCTAAATAGGTGAAGAGAAATATTTCATATAAAAAATTTAGATCATGTTGGCATATGTACATAGTATGATGACATGTTAATATTGTATGTTGTCATTGATGTCAATATGCTGAGTGAACTGGTATATTGAAGTTAAGCAACTGACAAAGAGAACCAGTATGATGTTGTGAACCCGCATATGTACAAAAGTGAAGCGGTATGCCTGTCCAAGTAAACTGGTATGTCGAAAAGAGAACAAGAGAACTGGTATGATGTTGTGAATTGGAACTGATATGTCGGAACGAGAACCGCTATATGGAATGTTTTGTATCAAGGGTTCATATGGCATGACTATTGGTTGGTAGTCTCAGTCTCAGGGTTTCCGGTTGAAGTAAGCACTGTAATGGAGGTCAGATCATGTCACCATGTTAGCCTTGTGCACATGAAGGATATTTCATGAAGGAGATTGATCCTATCTACCTCGGGAATGTGCAAAGTCTTTACAAATGGCGGAGATCATGTGATGGATTATCGCCTCCAAGAAGTAGTAAAGAACGAACGATGGAGAATGTATTGAGATCTGTTCAAGACTGTTGTATTCAAATGCAAAGTGTTCAATGGTCAAGATTGAACCGACTAAATTTATCAACCTAAGTGTTTAGGGTTTAGGGTTTAGGGTTTATCCTACCAACCTATCTGTTTCCTATAAGGTCGATATAGTGTTTCATGCTGAGATTGTTGGTAAATGTTGTGTGTGTATCTAAGTGTAGAGATACATGATTCTTGCCAGACCAATTGAGAGGATTGATACCTGCATAGCGTGTGTGCAGAAGGAAGGAACTAAAGTGGATATGCATTGGCATTGAGTGCTATTACCAAATCATTGTGATACATGTTGATCTCTAACCACTTCAACAGTTGGAAAATACCTTAACAGGGTAGCTTTAACCAACTTGCTATAAATCCTTTAATAGGGTGACTCAAAGCCATTGATTTTACAAAATCCTCTAACAAGGTAACCTCTAACAGGGTTTAACCCTTAACCGGGTATTCTAGCCATCCCTTAACCAGGTGATCCCTAACAGGATCGGTTCCTAACAAAACTTATTGTAATAGTCTTTAACCAGACCTGGCTCCTATTAGAGCAGACTTCTAAAGAGTTCAAAAATAGCTTGTGGGTATTCATCCCCACCGTGGTTTTTCCCAGTTGGGTTTCCATGTGAAAAAATATGTGTGTCATGTGTGATGCCTCTTTCATGTGATATTTTGTTATTTCTTGCTTAGTGGTAAATCATTGTATATCTAATGATAGATTATCTATTTATGCATAAGGACAAAGTGGAAATGAGGGAGTAAGTTGTATGGGATGCTAAGAAGATTGACCAGTTCATGTCTTTCATAGTTGCACTATATTTAACCAGTATTAATTTGGTTCAAATCGGTGTTGGTGATTGCCAGTAGTTCATAGTCTACGGTCAAACTAGTTCAGGATATGTTTTTGTGCCTATACTGATTCACCCCCCCCCTCTTAGTATCGGTTTGGTACTCACTGTTCATCATTGAGTTATCAGATCATTTACTTGAAATGGATGTGGATGAGTTGAAACGTCTCAGTGAAGAATCTAGACATACTAAAAGGAGGTCAATGAATAAAAGCACAAAAGAAATAGTGTCTCATTTCTACAATCTTGATACTTCACTAGAGAAAGATCAATTGTTATCAATTGTACTTACTCGTAAAGACTTAATAGATCCATTGAAATTGTTGGGTATAGATACAACAAGTCAAAAGAGGAAAACTTCTCAGCTTAAAACTTCCCAGCTAAAAAAATATATTGTTGATAATGTTAAGAAAGGTTTGGTGAACATTGGTAAAACATCTCGAACAGTAGATAAGACCATTTCAAGAAGAGTGATGTTGACATCTTTTGTAAATGAAAGATTGCCTCAAAAAAGACAAATCTCTTCGTTGTCATCTGAGTTTGGTTTTAGTAGAAGGACAATATCAAAATATGTTAAAAGGAGAAAGAGTTTGGATGATACTATCTCAGAAGGGAATTGGGCAATTATGTGTGGAGCTCCTCATTCTAATAAAATTGAAGATGTTGTTAGGAACTTCATGACATTTTTTTGGAATGATAATACTCGCCCTTCATCAAATAGTAGAGATGTTATCAAGCAAAGGATTGGCCTTGATCGTTATGATCTCCATGTAAAACATTGGATAGACACAACAAAACATGAATTGTATGTGTTGTTTACTAAAACAAACCCCCATATAAAGATTGGACAAATCATGCTTGAATGGTTAAGGCCATATTATGTGAAGGTAAACAATTTTTTAGGAACTTGTTGTTGTTGTTATCACATTGAATTCGATCTGTACTATTAGGTGTTTCAAAAGATTAGAGAAGATAGTGATGGTTATGAAAAAGCTCCTCCTAAATGAACAAGTCAATTCATAGCATCCATCTTATGTGATAAACTAGATGATAATGCAACTATAGACACCTAAAATTGTAATGTCTAATTAAATAAATAAAGTATTTATTTAATTAGACATGACAATTTTAGGTGTCATATAATTCCCATCTTGGGGCAACTTTGTATCAGTTCATCTTATCTTCTTTGAAACAACACGACAAGCTGCATTGTCTCAAAGAAGGGCAAAATGTAGACACCTAAAATTGTCATGTCTAATTAAATAAATACTTTATTTATTTAATTACTTAAGCCTAATACTTCTATTAATTAAATAAATCTTTATTTTTTTAATTAATTAATTTATCCTCTTCTAGCCTTATTTCTCATTTAAATAAATACATTTATTTATTTAAATTACCCTTTTTCTAAATTAAATAAATACTCTTATTTATTTAATTAATCCCACTTCTTCTATTAATTAAATAAATCTTTATTTATTTAATTAATTCATTAGCCTTTTCTACCCATGACACATGTCATTCATTTCTTAATTCCTACACTACCTACCCTCTCATTATTTTCTTATTTCCTCTACCTACCCTCTAATCATAGCCAACCATTTATCTTTTACACCTGCCAATCTTATCCCTTCATCTCATATAGTGTCTTCTATATAAGGAGATGCTTACTTCATTATCAAACCCTGGTCTCCCCGATGATTACTCGACTACACTATGCATTTGAACTTTCATATGCGATCCTACTTGCAACCACATTTTCATTCTTTGTTGAGCTCTTGTGCACATAAAATCTGAGAGAAAATATATCAAGCAAGATCAATGGAGATAGGAAGAATGGAGATTCAAACCCTATTGGACATGTAATGGTATAATCTTTGTGATTTCATTTGATTTGCATTGTCTTAGGTAATCTTCATATGTTATGGTGGATCTTTGTTGTTGATAGGTTCGGGTTTTGTGGTTGAATTCATTTAGTCTTTCAATATTATTGTTGTATCCATTTCACCACAAACATTTTGGCACGCCCCATGGGACATGGATTTTTGTTAGATCTGTGTTTTTTTTGCAGATTTTTCTAACCCTATATTGCTATTTTGTAAAACAATTTGGAGAATAACTTTGTGCAGCTAGGGTTTTAGACACAAAATCAAGATCTTGAAGAGATTCGATCATATCTCAAAAAAGGCTTGGAAATTTTGCACCAAAGTGTTTTTGCAAGCTGAAGACAGTATCAAGAGCTCTCTAAGAAAAATGTATATCCATTGGAGCATATTTTAATTTTCTATGAATTTTTTATGAATTTTCATAAAAAATTAATTTTGACAGCAAATGAGTGAACTTTTTGGATTTTCCTACATTTTTGGAAATCTTTCATAATCATACACAGGATTTGTTCTTTGTGATTTTAATTTTGATGCAAAATATTTCCCTAAAAATAGGATCTTTAAAAATTAGGGTTTTTCCTTTTTTTGATTAGATCTCACAAACGACTTTAAATTTTGGTATCCAATTTTGTTTGTTGGTCAAAAGAATTATAAGAAGTGTTCATTAAAAATTTTAGAGTTTTTTGATCAAAGTTTCATTTTATATGAATTTTTTATGATTTTTCATAAAAAATTAATTTTGGGAGAAAATTAGTGAATTTTTTAGATTTTCTTACATTTTTGGAAATCTCTCAGAATTATACATAGGATATGTTCTTTGTGATTTTAAATTTGACGCAAAATCATTCCTCAAAAATTAGATCTTTGAAAATTAGGGTTTTACATTATTTTACTCATCTCACAAACTGCTTGGATTTGTTGCAGAAATTTTTTTATGCAAGTTTGGAAGACCATCAAGACTGTCCAGTAAAAATTTCAGATTTTTTGGATTGATTTTGCATTTTATAAGAATTTGTTTATGATTTTTCAAAAAAAATTAATTTTTGGAGCAAATTAGCAAATGTTTTGGATTTTCTTACATTTCTGGAAATCTCTTGAAATTTTACAGGTGGTCTTTTTTTATGATGAATCAGATCTTTGAATTGGTCAACAAAATGCATTGTTGAAGGGCCCTATTTCACAAAGTCTTTTGGATCTAAAATTTGCCTAACTTGTGTGCTTGCAGGAAGGGGTGATCATTTGAAACAATCCAAACTACTAATAAATCTTTGTTGTGGGACCTTGACAAGGAATTTATTTTGATCTTTATTGTGCCTTGTTTTCATATATTATCAAACACTTCAATTGGTGCACTAAAATTGAACTAGTGTCTTTTGTGTCTTGGACAATAGGCTCTTTTTGTTTCATCTTTAGAGGGCTTGTCTCCCCATGTGGTCATTATGACTACTAGTGAGGAGAGAATGACCCAAGTGGTAGTGAGGAAAAGCCACAAAACTATGGATAACATGTGCTGATTAGTTCATACCAACACTATGTCTCCCCATAAACCCGTTTGATCAAATTTATTTGATCAGTTGTAGGGCATAACCCCTACCGGCTGGGAGCCTTCTGTATTTACAGAGCTGAAAGTGCCGCATGTATGGCCACAGGAGCGGATGCCCTTACTAGCAACTTTTTGTTTTAGAAGCCAAAATCCTTCTAGTTGTTGGGGCAGGAGGTCCGACCTCTGGTAGCGGCCCACACACATATGGTTCTTAGTAGAGATACAAAGTTCACCATGGGGAGTTTTCGTGCGGATTGATGCTTGGCTAACCTGAGAAGTGAGTTCCAAGGGTGGAGCCAGTGGGGTCAAGAATCTAAGTATCCGCTCTAAATAGCATATCCTCGAGGGAAACTCCATGTGGGATCAACAACTATTGTCCTGGCCAGCCATAAGAATTGTGCTTGTCTTATTTTGAACAATCAAACATTCAAGACAAACATTAAAACATTGTGTCTTTTGTGTCTTCAAGTGTATGCAAAACAATTTTACATCAAACAACACACTTTCTTTTGAGTCATTTTGAGTCTAAACACTTGCAAAAATTGTGTCCTCATCAACATTGTGTCCTCTTGTCACAAAAAACAGTCAAAAATTCAGATTTGGTCACAACAACAACTTCACAAATTGGAAAAATTTACAATCCAGCAAACAAGAACAGATAGTTTCAGACTTATTCAACTTCCTAAGTTATCTCTCTGGGTTTTCATCTAGTATTCAACTTGTTTTTGGGTCTCACAAAGTCCATCATTGCTGCACACGTTGCATTACATTCACATTTGTCTAAACTTGAGTCAAAAGGTCACTTGCTTGTCCTCATCTTACTTTGTCAACACATTGCATACAACATTTTGCTAAGTGGTCCCTCATCAAGGTCTATCACCTTTGGGTCTCATTTGGTATTACTTAGAGTAAAGGTCAACTTACCTCATCAAGAGAAACTATCATCTCTTTGGAAGTCACACCTACTCTACTACATACATACTTGGTCTCACACTTTGGGCATTGCAAGTACACTTCAGATTCATTTACATTCCATCCAACTCTTGGTCTTCCATACTCTTTCCATTTTCATCTAGTCTCACACATCTTGGTCAATACCTAGTTCATGGTTGAAACCCATTCCCAAAAATCTAGGAGAGAAGCTAAAGAGGCTCAAGAGTCCACAAACATGAGTGCCTATGAGTATGACAATGATATCTTTTTCAATTCTGATCATACTACATTACCTGACATGGATGCTTATAGAAACATTCCAAATGTTGAGAACATGGTTAACACAAACAACAATGGTACACACAATGACAATACGGACAACATTTCAGTACATTCAGCAGAAGTAGAAGACTCCATTATGGATCCCCATTTCAAGCGATTGGTTCAGGAAATATTGAGGAGAGATAGACAATACTTCTTACAAGTGATGGCACAAAGTGGAGCCAAGATCCCTCATAATTTTGACATGTCTCAAATAATGGGAAATCGACCTTTGCAACAACCTCACCCCAACATGGATCAAAGCAGGCCTAATAGTGGAGGAAATAGAGGACCATATGTTGTGCCTGAATCACCATCATCTTTGTTTATAAAACCTGAGGTCCCATACACACATGGTCAAGCATATGATACTCACCTTCACATACCATTATGGAAGTCTTATGTAGAAAAATATACTCAATCACATACCAATGCTAAGGACCAACCACCAAAGCAATTGGATATCCAAAGGCATGTTCAAAATTTGGACACAAGGAAACCCCGCGTCAAATTTGGGGGCAACACACTAGAACAAACTCATGAAATGCCTATATAGTATTGTATACAGGGACAAAGCAGATATTCCATTCCTCGTCATGACTCTATACCAAGTGGTCCATATATGCAGCATCATTATAGACCTCCTCCATATGAACATGTGTATGATCAATATCATCCATATATGAAACATGCTCCTCCACTCGGTGCTTCAGGCATGGGGTATGGCCCAAGAAGTTGGTCTCCACCTATGAATAATTTTGAACACCAAATCAAGGACTTACAAAAGAAAATGGAGGACATAAATACACTGAAGCCAACTTACAAAATGAGAGACATATGTCCCTATCCATTTGACAAGAGCATTCCAATGCCTCCATTTCCTACACACTTTGTGACACCTAAGTTTGGTAAGTATAGAGGCAAAGGGGATCCTAAGGCACATATAAGACAATTTTTCATAGCTTGCATTGAGGTAGCAGCAGAAGAGACATATTTGATGAGATTATTCCCACAAATCTTAGGTGATCAAGCTATGGAATGGTTCTTCCAACTTCCACCTGGTATTAAGTCATGGGGTGACTTAGCAGAGGCATTTATCCAACATTTCTCATAAAACATAGAGACAAACATATCGGTCACTACTTTGTGCAACACCAAACAAAAGGATGGAGAATATTTTTCATCATTTTTACAAAGATGGAGGAATCTAACCAGTAGATGCTCTTGTGAAATTCAACAAATTCAAATGGTAGAAATGTTCACCCAAAATGTTAATAAAGACATTCTTATGATCTAAGAAAAGCTTATTTGTCCACCTTCAAGGACGTCATTGAGAAAGGATTAGTGACAGAAAAGGTCCTAATTGAGCAAGGCATCATTAAGATATTCAAAGAAAACAAAGAGGACTTTAAAGGAAACGACAAGCCAAGATTTTGGAATAAAAAAAAGAACACACTAAATGATGGTGTTGTTGATGCCAATATAGTATGACCCAAAATCATTTTTTTTGGGTCAAGCTCTATGAATATTCAAGTGAATACTCAAACAACTTCCAAATCACGGAGGAAGTACACCCCATTGGGAGAACCACTTGAGTCAGTTTTCAAAAATCTAGTGGCAAACAAGATAATCACAATTCCAGATTTGCCTCCATATGAGCCAAATGTTAAACCAAATTGGTGGAATGATAATGAATATTGTGAATTTCATAAGAGCAAGGGCCACAAGACAAGAAATTGCCATCGATTGAAGAACATCATACAAGATCTCATTGATAGAGGTGACATTGAGATTGAAGGACACTCATCCAATTAAGAACATGAGATGTTTAAGGAACCATTCCTAGAACATGACAAGGGAAAAGCTAAAGCCATAGATGATTAGACCAACTATTCCAGAGCATCTTATAAATATGATTCAACTGTCAATCACATTTTAATGGATAATTATGTCTTTATCATTATCATCAAGGACAAAACACCTAAAAAATTATACCCAAACACCCAAGATTGTCCTAGAAGGCATTGGATCTTCTTCCGAACCTACCTCTGAATGTAATGTTATAGCTCATCAAGGCAAATTCACTTTGCAAGGTGCCCCAGCTAAAAACACCGCTTCGTCATCAACCAAGCTTGAGTATGACTTTGTAGAATAGTTAGGGAAGACACCCGCACTTATCTCAAACCCATAACCTCAATGGCAGCTCGGTCCTCAAAAGTCAACTCTGGTCATAACCTCTGAGTCGACGGGAATCTCTCTCATGACTCCAGCATAGGCAAGTACTCCTGTAGTCAAGAAAATCAGCTTTGTCAGTCAAAGTGGCATTCCTTGTTCATCACAAAATGCTGCTTATTATCCTAGTGCTTATATCTATCATATGATACTCTATCCAGGTGACACTCACTGTTCATCAGAAAGTGTTGCTTCTATTCTAGTGACACTCATTGTTTATCACAAAGTGTTTATATTTTATCCTAGTGGCACTCCATGTTCATCACAAAGTACTATGTGTATTTTGCACTCACTGTTCATCACAAAGTGCTGCTCATATTTTGCACTCCCTGTTCATCACAAAGTGTTGCTCATATTTTGCACTCATTGTTCATCACAAAGTGCTGCTCATATTTTGCAGTCCCTGTTCATCACAAAGTGTTGTTTATATTAGTACTCCCGGTTCATCACAAAGTGTTGTTTATATTAGTACTCCTGGTTCATCACAAAGTACTCTATCTTGGTACTCATTGTTCATCACAAAGTGCCTCTATCTGCTACCCTAGTCTTCCCTAGAGGACTTGCTTGAGTGTATCCTCTCAGCAACTTATCCAATCGACAGTGTATGTTCATCACAGAACTACCGATTTGACCCAGAAGACACAAACACGCCTTCATAACATAAACATGCTTACATATTGCACAAATGTGCCTGCTTTGCACAAATGTGCCTGAAATACACAGATGTACCTATGCTCTGCACAGACGCACTTGCTCTACATAGACGTGCCCACATTGTACAAACGCACCTGCACAATGCAGACATGCTCGCATTTTGCATAGATTCTTTTTTCTATACAGACACACCTGGTACAAACACAGACACACCTATCCAACCTAGATGCGCCTGGCACCAACGCACATGCACCTCAGTGCTTTTTGACATTTTTTGACATTACCTAAAAGCGCATGTAATGCGCTACCTAACATGCATTAATGACAACATTTATTACGACAAAGTAAAAAGAGGTTTTGTGGTACTCACCAGCTCTCCTGCGTCAACTGGCCTCTGAAATCGACGAACGCGATCGAATCTATGCATGAATGCCATCGCTACTGACTGTTGCTGCTCTATTCTCTCTCTGCACTCTGATCTCTTGGATGTGTGGATGATAATGAGGATTTTTTTCCCTCATGTTCTATTTTATAGACTACCCTAGCCCTAGCCCTATCCCTCATCTCTCGAGTCAGTCTTCTTTATCCCGTGACTCTATCACTCTATCCCATCCGATCAGTCCATTCTAGCCTTTCTTTCTTATCGAGAGATTGTCTGCGATCTTTCCAAACATTTTCATCCAATCTCTCGAGGGGGCCTATCATTCCCATCTTGGGGCAACTTTGTATTAGTTCATCTTATCTTCTTTGAAACAACGCGACAAGCTGCATTTTCTCAAAGAGGGGCAAAATGTAGACACCTAAAATTGTCATGTCTATTTAAATAAATACTTTATTTATTTAATTACTTTAGCGTAGTTCTTCTATTAATTAAATAAATCTTTACTTATTTAATTAATTCATTTATCCTCTTCTAGCCTTATTTTTCATTTAAATAAATACATTTATTTATTTAAATTACCCTTTTTCTAAATTAAATCAATACTCTTATTTATTTAATTAATCCCACTTCTTCTGTTAATTAAATAAATCTTTATTTATTTAATTAATTCATTAACCTTTTCTACCCATGACACATGTCATTCATCTCTTAATTCCTACACTACCTACCCTCTCATTATTTTCTTATTTCCTCTACCTACCCTCTAATCATAGCCGACCATTTATATTTTAGACCTCTCAATCTTATCCCTCCATTTCATATAGTGTCTTCAATATAAGGAGATGCTTCCTTCATTATCAAACCCTGGACTCCCTAATGATTACTCGGCTACACTACGCCTTTGAACTTTCATATGCGATCCTACTTGCAACCACATTTTCGTTCTTTGTTGAGCTCTTGTGCACATAAAATATGAGAGAAAATATATCAAGCAAGATCAATGGAGATAGGAAGAATGGAGATTCAAACCCTATTGGACATGTGATGATATAATCTTTGTGATTTCATTTGATTTGCATTGTCTTAGGTAATCTTCATATGTTATCGTGGATCTTTGTTGTTGATAGGCTAGGGTTTTGTGGTTGAATTCATTTAGTCTTTCAATATTATTGTTGTATCCATGTTCACCATAAACAGCAACCGGTCAAATAAATTGCATAAAAGGAATTTTTTGAACATGTGCAGACTTGGTTAAACTACCTTTGAGAGATGAAGATACTGACATGAGGAAGATGGTAAATTGCAAGAGTTACAAGTACAAATAAATTGAAATAAAATTTGGAAATGAATCTACAAGGTTAGATTATGTAGAAGAGGAAATACCTATTGGAACATTTATGGAAAAATTTTGTAAGTTGATAAAACCATACATATGCCATGGTTTTTTTGCCAAGTGGCAAGCAGAACAATTTAAAAGATTAAGAGATACTTTCCGACTTGGAACTATTCTATCTGTAGTGGACTTCGCAGAAAATTACTCTTTTGCACATCAAAAGGAGATTCAATCAGAGTATTACTTTTCAAAGCAAATCACTATTTTGGTGCATGTGTGTTATCAACATACACACATGGATTTGGATGGTGTTGATAGTACATTTTAAAATCATTTCATTAAGAAAGAGTACCATTTCTATATGAGTGATGATAAGGAGCATGACATACTTTTTGTACAATATTTCTTTAAGAAGTTTTTTGAATATTTGAAAGAGAGAGGCATAACAATAGTTAAACATTTTTTTTGGTTCGATGGATGTGCAGCACAATTAAAATCTTTAAGGCAATTTTATGCACTATGTAGATATCTTCGAAATGACAAAATACCACATGTTTGGAGTTTTTTTTAGAGTGGTCATGGAAAGGGTGAACATGATGGTGCAAGAGCTTGTATCAAATGTGCTCTAAGAAAGTATCAAATAAATTACGCAAGAGATCATATAGAAGATGCACATGATGTTGTTGAATGGTGTAAGAAACACTTTGAGAAACCTAATTATCCCAATGAATCATCATCAAGAACATACAAACCCATTCCATATAGTGTTTTGGGAGATAACTGGTACGTGCTCTCTTTTAGTGTTTCATTTAATTTTTAAAAAATGTTCCTAGTTCAAATGTTTTAATTTAACAACTTTCAATCTACATGTATGTTCGTGTACACATGTACATTAAATGCAAATGTGGATAGGAGATCAATGCATGGATGCAAGAGCATGGAGAGGACAAGATCTTTGCATTGTGTAATGAGTACAGATAATCACCCATGAACATTATACACTAGGGATTATTCATGTTTTTGTTCTAATTGCATTTTGAAAAACTATGTTGATTACAAGAACCAAGAGCTTAGATATGTTAGTGAATGGAAATTGGTTACACCAGATGTTTCTGACACATACAAGAATTCAAATAAGCACGAAATATTTGAAGACATTCCTTTGATTTTTGGTGATTATGATCATATTTCAGGATTGATTAAAAAAGGTATATGATGTACACATATGTATTTAAATTATATATATATATTTATTTCCTTAAAAAATGTTGTGTACATGTAAATAAATTATATATATAAGTTTTAAATTTTGTACATGATGTTTAAAATTTATTTAACTTGTTTCAAATTGCAGGACATATTATTGCAGTCATAGCAAAAAAGGGGAATATAGAAGGTGTTAGTTATTATTTATTGCGTTGCACATAGGAGGGAAAGAAGTTGACAAAATTTGAAATGAGCGATGGAATGTCCTTTCCCATGAGTTTGAACTGATTCAATCTACGTTTAAACATGCACACATCTGCACATGTTTTCATTTTTATATGTACACAGATTGCTTACATGTAAATTTTTAATTTCTTGTTTCTTATATACATGTACATGCAGGCTCAGTTGTAGTGCAAGGGACATATTTCAAACAAGTTAAAATTGTTCAGCATTGGATTCATTTCACTGAATACCAAATTGATAATAAGGTGTATCAGTATAGCCACTTGGTCATTGTTGTTGGCCTAATTCTTCAAACAGTTCCATGTCGCGGGCGGTCTCAAAAGCAGAGACTAGATAATGAAGATCATGACAAAATATTAAGTGTTATTGAAGAGCATTCTAAACCACTTGATGTGATATGAACTATTTAGTAAACCAAAGTACATGTGGTTCAACTAGGATGAATTGAATTAATACTTGATAAACTAGAACCTAACTTGTTTTGAAACTTGGATAAATATTTAAATTTAATATTTGATCTATATATATATATGGCTTGTGTGGACCATATATTGTTTAGTTAAATATGAAATTTTCAATTATATTAAATTTAGGACATGTATGAAGTTAATTTGTATGTATGTTAAATAATACTTACGTGCATGTATGTAAAGTAAATTGGGAGATGTGGATGAGTTGAAAATGTGTTAAGGCCCGATGTATGCAGTTGATTAGGATGTATAGTATATCTAATTCTAAATGCATGTATGCATATGTAATTTGTAAGTTGTTAAAATAATTTTAAAGCATGTGTGTAAAGTAAATTAGGACATGTGTGTAATAATCCGGAAGAATGGTCTAAACCACTAAGTGATATCTTGTGAACTATTTAACTTGTATGTACCTAGAAGTACATGGTGTGAACGATTTAGTACACCTAGAAGTACACCTAGAATTTAAATTATTGAATATGTTCATTAACTTTACTTTGTTCATTTGATATGAGCAAGTGTGGTTTTTATATTGTTCATGGCTTACACAGTGGAGTGGATATATATTGTTCACAAATTCTTTTAAATTAATGCATATCTACTATATACATGTTACATGTAGTAAAATTTAAAATTTAAATTATAAACATGTATCAATCTTTTTTTAATCTATCTACATGTACACGTAAATTCAGTCATAGATATATATAAATTTCAAAGTTTTAAAGAACATGTGCATTCAATCATATATATTTAAAGTGTGTAAGTAATCTGACATGTGTTCATTCAATCATATATAATTATCTGAATACAAATGATGCGATATATTTAATCCAGGATCAAATGTACAAACTATACATATATAAAGTATAATCTAACCATACATGCACATGATATATATAATCTAGTACATCAAACACAAATTGTATAAAGTACACATAATCTAGCATGTACATGCATGAAATATATAATCTGATCAAACACAAACTGTATAAAGTATAATCTAGTCTAAACTTCATACATGCATGAATATATAATATGAAAGTCTAAAATGTACATGTATATATAAAAAGATAAACAAATGAGCTATAAAGTCCAGCAAATCAACATGAATCATGTGGGCCACAAATAGAGCAACCATCTAAGGGAGAGTCTTGATGAGAGTCTAGATGTCCAATAGACCCCTACAAAAGTAGAATTTATTTAAATATTAAATATAGATGTCTAGACACATGTACATTAAATACGATAATCTAGTTAAATTAAAATTAAAATATAAATTGTAATGCACATACATACATGTAAATATATACCAAAAACCATAACTAACATATCCACTAACAGCATCGAAAGAATCTTTCCTACGCACATGCTCAAAGGTCAACCTAGGAGTGACATGAGCTAACTGTTATACATATATATGTGTGTGTGTGTGTGTGTGCATTTAAGGATTAGTCCAGGATCGATTTAAACAAATACAAATTAATTTAGAAGTATTATTTATTATATGATCTACACATAGATTTATCATACATTACAATATATACATGTCTTGTAAAAATTTAAACGCTCATGTATGTACATAACTATGTATCAGGAGTAGGCTGTATAGTCTGATCATGTCCTATGATCATATCAACCACATCACTCATGCCTTCATATCTCTCTTTGGTTGTATGTATGATTGAGGAGTGTAAGTGGCTAACTAGATTACTAAACATCATGGATGAAGTGTCTCACTATAGTAGTATATCCATAAACCCAGTATGGCTCAAACCTCGTAGTTGCTCCTTAAATGAATCCAAGCCCTCAGTTTTGATATGGACCTGATCAGCTCGTATCTCCTCCTCTGCAACAACAAAGTGATTTATAGGTGGGTTAATTCTTAGAGCATCTGGAGTGATAAGAATGTTGTGACTGCCTTGGGGTATGCATCGATGCAATGGTAGCCTACTCATCTCTGAGAATATCCTCTCTAATAGCAGCCAATAGTATCCCAAGTCAAGATGAAATAAAATGGTAAGAATGTAGCAGGTCCTCAGCTAAATACTATGACATTTGTACATGTCTACTACCTCCAACTATAGTTTCTACCTCATCTGGAGAGGGGATGCCAGCAGTAATATACTGACCATATGAATCTAAAGCCACCCCGTGACTAGAAGATGCATGATCTGTGGATGATCTCAAACGTGGTCGACTCATCATATATCTACCTAGCCAGTCAGAGGATATGGTGGCTGTTGTTGATGCAATCTATCCAATCCTATCAATTGCTTCTCTCTAAGAAGAAATCATAATGTGATCTGCTATGGGGGCGAGGGTTGGGACAACTGCCAAAAATCTCTGGCCAACAAGGTCCCTGTGTCTAGGCAGAGCTCTATCACGCCTACAATATGCATCTCTATCAGCAATCCTGCCCCTCCCCTGTCCATAATATGTTGGAATATCAAGGTAGTTTAGTTTCATCTAACAATGAACCTCAATAAATACCTGTTGTGAAAAGTATAATGGTATCTGGTCATTATTAAGATAATGACCATGGGCAGCTAAGAAGCGTGGGTAAATCAATTATGCAACATGTGGGTCAATACATCTCGTGACTCGATATCCTCTCACCTTACTATTCTACTGATACTGTGGAAAGCATCTCTCCTTGATGGTCTCCTTCAATACCACCCTCACCACATCAGCAAAAAATTCAGGACCCCTCACCTTACTCCCCAACTGTCTATAAACATCCTCTATAACCTTAGGTGAGAATGAGGTGTGAGAAACTAAGCGGACCCTCAATGTCTACAAATTATCAAAAATGCATGTGCATGTACTATTGTACATGCCATCGATACAGGGGTCACCTAATATGACCCTCAACCTATGCAACTCACAATCACTATACTAGAAAATGGTAGCATTGTTGGGAAATAGGGGATCCTAGTGTGGAGGATCTATATCATCAATGTGTGGCTTTTGATTAGGAGCCTGTGCAGGTGGATCTTGATCAAGAGCTTGTGCAAGTGGATCTTGGGATGCCATCTATCTAGGTAGGTCATAAAGTTTAAAATAAATACATATGCACACACACACATGAATTGCATTCAATTTAAAACATTAAAAATTAAAATCAGTTAAATTCTAGAGAGAGAGAGAGATTGTTAATCTTGAGCTCATTAAAAATTAAAATGTACACATGTGAAGTTCTTGCATAATTAATATATATATACATGTACATTTTAAATTAAATTAAAACATTAATGAGAGAGAGAGGGAGATCATTTTCATGATAGAGAGAGAGAGAGATCTAACATTAATTTCAGAGAGAGAGAGAGATAACATTAATTTCGGAGAGAGAGAGAGATCTAACATTAATTTCAGAGAGAGAGGGAGATCATTAAAGATATATACATACAACTTTACTAAATTAAAACATTACTAAATCAAAAATTCAAGAACATGATATATAATTTTTATAAGTCAAAAAAAAATAAAAATTAGACCTATATTTTATTGTAACGTATAAATATTTTTGTGTATATCAAAATTAATTTTTTAACATTCACTAAAACATGGGAATTGATCTACAAAATGGAATGTAACTTCTCTAAATTTTTTGGCATTGTTTGTTATTGAACTCCATATCTCAAAAAAATAGAGGTCATTGTATTTTTGTAATGGGCATATGATTATAAAATTATTAAATCTATAATATGTGATCCTAAGGGGAATCTTGTATGTACGCTAGGATGTTATAAGGGGTCATATGTGGTCCTGAGAGGCATGCATGTGTTCTCTAACACATGTGCGACCCCTTAGGACCACATATTCAACCCCTTAGGACATTGTACATATGATCTTAAGGGATCGTATGTCATAGACACTAGGATGTTATAAGGGTTCACACATGTATAGTGTTATAACACACATGCATGCCTCCTTATGACTGGACTTATGACCCCTTCTAGAACACTGTGTGATCCTAAGAGGTAAATGTTGTATACAATAGGATGTTATAAGGGGTCATATGTGGTCCTCATGGGTCACACATGTATTAACACATGCATGACCTCTTAGGACCACATATGACCCCTTAGGACACTATGTGATGGACTAAGGGGTATGTCGTTCACACTAGGATTTTATAAGGGGTCATATGTGGTTCTAAGGGGGAACACATGCGTGACCCCTTATGACCACATACGACCCCTTAGGACACTATGTGATCCTAAGGGGAATGTCATATGTACAATAGGATGTTATAAGGGGTCATATGTGGTCCTAAGGGGTCACACATGTCTTAACCCATTCATGACCCCTTAGGACCACATATGACCCCTTAGAACACTATGTGATGGACTAACAGGTATATCATTCACACTAGGATTTTATAAGGGGTCATATGTGGTTTTAAGGGGTAACGCATGTGTTAAAACACATGTGTGACTCCTTAGGACCACATATGACCCCTTAGGACATAATGCAATCCTAAGGGGAATGTCATATGTACACTAGGATGTTATAAGGGGTCATATGTGGTCCTAAGCGGTCACACATGTGTTAACACATGTGTGACCCCTTAGGACCATATATGACCCATTACAACACTATGAAATGGACTAAGGGGTATGTCGCTCACACTAGGATTTAATAAGGGGTCATACATGTGTTAGAAGACATGTGTGTCCCCTTAGGACCACACATAACCCCTTAGGACACTATGTGATCCTAAGGGGAATGTCATATGTACACTAGGATGTTATAGTGGGTCATATGTGGTCCTAAGGGTTCACACATGTGTTAATGCATGTGTGACCCCTTAGGACCACATATGACCCCTTAGGACACTATGTGATGGACTAAAGGGTACGTTGTTCAAAATAGGATTTTATAAGGGGTCATATGTAGTTCTAAGGGGTCACGCATGTGTTAGAACACATGTGTGACCCCTTAGGACACTATATGATCCTAAGTGGAATTTTGTATGTACACTAGGATGTTATAAGGGGTCATATGTGGTCCTAAGGGGTCAGGCATGTGTTAATTCATGTGTGACCCCTTAGGACAAAATATGACCTCTTAGGACACTATGTGATGGACTAAGGGGTATGTCGTTCACACTAGGATTTTATAAGGGGTCATATGCGGTTCTAAGGGGTTACACATGTGTTAGAACACATGCGTGACCCGTTAGGACCACATATGACCCCTTAGGACACTATGTGACCCTAAGGGGAATTTTGTATGCACAATAAGATGTTATAAGGGGTCATACGTGGTCCTAAGGGGTCACACATGTGTTAAAGCATGCGTGATCCCTTAGGACCACATATGACCCCTTAGGACACTATGTGATGGACTAAGGGGTATGTCGTTCACACTAGAATTTTATAAGACTTCATATTTGGTTCTAAGGGGTCACGTATGTGTTATAAAACATGTGTGACCCCTTAGGACCACATATGACCCCTTAGGACACTATTTGATCCTAATGGGAATGCCATATGTACACTAGGATGTTATAAGGGGTCATATGTGGTCCTAAGGGATCATGCATGTGTTAATGCATGTGTGACCCCTTAGAACCAAATATGACCCCTTAGGACACTATGTGATGGAATAAGGGGTATGTCGTTCACACTAGGATTTTATAGGTGGTCATATGTAGTTCTAACGGCTCATGCATGTGTTAGAACACATGCGTGACCCCTTAGGCCATATATGACCCCTTAGGACATTATGTGATGCTAAGGGGAATGCCAAATGTATATTAGGATGTTTTAAGGGGTCATATATGGTCCTAAGGGGTCATGCATGTGTTAACTCATGCGTGACCCCTTAGGACCTCATATGACCCCTTAGGACACTATGTGATGGACTAAGTGGTATGTCATTCACACTAGGATTTTATAAGGGGTCATATTCAGTTCTAAGGAGTCATGCGTGTGTTAGAAAACATGCGTGAGGTCCCTTAGGATCACATATGATCCCTTAGGACACTATGTGATCCTAAGGGGAATGCCAAATGTACACTAGGATGTTATAAGGGGTCATATGTGGTCCTAATGGGTCACGCATGTCTTAACGCACGCTTGACCCCTTAGGACCACATATGACCCCTTAGGACACTATGTGATGGACTAAGGGATATGTCATTCAAACTAGGATTTTATAAGGGTCATATGTAGTTCTAAGGGGTCACGCATGTGTTAGAATATATGTGTGACCTTTGAGGACACTATGTGATCCTGAGGGGAATGTCATATGTACACTAGGATGTTATAAGGGGTCATATGTGGTCCTAATGGGTCATGCAAGTGTTAATGCATGTGTGACCCATTAGGACCACATATGACCCCTTAGGACACTATGTGGTGGACTAAGGGATATGTTGTTCACACTAGGATTTTATAAGGGGTCATATGCGGTTCTAAAGGGTCACGCATGCGTTAGAACACATGCGTGACCTCTTAGGACCACATATGACCCCTTAGGACACTAAGTGATCCTAAGGGGAATGTCTTATCTACAATATGATGCTATAAGGGGTCATATGTGGTCCTAAGGGGTCACACATATGTTAACGCATGTGTGACCCCTTAGGACCACATATGACCCCTTAGGACACTATGTAATCCTAAGGGGAATGTCTTATCTACAATATGATATTATAAGGGGTCATATTTGGTCCTAAGGGGTCACACATGTGTTAACGCATGCGTGACCCCTTAGGACCACATATGATCCCTTAGGACACTATGTGATGGACTAAGGGGAATTTCGTTAATACTAGTATTTTATAAGGAGTCATATGTGGTTCTAAGGGATCACACATGTGTTAGAACACATGTGTGACCCCTTAGGACCACATATGACCCCTTAGAGAACTATGTGATCCTAAGGGGAATGTCATATGTACACTAGGATCTTATAAGGGGTCACACATGTGTTAACGCTTGCGTGACTCTTTAGGACCACATATAACCCCTTAGGACACTATGTGATGAACTAAGGGGTATGTCATTCACACTAGGATTTTATAAGGGTTCATATGTGATTCTAAGGGGTCATGCATGTGTTATAACACATGCGTGACCCCTTAGGACCACATATGACCCCTTAGGAAACTATGTGATCCTAAGGGGAATGTTGTATGTACACTAGGATTTTAGAAGGGGTCATATGTGGTCCTAAGGAGTCATGCATGTGTTAATGCATGTGTGACCCCTTAGGACCACATATGACCCCTTAGGACACTGTGTGATGGACTAAGGGGTATGTCGTTCAAACTAGGATTTTATAAGGGGTCATATGTGCTTCTAAGGGGTCATGCATATGTTAGAACACATGTGTGACCCCTTAGGACCACATATGACCCCTTAGGACACTATGTGATCCTAAGGGGAATGTCGTATGTACACTCTAGGATGTTATAAGGGGTCAACGCATTTGTTAACTCATGTGTGACCCCTTAGGACACTATGTAATGGACTAAGGGGTATGTTGTACACACTAGGCTTTTATAAGGGGTCACATGTGATCCTAAGGGGTCATGCATGTGTTAGAACAAATGCGTGACCCCTTAGTACCACGTGTGACCCCTTAGGGTCCACTATGCAATCCTCTATGGTCCTAAGGGGATGTATAGTGTCATCAAGGGCATATGTAGTCTTAAGCGGTTGTAAGGGGTCATGTTGTGTGTGTAATAGGATGTGAAAATGGGTCACATTGTAGAGGAATTATTTTGTCTAATTTTTTTAAATTTGTTATCTAAGTTTTCTAATATTTTTTAAAATTTAAATTTATTAATTTTTCTAACGTTTTAATTTATTATATTTAGATTTGTAACATTTTTCTAATTTTTTTTTTTGCTAATGGTTTTCTATGTTCTAATTTTCTACCTTAGTTTTCTAAGTTTTTCATAACATTTTTTTGAAAAGTTGAAAAAAAAATACATATACAGTTATGTAATTTTAAAAACAAATTGACAAATTTAAATCAAAACATTAATTTATCAAACATTTTTATAAAATGCTGAAAAACAATAAATATACAATTATTTAATTAAAAAATAACTTAACCGGTAAATAATTTATTAATTTTTAAATAAATTTAATAAAAAGAGACATTATTAAACAAAAAAGGGTTATTTTGTGCACTTGAAATAATGTAGGTCGAAAGCTGGAAGGTGAGACACAATGGCTACTGTAGACAAGCAACATTGACATGGTGCTGACGTCGAGTTCGCTCTAACCCCCTCTAGACACAAAAAAACACAAGTTTGAAAATGACAGTTTAACTGTCATTTCCATATTTAATACAAGTTTTAAAAAAACATTTTTAAATAGGGTTTGATCGAACCCTAAAACCCACCTAGGGTTCGATTGAACCCGTGTCCGATGGAGGGTTCGATCAAACCCTGAGGGGTGGTTTGCTCGAACCCCCTTAGTTCCTTCGAACCCCTCCTAAACAAAATTTTGCAAGTTTTCCAATTTCCTTCATTGGCAAAAGTGAAAACCATTAATGTGGGATAGCCCATATCCCAAGCCTCTTTGATTCTAGAACACTTATCGATGTGAAAAATTAGGTCATCTGGTACATACTTATGCAAAGTTCCAAGAGCGATGCGATTTTTAGTGAGCCAATCTAATTGAGCATTGGGATCAGCCTTAGGATCTATTGGTTCTGCTATGATTCCATCTATGTAATGCGTGAGTCCTTTTTCCATTAGTTTGCTATGTGCTTTTATTTTCCAAGATGCATAGTTATGTGGAGTTAAAGGTGGAAATTTATGAGGAATCGTAACAACAAAAACAAAAGAGAAAGCACAATCACACAAGACACCCCTCCAAATTCACTCAATCAAGGAACCCCTGCCCCCCCCCCAAAAAAAAATAAAAAAATGATGATTTGACACTTTATACTTAGTGCGTGTACAATGGGCCACTTGCAAAAAATGACAAAGTGGACTTCTGATTTCAACTTTACAACTGCCTCAAAGAGGCCAAAGGATACTCAAACTGATAATGCAAGATATCTAAAATAAGATCCAAGTAATTTACAACTACCAAGTAAGACAAAAAGACTAATATATGAAAGTACAATATCCACTCAAAATGTTTGCAAACTGATGAAAAATTATGAAAGTAGACGAAAAAATATGCACTTTCAAAAAAATGGTAGTTGAAAAGAAGGTCGTGTGAGCCCAAACGAAACCTTTGAAGCTGCAAAATTGAGGATTGGATAGGTATAGCTGAGAGAATCTGAAAATTCTAAAAAACCTTTTCACCAAAATCATAAAATAACCTCACCACTGGGGAGAGCATGAAAAATTATTCCAAATAAAAAAAAGTTGCACCCAAAAAGGAGAAAAATTAGCAAGTTATGGGCCTTCAAAGTTGACCCAAACATTCAAACTCATCAATGGTGAGGGGTCTAGAATTTTTAAAAAGGTGTTGACATAGGTTAACGTTAGCACTTCACTATGTTAAATTTGACGGCTGTATGCCTGTAAAAAAACATTGCACCTCCTTGTTGATTGTATGGAAAGCTGACGTGGTAAGCTGACTTTATAGGCTATACTGTATGGTCTAGATGGCATGGACGCTGAGGTGTTTAGCCCATAGGGTAGTGGCCACCTGCCACGTGGTGGATGTGGGTCCTGCTGGAGGTCGGAAGAGCCGACAGGGAAGGCAGTCAGAGGGATCCCGAGTTGGAGGTCAATGAGGCTGGCAGTAGGTCGTCGATGTCCGGGCAAGAGGTGTCGGAGCTAACAGGAGGAAGCCCAGAAGATGAGAGGTCATTGTGGAGTTGACGCGAGGTCGCTGCAAGGCTGGCAGGAGCCGAGACAATGCTAGGAGCGGAAGGGAGGAGACTACCACTGGGAGCTGAGACAACGTCAGGAGCTGAGAGGAGACTATCACCGGGAGTTAGAGGGAGCCGGTACGGTCCACAGTACACCTGCAAAGAACAGGTCTACAAAGTACGAGAGGGGGGGTGATCACGGGAGACCCCCTTCACAATATATTTTTGATTTTTTGTTTTAAATAACTTTGCAATACAATAAATTTTTTTTTTTTAAATCTGCAAATTTTTAAATAGATGAAATTAATTTTTTTTCACAGAAAAAAAAATATTTTTTGAAAATCCATACTGTACTACCTAAATTGGATAAAAAATTCCTCCAACACCCAAATTTGACTTTCGCCAAATATGGATGAGTTTATACTTGATTTTTATGGAATTAGCCTCTCGAATACAATGGTGAGGTCGAAAACACTCTAGGATGCCTCAAAAATGCGCAGTGCCTCAGATCTGAAATTAGAAGTTTCCCAAGATGTCTCCCAAAACTAATCAGTGAAGCCCCAATGGCTCTGATACCATGCGAGATTTTGCCAAGATCAAGGGCACAATGAAAAAGACATAAAAGAGAGATAATAGTTTGACAAGAACAAATTTTATTCTCATCAATATGCAAAAGTGATCAACTGGATTAACTAATACAATAAATATGGGCTTCCTTATATAGGCAAGGCCAAATGGATATGTGAGAACACAATCATGACATGTGGTTCAATGAGAAACAAGGGTAGGTAAGAAAAAGTAGATGTAGGTAGGATAAATAATATAATATTCCACAAGAGGTGGATCACCCATCGAATGTGGAATGTAACAGCAAGATAAGACCACAAAAGGTGGAATTTCTCTTACAAGCATCATCCCTATGTGCACACTTCCATAATTTTCTCATATGCAAACTACGATGAGATACATTATCCTAAGTTAACTTAAGTAAAGTGTAATTATATCCTATAAGAATAAATAATTACACCAACTTTGATTTTCCTAATGGAGTGGCAAGTGTTTGTCAACTGTCATATAGCATTTAATTGAGTATAAGGACATAAAGTGACTCTTCATCTCAATTTGCATTCCATGATAAGAGATGCAAGTTCTCTATAGTAGGTTAGAGGAATTAGAAGAAGAAGAAAAAAAGATGATCTTGAGATCTTTTTGCATGATGAAAATGGCTTCTTTGAGCACAATACTTGCTATGGCTTCTTTGAGTTATAATGGTAATCTCCCTCCAAAATAAATAAAGATGAACTTGAGCTTTTATTGACATGTTAAAATAAATTCTTTGAGAATGTTTCGATTTGAAAATTGAAATTGAATTTATAATATTGATGAGGTACCTAAATATCATTATTGTAAAACATGACACTATTAAGTCCACTTAAAAACTGCAAAAATAGTAGCCCATAACAAATTTGTTGTCTCCCTAAACACACAAAATTGTAAGTTATGTCCATTTTGGACGAATAAAGTTTTTGAAATATTACATTACTCATGTAAATTCACCAAAAAGAAGAAATTTAACAATTTTGACTTTAGTAATGAGATTGCATATAAGGCTGAAATTCAACATGTGAGACTTTTACATAACAAGAGAAACAATCTTCATATTGCAATAATTAGTAATTGATATTAAATTACTATTTCCTATTAATTAAATTAATAATATTTAACATCCACTTAAAATAAAATTTCTCAATATCTATAATAAACTTTGCTAAGTGGAAGATTTAAGAGATAATTTAAAAAAAGAATTGAGTACAATATTCACCAAATAATTTTAAAAAAATTGAATGAAAGATCCAATAGTTTTGGGTCAACCATCTTTCTTTTCAATTATTTATAATCTAGGGATGTTGAATCTATATTTATTTTTAAATATTCAATATAATTTTTGTTTAAATGGTAAACATTTGTTTAGATTGATGAACTATCTTGAATTTTTTCTTACCATACACATCTCTCTTTTTAGTTTCACCAACTTTTTATATCACAAACATTACAAATTGTTAATGATACAACAATTTGTTTTCATCTTTACCATAATTTACCATAATATATTAAACAAAACATAATACAAATTTTCACACATTCTTACCATCTTCACACCACATAAATGGGAACAACTCCATCACATGGACTGAATATGAAACAAGTATTAGCACAATAAACAGTGCATCACATTAATTATTATGAAGTCCTTACCCGTGGTGGTGATTTCCATAGATACTTATTCACCTCTTTCATCTTGTCACATAAATATAGGTGAAACTTTTTAAACCAAATAATCGATGACATAAATAAAAATTCAAAGGATATAGATATTAACACTCAGCCAGCAAGGTACCTGTTTGTAATTGTTTCCCACACCATATTGGCCAAGAAAATTCTCACGCGCTTACAAAACAACAATAAAAGAAGTAACGGCTCCTGAATGACCATTGGTTAGAATTGTGACACAACAGTAGCTCGTAAGCCATTGAGAAAGACTAAAGAAGGAGCAGATTATACGCACGATGCCTCCTACCCCTTATTCACAAATAGTACTGAACCGTGTGTGCTAGGTATGTGGGTTTCCTTGTTAACGTTATTTACTAACATAGATAATAAAATTTGTCAGTAGAATAAATAACTATCATGGTGACCATGGAAACTGCAAAACAGTTGCATTAGAATCAACTAGGTATCCCCATTACAAATCAATGTTATTCGAAGGAATTGAAACCACAAATATTGCTAATACAAATTAGAATTTACATAAGCAGCATCTGACTTTCTGCCACACTCCAGATCACCATTTACGAACTCAACAAATAACCTAGCCACAAAATCATCGTATCCAATGACTGGATAAGGAACAACACAATGCAAACATTAGCCAGAGCCTGAAGAATGAATGCAGGGTAATTAGCCTTGATGAAAACCCACATCGAATACATCGAATGCAAAAGACCCTGCATGTCCAGTGCTAACATTGTGGGAGTCTAATGGGCAAACCTTTTGAAAGGGTAAATCAAATCTGCAAACTTTGATGCATTCATCAATGATATTTTTCATCATTAACAGATTAGATGTGAGTGGCTGCGAACAATACATTTTTCTAACACATGTTTTCCAAACTTGTATTCTGATGCAGTTTACCGAATAGCAGAGGAGTTTGGCGGTGTGAGACAGGTTTCATGTCATGACCCCACACAAAATATAGTCTACCAACTTATTATTGATTCTTAAGTGAATAAGAATAATGTGCATGTGTTTGGCAATAAAATAGAGAAAACACAATGTGTACATTAAGAAAAGTGCATTGGAGTCTATGTGATGGTTTCTTTAAGAGATAATCTTACATTCTTAATTCTAAAAAAAATTATGACCAATATGAACATGTTTTTGAGGAGAAAATATAGGAAACAAAATGTGTACAATAAAATCTGAGAAATATATTATGAAAACAACGTGTTGACTAAATAAGGCTTGTATAATGAATATAATGATTAATGTGAGTTAAAAAAATTTATGACCAATATGAACATGTTTTTGAGGAGAAAATATAGGAAACAAAATGTGTACATTAAAATCTGAGAAATATATTATGAAAACAACGTGTTGACTAAATAAGGCTTGTATAATGAATATAATGATTAATGTGAGTTGAATATTGAAATTAGTATTCATGTAAGAAATATGTATGTGTATGATAAAAAAAATGTACACAAGTTAAGATCTGAGAAATATTTTGTACAAATAATAGGTTGACATAAAGAAGGCCTGTAAAATGAATATAATCTGTAATGTGATTGTAACAATGAAATTGGCATCTGTTAATGGGCCCTTGGTCTACTAGTGAAGTTGAATGGCTCCAAATGATCCCACCAAGGATCAAGTCTTGTTGAGTGCAAGGCTCTGACATCATAAGGGATGAGGTTGGGATCGTGCCCTAGGGGAATTTGGCGGAATGGATACCCCTTAGTCCTTGGCTCTTAGCCAAAGAGGTTCAACCTATTGGCTCGTTCCCCCGTATCGGGTGGCAAAAATTACTTTGTGAAGGCCTTCGCTGGGCTGGCAACTCGCGGGCTTCATGCCCTTGCTAGGTTGTTCTGCTCGCAGGTCTGGACCTCCATAAAAAAAAAAAAGAAAATTGGCATCTCTATATTTTTTCTATTTAGTTTTATTTTCAATTAGAGATATGTCTTATTAAGTTATATGTACATGATGATAAATTATGTATATTCTATAAAGTTGATCCTATATATCTAGTTGTACTTGTACACTTTCTTATGCTTATTGTCTTATCTTATGTGCACGTATCTCAAAATTTGATATATATTTCTAATTATTATGATTATCCACACATCAATTTTTAATTATTATATTTCCCTATATTATTCTTTTGAAAATGAGAAGTTGAGAGAATAATTAGTAACTATTTACATTATTAATCAACTATGCATGCATACAACTTATTGCAGAATTCACTAATTAATTAATATGATGTGATGTTAGTGGATACATATGAGAATTGATTAGTTAATTGAATAACTAATAGAATGTGATGGTATTGCAGTGAAATTAATTAAGTAAATTAATTAGCTAATTTTAATCATTTGATAATAGAGTGAATTGGCTAGGATGAACTTATATGAAGAATTAATTATGGAAGCCAGGGAAATTGAGGTGTCCACACTAAGAATTTAAATCATCTCACTTTTAAAATTTCCTCATATTCTATAAAATATGCATTCCTCTATGTTGGAGTGCATATCGTCAAGGGAAATGGTTAATTGACAACTTGATTGATTGAGACCTTATACTTCCCAATGGAGCTACCTATTGTATAATTATATTTAGGCATTGCATGTTGATTTGTGACATCTTAGAATAAATTATGCAATGAATTTCATTGGAATGATCTTCCTCATTTTAAAAAGAGAATAAAATCATAATATAATATTGTATAATTTTCTTTATGGAGGAAGTTTCACTCTCTCATGTGGTTTTTTTTTTTACCTGTTCTTATAAAATCTTTCAGTTGTGTAATGATTCTTCATGCATTGGTTAAAGGTGTTATATGTTCCTTTGTGTTAGATCATGAAATATTATGCATGTGGTAGTGTGCAATGTGGAATGTGAATGTCAATCTTGTAATGTGAAAATTATCCCCTTTTTAAAATTTAATGTATATATTGACAACTTGGGGCATTAAAATTTCTAGCTAAAAATAATCAAAAAATGTCTTTCCTCTTACTCAAAACACTTCATCCAAACCTTAAAAGACAATGTGTTGATTATTAAAGTAAATGCGGTGGGTGAAGAATAATCATTCTTATTAATAATATATTATTAGAAAAAACAACTCATTATTTAGATAAAATTGGATTTAAAAACATGAATCACTTCTAAAAAGAATTGGGTAAAATTTAACTTTGATGGAGCCTCCAAAGGTAATCTTAATATATTAAAGGCAAGAAATATTAATATAGATAATAATGGTTGATTTATCATGGATTTAGCTGTTATATCTCCAATTCTATCATATGACAATGCTTTAATATGTCTCAAATATCAATATAATCAGCCACTAATATCAACACTTTATCATTTTTAAATTATGTCAATTATATTGAACAAATAATCAAGAATGGAAGGATGATGTAAAATAATGAATTGTGGCATTTTGCATGAATATTCAATTTATATTTTTTATTTTTTAAATATTTATAACCTTTTTTTTAATTAATTATTTACTACATAAAAATTAAATATTTAATATTAAATACATAAAAGTATTATTACAAATAGATTTTTACAAAAAGTATTTGATTTATATTATTATGTTTAATATTAAATACATAAAAATTATTTAATAATATTTTATTGAATATTATATTGGTTATTAATTTTTAAAATATTATTAATAGTAAATTCAAACACATACTCTATATAGTATATTTCTATTTTATACATAGAAATAATTAATGCTTTCTATTGAAATAAAGATATTTATAAAAATATAAATTTTTATCAAAAAAAATTAAACAAAAATATTTCAAAATATGGTAGAGTTGCTTGAGGATAAGTTTGACATGCTCTAAATATATTAGTTGTTGGTAGGGCTTAAAGTTTAGTTTTATTTTTTAAACTATTTAGGATTATCTAGCTTAGAATCATGGTGATTAATTTTAGTGTAAGACCCCACCACACATGTAGAATCAATACCACCTTTAATTGGTGTATGCATTTATTTTATAGAGGGTTAAAAATATTGCAGGTGATAAATGATGTCTGCATGTGGTAATATTTTTGTATTTCACTTTTGTATTATTTAAATTATTGTCACTACCTTATCTATTGAAGGTGTTATGTAGTCATAACTTGTTGAATATGAAGTGAAATTATAAGATAGATTATTGTATAGTTAAAATGAAGAATATTTAGCTAGAAATTAATATGACATACTAGTTGTTTATTAATTTCAACATCGAGTGAGAAATAGAGCTCAAGGACCTCAGCTAAAAATTAAGATGACATACTAGTTGTTTATTAATATCAATATCAAGTGAGAAATAGAGCTTAGGGACAGGGACCACTTACCTTGTCTAAGAAATGCTTAGGAACTTATTTCTCAATTATAAAGAGTCCCCCTTCACATACTTACATCTCTAACAATTTCTAAAATCTAACACTCTAAATAATCTCAAAAAAAATCCACATTCAACAATTTTGTGAGTCAAATCAAACACTAATTTATGCCTCTTATATGTTTATATAAAATAAAATTGCTGCAAGTTGTGACATAGATTTTTTTTTTATTATATTTCATTATGTGGTTACAACTAGGTTTTGCATCATTGTGATGTACATCCATAACTCTAATGGGGATAAATCTAAAAAATGATTGCTACTTGGTGACATTTCTAATCTCAATCTTGAAAACTAATCAAAATTATTTAATCCATTTCTATAAGGCGGACAAGTTGAGAAATAAATAGCTTAATTAACAAAGATTGTGAAGATCAATCTCAATCCAATAAATCAATCAAAGGATGAGACTCAAGGCTTGGATAGTAGAAACATGAAACTATAAAGTCATGTGTAAATAGAAAAATTAACTTGCCTTAAATTTGGAAAATCCCTTATCACATCCTTCTTCTTTATGATGCCACAAATCAACTTTTTAACCATGCTTAATAAACCTGTACTAAGTGAACTTTATAAAAGAAATAAATAATGATTAATATCAACATAATATAGCAGCGACAAGGCATCACGAACATAACATCCACACATAATACATGATTTACATGGAGAAATCCTTGCATAAAAAAAACACAATGTAAGAAGAGAGGACAAGCTGGTATTAACAACAATAAAAGTGTTTACAATACAATTAATTCCATTCTCCTATTTACCTCCACCATAGTAGCACCTATGAACATGTTAATAACCTCTCTATGTCCCATTCATCCTTTGTTCCTAGGGAGAAATTTACATTCAATTTATATGCATAATTATACACAAAAACTATCATATTTATAGAATGGAAAGAGCTCCAAAACCACCAATAAAGGTTCCCAAAGAAGACTTTTCATTCCTCACAACCACAACCCTTATAATGCCTATTAAAAACTTGAAAATAAATTGGTTTAGCTTCCACTACCTTCCCTCCAACATGGACACCTATACAAGCAAGATAAATATTACATTAAATGTAATAAATGATTGGAAACCAAGAGACACCTATTGTCTCTCCCATTCTCCCACTTGGAGAAGCCCATAGCTCACTCTTTTTTTTCACTTTTTATAACATTAAACATGTTATTCTAGACATCTACAAGTGCAGATAACAATATTATATAATTATGTGCACAACCCACTTTAACCATTATCAGTGGAAATTATAACCCCTTATGAATGTATTATAATGGTGAAAATTAAATATTACAAATTATTTTCCAATACATACTAAGTGCCTTAGGACACTTTCCAAGGATGGTGGAATCATGTCTTAGATTTTACAAGGTAGATGACACCTTAATCCTAATATTCTCCCACTTGACATTATACACTGTAAATACACTCATAGGAATCATAATAAAGGGAGAACCATCCCTTAGCCATGCATGTACCATTTGAAACTTCACCATGTTTTGATGCTCAATTAAAATACCTACAAATGCAACCACGAAAACCACTAGATCAAGTAAAAACATCTCCACATATCCTCTAACTTACCACATATGGAAGAAAAGGAAACATGCCAAGGTGAACCATATCAAATGGACAACTAAAACCTAGACACCAATCTCTACATGAACATAAGCATTAGATTCAAATGATAATAAAGTTTGTAAGTAACTGTCATACTCATACCACTTCGAATAGCAACCAAAAAAGAATACAATTCATCTAAGATAACCATACCTTAAAATAAAGTATACCAACGTAGATAAAACTTCATGCTATCAATATATGAACTCTAAATTTTAATAAAGACACTATATATCCATCCTCCTATCTCAAAGCAACATACCAATGTTAAAATGGCCACAAATAATGCTAATTAAAAATTTCTACATTACCACTGAAACAATCTTGTGGTTAAAGATAGTGCACATTTGAGTCATCCCACTACAAGAAAATGGGTAGGTAATCCATAACCTTCATAATCCATATTTCACTGACAGCCTTGCTCATAAAGGTAAAGGTAATATATGAGAAAAAAAAAACATAAGGCCATGTGTCTCAATAGGATGAGAGGTTTGTTAGAGAACCAACTACCCAGCTACATATTTTAAGCATAGGCTAAAACTATTAAATGATAAATACCTAAGTTAGAATTAAGCATGAGTAAATAATAATTTTTACTAGAATACTGCCCCTTAAGTGAAACTTAGGGAGAAGAATTACTATGAAAAATTAAATATGATATGATGATGCAATATGGGTCTCGACTACAAGGTCATGTTAGGTACCCATGTACAACTAATCGTGCAACTAGTCTCTTACAAATGGAGAAAAGGAGAAAACCTTGTGGGACAAAACTCTTCTCCAAAAAAGAAATAATGCAAAAGAAGATAAGTTATAGGAAAATTAATGAATGGAGGTCTCAATATTAATATGTTAAAGAAAAACTCTTGGGCCAGGATCTCAAAATCTATGACTTCCATAAAAAACAAAAATAATAAATATTTGACGAGAAAAGATAAATAATTTTTCTAAGATGATTTTAAAATGTACAATAGCTTGCTTGAATAGGTAAGAGATCATGAGATAGTTACAACCACCCTTGATACAAAATTAAAAGCATGATGAACTATGAAACTATTATTAAATAATGAGCTATTACTCATCTCTATCTAGAATGATACCTAAGAGAAGTAGCATGATCCTATGAAAAATATTAAAGGACAAGTTACATAAAGTACCTTTACAATAACTAATTTATGCAAACCAAGCCTAAGTAACCTTAATGTGTATATTGCATTTAATGAAAACTATCACATAAGCCTTACATATTAAATTATAAATGCCTAAGTTTGACTTAAGCATGAGTAAATAAAATTTACTCCAACATATATCATATAAATAATATAAAATATCTATTTGTGCAACATTAAATAATTTATGTGAATATTTTTTAATTTAAATAAAAAAATTAATATTTCAATAATAATCTATTAACAACAATAAATTATTTGATCATATTCAACCATATAAATTAAACCATATTTGAACATAGTTACTAGGAGTATATACATGATTAACTCCATCAGTAGCTTATAAATGTTGATGATTGTGAAGAGAGTTTTATTTCTAGAATTGATTATGTTTAAGATTTTTGGCATCAATGTTTTGAATAAAACCTTGTGATCCATTGTTAGGATGAAGAGATCCAAAGGAGTCAAACAATTTGTTTAATATGTAGAATTAAATAATTTTAATTTTTATAAAAGTAATTTGTGCAAAATTTTAGATTTGGGACTTCCAAATGTCCCAAGGAGGTTTGTACATCCTAGAATACAAGGCAATGTAGTTTGTTTAGCGATTACATTGCATACCTACAACCTAAGTCACCAGGTTTGGCCGAATTTCATCCTTGAAGTTTGAAATTAGCTGAACTTCAAATAGTTTACAAAATCTATCAAAAATTCATTCAAATTTGCAACAAATTCGTACCAAAAAGTAGTGAAGATGTGTTTGCATAAAAGTGTTATTTTCCTTGTGTTTTTAGGGTTAAATTGATTTTTTTTAATAAATACTTGATGCAAAAAGATTATCACATGACGACAAACAAAGCAAACGATATTGTGCAATAGACATAGCAAAATGATTATCATGCGATGACAAACCTCAGCTCAACCTTGACGCGGATGCAAACCTTCGACCTCGCGGATGCAGGATGCTTCCAGCCATTGTAGATTGACCTTGCCATTGCAGACCTCTCGAATTCATCCTCCCTACCTCCACAGGTAGAACTCTGCATGTTTTTTTTTTTTTTTAGGTTATATTTTTTAGTATTAATTTTATAATGTTATAATGTTATATTTTTTAGTTTTTAATTTAATACACATAAATTCATAATATAAAATAATGTTATTTAATATTATATAATTTATATTAATAGTTTTTTTTATATTGTTTAATATTATATTATTTGATTTGTTTTTTATTTTAGTTTTTTATTTGTTTGGTAAAGTTTTATATATATATATATATATATATATATATATATATATATATATATATATATATATATATATATATATATATATATATATATATATATATAAATGGTAGTGTACTAATTTTATAAAGTTTAATAACAAAAAATAAAAACATATTTTTTATTTTTTGTTAAAAAATGAATATATTAAATTATTAATAAACGTTTTATTAAACTTTAGTATTCTTATTTTAAAATTTTATAATAAATGTAATGTTTATTTTGTATTTTTAATTAAAAACTAAAAATGTATTAAATTTTTGTTTTTATGTTTATTAAACAAGAATAGTATTTATTTTGTTTTTCAAAGGTTGAAGCCGAATAAATTTTATACTTTGTTTTTAAGAGGTCAATTGTAAAATTGTTAAGATTATTTCTATTTAAAAGGTTGAAATAAATGCACTGTTTATTTATTTTTTTAATTTTTCTTTCCAAACATGCAGATTTTCAATTAATGGCTCCTCCCAAATCAACTTCTGAGGCATGGAAGCATGTGACCCGAAATGGAACTCACATCAAATGTAACCTATGTGAGGGAACTATTATTGGAACTTTAACAAGGCTTAGAGACCACTTCCTTGCTAATACAGGGGGTCCGAGTGGAGGTGTTCAAGCATGTAAAGGTGCGACTCTAGAGCATAAAGCTATTCTAGAGAAAGAGTTGGCTACTTCAACAGTAAGAAAAATGAAGAAGGCACAAAAGAAATAGAGAATTGAAGAAGATATATCTAGATTCACATCTATCATGTCTTCCTCTTCTATGTAATCCAAACCGGTGAGGGTTCAAAAGAGAGTGGAACACTGAACAAATTTTGGAAACCGGTAGAGAAACATCAGGTGGATGATGCAGTTGCTGATTTATTTTACACAAGTGTTATTCCTTTCAATGTTGCTAGAAGTCCACATTTTCGTAATGTAGTTCACAAATTGTAGAGTTTGACAAAGGGTACACACCTCCAAGTTCAGAGGCTATCAAGACAACTCTTTTGCCAAAGTCAAAAGATAGAGTGACTAAGAAATTAGTTGATGTCAAAGCCGCTTGCAAGGAAACACACGCCTTTACATGTAGCAGCTTGCTTTTTGGAGCCTAAGTTGTTTGCTATTGATAGAAGGGGTGATAATGAAATCATGGCAGGGCTTTACCAAGCCATTAGCATGTATGTACCAGATCCATAAATTGCAGCACTAATCAGAGATCAAAGTTGGCAATACAAGAGAGGAAAAGGGATGTTTGGAGGGGTAGAAGCCAAATATGACTCGTCACATATGCCTGGATATAGATGGTGGATTACTTATGGATCATCAACTCCTGAACTGCAAGAGTTTGTTATTCAATTTTTGAGTCAGGGAGCAAGTTCATCAGCTTGTGAGAGGAACTGGAGTTTCTTTGACCACATCCATTCCAAAAAGAGGAACAAATTGTTGACTGGAAAGTTGGGAGATCTTGTCTATGTTTGCAGTAATTTGAAATTGCTGATGAACAAATCAACAAAGAACACTTCTTTAGAACAAACTCTTGAAGGCATAGCAATGCCAGATGTAGATGAGCCTAACTTTGCAGATGATAAACTGAGTAGTGATACAGATGATGATAATTTGGCATCCTAGCCAGGTGCTCTTGATGACTTAGAGTTATTTTAAAGTTCTAAAGTCTTTGACTCTTATTGTACCTCTTTGACAAAAGAACATCTTTGCAATCGTGAAAGCATATGTTTCCTATGGTTTATATTTAATAAATGTGTCATCTTTTTGTAATAATTTCAAATCTATTTATCAATGTTAAAGTATTTAGGCAATTTTATAGATATATTACATATATTTATTAAAAAACTTAAAAAATTACATATGACGAATTTAATTCAAATTTTATACATTTCAAATTATTTCCTCATCGAACTTCATTCGAATTTTCAATTTTTTCGAACTTCAAATTCGAATTCGAACCTGGTGACTTAGCCTACAACTATGATTTCTCATTTAAAGTTCGCTTCCAAGGATAGGTAACTAGTTGAACTTATATAATAATTTAAATGGTTCTTGATTGTTCAAGAAGGTATCTTAGTGAGCTATGAGCTGAATGGAAATAATTTGGCCCCTTTGTTCAAGTCTTGCCAACGTACTATCGCCTTTTAGGATAGGATAAGTTAATATTTTTGCCAAAATCTATAACTTGAAAGGCATGCCAATGTCAGACACAATGTGATCACTTATGTGACAAACTAGTTTTTATGGAACATTTGAAAAATAACTGTTATTGATTGCACATGCCTTCTCAACTTTTATTTTGGATATTCAAGTGCATTGCTTCTCTGTATTAAGATACTGACAGCTGTGGTATTTTTTGAGTGTGTTGAGAAGTTGATATTTTCTCGATGCAAAACTGAAATTCAGATTTGTACAAGTTCAGAAAGGCAATTTGCATGTATCAGAATGCTTTATTGAAAAATAGTTCAACCTTGAAAGCAATTAGTTATTCCACAATGAACATATTGTTGGTATTTTGTATATATTTGAAACCAATAGTGAACCTGAAATGGCTGATTTTTCCGTCCAAAAGAGTTGGAGTATGACAAAGATGATGTTGATTGCATGATGTCATCTTGTCAGCATCTTATATGGATAATGCAACATATGAATTAGATATTGGTTTCACTGTCACAGTGTCAAATGCATTGCTTCTAATTTACAAGTGTGCAAAATTTGATTTTATGTTTTACAAATCGCAACATTTTTCAATGATTTAGGCACTATGTAGAATGTTGAACTTCCTTATCATTCTCATGATTAAATTCTTGATAGTAATTTTGCTGATTGCCATAGTGGGGTTTACTTCTAGTTAAAATATGATTCTTTCGTTAATTTTTGCTTATCATAACATTTTTCATGTTCTATATTGATGCCATTGTTTGTCATAGTTAAGTAACAATAGAACTAGCAACTATTTATTAAAATGTAATGTATCTTTGAAAGAAAAACTATGTATTCTCCAGTTTGAGGGTTTCCTGGATGTTTACTTTCACTCTATTATAGACTACTTGTGTTGATCTGTAAATACTTCAAAAAATCTAGAGTAAACTCAAGCTATATGATTAAGGTAATAGTAACAAGTTCTAGGTCTCATTTACAATTCAGAAGTGGCAAAATAAAAAGTCAGCTATTAGAAATCTTAGACAACTCTCTGATGAAATTTTAACATCTGATACTTATTGCATTTTTTTTAGTGTCATTTCAATCAATTTGCTTTGATTAATTATGAATTAATAATTCCTTTGTCATTGTACCAATTTGTCATTCTAGCATTGAATTTCTAGACTACTCAAATTTGAAATCTTTTTATATTAGTAAGATTGCTCTTCTTTTCTATGTTGCATGCATTGATAAATTTTCTAACACTGTTCGCAAGTTTTGATAGATGATTGTAATACCATTTTATAATCACCTATTAGAATTCAGGTCATTCAGGTCATTGAAACAAGCTAACTCTCCTAAAAACTAATCATGAACATTTAATAATATGTGAATGTAATGTTGTCTATATTTCTCATACTTTGACATTGTTGTCATGGTGGTTTATTTGTCAATAGTGACGTACTATATTAGGAATTTCCTGGCATTTTCTTGGTTTTGTTATTTCACAAAATTTTATATTTTAGAGTTGATCACTAGAGTGTCAACATTTTGTACCTATCTACATATGGTTCAGTTTTGAAACTGTTTTGTTCTTTCAACTTGAACAAAAGAAATAATAAGTTTGTACGTTTCAATAACATTCATAGGGGATGACTAGGCAATTTGCAAATTTGACTCTGTTTTCAAGAACTCTATACTGTTCCCATTTCCTATTTTATCTATGGTGACATCAGCGATAATTTCTCCTTTAAAATAACACTTTTCAACAGGCTTAAGTGTCAATTGATTCGAAAAGCAATATTATCTTTCCCAGCTGTTATCTTCCTCTATTTTGTTCCTTGGCATAAATGAGCCATCAATTTGAGCAGCAAAATAAGGAGCACCAACTTCAATCCCTCCATTTAGTAGAATAACAAATTCTGCAAATATCATCCAGATTCTAATATATCTGTGCAAGTGACGAACCTAGGGTATCAACAAAGCTTGGAAAATATTCTTTGAAAGGCCATCATTACCTTTGCCATCATTACATTTGCTATCACAGCACGCCATGATGCAACATGAATGTGAGGCATTTTGTCAAACATTCAAAGTTTCCTCGCTTATATCTCAACAGTTTGCATATATGAATACTAGAGCACTATAATCATAACATACCCTTAAACTACATTTCTTTAAAACATTTTGTCCCACTGCTTGTTTTATTTATGATTTAATACTTCCATAAATTTCGCCAGAGCATTTGTAAACATAAAATTGCTCTACAAGGATCAGACAATTGACATACCATAAGAATTCGCAAAATATCAGACCTGGATTACTTGAGGCATGAATTAGGTAGATAGGAGCACCATTACTTTGAGTACTCTGCCACCTCAATTTGTTTCATCTAAATTTTCTTGATGTCGATTGGTGTGATGCCTTATTAGAACTAAATTAAACTCGTTCTAACAATCATTTTGCGGAGATGTGTACCCATGAATACAGAACCATTTTACTGTATTCAAATGTTTGAAAAATCTACCAGCTCCTTCCTGCAAACTCAGTCCTTGCTTTCCTGGCAGGAACTTCGCTGTTTGGAGTTCTTGTTATTTACTCGACTTACAAAAACTAAACAACAAAATTTGAAAATGAACACAATTTGAATTCAAATATTGTTCTAAAACTACTTAGTCACCATCATGTTTTTAACATTTTCCAATCCGGATATGCATGCATGTTTCCTATTAATTTATATGTGATATCTCCAGCTGTTTGATACCCCTTTCGTGGAATCGTTCCCTGTCATTGCCCATGGCCTTTCGTGGAATTTGCACCCCTGGGCAGGTTATAGTCTTGAGTCACTGTCTTCTTTTCGTAGTGATCGGGGCTTCTTAATTATCCATACATTTTCCTCATTTTTTCTCCGCAATCTTCAACATTAAAATCTACGCTACGCTCTCTCCTTTCTCCGTTCAACCTAAATTCACAGTTGGGTTTGATAATTGGAGATACTTCTTATTTTTCCGTATACGATAAGATCAATGTGCACGGCAAATACATCTTTCCAGCTGGTGGTGTCACGAAAACTCGGTAGCCAAAAAGTCTAATTAGTTTTGTGGTGCATACATATCAATTCACTTGTTTTCCTCCACACAACTCGACTTTTACAAGTTTGTCAACTGATGGAAGTGGAATTCGGACAGCTCTGTTAATGATGATAATGAAGTGAGCCACTCGGAGTAAATGCTGAAGTAATCAACCCCATGAGTGTTAGAAATTTGTGCAAAATAGAGAGTCGTTACAGTTATATTTTAACCGGAGATGAACAGAATCAAATCTCAATTCAATGATATGAAAAGTCTTCATCTTGTCCAGCAAATATTGGACCACGACAGCCCTATTTCAATTGAATTTGGGTAGAGGAAAAATCAAAAGCTATCACAGCAGAAGTCTTCGCGACCTTTCGCTCAAGAGTGTTGAATGAAAACGATATTTTAATTTTTTAAAATAAATCTGTCTACCAACACTAAAATACCCACCAGCATTTACGATATATTCTTCAACCACACCCACATCTACAGAATTGAAATGTGATAGTTCTTGGCTTATAATGAATAAGTTTACTGAATGTATTTGGGTTGAATTTTTGTACTAAATTTTTAGAGGTAAATAAATAAAAATTTATTTTAACATAGTCAATTTTTTTTATATCATACATTATATATGGAGCATTTAATAATATAGAAATTTAGTTTTTATTTTTTTTAGAAGAAATCATCAAAAGGATTTATCAAGATGAAAGTTGATAGTTAATTATAATTCTGTTAGCCTTCATTAAACTACACCCTTTTCCTTTTGTTACGACAGTAAACTAGTGATTGCATTCTCCGTTATTTACGGTAGACTTGTGTTTGCATTATCGAATGTTTAAACCTAACCAAGGTGAACAACATGTTAATCTTTTTATCTCCATGATATTCACTGCCATTTCTGTGGTTACCTATTGTATTGAATGCAAGCTTTGAAGATGATTAATATGAGAGATTATTTTTCATTCTCTGTTACAAGTTTTGTTTCTTTTCTTTTCTAGCTAGATTCTTCTGCAGATCTGTATTATGCTGTGCAGAAAATTTTACATGGTATTAGAGCAAGGTTGCTAGGAAGAAGAAACATTTACGATTATTTGCAAGCAAATTTTTGAAGATTAGCATTAGCATGGAAGCTGATGTAGATCTGTATTTCTAAATGTATGCATATTCTTCCCCTCATTTTTGCATGCTTCTTTTTTCTTTTCTTTTTTCCTATATTGATTCTTTAAAAATTGTACTGTTTTGAAAGCACCACATGATAAAGATCTGGAAAATTTGGGGTTTTGTGAAAAAAAAAATTTGAACTTTTAGAAAGGTTCTATGGGGTTTTGCTTAATGCATTTAGTATAGGTTTCTTTCAATAAGTTTCCTAATAAAATAGAAGATTAAAGTTGCTATGCACTCTTCTTCCAATTGACAACCAAAAATGTTCTTTTTTTCTAAATTCTTGTCTACATGAGATTCCAATATTGCAACTTTGTTTGCTTCTCATTCCTGACTACATGAGATTCCAGAGTCGCATCCTTGAGTGCTTCTAGAGTTTCTTTATAGTGGGACATTATTGAGCAATGGATATACAATGGCATCATCCCAACCAGAGATCATCTTTGTAGTTCTTTAGCTTGGACCACATTTCTGCACATGCATATCTTCCCATCTTTAGATGATTAGTTTCTGTATTCAGAGACCATGTATCTATCTATTCATCCATTTGAGAAATGAAAAATATGTACAACTGCATTTTCAAAGTATTCCAGAGGTACTCATGCAATGGTTTCTATGATTCTGTACAATCCTATTGCAGTGTGGATTCATTTGCAGTTCTTCTTCATCGACCATTGCAACTTTCTTCTATATTTTGAATAATGGTTAGGAGTTTTTCTCAGTTGAGTTTTCTCCTATCTACTTTTCAATTGGGTTCCTAGTCAGGCTTTGTTGCCAGGACCCATATCTCTCCTATCTCCTTAGTTAGGCTTAAGGGGGGGTGTTAGCACATGGAATCTACTTATAATTTTGTTAGCCTTCATTAAACTGCAGCTTTCTCCTTTTGTTACGGCAGTAAACTAGTGATTACATTCTCTGTTATTTACAGTAGACTTATGTTTGCATGATCGAACATTTAAACCTAACCAAGGTGAACAACATGTTAATCTTTTTATCTCCATGATATTCACTGGCATTTCTGCGGTTACCTATTGTATTTAATGCAAGCTTTGGAGATGATTAATATGAGAGATTATTTTTCATTCTCTACTGCAAGTTTTGTTTCTTTTCTTTTCTAGCTAGATTCTTCTGCAGATCTATATTCTGTTGTGAAATTTTTTTTACAATTATTAGAGAATCCAAGACTATATGATATTGGATTCTCTTAAGACATGTACACATGCTAGAAGTTGAGATTTTATGAGGTTGTGCTTTTCTAAACTATTATCATCCAATAGTGATAAATTTACCTTTTTAAGAAAACCATGATGTAATTCCCTCCAGTAAACTTTTCCCAAGAAATCTTTCTCTTTTATCTCTAGCTTAAATCTTTTCCAAGTAGCTCTTCACCAAGATCAACAATTCCATTGAAAACTATGATAGTAGAATCATAAACACTTAATTGCATGCATTTCCTACCCTATCCAATCTAACAATACAATCCTAACTATCTACAGATATTGATGGAGTTAATCATGTATATGCTTCTAGTAGCTATGTTAAACTATGGTTTAATTTATATGGTTGAATAAGATCAAATAAATTATTATTTTTAATATATTATCAAAAGCTAATGTATATGTAGTACCAATTGGAGCAACCCTTGATTGCATGCATTTCTTACCCTATCCAATCTAGCAACACAATCCTAACTATCTATAGATATTGATGGAGTTAATCATGTATATGCTTCTAGTGGCTATGTTAAACTATGGTTTAATTTATATGGTTGAATATGATTAAATAATTTATTGTTTTTAATATATTATCATTGGAATATTAATTTTTTTTGAATTAAAAAATGTTTTAAATCTAATGCGCACATAAATATTATCTATTATTTATATAATATATATTCTAAATAAAAGGATAACATCTCACCAGAATAAATGTGTATACATGAGCATCATATGGACTTATATCCCCACTAATAAAAGCATCTAATTTTTCCCATTTTAAGAATTTTGGAGATGCATGCATAATTAGCCATTGGCAAACAATTATTAGCCACATGATACAAACATTAAAAAAGCATAAAGGGGTCCAACAAACCCATTGATCTATAGTATTAAGAGAAAACATAAAATATGGTGGAAATATAATAATATAATATCTTGTTAAATTCTATTTTAATTTTTTTAATGCTACAATTAAAAAGTACATGAAAATTATAAAATGAGTGAATAAAATGAGAGAGATGTTAGTTTCAATTTACCCTCCAAATTTTAAAAATACCTCATTTCTTCCTCTTATTACTAAAATCATGCTCTAATACCACTTACTATTAAAAAAATATGTAGAAAAGAAAAATATAAATTGTACTTTATTTTTGATAAAGCTAATAAGAAATGATACCTAGCACTTTGAAAACTTTATGTTCTTCACCTATCATCATGGGCATCATCACCCTTTTCACCATAGAATCTTCAAAGAAATAAAGGTAATTAAAGGGAAATAAATAACCTTTCTTAGCAATGTAACTGTTTATCTCATCTTCCTTGGTGGTTTCTGAGGTAATTAACCATTCGCCTTGGTGCACCTCAAATTTTAGCCAGGGATTAATATTGCATTCAAGAATTAGATCATTGATCATATTTGTTGCTGCAAAAGTATTAACCACAACCATGGTGCATAAGTTGATGGTGCTCACCATATATCTACTTAGATGATTGCAAGTGTTCGGATGACTAAATTGGCATTAACAAATTTAGAGAAGATGTTTGCATTGAGAGTTGACTCCTCTCCACCCACTACTCTATCAATTTCTTAAATAAAGTTTGATGGTAGCTTATGCATAAATCAAAACAAATTTGAGTGGATTCTCTTCATTTACAACAAAGGAAAACCAAAGGTGATCCAAGATCTTCCCTTAAAAATTAATTGAAAGATTGAAAATTAATACCTCCATGTTGAGAATAGAATTCTGAATTATTTGGTTTATAGCATATAAGAGATGCATTCTTTCCAATGAATGCAATTTTACTATATTGGGTATTTTCTCAAGCTTCAGACAGTTGTTAATGCTCAATTTTACAAGGTCCCAAAATATTCCATCTACACTCACCAAATTTTGTCACTCCTCAACCTTTAAACAACTACTAATGTTAAATTCCACTAGCTTCAAAAGATCAAATATTCCTATCACACTTTTCAGATGCTTACAATTATGGATTTTAATTTTTTTAGATATTCCTGTCACACTTTTCAGATGCTTACAATTATGGATTTTAATTTATTTCTAGACATGTGATTATCTAATGTTAGGATCTATGATTGTTGCATGTGAAATGTTAACTTCTACAATGATTAAATTGAAGGTATTGAATTTAAAATTGAAATGCTTAAATTAACATCAGAATGATTAATCAATGAAATAACAATAGAGAGAGAAGAGAAGACAAGGAAACACAAGTTGATAATAGAGTTCATCAAACAACTACGTCTCTGGGTCCCTCTCCAGAGGAGTGACCGATCCTTGATTATGCTCTAGAAAAAGGTTACAAGGTTTTCAACTTGTTACAAAGTCTCCTCATGACTCTATAGATGATAATGAATTACAAATGTCCTTCTCAAAAATGTACAACAAGCTTGACTTCAAGCCCCCAATGGACAAAGATGAACAATTCACTATCACAAGCTAACTCTCCAATTTCCTTAGCTCTCCATAAATTCTCCCACAATACTCTCTAATCTCCAATGTCCTCCAACAAAAATCACCCCCCTTAAATACTATTTTACATGATGCAAAATGGGTTAATGATATTATCTCCAAAAATCCCCTTAAAATAACCTTATAAATTATTTTTTTAAGTTTTCGGGCTTGGTTTTCAAATAATGTTTTTTTTTCTAGGGGGGTGGGGTGTGTGTGTTGGTGTGCATGTCGGATCGACTAAACCTGAGTCCTTTTTCCACGGCTCACCCCAAACACTTAACAAATATTAAACTCGCTACGATATATTGCACGATCCTTGGGGCCGCAGTAGTGGAGAGTAGTGTGTAGGAAGTTGAGGGGGTTGGTGGTATGATCTCCATGATCCCAAGCCAATGTTTTGTGGTTCAATCCATTATGTGGATCATTTTACATTACATAACTGTAGCGCCCTATATATAAAATCAAGGATCTCAGGAGGCAATGACGAGGAGACAAAAATAGGAAATGTGAGGTTGGGGGTTCAATTCCCCCAACCAAATTTTGACCAAATAGACCAAACAAACTGCTATAGGAGGAGTCTATAGAGGCTCCACATGGAGCATCTAGAACAATTTATTTTTGTGAAAAATATATCCACCAAGATCAATCATCCCCACTGGAGAGCTTTTGGACCTCCAAAAGTTGCATTTATTCAAAAATTAAGTGAGGGCATGGCCTCCCCACATGTTGTGTATCATCTGCCTATTTGTTCACCTAGCTCGTCACCACAATCAAGAATGCAACAATATTGTTGAATATATGCATCATTTTATCACTTCCATAAGAATCTACATCAATTGTTATAGCCATTAACCAATAACCACTAACTAATATCAAGCTGAATAACAATGTAGATATAAAAGAAAATGAATCAACACCATGTCTATTTTTCACAACAGGAACATTTTTAACCAAGGGAACCTCCAAAATCCCAACCATAAGTTGAGGACTTGGACCATCAATGATTTTATTTGTTGTCTCATCACGCTGAACTATTGGTGTATTCTACAACATTTGATCCTGATTAGACTTTATTGCTTCAAGTTCATGCCTACAATCACTTGACCTGACAGACACAAGATACAAATCTTTACTTCCATTAATCACCCTCTTCAATAGCCCTGTGTTTGGAAAAGATCAATTAGTCTTAATCCTATGAGAATGTACAATTTACTTGATGCCATCTTGTAACAAATGATAATGTTTAAATTCCTTGTAGAAAATAGCCTTTTGATCATATAAATAAGGGCTACCCAACACTATCCCAGAGACATCTAGTGGAGCCACATCCAACTGCACCTTATCAACATACTTACTTGTGGTCGTGAACCTTAAAGTACATTTCCTTATTACTTCAAATTCATTATTTTTGGAAACCCAACCTTGTGGATAAGCTCTCTTATGTGGTGTACTTTTCAATCCCAAATTCCTTACAAAATCTTCCGAAATTAAGTTAGTTTGGGATCCACTATCTATGAGTGCATCAACTTTAGTGTGTTTAGCAACAACCCTTATATGAAAAATCTCATTCCTTTTCTTATAGACTTGAGAAGTAGAAGCACAATTAGCAACATAAAAATTGGCAATAGAAGCTTTACCTTTTAATCCCATTGCTATTATCTTAGTTTAATCTTCAGACTCTGAACCAAATTTTGTCACTCCTCAACCTTTAAACAACTACTAATGTTAAATTCCACTAGCTTCAAAAGATCAGATATTCCTGTCACAGTTTTCAGATGCTTACAATTATGGATTTTAATTTTTTCAGATATTCCTGTCATACTTTTCAGATGCTTACAATTATGGATTTTAATTTTTTCTAGACAATTGATGATCTAATGTTAGGATCTATGATTGTTGCATGTGAGATGTTAACTTTTACAATGACTAAATTGAAGGTCTTGAAAATAAAATTGAAATTATTAAATAAACATCACAATGATTAATCAACGAAATAACAATTGAGAGAAAGAAGACAACACAAGGAAACATGAGTTGATAATAGAGTTCACCAAGCAGCTACGTCTCTGGGTCCCTCTCCAAATGAGTGACTTGTCCTTGATTATGATCAAGAAAAAGGTTACAAGGTATTCAAATTGTTATAAAGTCTCCTTGTGACTTTACAGCTGATAATAAATTACAAATTTCCTTCTCCAAAAAGTACAAGCTTGACTTCAAGCTCCCAATGCACAAAGACGAACAATTCACTATCACAAGCTAACTCTCCAATTTGCTTAGAGCTCTAAAAATTCTCTCACAATATTATCCAATCTCCACTTTCCTCTTTAAAAAACCACCCCCTTAAATACTATTTTACATGCCCCAAAATATGGGTTAACATTATTATCTCCAAAAATCCCTTTAAAACAACCTTATACATTCTTTTTTTAAGTTTTCGGGCTTGGTTTTAAAATAATGTATATTGGGGTGGTTTTTGTGGGCTCGACTAAACCCGAGTCCCTATTTCCATGACTCACCCCAAACACTTAACAAATATTAAACATGCAACGATATATTGTGCTATCCTCGGGGACGCATTGGTGAAGAGTACTGTGTTGGAAGTGGAGGGGGTCGGTGGTTTGATCTCCACCATCCCGAACCAACTTTTGTGGTTCGATCCATTATGTGGGTCATTTTACATCACATAACAGTCACACCCTCTATATAAAAGCAAGGATCTTGGGAGGCAACAGTGAGGAGAAAAAAATAGGAGATGTGAGGTTGAGGGGTGGATTTCCCCAGCCAACTTTTGACCAAACAGACCAACCCATCTGCTAGAGGAGGAGTCTACAGAGGTGCCACATGGAGCATCTAGAACTATCTATTTTGGTGAAACATATATCCACCTAGATCAATTGAGTTCAGAAAAATTTAACTCCACAAGCTCACATAGGACAATGTTCAATTCTACTAGCTTCGTAAGATTAGACATTCCTCTAAAACTTATCAGATGCAAACATTTATAAATTATAGTTCTTTCAAGATAACTGGGTCGATCAAAACTTGACTCACTTAGATTCTCATATTCACTAATGTTTAATTTGTACTAGCTGGGAAAGATTTATTCCTTCGAAACTTACCAGGTGCCGAAATTTAGAAATTTTAATTTTTGCGAGGCTACAAGGTCTTGAAAAATTAAACCCCTCTAGCAAAGCACAACTAGTAATGTTAAATTCAATTAACTTCGTAAGATAAGCTATTCCTGAAACACTTCTTAGATTCCAACATTCATGAATTGTAATTACTTCCAGGCAGCGTAGAAACTCCAAATTCAACTCCTTTAGCTCCATCTCTCTGTATATCTATAGCTCTTTTAGCTAGAGCGATGCCTAAAAAATTAGAAAGAGAAAAAATAAAATTATACTTCCGGCTGTAAATAAAAATTACTCGATTACCAAGATGTCACCTTCAAGACATAGCTGGACATCATTCTACACAATCTTTCTAGACTTCAACCAATGATGCTTGAACATTGCAAGTTTTGAAGAGGAATCCAAGGAGGGATTTTTGTGAGCGTATTCCCCCAGAGCTTCACCTCAATCCATAGTAAAGAGGTTGATGTCTCAACCATATTATCTGAAACCCCTAGAAAGTACTTAATAAGTCCACTCGTGGAAAAACACTTAACTTTGTGTTGGACAATAATGTTTCTTAATCCCTTTGATTCCTGCATTCACTGAAGTAGTTGAAATTTATATTGCAGGAAAAATTTTAAATTTTAAAAATAACAGTAGAATTTTTTTATTCTAGAGCCAAAAGCATACCAAAGACTGAAGATGTTGAGAATGCCACAAGCGACGGGGATGACTCGGCTCATCCACCATTTCTCATCCCAAGTCCCGCAAATGGTCGTGCATTCTCAATATTAACATTTCTTCTCTGGAATATTTCAAGGGATCCTCTAATTGTCCCTATAATTTATAACCTTTTACTTCTTCAACCAGACATTTATTTTTGAGTCTTCGTAGTGGATGTTGAGCGCTCCATCTGAATCCCTCCCACACTCTGATGGCACCTTTTATCAATTCTCATATGGAAAAAGAATTCAACATCCATGAAAAATTGGTTTTCTTCATTATCTAATGAGTCAATGCTTTTTCTTAATCTCTTTTGTATATCTTGAGGAAATGTCTTTTTAACCTTTTCGATTCTAACCTCCAAAATTTATGATCCTCATCATGAACATGTCTGCCCATAACTTGAAGAGATAGTGGTGTAAAAGTACAAAGTTGTGTGACACTTTTATAAAGGAAATGGTCAGTGTTGATTCAAATTTTTAAAGTAAATCAATAGAATTTGAAAAATGTTTTGAATTTTGAAATGATGTAAATTAATAAAATTTATATTTTTTTGTCTATTTTATGTTTGTAATTTTAAGAAAATTTTAAAAAATTATTTGAATGCAGTTTTTCATAAAGTAAACACCATGATTTAGTTGCTGATAAACTGCTGAAATTGAAGTTACACAAGCCACCACACTTTAATTAGTAAATTTTACTTCTTTTTAATCAATTTTTTTGTGTATATTGATAACTTGAAACTTTAGTACATAAATATATTTTCTACTATTTTTTATAAATATATATTTTTCAATAAATTTGAAATGTTGTGTGTGCTGAAATATAACTTAATAATTCCCACCAATTTTTTTCTTCATTGTTTATCCAAATTAGAAAAGAATTATATCATCTTGACCTAGATTCCTTTCTCTACTGCATCATATTTTTTTCAAAATTCTTAAATAAATTTTACTATTTTTCCTTGACAAGATAATCAACCTTATATTTTAGTGCTAATGGCCTACTTTCAATAAAAATAAAATTTAAAATATAAAAAGTAATTAAAATATTAAAATATATATATTTTTGAAAATTCACTTATAGATCTATAAAAGGATATTTTTACATTTCAAAAAACTTATTATTTATAAGAGTAGGAGTTTTTGAAACATCGAGTTTTTTTTTTTTTTGCAATTAGGCCCAAAGTGGTATAAAATATACATTTAGTACACACTTCCAATTGGAAAAGTTGTGGTCCACATATAACATTTAATAGACACTTCAAATTGGAAAATTTGTGGCCCGTATATAACTTAGCTATAATGAATCTATATAGACCATATGTTTGACTAGAATTTACTTTTAGTTAGCCTAAAACGTGACACAATTTTGTGCTTTTACCCAGTGGTAAGCTACCAAACACATCTACGAAGAGATCAACCAACTCCTCCTATACATTGGATGGATAAGGATGACTAAAAGCATGCCAGCAAAACAACTCTTTCGTGTCATTTGTATCCATTCCTTTCAAATTATAACCAACTGCAATTCTAGCGTTTATGAGCAATCCTATATCAGGAGTTGTAACAATTACCATACTATTTCCTGATTTATTCAACTTATCACTGATCAATAGCGCATCTAACTATTCCTGGTGATCAATATCATCTAGAACAATTAGGAAGCCACGATTGCGGCTCCTTACAAAATGATTGTTGAAACAACTTGTGCCATCCTCTACATTTAGAAAGGTTGAAAGATGACTTTCATCAAAGAGTTCTCTAAGGAGCTTCATTTGCAAAGAAAGAATTCAGATTATGATCAATCCTATTTTCTGTTTGATGTTCAGGAAGCCTCTCTAAAAATCAATTTAACTTCTTTGCAAATGAAGCTCCTCGGAGCTCTTTGATGAAGATCATCGAAGCTTTCATAGCGTAGAGGAAGGCACAAGTATTCTCAGTGATTGAATCCAAAGGAGCAACAATTTGAGCTTCATAATTATTCTAGATGATATTGATTAGTGATATGCTTTTCATCGACCTTATCCACTTAGTGGATATGAGGGGCTCATTGATATGTTCGTAGGTATGTGTGGTGTCTTACCGTTGTCTTTTCAAGTTCTGGGCAAGCATGTTCATGGCAAAGATCAAATTTTTTGGGAGTTAGAATTGAAAAAAGTTAAAAATACCTTGCCTCAAGACATACACAAGAGATTAAGAATAAGCATTGACATGTTCGACAATGAAGAAAAGAAAATTTTCATGGATAATGCATATTTTTTCATAGGAGAATTGACGACAAATGCCATCAGAGTGTGGGAGAGATCAAGATGGAGCGCTCAACATGAACTGCTACTCAAAAATAAGTTTCTAGTTGAAGAAATGAAAGATTATAATTTCAGGTAGCACTTATAATATTCAACTGAAGAAATGTTTGTATTGAGAATGCATTACCATTTGTGGGACTTGGGACAAGAAATGGTATATGAATTGACTCATCCTCATTGCTTGTAGTATTCTCCATGTTTGGTATGTCTTGAACTGCATATTTCCAACTTCAAGAGCAGTATTCAAAATCTTAAATTTTATTAGAAAGAAATCTGAGCTACTTCTCTTAATGCAGACATCAATGAGATACGAAAACGTATTCACTGAAAGCAAAGGTAGGTTTTCGGGTCATTTTTGGTAACCATCGAGCATCACTGCCATATACTTTATAGGTGAATCAGAGAAAATGGTTGAGGCGACAATCCCTTTACTATGGATTGAGCTTGTTAGGGAGTTAAGATTGTCTAGAACAATCCAAAGATGATAGGAAAATGAGACTTTCTAGAATTTTCTATAGAACAATCCAAATTTTGAGTAGAACTTTCTAAGATGAAGAATATTTTGGAAAAGAGGAGTTTCCTAATTTTGTATTGGATCTATAAATATGTACTATGCACAAGAAAATAGGGCATTCAGAATTCATTAGATAGCATTAGATGGTTGTAAGCAAGTTGAATTAATTTATTACTATTTTTTAGATACATATATATCTGTATATGCCCTAATTTTTCATATTTTTAACAACTGTTACAATATATTTATATTATTTTTGGGCCTATTTTTACATGGTATCAGACCAAGGTTCAACTAGAAATATATTACTAGAGTGATTTTTTTACAGGGCTATTATATTGCTGGAATAATATTATTTTGAAGACCTTTTTTGTGGTTAACAAGGGCTCTACAAATGAAGTATTGCCAATATTTGATGGAAGTGGTTTTGCAGATTGGAATATTGCAGTCAAGAATGCTTTAACAGAAAAGGCTTTATGGAGGATAGTGAATAAGGAAATTGGAGAACCCCAAATTGATAAAGAAAAGAGTTCTCGAAATGCAAGCTAGAACAAGCTAGAGGTATTATTGGTAAAGCTTTAAGCCCCAATCTCAATAGAAGATTTGTTGATATTAATAATCCAATAGAGCTATGGGAGAATTTAGAAAAGGATTATAAAGATGCAGATATTACTAGCATGTTTAGTATAGAAGAAAAAATTGTGAGCTTAGATCCATCTGATTTGAAAAAATGTCTTATTACTTCAATGAAGTTACCTCTTCAAATGCCCAGCTGAAGAAAATAGACCTTTTGAATATGCCAAAAAAAAATTTCAGTTAATTTCAATGGTAGAAAGTAAGCTTCCCCAACCATACAAGGTATTTAAGGAATAAAGGAAAAGGGTTATTCAACTCAATCCCAATAGTCAACAACAAACTTTTGATCAATTTTGCAAGTCTATTTTAGATGGAGAAATTCAGCTAATTATAGAAGGATATATTAAGAAAAATCATGCATATGTAGCTAAACATAAAGTTTCTAGAAATAATGGAAAGAAGAATTGGAAAGGAAATAATAAATTTCAAAATGATGAAGGTTCTAATCATTTTTCTAGCAATGATAGTGCAGAAAAATAAGTTGGAAGAAAACCCATTATTTGCAGGTATTGTGGAGGTGAGAATCACATGGAGAAAATTTTTTTGAAAAAGAGGGACAATGAAAGGCAGAAATACAAGCCCAAGCAAGAAAGATTTATGGATGGAAGGAAGGATAGACATAGCTTCGTAGCCATCTCCCTAAAAAGGCAAGAGAAATCAAGTAAAGAGGTAATTGCTACACCTAAAAGTAAATCTAGTGTTCAGGGGGATACTTTGCTTTAGATTCTAACAAAGAATGTATTTTAGATTCACAGGCATCATCTTACATGACTAGGGATAGATCTTTGTTTATTGATTTTTATGAAGGGAATAATTTAGATCAAGAAATCACTATTGGCAATAAAATGAAACTTCCAGTTTTAGGAATAGGGACTATTAATGTAACAAATGGGTCTTTGATTTTTTTTTTTAATGGTTGAAGGATTAGGGGTGAATCTTATTTTAGTATATAACATAGTTCAAGCTGGATAGGAGTTTGTTGTCACTACTGATCAAGTTATCGCTAGAGATAGAAAAGACCCAAGTAATATAATTGCTATTGGAAGTGCTGATCATGAAGAAAGTCTATTTAAATTTGTGGGATTTGTTGATAATGAATACACACTCCCTCATGCTTATATTGCTCAAACTAATTATATGTCAAAATTTTGGCACGCTAGACTTGGGCATATAAATTATTAAAAAATATAAAACATGATTAGAATGGATATGGTTAGAGGATTACCAAAAATTTCAGCTTTTGAACATGTTTGTGAAGGATGTGTGTTAGGGAAACATCATCGAGATCCTTTTGGAAAAGCACGGAGAGCCAATCATCCATTACAACTCATTCATAGTAATTTCTGTAAATCAGGCTATCCTTCAATTTTAGGTGCCAGGTACCTTCTCACTTTTATTGATGGTTACAACAGGAAAGTATGGGTCTATTTTCTTGAAAAGAAAAATTAAATTTTTGAAATTTTTCAAAAATTGAAGGCATTAGTTGAAAATCAAAGTGGGAAAAGAATTAAATGCTTAAGGAGGGATAATGGGGGTGAATATTATGATTATGCATTTGAGTCATTATGTGAAAATTATGGTATTATGGTGCAAAGAATAGTTCTATATAGTCCTCAACAAAATGGGGTGCTTGAACGAATGAATAAATTCTTTTAGAAATGGTTCATTGTATGTTGCATTTTAAAAGTTTGCATAATAAATTTTGGGGTTTGGCTATTTCTTGTACTACATATAGTGTGAATAGAATCCCCACCAAATCCCTCATAAATATCACCCCTGAAGAAGCTTGGAGTGGTAGAAAGCACCACATCGGGTATTTTAAAGTGTTTGGGTATATTGCCTGGGCACATATTCTTGGTGAAAAGAGAAAGAAGCTAGAACCCAAGAGTCATAAGTGTTTGTTTATGGGTTATAGTGAAGAATTGAAGGCTTATAGGTTATATGATTTGACAACAAACAAGGTCTTTCTTAGTAGAGATGCAAAGTTTGATGAACATTCGCAACTTACAACCACTTCCTCTCACTCTACAACAACAAATGCTTCTCATTTTTTTGATATTTTAGAAAGAAATGGAGACTACGTTGATGAGGATGAGGTGTGCATTACTATTACTATTGAAAATGAAACAACTAATGCTTGTAATCAACAATTTTCTGCAGGTAGTGATGATGAAGCAGATGCCTTTTCAGCTAGACAAAAGACAAGGAATGTTGAAGAAATATATAGGCAAGGCTCAAAGATCCAAGGAAGGAATGGTAGTGCTCTCATGGCCAAAGTATTACAAGTAAATGAACCAAAATCCTATGAGGAAGCTAGAGGGAAGAAAGAATGGGAGCAAGCTATGCAAGAGGAATATAATGCATTGTTAGAGTATAAAACTTGGGATCTTGTGCCCCACCCCCAAGGTAAGAATGTTATTGGTTGAAAATGGTTTTACAAAACAAAATTTAAATAAGATGGTGTTATAGAAAAATTTAAGGCTAGATTGGTTGCCAAGGGGTTTAATCAAAAATAGGGTGTTGCTTATGAAAGAACATTTGCTCCTGACATTAAAATGAATACAGTTAGAATTATTCTTTCTTTAGTTCCAAGTCTTGGGTGGCATGTTCATCAAAAAGATGTAAAAAATTATTTTTTAAATGGAGATTTATATGAAGAAATATATATGGATCAACCACAAGGTTTTGTAGATCAACAAAATCCTAATCTTGTTTGCAAATTAAAGAAGTCACTTTATGGACTTAAACAAGCACCAAGATCATGGAATGAGAAGATTGATAGATATTTTCAACTTCATGGGTTTAAAAAATATAAATCGGATCCAAACCTTTATGTGAAGAGAGTGCAAAATGACATTATTCTTGTTGCAGTTTATGTAGATGATCGACTCATAGATGCACCAAATATTAGGTTAATTAATGATTTAAAATTAGATCTTAAAGAGGCATTTTATATGAGTGATTTGGGTGAAGTAAATTATTTTCTTTGCTTGCAAATTAGTAGGCTTCATGATGGGTTTATCTCTCAAACAAAATATGCTTTGAATCTTTTAGAAAAATTTAAAATGCTTGAATACAAGCCAGCCCCTACTCCTTTCCAATAGACTTAAGCTTACTAAGGAATGTACCTCCAAAAAGGTAGATGCTACTTTATATAGACAGCTTGTTGATAGCTTGGTTTATCTAACCCATTCTAGACCAAACATTTGTTTTGCAGTCAATATAGTATGTAGATTTATGCAGGAACCAAAAGAAAGTCATTGGCTGGCTGCCAAGAGGATTTTGCAATATATTCATGGAACCATTTACTATGGCATTCATTATAGTTATAAGTCCCCATTTCTTTGATTGGCTTTACAGATATAGACTGGGGTGGTGATATAGATGATCGAAAATCTATTGGAGGCTATGTTTTTCTACTTGGATCAAGCCCTATTACCTGGAGAAGCAAAAAACAAATCACTACATCATTGTCTTCTTGTGAAGCAGAATATAGAGCAGCAAAGGAAGCAGGAAAGGAAACGGTTTGGATTCGAAATCTTTTATTTGAGATTGGTTTTGCACAAAGTTCAACTACTACTGTGTATTGTGATAATCAAAATGCTATACAAGTCGCAAAAAATTGTTTTTTTCATGCTAAAACAAAGCACATTGAGATTGATGTTCACTACATATTAGGGATCGGGATCTTGTTCAAGCAAATTTTGTTAACCTCCAATTTTGTCCAAGTGAAGGCCAAGTAGCAGATATATTTACCAAGACTATGCTTGAGGCCAAATTTCTGAAATTGCGGGGTATGCTGGGCATGATTGAGGTGAACATTTAGGGGGGACTAATAATGTAATGTTCCCCTCTCTTTTTCTTTCGTATTTTCTTTGTATTCTTCTAGCCCATCTTAAGGGGGATGTTAGGAGGTTAAGATTGTCTAGAAAAATCCAAAGATGATAGGAAAATGAGACTTTCCATAGTCTTCTATAGAACAATCCAGATTTTGAGTACAATTTTCTAAGATGAAGAATATTCTGGAAAAGAGGAGTTTCCAGATTTTGTATTGCATCTATTATAGATGTACTATGCACAAGCAAACAGTGCATTCGAAACTCATTAGATAGCATTGAATGGTTGTAAGCAAGTTGAATTAATATATTACTGTTTTTTAGATACATATCTCTGTATATGCCCTGTTTTTTGGCCCTGTTTTATCATATTTTCAACAGCTGTTATAGTATATATATTGTTTTTGGGCCTGTTTTAACAGAGCTTAGATTACATCGGTATCCATTCACAAACATTCCTCAGTGGATTTTTCTTCAAAATTTAGAATCTTAACGAATCATTAATGGAGGTCTGAAAAGATTATGGCAGAATGATGTAAAGGTATTTTGTTCTTTATCCTAAAATGTTAAGTTTCGGTAATCAAATGCATTATTTTATAATGCTTGATGACTTTTATCTACAATCGAAATTTTGATTTTTTCTGTGTTCTTTTATTTGGTTTTTAGGCACCCTTATGGCTAAAAGAACTTCAGATCTCTAACGTATCTGGGCTGTTTGAGCTAAGCTTAGGCCTTCTGCGCTGTCTGGAAAAAGTCACATTTTATGATTGCAGAGATCTGAAAAATGTGACAGGAATATCTGACTTACGAAGCTATCAGAATTAATGATTTGCAAATGTCCAGAGCTTGGGTTTGACGAATCAAGATTTGCCCAACTCGGTTGGTTGAAGATAATTGCTATTGACAACTGTAAGAAGCTGGAGAAAATAACAGGCATTGAAAACTTGCATTCATTGGAAAGAATGCAACTCTTATATTGCAGCAATGAAACAATTGGGATTGGATTCTAAAGATGGAGGTACTGATTGCCACTCTACTAAATTTTCCTTCTGAAGGAGAAGATTTTTATACACCTTTGACTTTCCCTTTGTTGTCGCAAGATGTCCTAGATTTTTTCATTAAACTATTAAATAACCTGTTAATCGAATAGAGCTATTTGTTTCACACAGAAGCTGCCATCAGACTTTATTCAACTAATTGGTAGAGAAGCAGATGGAGCAGTGTCAGCCATAAATAGAAGTCTCTTTCGTGACGCTGATATTAATGTCGATTCAGCCATCAAAATTGGTAGCGATAGATAACACTTGCCCTTGGAGTGCAATCATCTTATGCGCTGTACTACAGCAAAGGCGATTAACGACATCATCAACAAAGGACGTGATGCAAATCCATGACAGAGATTTTACGTCCGCGAAGGCGAATTGTTTATGACCTCGGTAACTACTAACCAAGATGAAGTCTACAACTATTTTCTTAACAGGAATAATCCACGCTTTGGTTATTGCTCTCCCTTTAAAAGGAGCGGTTTATGACGTCGTCCATATGGACAATGACAGTCACAGTGAAGAAAGGTGAAAAATATAAAATTCGAAGTGCCATTTTTAATAGAATGGAGTCTCTTGCGATGATTTGTAGCTATCGTGTAGATTTTATGTTATTGTGTTCGGCTTTGAGGTTGAATGAATAAATGTGGAGAGAGTTCTTGTACATCTAACCTATAGAGAAATCTGTTAGTGTTGGAAGGATATGGTTTGTAGTCTTCTTCTATATCAGATGAAACATTATTCGTGTATTAAGAATCATAAAGAGGGAAATTTTTATATGAATGCTATCTACATTGGTTTCTACATTTGAAGAAAAATATTATTTTATTAAAAAAGGTAGATAAAAATAATAGACCCCGAAGTGTATGTGGGCTGAAATTTAAACAATAATAAAGGTCACTAGGCAACAAACGTTACGATAGCAGGGAGATGGTCATCTGGAGGTCTTTGTATTCATTCTCAATAACGAGTATGAGATTGCAATGTAAAGGGTCTTTTAATTATCTTCAAGGTATATTTTAATGTTTTTTTATCATTATGTACGAAAGATATTGAACATGACAATAAATATACAAGAATACGAGGATTCTATAGGAAAAACATATCAATATAAGATGCTTTACATGGGGTATGTGGCACCTTATTTTGTGGCATAGTTTGTTGGATGGGCATTAGATAGGTTTTGGTTATTCTTTTTACTCTGCTTTGAAATGCTTCATTATTCTATTGGTGAAATTAAATGGTTATGAATGAGGCCACTAGGGATCAAGTTTTGTTGCGTGCAAGACCCTAACAACATAAGTAATGAGGCTAATATCATCCTAAAGATAATTTTTTTAATGAATAATGTCTACGTTACTTTTTATATTTGAAGACAAATATTATTCTATCCATAAAATGGGGTAGATAAAAGAAAATAGACTCCAAAGTGTATGATGGTTCAAGTATAAACAATAATAAAGGTTAACAAGCAACAAGTGTTATGTTGGCAAGGGGATAATCATGGTCATTTTTGAGTTTTTTGTATCCAAGCTCAACAATAAGTATTAGATTGTCATGAAAAGGGCCTTTTAGGTATTTTAATGATATGTTTGAATGTTTCATTTATCATTAGATAGGAAAGATCTTGAACATGACAATAAAGAATATGTGGATTCTATAGGCATAAGATATCAATAGAAGATTCTTTACATGAGGGTATATGGTATCTATAGTTACATAAATTTGTCCACTTAATTAAATGAATATTTACTATTCATTTGATTAATAAACCATCAGTCAGCAGTTAATTGAATTAATATTTAATTAATTCATCCTCAACCCCTTCTCCTATTAATTAGATAAATTATTGAATTTATTTAAATTAATTCATTAAATCAAATTCACAATCAATTAAATGAATAAATCATGTTTATTTAATTTAACCCCCCCTTTCCTCTTATTAAATAATTAATTAAAATATTTGTTTAAATCCCTAAACTACCCCCCACTTGCATTCTCCTACAAATGCAGGTTGCAACCACAATTTAAATAAATAAATTTTATTTTAATTAAAATCCTATTTTCCTTCACCCACCAAACCCACTTGCAATCCTAAATCCCCTTCTAGACTCTTCTAACCACTTTCTAAGTTATTTTAATCATTCCCAATTAGCCTAATCCATCTCCTAAATATTTTCACATTCCTAAGAAACTTGAAGTCACTTTTCAAAGCCTCCAATGTCTTTGAAAAACATTTAATGCTTTATGTGTTCAACAAGCTAACCCCTAAAATTTCCCAAACCACTAATGGTTCTTACATGACCGTGAATGTCTCTTACATAGCCATTTATGGTTAAATCAACTCACCCACATGGTTAGATACTTTCCCTCTAAATCAACCTCCATTTGACTCATGGTTCTCTTCAAGCATTTATTGCTTTGACCATGGTTATCCTCACTAACTCTTGCATAAGAGTTTATCCATTGGATAAAGACATTATTTATTGGATAATGATTTTATTCGTTCAACTCAACTCAAACCTTAACTCCTAAGGTAACCCTCAAGTGATGTCAAGCATTTAATGCTTCTTCCATCTCCCCTCAACCCATCTCATGTTGACATTTGTCATCCTGGGATTGGGTTGAAAGTTCTCACATGGATCATAAACCCATCAATCCTGACCCTTGTTGAAATTACTCAATCTCAACCATCCATTGCTCCATCTTTCCTATATATAGAGCTCACATTCCTCATTTTCAAATCCTCAAGAATCTATGATCATCTAGCCATGATCCAAAAATCTTGTGCGCATCTAAGTTATAGTGAAATTTAGGAGAGCATTTTGTCATAAATCCACATTTTCTTTTTGGCTAAAATTAACATTAGTTAATAAAATAACATCTCATATTTACCTTGTTTTACACTTGCATTGGCATCTCATAATCATTTTTCAATCTTGAACCTCCATAAGACATCCAGAATAGTGCAAAAAGCTACTGAGAGCTACACTCATTTGGAACTTGGAGAGGAGATGAACAAGGGAGGAGTAACTATAAGCATGTTGGAGGGTATTTGGGGATGTTTCATGGCATTCCTTCATTTTATTAAGCTTTCCATTTTATGTTTGGCATCTCTCTTGATATGCTTGCTTAGGATAGTCTTTCATTTATGATTTCTGACACTAACAGTAACGTTTGAACTGCTCCTTGTGTTTGTGTGTCTTCCTAACATCCTTTTTGGAGAGCATCATTTGGTGAACCTGGCATGAATTGAACATGCAACCTTCTGATTGATTTTAATAAACTACTAACTTTTCTTGTTTTAATTGACACATAGGTTGCACTTTAGCGCCATTGATCATGCTCTAGTGCATTCGAAAGTTGGTGATTTAGCGCTATTGTCTTCCAATTGGAACTATCATCCTTCTTATAGCGCTATTGACCATTAAATAACAATATTATACCTAGTTTTAGCACTTTTGCGCTCTCTATTTGACATAATTTTATTCTATTTGACAGAGTCTTTTAGTGCATTTATCTTTCTTGTAGTGCTTTTATATTTAGTTTAGCACTTCTGTCATTAATATAGCGCTTTTGTTTTCACACAAAGTGGTGCTATTGCAACAAAGTGTTGTAAAATACTTTTTATAACTAAAAAATCAAATACATTTAGGCTTGTAGAAGCCCACCAAAAATCCCTTTTTTACAGACTGATTGCTTTTTTGTGCAGGTTTTTGACTAACCCCATTGCAGGATTTTTAAGAGCTAGATTAGGAAGAAAAATTATTTTTTACTAACTTTGTATTTTAAAGTTGGGTTTAAAATGAGTTCACTTTCTATTTTGGGTTAAAAGAATTAACTTCACATTTCCTTTTGGGTCCTAAAATGAATCACATCTTTTAAATTTAGGTTAAAAGGAATCTCAGTTGTCAAAATAAAAAGAACCACAAACTCAAACCCAACAAATTTTCTTTTTTGCAAGTTAGGGTTCATCTCATTTTGGGTTTTAAAACAAAACATAACAACTTTTATTTCTTGCATCAAGCTAAAATTCACAATCAACACTTCATTTGTGTAAGTTAAAAAGAACCCCCAATTTGTCAAAGTTTTGTTTTCAAAGCGATTTACTTCAAAGAAAAACATGTTTCAAATTCAGTTGACCAAGCTTTCAAGTTCCTAGATTACATAACATTTTTCCTTGAAGTTAAAAAGAACACCATTTTTGTTGGAGCAACATCTCCAAGTAGTTTTTAGATCACATTGCTATAACTTGGTTACAAAGAACAAGTGTTTTCAATGTTTGGCACACTTGTGCAAATTTTTGTCGAGTGGTCCTACTTCTAACACACACTATCCTCTCCCTTGGTTTTCATGGTCCTAGGTGCAAGAGAAAAGTGTTAGTAACACTCAAAATTTTATCTTTATTAAGAGAGGCCTGCCAAGAGACACATCACTCTTGGGAACGACTACACATGGTAAATCCTTTGAGCCGCTATAGAAATCGGGTGTGAGCGAAAGTTGTAGCCTTGGGTATAGTTGTTCCTATAGTGTAACTTGCCGAAAGAACATATGGGCCCCACCACAAGTTACAAGGTTCTTAAGTGAGTCACTGCAGAATGAACTTATGTCTAAAAACATCAAACATTACTAAACACATTTTTATATAGAAACCCACCCATTCTATTGATTGAGGATATTTGTGAGAAGTTCAGTGCAAGAGCATAGATGGTTTTTCTCCCAATATACTCACCATACATATTTCCTTGAGTAGAAACAAGGCTTTTTGAAAGGCTACTTGTATCTTGATAAAAGTGGTGACTCTCCCATCATAGGGATCATCTATCTATTATGCTCATGCAAGACTTACTATATCACATCCTTACCTGCTACAACGAGATTCATAAGGTATGTAGTACCAAAGTTGAAGAAATATCAAGATGTGGGCTGAAATTATCGTAACTGATCATTTGACCTTAGGGATAAAGTGTGTTTGAAGTGTCTTCGTTTTGTGTTAGACTAGTGATAATTTGAGCCGACTTCAAGCTTTTGGAAAAAAATACAAAAATATTTGAAAAGGGGTCAAAAAGTTCAAAGATTGGGTTGATTTAGACCCACACCTATTTGTGCCTTTTTTAGGCAAATTTATTGTGCTTGTGTGCTTGCTTTATTTTCTTGTTAAAGAAATTCAAAACCAATTCAAACCAAGTATTCATGAAATGCAATTTTCCTTCAAGCATTTGACAAACAAACAAACATCCAACAAAGTGCAAACAAAATATCAAATAATATGACCATCCTTCAAATCTTGAGAAAAAGGAATCTTCATCAACATGTCAATTTGAAGAAAAGACCATTGAGTTCAAAGGATTTTATCAAAATAAGGAAATTTTTCTATCTCAGTAGATAAATTTTTTATCTCACACAGAGCCTTCTTGTGTCATATGCATCTATATCTTCAAGGAAAATCCAACAAGTTCGATAAAGAGCCTTTGAACAACAAAGCTTTTACTCAGTTTATCACAAAAATAAAGGAGGCAAAATCAACCCTGCTTTCTTTCCAAACATCTGCATTACATATAACATAGCTCGAGAAGAACCACCAACCCCTAAGTGATAAGAGGAAGAATAAGTCCCATTTATGACATAAATTTTTTATTGAGGTCCATATTCCATCCACTCTGACATTCATGCATCATCCATCCATTCAACTCTCAAAACATAAAAAGATCTTGTCCTAAGTTCTTTATAGATATTGCTTCAATCAAAACAACACATCACTTTTTAGACTGTCTCTACATCTAGGATAAATCATCCTAAGAGGCATTTCTACACAGGTTAAAACTAGTTTATGAGTGCATCCTCTCATTACTAGGTAGCTTGGTTTGTAACACATCTCAAAACCTTGTTATAACTTAGCACATCTCAAACCTTGTTATAACTTATCACATCAACATTGTTGAAAACACAAGTGAAATTCAAAAAGAACTTTGGTAACATCCAACCTTCAGTGTTAGAGACCCATCCTCTCAACATTTCACAAAACACATATCTCTCATCAAACATTTCATCACCATCACTCATAAATCACCCAAACCTCAAAACTTTCACCAACATGGCTCAAACAAGATTAGCAAGAAACCGACAACCAAAGATTGAAGAAGAGGAAGAATAAAACCTTAACGATTTTCAAGAGGCAATTGGAGGAGACACTAATGATGAAGATCCCAGCACTCCAACTCCAGAAGATATAGAAAGAGCGCAACATAACCCCAAATTCAACAAGCTCTTCGATGAGATCCTTAGAAACAATGCAGATGCTCATTTCTTAAGACTTGCTCAGGAGGGGGCCAAACTACCATCTAACTATGATACAACACAAATATGATAAAAATATGAGCAACATAGCCATCACGATGGTGAAAGAGGAAGAGACTACTTCCGTTAGGACCCTAGTCATAAAGGGAATCCTCCTTAATGGTTCATTCATCCATTTCTTATCATTTTATACATTGTGGCAACCAAAAACATCTTTCTTATAATCCAAAAAGCTCCAAAAATTGAAATATCCCAAAAATAAAAATAAAAAAAATCAACAAAATAAAATAAAAATTGAAAATCAAAGCATGAACACATGGCTCATCCATCAATTCAATAACATGAAGACTCTCAAATTCTGCGATCAAACTAATCACATGTCTTGTTAATCAATTCATCACTCGAAATCTATCAACATCAACATGTCTTATACAAGGATAGGTACACTCAAAACCAGACAGATCGATCTTATACGGGATACTCACTCTTTGAAACCAGACATTCCTATCAATCATCGAGTCTTGATAATCAATCCATCTATCAACATCAACATCAACATGTCTTATACAAGGATAGGTACAATTGCAACCAGATAGATCGGTCTTATACGGGGTACTTACTCTTTGAAACCAAACATTTTTATCAATCATCAAATAAAACAAAACAATGACATAGATCAGTATGACTGTTAGATTTTTTTCTAGTTAGCCTTATCTTTATCAGTATGACATTCTAACATCTCATTTTCAATAAACATCTCATATCATACATCTCATTCTCAAGGTACATCTCATCATCATCATCTAGTCACATTCATCTTGCATCCATTACATGCATATCTATCACATCATCATGGAATATTTCTTCACTTTCATATCTTCATTATTCTTCCAACTCTCGTCTACCAAGTCTTATATAGGATGTATCTTTCCTAAAACTAGACGATTTGATCATCTTTGTCTTATATAGGATGTATCTTTCCTGAAACCAGATGCTTTGATCATCTTTGTCTTATACAGGATGTATCTTTCTTGAAACCAGACACTTTGATCATCTCTATCTTATACAGGATGTATCTTTCCTAAAACCAGACGTTTTGATCATCTTTGTCTTATACAGGATGTATCTTTCTTGAAACTAGACACTTTGATCATCTTTGTCTTATATAGGATGTATCTTTCCTGAAACTAGACACTTTGATCATTTTTGTCTTATAAAGGATGTATCTTTCTTAAAACTAGATGCTTTGATCATCTTTGTCTTATATAGGATGTATCTTTCCTAAAACCAGACACTTTGATCATCTTTGTCTTATACAGGATGTATCTTTCTTGAAACCAGATGCTTTGATCATCTTTGTCTTATATAGGATGTATCTTTCCTGAAGCCAGACGCTTCGATCATTTTTGTCTTATATAGGATGTATCTCTCCTAAAACCATACTCTTTGATCAACTTTGTCTTATACAGGCGGTGTCATTCCTAAAACTAGACTTAATATCATTCTAGTCAATCTTTTCAAACCCATGCATGCCATCAACTATTCACTCTTCTATCTTTCAAATATCTTTCTTCTTCTTTCAAGAGATCATTCATGCCTTTAGTGCATGAATGATCTCCTGAGGGGGGCATTATCATATCGCATCTTTGTATCAATTTCATGTCAGTCTCATATCAACATCAGTCTCATATCAACTGTTCATATCAAATCAATTCTTCATATTTATAGCACCCACAATCCCATCAGTAGTACCAAGTATGCCAATTAAAACACCAACAGCATCCACAATCCCACGTGCACCACCAACTGCACCTACAACACCAATAATTCTACCTGTAACACCAATCATCCCACCAATCAAACCAATAACCCCATTAGTAGCAACAACCACATCAATTACACCATCAACAATATCAACACTCCCAACAGCATCGACAAAACTGATAAACTCATCAATAACATCTGTGGCACCCATAGTACCATCAATTCCATCACTAGTAGTACATCAGTTTATCACAACTGCAGTATTCAACTCAAAAGACATCCCAGTTTGGTATAGTAATTGGATTTTGGAAAGTGATTCAAAGAACAACTCACATTTGTGGGAATTTGATTTAGTTCATCTATATACTTCAGATGAGGAAGACACATCATCCCCCCCACCTTGTAAGGATATCACAGTTTACAGGGAGGCATGGATTAAGACCTTTTGGGCTCATAAGCAAGAAGCACCTTCCACAGGTCCTACATCAAATCCAACACTAGAACATAACAAGGAGAGTACCATCGATGAACTTTACAGATCCATCTTAACCCTCACTAACACCTCCTCTGAACTTAACTTAATTGATGAGTTCATGCCCATTATCCACCCCAAACTCATTGACTGGAACCAACCTAATCCTCCATACTTTGACCAATTCCAAAATAATGAGGTGGTTATTGAATTTTTGGAACTATGAGATAACATACCATGCAAGGATCACAAAGCAATATTTGCTGTCAAACTTAATAGCATAGCATACTTTGGGGTGGATGCCAAACCTTTCAGTTGCAAACATATCACAATAAAACATGGATCTTGCAATGAAAACCACATTGTAGCACTGTTTGATCCCAAACAAGTAAAAAGAAAGAGCGTATCCAATGGTGAAAACCTCTCTAAGGCTCCTGAGGATGAAAGGTTTGACATCCTCCCCTCTAGTACAAATCAATAGAGATAGACAATCTTGATCAAAGAAACAAAAGAAATCAATGTAGGGACCCCTGAGACTCCTCACCAAATATATTTGGCATCTCTACCCACTTCAGAGGAACAACCAAAATTTGTAGAATTCTTCCTGAAGTGTCAAATGAACTTCACATGGTCTTACGCAGACATGCCTAGCCTAGATCCTGATTTGGTCATGCATCACCTAACTGTGGCAGAAGGAGATAAACTTGTCAAACAAAACTCAAAAAGATGCACCCCAGATTATTGTTCTTGTCAAAGAAAAACTCAAAAAGCTCTTAGATGTTGGTTTCATCTAACCAATCGATTATGATGATTGGATCTCCAACATTGTACCTCTCGTCAAACCAAATGGAGGAATCCATATCTATACAGATTTCAGAGATTTGAACAAAGCATGCCCTAAGGATGATTTCCCCTTACCAAACATTAACATGATTGTCGATCTCATAGCAGGTCATGCAATGCTTTCTCTTATGGATGGATTTTTAGGGTACAACCAAATAAAGATCGCTCCAAAAGATCAACATAAAACTGCTTTCACATGCCCATGGGGAACCTACTATTGGAATGTGATGCCATTTGGTCTAAAAAATGTAGGGGCAACCTATCAGAGAGCAATGAAAACCATCTTTCATGACCTAATGCACACTATAATGGAGGATTATGTTGATTATTTAATAGCAAAATCATTAACAAGAGAAGGTCATCTAGAAATATTGGGTCAAATCTTTGACAAATTAGAGCAATATCATGTCTATCTCAATACAAAGAAATGTGTCTTTGGAGTGACCTCCAGGAAGCTCCTAGCATACATTATCTCAAGAAAGGACATTGAAGTAGATTTGGCAAAAGTCAAAGAAATCATGGACATGCCACCTCCCAAGAATATCAGTCAGTTAAGGACACTCCAAGGGCAGCTACAATCAATTCATAGATTCATTGCACAATTGGCTAATAAGTGTCATCCCCTCACGCATATATTACACAATATTATCCACTTTTAATGGGATACAAAGTGCCAACAAGCATTCTAAATGCTTAAAGATTACCTAATGAATACACCATTGTTGATCCCACCAGTTCCAAGAAGACCTCTATTGCTCTATATTTTAGCTACAAATATAGCATTAGGAGTACTACAGGCACAACACAATGTCGAAGGAAAAGAGTGTGATGTATACTATATCTCTCACACATTGGTAGGCTCTGAACTCAATTACACACCTATTGAGCGAGCTTGCCTAGTAGTTATCTTGACAACCACTAAACTGAGGCACTACCTATTGACACACAAGGTACAACTCATTACTAAAACCTATCCACTCAATTACCTACTCAATAAAGCAGCATTGACAGGCTGCTTGGCCAAATGGGTTATGATTATGACTGAATTTGACATTGAGTATGTGGATCATAAGGCTATCAAGGGCCAAGTTATTGTAGATCAGTTGGTCGATGCACCCCTCACAAGTGATCATCCTCTTGTTTCAAATTTTCTAGATGAAGATATCTTCATGATCACAATAACACAACCATGGAAGCTCTACTTTGATGGCTCATATACTAGACATGGCTCAGGGGTAGGCATTCTATTTATCACACCTCAAGGTGATAGTATCCCAAAGTCTTACAGGCTAACTTTTCCATGTACAAACAACATTGCAGAATATGAGGCCTTGATCATAGGACTTAGACTAGCCATACAATGGAAACTCAAAGAGCTACAAGTATATGGCGACTCCCAACTAGTCATCCGACAAGTCACAGACGAATATCAGACCAAGGATGATAAGCTCATGTCGTACAAGCAAATGGTGGATAGTTTAAAAGCATCATTTAGAACTATCACCATTGAGAAAATACCTAGAGATTAGAATTGAGTTGCTAACACCATGGCCATAGTTGCATCTCTCCTAGATCTTCCATATAGTTCAACACACTATGAGTTCTTGGTAGAACAACTTTGGATTCCCACTATTGATATCCCCAAATTCGAGATGATATGTAGCCTTACTAGTTCTGAATCCCCATGGTACGATGAGTTCTACACCTACCTCCGTTATCACACACTCCCCCCTAACCAATCTAATAAACAACACAAAACCTTCATTCGCTAAACTACTCGATACACCATCATTGTCAAAACCCTATATCAACGAAGTCTTGATGGTACTCTCCTTCGATGTCTGGAACAAGATGAGATAACAAATGGCTTAGAATAGGTACATGAAGGCATTTATGGGGCTCACTCAAGTGGTCCTTCATCCTTCACTTATAAATAAGATCATGTGCGTTGGATACTATTGGCCGTCCATGGAAAAAGAATCCTACTACTTTGTCAGAAAATGCAAGAAATGCCAAATTCACAGAGACCTGCTACATGCACTAGCATAAGAATTGCAACCAATCACAACACCATGGCCCTTTTGTCAATGTGGACTTGACCTTGTGGGTGAAATTCATCCATGTTCATCCCACGGCCACAAATTTATCATTACCACCATCAAATACTTCACAAAGTGGATCAAAGCCGTTCCACTTACCCAAGTCACCGACAAGAAGATCACCTCATTCATCCTTAATTACATCATCTGCCAGTATGGTATACCCATGTCCATCATCACAAATAAAAAACTTCATTTCAAAAATTAGGATGTCCATGAGCTCTATGAGAAGTTTCACATACAACACTGCTTTTCCACTCCCTATTACCCACAAGGCAATGGTCAGGTCAAAGCATTAAACAAAAATAGTCAATGATGATGGTCATGATTGGCACATTCAATTAAATCTGACACTATGTGTGTAGCGAACTAGCATTCAAACCCCTACAAGCACAACTCCCTACTCACTAGTCTATGGAGCATAAGTCATCCTTCCTATTGAGGTTGAGATACCATCTCTACAAGTTTCCTTGCATAATCTAATAGATGATGACGCATACTGAGTCTCTCATCTTCAAGACTTGGAACTACTTGATGAAAGGCGACAAGATGCATACAACCACCTCAAGACCTATCAGCAGTGCATGAGCAGAAGCTATAATCATTAGGTTAAACCTCGTACATTTGAGGTAGGTGATCTTGTTCTCAAAGAGAATTCTCATAACCAACCAAACAAAGAACATTAGGGAAAGTTTGAATCAAATTGTCTAGGTCCATATGTTATCACTGTTCTATTTGGGTCCAAGGCATATCAGTTGGCTACTTCAAAAGGAGAACCACTAGTAGATCCGACCAACAATATGCACCTCAAACAGTTTCATACATAAGTTGTACAAAGAATCAGGCTCCAATACATACCAGAAAAATGCCAAAAACATTCAAAAAAATGTCCTGAAGAAAATACAAAAAAAATCAAAATACTATAAGAGAAAATCATGCATCCAAATGGTGAACAACCACTCTAGTGGCACCTTGGGTAAGTGCGATGATGAAAACTTGGCAAACAAGCACCACTCATAAAGGCTATGACTCCATTGTCTTTCAGACTTGTTGTGATAACATTCATTACATCCATTCATTCATCAGTCAAACCATGGCTTGTTACTAATCTGTAATCAGGGATAGTACTTCATGCGTCCTGTATTCTTCTTTTCATAGTAATATCTAAACTAGGGGCAAGTCTCTTAACCTATTGATGGAAGTGGATTCTGCATTACTTGTGATTCATTAAGTTCTTCATTCAAAACTGACTCACAAAATCCAAAAACATTAAAAAAAAATCACAAAATCCAAAAACATCATAAAACAACTCACAAAATCCAAAAACATTCAAAAACACTCACAAAATCCAAAAACATCATAAAACATCAAAAATTCAATGAGAAACCTTGCAACACATAATATCCTTTGTACATACACATTGCAAACAGACATCAAACAAACATTTTGAGCTACTCAAACAATGATCACTTATCAAATCAACCAAACAATCAACATCGACACACAAACTGCCTTAACAAGGATGTATCCTTCCTTACCAAAAAATAAATAAAAGAATAACATTTTCTTTGACAAGAAAATTTTGTTTAAGCTATCAAGTACTTGGTCAGTTTACTATTTATTTATTCATTTATATCAGATTCCTATGCTACTTTGGGATATCCACATGTGATTAGAGTAGCCAAGATGGTTCCTAAGTATCGTTTTATTTATTATCTGTGAATTGTTCCAATGAAGTTCTGGGGAATGTACTAATGGTGTCTATGTGGGAAGTTCACTAAGCTATGTGATCATATGCAAAAATCTAGTCATGGATCACTTTGTCTTAGTGACTACACTATATACCTCGACCTTGCACATGAACCAGAATGGAGGGTCCATATTATTTTATGTATATGGCTTGCTTACAGGTACAATGCTCCAAGATTGATACTACCATGCTCAATGATGAAAAATAAAGCACTTTGGATTGTCATTTCATCTCATCTTTATATATTGCATTCTATTGCATTCCATCCATCCATATATAATAATGACAATGGATGCATACTCTCTTTCTTCGATCTTCTTCTATAGGAATCAGTCCTAGATCCTGCATATCTTCTATCTAACATTGAATCCCCCCACCTCACCCTCCCCATCTAGGTCATCATCATAATCCCTTCATCATTTCCCATCAACCCAATTAAGCCATGTTCATCACCATCTATCTCTAAACAGGAGGGGTTGTGTTTCCCATCCTAAGTCATCCACACAATCAAGCAAGTTACTCTTTATGCACAGGCACATCGACTCACGCACACCTAGACTATCAATAGATACTTTGATCAAGTATCTTCGAGTCTCAATAGGTAATTGATCATGGCAAACCCTGACTACAACAGACATTTATCATAATGGCCTAGTCTCAACAGGGCTACTATGATTCCCCACAAAAATCCATCACACGCACACACTATCAATTGCTCAATCAATCCAACACAATCATAATGGACAATTACATCAATTGTGTAAGTCTTTTTGCCCCCATATTTGGCCTACATAAAATTTGAACTTCAAATTGGTCCCAAAATCAAGTAAAGATCCAGTAGATGTTTATGTGTAAACAGTGAACATGCAATCCAAGGTCCTTACTAGTCAAAATATGAAAAATGGAATAATTTTGAAAATTATTACAAATTGAGGGAAATCACTTGACAATCAGGATCTAAACATCATTTTCTATCATGTGGCCAATTTTCACCTAAACCCAGTTCATACTTTGTCATATTTGAAACTTTCAATTTTTGGTGTCTGTTGTTCCCAAATGATTAAATATCTCATTTAAGGCTTCATTATGAGGCATAAATAATTGTGTGGATCTATTTCCCTATCGTTGACGTGTGTTTCAAATTTCAGGACCTAACTCCCTACTGTTTGAAAGTTATGTCATTTTTCTCCAGCCAAAGCATTATATTTAAAATATTTGAATTATTTCTCAAATGATAATTTGATATTTTAAATTATTTTATTATTTTTGGTCATCTGCAATGAGAAAATTGACTTCAGTCATCAGTGGCATTCTTCCTTGATCCATTCTCAGTTGAAAATGGTTTCCAATGTGTAAAGGATAGCTTGCTCAACCAGAAGGTTAGAAATGCTCACTTTTTTAGCATTCTTAACCTCATTTCTTAACCTTTTGCCAAGAAGGTTAGAAATGCTCACTTTTTTATCATTTCTAACATATATTTCTAACCTTTCATAAAAAAAGGTTAGGAATGCTCACTTTTTGAGCATTTCTAACCTCATTTGTTAACCTTGCGGGTCCCACTTTGTCAAGAAGGTTAGAAATGTTCAAAAAGTGAGCATTCTTAACCCTTTTTCATAAGAGTTTAAAAAAAAGAGAGCTTATGAATAGGTTATGGACATTCATCAAAGAATACAAGGGATATATGAGGTTATTCAAATGTTCTAGTTGCAAACTGCTCTGGAAAATATAATTGCATGTCACAAAAGCACATACACTACATGTAAAGTGTTTGACAAAATTTTGCTGAATGCAGATCGTGGGACATACTTATGGAATGCAAATTGTCTTACAAAATGCCTCAGAGATGTCATCCCACTCAATGCAAATGTGGAAGAAGAGGTAGCATGCAAAATGTTTGACTATTTTCATAACTTTCTGTTTGACAGAATGCCAAATATGGAAGCATATGCATCATATGTGAATCATTTGAATTGTTTCCTCGAAAAGATTTCATCTCATCTAATCCTATGAACACAAGATCTGCAGATTTGTTATAAAGTTTTAATCTTTCAGAAAGTGCAATTGCCAGGTGTAAAAACCAAATTCAACAACCTTTGGTATCATCTTTCTAGCCGCACAAAGCTAGATAAACAGACATGACAAATGGAGGAAGCGGGGCATTAGGTTATTGGTGATACACAATTCATATATCACTCGCACTATGTTTTACCAGCTTGCAAGGCATAGAAACATAATTCACTTGCATTTTATTGAAGATTGTTGAAGATGTGCAATAATTGTTCAATGCAATGTCACAAGAGATATGATCTCATGATATGTTCATGAAGTGTTGAGTATGCTACGGACAAACCATGACCATGCTTAGCATTTGTTATTCTTGAATTAAAAAAAATGAGCAATTGGGGTGAATTTCAAATGGTACTTTGACATGATAAAAAGGATACAAATCAAAATTTCTTGAAGTGCCTGATAATTTGAAGAGGATTTGGCCCAATATCGATCTATATCCATGGCTGAGGCTAGATCCCCAATTACCTTTATGACTACTGACTATGGCCTTCGAACCATCACTATATCGCAATCTTTAAATGGAATTATACGGCCTATGAATGAGACCTCATGCTGCTCATGGGTTGGTAAACTTCCTAAGCGTTGGGCTGGTAAGAATCCATACCTCATGCTAGTTGGTGGAGTGGTCATCGTCCTGACCTCGTGCTCGGCTAGCAGGACTCGACTAAATGACTGTGGCAACATCTCTCGCAGATCCAAATGATGTCTCATGGATACCAATGTTGCAGAAGAGAACACTAAAACAAAATAAAAAAGAAATGGACATTCATCAATGAACAGAGATCATACAGGTAATGCACAAGGCACACTAACAATTTGAGAGAATGTTTCAAAAAGATGCCATCTCACATAATGCAATGATTGCCAGATATGCACAAAGCATTAATGAAGATAAGATGAGCAAATGAAGGTTTTCTTGCAGTGAAATTAGTGATGATGATAAATGAAACAATCTGAAAAATAGACTCACACTATAATAAAGAGGCATCCATCAAAGCATAATAGAAAGAAATCATGATCAGATGTTCTGCTGGAAAATTATATGCAAAATGCAGAAGCATTTGACATATTGCCTAGAAGAAATGTGGAATCTTAGACATTGCACCCCAATTGTTTAACAAGTTTCCTCACAGAAATGTTCAGAAGATACGGAGTTTGAAGAAAGAAAGAGAAATTAAAAAGATAGTTGGATTGAAATCATTAAAATGGCACGTGCTTCTTATGCAAAAGATAGATCACATTCACGGATATACACAAATATCGCATCCTATGTGAAGTGATAGAAGAGATCATCAAGTGCTTATTTAGACAAAGGAGATTAGTTTCGGTCTATACTACGAATTGTTTGACAAAATAAGAAGATGAGATCATCTTGAGCTATGTTGAAGAACCCATGAGAACATGGAAAGTTGAGCACTGATTACATTATAGCGGAGGACATTGAGTTGTTGATATCAAACAAAATCAAGAAGTGACACGGTTTTACTATCTGTGAGCGTCGCAAGAGGCTAAGTCAAAAGCCAAATAAGATGTATTTAATGGTAGAAAGAATGAAAAGGGTGGAAACATTTGTGCATATGCATGATACTCACGTATTGATGATTATGGGTGGTGGTGAATTACAGTTGATTGTTAAAAATTGTTACAAGCCACAACATCCCATTTCCGCTTCATGATGTAAAGTTACATGTAGCATGCTTGAGTTTTATCCTAAACAAGTTTTTTTTTGAATTTCTTTACATGTGACCTAATAGATATTATTGCATGTGAGGGAACTCAAAGAGTCAAAAGATGTAAAGTTATAGGTGAATGGAGATCAAAGTTTATAGTGGTCAGGTGGTGAGATAGTTGCAAATACAAGTGGGATGCTTTGAAAAAGGATTCATTAAAGAAACACTACTTTCTATATTGTGAAGAACATCAAATTTGTTTCAAATAAGACTTAAGACTTCCAATGATGGCAAACACCAACTCGCGAGGATTTGAATAAAGTCAAGTGATAACAATCAAGTGAAGATACTTAGTAGATCTAGAGGTGGTTGGAGAGCATCTCCTCAAAGACAGGTTATTGGTGGACAAATATTTCTTCGTGTCAATAATCATTTTATCAATGCATGGGCATATTGCAACAATCAATCCCTTAAATTCTTATGGAGAACCTCAAGGTCGTCGTTTCCTTTCAAATGGAAAGACATATTGAAAGTCCAAATGAAGTGGATGAAGACAAAGAAGTACCTCAACATAACTTATTGCTTTATTTTTTATCAAAATTATAAAGTTTCAAGTTGTTCTTTTTGTAAAAAGTGACTTATGTCGCTTATTGTAACTAAAGGTTAGGAAGTCGACTTTTTTTGTGCATAAGTGTGTAAGTTATTAACTCTTTGAAATTCATGAAGAAAAGAGTTTATTATTTAACCAGGAATAAAGTTAGTTACTAAGGTGGTTATTCTGGGAAGCCTATAAATACAAGGCTATTTGTAATGTAAGAGGGGGGGGACTTTTTATAGAGGGAAAACTCTGCTGGAATTCTAAGAGAAACTTGTAATGACATTTTGATTTGCACTATGTATAGAAAGGATTTTGGACTTGTATATTTCCAAAAATGATAATGAAGAATACATCTTAGTTCATATGTTCTAAATGTATTCATGTGTTATTATTGTTGATTTCTTATATGTCGAATTGGTAGTCTTTATATGCATATGTGATCTGTACGATTGATGCGATGATGCACAAGCAATCTTTGGTATCTCAGTTTGAATGTGCTGAAGTATCTTATCTCTCCGTATGTTGAGATTTGACATTGGGTGAACTCACAATACTGTTTCCCACTTTTTGACCAACTTTGACACTTATATAAATATTTTGAAAAAAACCTTCACTTTCCGACACCTATAACTTTTAAACCGTCAAGAATTTGAAGATGATATAAACTAGTGGTTTTTAAAATTTTGTTTATAGATTCTAAATATATTTTTTTCAAAATTGTTTGAATATTATTTTATTGATTTTTCTATCTCCCTCAAAAAGTAGTTTTTTACAACAAACAACATTTTTTAAGAGTGATGTGTATCTCGAAAAGCATAATTTTTTCTTTTATAAATGATAAAAACTGAATTCTTTTGAGTTTTGGTTTGTAACATCAATACCTAGGACATGCAGTTGGTTTGATAGTGATATGTAGAATATTTTTTATTTTATTAAGTTTTGAATTTAGACTAATTATAATTTAGATATAGGTGTACGTTTGAACACATAACTTGTTCTATATATATCAAAATTCAATTTTCTTTTTTTTTGTTAGAAAGAAAACATCAATACCTAATGCATAGATATTTTTCAGAATTTTTTTGAATTAGTTTACTATTTTTCCCAATGTATTGAACAAAGAAGTTCATGTTCGGTGAAAAACCTACATTCATAAGAAATAAAATAAAAATATATTAATGAAATTAAATATATTAAAAGTTATACTATTTGGAAATCTTATAATAAGGACTAAATACTTTTCAAAAAAAACATTTAAATGAATTAATTTGACCCCCCAAAAGCTAATGTAAAATTTATTTTTTATTAGCATTTGATAGATGCAAAGGAGAGTCCATTGCAAGTATGATTTAGAAGTAGAGAGGTTCTATCCAAGAAATTTTGATCTAAGAGCCTTTCATTTAACTCTCTTCAATTAATTACTTAAAATGAGACCTCTTAAAGCTTAAATCATTATATTTTTTTAAAAATAAATGATTTCAACAAAAATCAGGACGTAACAAAAAGTGGGAACCAGCTTTGTAAGTTCACCCCATTCTTCTTTATCGTCATGTCATGGCTAAGAATATTACCTTATAAACTCCCCTTGTAATTTGTTGCTAATGTTGGGAAATCTCAGTCAATGGTCGTATGTCTATTGTTGGGGTTTCTATCTTTATTCCTCTTTAGTTTTATGTTTTCTCCTTTATGTACTTTTAGGTTAAAAGTACACAAAATCCTAAATGCCCCTATCATACGAGGGAGCGGCCCCTCTCAAACGTAGAGGAAGATCATGTTTCATAGAATGATCTCTCCAACTATTGGAACGTTTGTCACTGCTTATCGAGCAAACAGGGTCAGTTCCAAGTAAACGACTGCAGTGACAAATCTATTTACCAACAAGTCTCAACAAGTATTTTGCTTTAGATACCTTGGCTTCATCAGATAATTACATCAATTGTCTAAGTCAGAATAGGTCACTTTGAATCACTTACTCAGACTTTATCCTATCCAAGTGAACAACTGACATCAACTGTCATGCTTTGACTCAACCGGGGCAATTAAACCAATTGCACTAGATTGTCCAACCAATTTTGATCAATTGTACAGTATCAATCAAAAGAACACACTACCTTTGCACTATATCTCTTGTATGACCTAAGGGTACTCACTGGCTTGCTCATTTCTCAATTTTAACTATGATTTTTTTCCATTCTTTCACCATTATTACAAATTTCTTCTATTCTACCTCCCCTCCACTTGATCTTGTTTGAGAGATCGCCCGATTTTTTGAAATTTTTTGGCCCATCTCTCGAGGGGGCATACCACCCATTAAATTAATATTTATATGGCATATTTATTCATGCCTATTTTTCTTTCTTTGAAATGACACAATAAACCACATTGTCTCAAAGAGGGGCAAATGTAGTCACATAAATCTGTCCACTTAATTGAATGAATATTTACTATTCATTTGATTAATAAACCTTTAGTCACTAGTTAATTAAATTAATATTTAATTAATTCATCCTCAACCCCTTCTCCTATTAATTAAATAAATTGTTCAATTTATTTAAATTAATTCATTAAACCAAATTCACAATCAATTAAATGAATAAATCTTGTTTATTTAATTTAACCCCCCTTTCCTCTTTTGAAATAAATAATTAAAACATTTATTTAAATCCATAAACTACCCCCCCCACTTGCGTTCTTCTACAAATGCAAGTTGCAACCATAATTGTAATAAATTAATTTAATTTTAATTAAAATCCTATTTTCCCTCACGCACCAAACCCACTCGCAATCCTAAATCCCCTTCTAGAATCTTCTAACCAATTTCTAAGTTCTTGTAATCATTCCCAATTAGCTGAATCCATCTCCTAAATATTTTCACATTCCTAAGCAACTTGAAGTCACTTCTCAAACCATCCAAAGCCTTTGAAAAGCATTTAATGCTTTATGTGTTCAACAAGCCAACCCCTAAAGTCTTCCAAACAACTAATGGCTCTTACATGACAATTAATGGCTCTTACATAACTATTTATGGTTAACTCAACTCACCACATGGTTAGAGACTTTCCCTCTAACTCAACCTCTATTTGACTCATGGGTCTCCTCAAGAATTTATTGCTTTGACCATGGTTATCCTGACTAACTCTTGCACAAGAGTTTATCCATTGGATAAAGGCATTATTTATTGGATAATGGTTTTATTCATTCAACCCAACTTAAACCTTAACTCCTAAGGTAACCCTCAAGTCATGTCAAGTGTTTAATACTTCTTCCCTCTTCCCTCAACCCATCTCATGTTGACATTTGTCATCCTGGGATTGGGTTAAAGGCCCTCAGATGGATCATAAACCCATAAATCCTAACCCTTGTTGAGAGTACTGAATCTCAACCATCCATTGCTCCTTTTTTCCTATAGATAGAGATCACATTCCTCATTTTAAAATCCTCAAGAATCTAAGATCATCTAGCCATGATCCAAAAATCTTGCATGGATCTAACTTATAGTGATATTTAGGAGAGCACTTTGTCATAAATCCCCAGTGTTTTTGGCTAAAATTAACATTAGTTAATTAAATAACATCTCATATTTAGCTTGTTTTATACTTGCATTGGCATCTCATAATCATTTTTCAATCTTTAATCTTCATAACACATACAAAATAGTGCAAAAAGCTATTGAGAGCTACACTCATTTGGAACTTGGAGAGGAGAGGAACAAGGGAGGAGCATCTATAAGCATGTTGGAGGGAATTTGGGGATGTTTCATGACATTCTTTCATTTTGTTAATATTTCCATTTTATATTTGGTATCTCTCTTGATATTCTTGCTTAGGATAGTCTTTCATTTATGATTTTTGACACTAACACTAACATTTGAATTTCTCCTTGTGTTTGTGTGTCTTCCTAACATCCTTTTTACAGAGCATCGGTATCCTATTTTGTGGTATAGTTTGTTTGATGATTATTAGATAGGTTTTGGATATTTTTCTTACTATACTTTCAAATGGTTCATTGATTTTTTGGTGAATGAATGGTTTTGAATGAGATCACTAGGGATCAAGGTCTTGTTGAGTGAAAGACCTTGACATCATAAGGGATGAGGCTGAGATCACACATTGGGTGAATTTGGTGGAAAGGATAGCCCTCAATCTATTGCTCTTAGTTGAATATTTTTCAGCCTAAAGGCTTGTGCTCTCATATTAAGTAGTGAGAAGCTATTTGTGGATAATATAAAATCTTTCATCAAGAAAAATAGAAGTTCTATATCAAATTTCATTTATGTATTAAATATGGGTCACACAATGAGTGTGTCAAGGTTTAGTAGGGATATGGTCAATTGTATGGATTAAATAAATGCATTTATTGGTTTAGAATTACTAAAAAATGTAATTAATATTGTTTAAAATATTTAATGCTTTGGATCATAGATACTTTGAGGGAGGGGGTTTTCTTTGAGAATTTGTGTCACATACTATAGTGGCAAAGTTCAACGCTTGATTTTGTGCATTGATTATTTTTTATGGGACATTAATTATTGATGTCAAAGTGGTTTAGGAGCTTCTCTCAAACTTCTCTTATTAGTATTCTTTTTCCTATAAATAGGATGCTTGGGTGTAATCAGTCATGTAACATCTCAAATTTTCAATCTTGGTGAATCAAAATGTTTCAATATCTATTTAATAGATTCAAATCACGTCATTATATACTTATTTGATGAATTAAAATATTTACATAATATAAACCAATACCATCTATGTTGCCATGATACTTTTAAGGCATTTTTATTGAGATGTGTCCTAATAAAACATGTGCTAAGAAAATAAATTAGGTTTGATCTATGAAATACAACACTTATAATCTATGACATAAAGTGCATATATTAAAATTACAATTAGTCCTTTCTTCTAACTATAAATTTCAGATATTAAATATTGAATTGTACAAATCATATTTTAGAATATTCAATATATATATATTGAACAAAACCAATAAAATCAATTCTTCATTTCTTAAGATAATGCATAAACTAAAATCATATTAGTGAAAAGAGAATTAATAATGTGAAATATAATGTCCTTGTTAATTATTTAAAATAATGCATGAACTAGAAATAGATTACTAAACAAAGAATGAGTAATATACAACTTAATGTCTTTTATATTATTTCAATAATATAATTTAAAACATAAATAATATCTTATTTGATTTAAATAAAAAAAATTAAAGTTTAAAAATTATAATGAAAATAAATTTTAATGTTCATAGAATAACTATGAAGAAAGATACATATTAAAAGAGAATAATATAATATTATCTTAAAATAATTGTGTATGAAATTGTATTTTCTTATTAAGTAATTTTTGCTAGAATATAGGAAATATTAAGAGTTTTGGTCTAAATCGACTTATGAATAAAATAGTGTAAATCTAAAAGTAGATGAATAACTCAAGATTTTTTAATGAGAGAAATAAAGTATGAAATTATATATGAATAAACAAAAATAGATTAGAAATATTAAGAGGTGAAAAATATTAAGATGATGAATCTAAATTATGAGACCACAAAGGGAAGCTGTCAAAACAAGTAGAAATAAAAAATAGATAGAAAATATAAATAGGCTAAAGGAGAGTAAGTGGTAAATCTAATCAAGAGGAATAGACCCCAAACATTTCTTAGACTATCACTGTAATTTGATTGGGATGGCGACACCTCAATGACCCCTTCACTTAATTAATAATCACCATATTAACCTATATTGGTGAGAACAAAATAGGATTTCATCAATTAAGATAATAAAACCACTAATCTTTCCTATAGGACGAAAACATTGAAAGAGAGGTGAATCCAATAGATCCAGCCACAATCCAAATAGGAAAAGGGCTGAAATTCTTATTAGATTCACTAGTTTTATTTTCCACCCTCTTTTAGTTCAAATTTGGATGTGAATTGTGAAATTGGGGCAACATAAGGGATAGTTAAGGAGGAATAGTTAAAACAAACTTCTACAAATATCAAATAGAGTCACAAATAGAGATCTGGATAGAATAAGAGAATTAAAACCCATTATCAAAAGTTTGGGCTGATTTTCTAGGACCGGGTTAACACAAATTCACCTTAGTCCTCCATTTTTTAGTTTGTCAAAATCTGAACATGTTTCTCATCATCAACTTTATTAGAATATCTGAGTATTGCTATTGATTCAACTCCCTACACACAAAAATAGAGAGGAAAGGGTTTCCCTTGGCTCAAACCTTAGTTTAGAAATTAACCTTGAATTGAGTAATGTAAACAATGAAGTAAATGCAAGGAGCTACAATGGTTCATAGAAGTATTGATGATACAATGATTTTCAGATATGATCATAAATATTGGATTTAGTGGCATGACAAACACATAAAAATGAAAGACATAATCAAATAAAAGTGCTTTCATGAAGATTGTTGTAACTTTGCTCCATAATGCTTGAAGGATAAAATGTTTCCTTGAATGCTTGAAAATGCTTGATGATGAATGTTTGATGGATGCACGAATACTATAGATAGGTAGTGGATTTATAAATGAATTGATAATATGTCTTTATATAGGGATCCCTAGGTAAACTACTGATTAGGCCAACCTCCAAGGATCAAGTGTAGCAACAAGAACTTAAATCCATTGTGGACAAAGAGAACCCGCCCAAATTCAAATTGGGTCCTATTTCAGGGGAACCAAGGTGGTGGGGGCTACCCTGGTCTAGGACCAAGGAACCCCATGCCCTAGTACTCCAAAATAGGACCAACAAATTAGGAAATGGGGGAAGGAAACTCCAAGATGGGGCCCACTTAGCGATTTCAATAGGTGATATCAAGGTTGGAGTAAAGGGGACAAAAATGGACCTAGGGGAATGGAGGCGTGAAACACCAATGTAGAAACATAAACACGAGGTGTGAATAGTATCAGTTATACTCCACTTTAATGAGAGTATGAGCCTATGCAAATAATCATTGTAAAGTAGAAAAATGAGGAAATGAGAGAGGAGAAAGATCACAAGGAGATAAGAAATTGCTAATTTCAAGGAACCAAGACCCCAATCTTAAGATCTCAACTCATGAAATCACATGAAAGGACACAAAAAACAAGACAAAATAAAAATCCAAATAAATATAAACAAAGAAAAAAGACACACAACATAAGGGATTAGTACTAAAAATAAAAAATGCTCTAAGTCAAAATATTAATTTATAAAAAATGTTGACCTATACTGCTAACATAGTCTATTGACAAGTTTGCAAAGTTTGTATGGTGCATTTGATAAGTGTACAAATACTTATGTAAGTGCAAAATATTCCTAGAATAAGTTGAATTGATTACAAAATTCAATTGATGGAGTGAAGATTTGGTGGAACAAGGCTTGTATGGAGTAAATGTTTGTATGATCAAGTATGGATTTGTACGATTCCATATGACTGGGATAATGGGAAAAAATTTCATCAATGCCCCAAGTGAAAGTTACAAAATTTAATGATTTGATAGATGTTCCTAGTGTTCAAAATACAATGGCAAGATCTATTTTAGCCCAATCTATTCTAGAAAATTAGCTATCTTTCATATCTAGTAATAGGCTCCTAATTGAAACCCTTGAACATTGGGGAAAAATAATAGACTATGAAAAAAATAAACCCAATCTTGACATTCTCAACCATCCTATACTAAATGGTGAGCTCAAATTACCTTTAACATGTGCTAAAGTAAACTTTCAATTAAAAAAATCTCACCTACTAGTAGCTATTCCCTTATATCTGAGAAGGACTTTGGATGACCGTGGTTCTTATAGCATTTTGAAGTTGGAAACTCAAGGATCATGTAAGAGAATAGTGATGCCTTCCACAAGTAAATGTGCAAAATAATAAGATTTATTAAATATTAAAATATGAGATATGGGATATGATACAAATGTACAAGAAAATTGTTTATATAGGCAAGATGACATACACTAATTAAATATCTAATGCAAATATGATGCAAGAGCATCCCTGGTCAATGAGAAATCTTGCATCAACCAACAATATTTACTTTTAGTTTTGTTCTTGTTGCAATTTTTGTGTTACTTTCATCTTTTTCTGCTAGTTGTTTCTTTTTCTTTGTAGATCAAATTTTTAGCTTCAAGGCTTGTACTTATTCATCATTCTAGATTTCCAATTCATTTCGATTCTTTTTTGACAAGTTATTCCTTCCAGAGTGTTTGTTTCTTGGTTTTAGGGAAATTTTGATCTTATCGCATATGTTGGATATTTTATGTTGTGTGGAGTGATTTCTTGGCTTGTGGATCAATTTGGCACCACACTCGATGTTCTTAGTCCCTTGGTTGACCCTTATTTGTGGTTTGCACTTCGTGTTTATTTTTGGCAGATGAGATCTTCACATTTTGGGGTCAACCTATTTTACATGTTTCATTTTCCTTTCTTGGTAAATCTATCTTTGTGGCCAACCCAGATGTGTTGTGGATGATATATATATTGTTGTATGTGATCCTTTGATAGATATATATTGTTGTATATATATTGTACACTGAGGAATTATACAAGGTAATGGATAGAACTAGACAAACAAAGATGGACAAGGAGAAGGTGGATATATATATAAATGGACACCAATTTAATATCCAGGATGAGATGAGTATGCTAAAGATTTCTATAGTTCAGAAGGCTTATCAATAGATTTGAAGGTTGAAGATACAATGAAAAGGATACAACAGAATAACCCTAGAGGAAAGGAGAGATATAAAGGGCAAGTGGATGGTAGTATAGGGAAGTAGAATGTTGGAGAAGAAGAAAAATCTAAATGGAATAAAGAACCAGATCAAAAGACATAGAGAAAAGGTAGCAATAGTAGCAGTAGAGAATTTTTAGGTAGATGTTTTAAGTGTGGAGAAACCAAACATAGATATTTTGAGTCTAAGCAAGAAATGGCAAGAAACTGCATGGCAAATGAGGATCAAGAAGCTAGAGTTACCAGAGATAATGTGTTATAACCAAAGTAGGGAGAGCCCCTTTTGTTTAGAAGAGTCTTGATGGAGCAGAATAGTGAAGATACTAGACCTAATCAAAGGAAGAATCTTCTCGAAATTGTTTATAAATTAGGTGGCGAGTGTTGTAAGGTTATTGTGGATACTGGAAGTACTAATAATTTAGTATTAGAGGAGATGGTAGTGAAGCTTGGTTTGAAGATACTTGAGCATCCTAGCCCTTACAAGGTGAGTTGGTTACAAGATGAGCATAAGGTGGAAGTGAGATAATAGTGTTTGGTGAATTTTAATATTGGACCTTTCAAGGATGAATTCTTGTGTGACATTTTGCCTTTAAGTGCTTGTCATGTTTTCTTGGGTAGAACTTGGCAGTTTGATAGAGGAACTATCTATGATTGTAGAAGAAACCTAATCACTATTGAAAAGGATGGGCAAAAGTTTGCTTTGGCTTCTTTGAAGGAGAAAGAGAAGAAGGTGAATAATTTGAGTCTTGTGAAGAGTTGTAGTGCTGAGAAGCATGTTGCAGAGGATACACTAGATGGTGGTATGGGTTTGCAGAAGGATCTACTAGATAGGTCTGATAGAAAGGTGGTACTGGATGTCAAAAAGGTTAAGGCGACAGTGGAAGACTGAATAAAATATTGTGGCAAAAATAAATCAGAGCTGAAGAAGAAAGAGAGAAATAGTTAGAGACAGTGTGCAAGTGTGAAGCAAGTAAAGGGAGATAAATAAAAGTAGAAGGTACAAAATCTGGCTGAGGTTTCGGAAGAGGCTAGGAAGAATTTTGTAGACAAAGAAGATATTTGGGGTCAGAAATGAGCATGTGATCTATATCTCGCATCCTTTTTTATATTCGTGAGTTGCCTCTCATGGAACATCTTTTTTATACCTGAGGTGTTTGATGTAGGAGAATCCTTGGTTTATGAGCAATATTACATCAACCAAAAATATTTTCTTTTAGTTTTGTTCTTGTTGCAATTTAGTGTTACTTTTAGCGTTTCTTTGGTAGTTGTTTCTTTTTCATTTTGGATCAGATTTTTAGCTTCCAGATTTGTTCTTGTTCATCATTCCAGATTTCCAATTCATTTGGATTGTTTTCCAACAAGTTATTCCTTCTGGGGTATCTATTTCTTGGTTCCAGAGCATATTTGTGCTTATCATCTATGTTGGAGATTTATTCTCGTGTGAAGAGATTTATTGGCTTGTGAATCAATTTGGCACCACACTCAATGTTCTTAGTCCCTTGGCCAACCCTCCTTTTGTGGTCCACACTTCATGTTTGTTCTTGGCAGATGAGATCTTCACGTTTTGGGGATGACCTATTTTACACATTTCATTTTCCTTTCTTGGTAAATGTAATCTTTGTGGCCAACCCAGATGGGTTTTGAATGGTATATATATTGTTGTATGGGATCCTTTGAGAGGGAGTGGAAGTAGTATGATGATCTAGATTCATGAATTGTAATTCAGATACTTCTTGAAGGTCCAGATGAATTATATTATGTGATGAAGTTTGTAACTGGGCATGTGAGCCTACATGTAACCAGATATTATCGGATGTTCTCTATTGAATATTTGATGATGCGCATATCTGATTTTCCATTTTCTATGTTCTATGTAATTGCTTCCATTATGTTACTCTTGTAGCATGATTTGGATTGTCCTCTTTGAGGATCCTCTAGGTTATAGCTACATCAAAATATTAAGTGCCTATATAACTAAAAGTAAATGAGGTGAAAACAACCCCATTAAACTTGTTGAGGCTAAAGTTGAACTCCAAAGAAATGCCCTAAAACTTGTTAGTTCATCATATAATATAAAAGAAAGTTATAGGAAACTTAGCTTCAACCAATGAAGTAACATGAAGTAAATAAAATAAATAAGATTTTACCTTCCATGATTTGCACCTCATTGTGTCCTAACTCCAGTATTCCTGGTTCCAGATGATTTGCTCTCAGAAAATCACTAGTAGCTTCCAAAATGACATATGAAGAATGGAGTAATAGTTAACCGATACTATGATATGCATATGCAAATGATTTAAGCTAACATGATATTAAGCTATGATAAAAATTCTAAAATTGTTAATTGCTTCAAACTCAAACTCACAGATGCAAGATAAAGACTCCTAGAATGACTATAAGATTAGCTATTAGTTTCAAATTGGATTAGGAGACCTCTTTCTATATATTTTTGAATGTATAAGATTAGGTGGTAGAGATCAACGATCATGATCAAATCTTGCAAATTGGATGGCTATGAGAAGACAAGTGTCACTCATCTCACCTTGACTGAGTTTAAGACTTGAGAGGATATAGAATAGTTGGAGAAGATGTAAGAATGAGAGGACAAGTGGACTCAAGTCCTCCTAAGATATAGGGATGTTAGAGAGAATATAGAAGAAGGTTAGGAAATATGTGTACGTACACAATATGTCATTTATTTTCAAAGTTGGAGATAAGTGGCTAATAAATTATTTTATTTTATTTTATTTGTTGAATTAATTTAGTCACATGATAGATGAGTTGGCAAAGTGGAAATGAGTTGGAGATGGAAAGGTGAGTTGGAAAAGGGATTAAATAATTAAGAAATTATTTAATTAACGAGACTATAGGATAGTAGATAGAAGAATAGTCATTAAATATTAGATATTTAATTATTAAAATAGAAGAAATGAATAAAATGAATTAATCAGTAAATTATTTCAATTAAATTAATTAATATAAGGACATTAAATGAATTAAATAAGTTAATATTTTTAAATTAACTATTTAATAGAAGAATAATTATTAAATAAATATAAAATATTTATTTAATTGCTCATAGCCATTTTTATGTGTATACATTTTTCCCCTCTTTGAAATGATGTTGAGACAACATTGTTTCAAAGATTAAATCAAGTCTCGATAATGTGCCTGATGAAGATAAAACTCCTGATTGTGTGCCCCCTCGGGACATTGATCGTGAAATTGTTTGAAATTTTGGATGAGTGATTAATCTTACGATAATTGATTCAGAAATAGGTCCCTCAATTAAATTCATTTTTGAAAAATAAATAAAATTTCCCCACTTGAAACATTAATTACCCCTTCAAAAGGTAATAATAAAAATAACTCCCCTGATTGTGCTAGAATTAGTAAAAGAAGGGGCAGAAGATCCCTCCCTGAATTGAGATTAAGGGATGGAGAAGCTAGGGGTCAGTCTAAAATATCTACTCTTTTTAATGCAGGGGAGGGGAAGTTCCTCCCCACAAAGCTATGAAAATCATAACTTGGAATGTTAGGGGACTGAATGCCCCTAACAAACAATGCATCTTAAAGTGTTGCATCTCTTATTCTAAACCAGACTTAATGCTAATTCAAGAAACAAAAATGAACTCCTCTGAGATTTCCCTTTTTGAGAAAAAACTAGAGGCTAGACAACTAAAACACTCCCTGGCCATAGGCGCTTCAGGAGGTTTAGCTATCATCTAGGATTCTAGATCCCTTTCATTTACACCTTTAGAGATTAAGAAAAATTGGATAGGAGAAGTAGTAAGTTATAAAAATATCCTTAGATTCAAACTGATTAACATTTAGGGCCCTATTCAGAATAGGGATAAGGTGAGGGTATGGATGGAACTTGAGTCCTTCCTAAGAAGTTTCTTGAATGAACTAAGCATCATTGGTGGAGATTTCAATGCCATCACCAAGGTTTTAGACAAAGAGGATGAAGAAGCAAGCTCCCTCCTTTAGTTGTAGATTTCAATCTATGGATCAATAGGAATTCCCTGTTGGAAATCCAGACGATAGTGAATGCCTTCACCTAGAACAATAGAAGATTTGGTTTCTGTAACATTGCAGAGAAACTTGATAGGTTTTTAATCCATGGAGGGCTCTCAGAGTTGAATTACTCCCTTAATGCAGAGCCTCTCCCTTTATTAGGATCTGACCATTTCCCACTCCAATTAAACTTAATATTTGATCATGCCCCTAAAAAGTGCCCCTTCAAATTTGAGAGCATGTGGTTTAGAGATGATAAATTTCTAAACTTAATTGAGAATTGGTGGAATAGCTCTATTTTCTCAAGCTCAAAGATGTTTATTGTTGCTAGTAAGTCAAAGCTTATAAAAAGGAATCTCTTAGAGTGGAATAGGACCAATTTTGGTAGCATTTTTGACAAAAAAACCCTAATAGAGAATGATCTTAATAAGGTCAACATTGAGGTACTTGAGAAAGGGATGGATGAACATCTCTTCCTTAAGGAAAAGGACCTACTCTCTAAGTATGAGAAGATACTATCTTACGAAGAGATCTTTTGGAAACAAAAATCTAGGGAAACTTCGCTGAGTGATGGGGACCAGAATACCAAGTTCTTCCACACTAGTACTACGAAAAGGAGAGGGGTCAACCAAATTTCTAAGATCACGAACTGCCAAGGATCCATCCTATTTGAACCGAAGGATGTTGCTTCTAAGGCAGTTAGGTTCTTTGAGAAAATCTTAAACAAGCATGAAGGATCCAACCTTGGGGGCCAAATCAATATTATTAAGAATATCCCAAAACTCATTATCGATGACCACAATCATGCCCTATTAAAGAAACTCTCAGAGGAGGAGGTCAAATCTATCCTTTTCAAGATGAATCCAGATAAGGCTCCAGGCCCGGATGGCTTCCCCACCAGCTTTTTCCAAAAGTGTTGGGGTTTCATGGGAACAGAAATCACGGATGCCTTAGAGGGTGTGAGGAATTTTGGTAAGATTCTCAAAGAGGTCAACAATACCTTCCTCACCCTCATACCAAAAAAAGAGGACCCTGATAGCTTTAATGACTTTCGACCAATTTCTCTCTGCAACACTTTGTATAAACTCTTAACTAAAACCTTAGCAGCTAGACTTCAGAATCTCCTCCCTTTAATTATTAGCGAAGAACTGACCAACTTCATAGCGGATAGATCAATCTATGATGGGGTTATTATTGCCCAAGAGGCTATTCATTCGGTTCAGCTCAACAAAACCCCAAGCATGCTAATCAAATTGGACATAAGTAAAGAATATGACAAAGTTGATTGGCGCTTCTTATGCAAATGCATGGAGGCCTTTGGCTTTTCTAAATCTTGGATCAACCTTATCTTTGAATGCATATCCACCCCTAAATTTTCAGTTCTAGTTAATGGTTCTCCAGAAGGTTTTTGTAGCAGCTCAAGAGGACTCAGGCAAGGCGATCCTATGTCCCCCTTCCTCTTCATCATCATGGTTGAAGCTCTAGGCAAATCCATCTCCAAGGCCAAAGAGGAGGGAAGGATCCAAGGAATTCCCATCACCAGTGGCCTCCCCCACTTCACCCACCAACAATTTGTTGATGACACAATGCTTTTTGGGCAAGGTTGTGCGGTGGAAGCTCGGGACTTCAAAGGCATCCTCAATTCCTACATGTTAGCCTCGGGTCAAGAGGTAAATCTGACGAAATCTGTAGTTTTTTTGTTCAACATAGATCCCTATTCAAGAAAAGAAATCTGCAAAGTTCTGGAAATTAGCCAAGGTACCCTTCCCTGTAAATATCTAGGCATTCCCCTCGACAGTGGTAGAAGATCTTCAAATTTATCGGACAACTTGGTGAACAAAATCAAGTCTAGGATTAACACTTGGAAGGGGAAATGACTCTCTTCAGCTAGTAGGGCAACTCTGGTTAGATCGGTCTTATCAGCTATGCCCATTTACCAGCTCTCCTGCCAACATCTATCTACCTCCAAACTTGCTGAGCTCAACAAGCATCTTAGGACCTTCTTTTGGCAAGCTGCTAATAGCAACCACAAAATCTCACTTATCTCTTGGGACAAAATTTGCACACCTGAAGAAGATGGTGGTGTTGGCATAAAAAATCTACAGATTCGAGGTAAAGCTTTGGGTACCAAGTTGGTGTGGAGATTGTTTAGAACTCCTCACATCAAATGGGTGAGATTATTAAACCACAAATACCTTAATAGTGACGATCCAATCCAAATCTTTAGAGAGACCAACCCTCCTAGAGGATCTTGCCTATGGAATTTTATGCTCAATTGTAGGAAGATCATCTCTGATAGGCTAACCTGGAACCTGGGGTCTCAGGATAAAGCCCTTTTCTGGTCTGATTCTTGGGGTGGGTATAAGGCTATTGAAAATCTACATGAATTTGGGGCCACCCGGGTCCTTCTTGAATCACATAGAGGTCCCTTGTTAAATAATTATCTCTCCCCTTCAAAGGAAGGGGCTGGATGGCAGTGGATCGAAAGGGATGATGAAGCCATCCCGGAGAAGGACAAGCATAAACTTACGTCAATTCTCAACTCTAGGAAATTTGTCTTAAGTCATAACAAGGACAAGCTTGTATGGGAGGGTTCCTTAAGAGGGGAATATAATCCCAAGGATGGGTGCTCCCTCATTTCCAAAGAATTCTTAAGACCTAAGTCAGAGCTCCCCTTAAATCTTTGTTGGGATAGAAACTGTCTACCTAAGGTAGGTATCTTCTCCTGGTTGGTGATCCAAAACAAACTCCTAACTGTGGACAAATTTAGGCATATGGGATATGAGGGTCCTAGCAGATGTCCTCTTTGCGAGGTAGATGAGGAGGACACCAACCATATACTCCTTAACTGTTTCTTTGCTCATCAATGCTGGACATGGTTCACCAATAAACTTGAATGGTCTACTGCCTTCCCCCACACCATCTTAGGAATGCTCAAAGCTTGGCCTCTCCTTAGGCGTGGTTGTCTCTTTGAAGGTTTATGGATAGCTCTCCCATCATCCATAATATGGGAACTATGGAAGGAGAGAAATAGATGTCTCTTTAAGAATGAAAAACTAAATATCCTTAGAATCATTAATAAGATAGATTTAGCTATCACTGAGCTTGTGAACAATAGACTTACCTCAGGCTCATTAAAAAATGCCTTTATATCTTATTGGGATGAAAAGATGAAAAATCAATGGGTGGGCTTATCCTTCCCCCCCTTTGTGGGAGAGGGTCCTACTACTAGCCTTCAAACAAGAGCGGCATGCAGATGGCAGCCCCCAAGTGAAGGGTGGGTGAAGCTAAACTTTGACGGGGCAGCTTGGGGCAACCCAGGGCAAGCTGAGATAGGATGCATGGTTCATAACTGGGAAGGCAAAGAAATAACCACCCTGGCTTCTCTGGTCGGCATCAACACAAACAATTGGGTGGAGTTGATGGCCCTAGTGGAAGGTTTGTTCTTATGTAGGAAACTTGAAATTAAATCATTAGATATTGAAGGAGACTCGGCCATAATTGTCAATACTCTAAGGAAAGGGAACATGCCCAATTGGAAACTTAATGCCTTGTTGTCAAAGGCTTTGGACTTATGCAAGGGTTTTGATAGGTATACAATTAATCATATCTATAGGGAAGGTAATAAATGGGTGGATGAGCTAGCCAACATGGGAGCTAACGGTATCAAGCTCCTTTCTGTGCCATCCTAAGGCCAGGTCCTCTTCTTCACCCCAGTATCCATCTTCAAGTTTCCTTCCCCTTTTGTTTCTCTTGCCTGGATCCTAGCTACCTCAGATCAGCCCCCTTTTCTAACCTTCCCCTAAACCTTGCAGTTCATTGACATTCAGACATATTCCTGTTCTCCCACTCTTCAGCTTAGGCAACTAGGCTTAACCCAATGATTTGTATTATCCTGTATCTTCATAGTCTTTCCCTTCTATCCTCTCCATTCAGCTAGTCCCCCCTCCTTCAAGACCATGAAGAGACCCCTCATATAACACCCCTATATTTGTATGTGGTAATTGTCATCTATATCTACCTCGAGTTAGTCTTCCATCCTCTTACTCAAGTCATACTATCAGTATACATATACACATTTATTTCTACATATACAAACAAATTCTCCTACTCCTGTAATCCAGAACCTTTATAGATCTATCTGGGACGAAGAAGCTCTCCCATCCCCGATGCTCATATTATCATTTTCCTATCAGTTAATTATTAATCTTTCATATATATATAATAACAAATCTAGATATTCACATATACATATATATATCTATATGAAGATATTGGGCAGTCTCAATTTTATCTCTACACTCTCTCTCATATATATATATATATACAAATATTCTATGGAAGGAAAGGAATAGGAGGATTTTAAAGACAAATTCCTCCCAGTGGACAGACTCATCGACTACATCAAAGTGTGCATTGAGGAACTGATCAACAAGAAGCAAAGAAAGCAGTTTTGACATTTACTGATTGGGACAGAAAAATGGAGGAAAATTGGCCCTTGGCCACCCTCTCTCAAATGCCAAAGCTCTCAAAGAAGAAAGGCAATAGAAAACATATTAGATGGAAGGCTCCCTCCATGGGGTGGCTAAAGTTGAATTTTGATGGTGCCTGTCGAGGAAATCCTAGGGCCTCTGGCTTTGGAGTCGTTATTCATAATAGTGAAGGCAAGTTATTATTGGGTAGTTATGGGACCTTGGGTATGGCTACCAACAATTATGCAGAAATTAGGGCCCTCTTGGAAGGCCTTAATTTATGCCTCACCAATAAAATGACCAAGATTGTCATTGAAGGGGATTCCTTAGTTATCATTCAAGGGATTATCAAAAAGGGATTTGAGAGTAGGAACCTAAACAAATGGGTCCCATGCATATCCTGACTCCTCAATGATATTAATCACTATGAATTTACTTACACATATAGAGAGGGCAATCGGGTAGCGGATTTTGTAGCCAATTTGGGAGTTGACTCCCCTTTGGGTAATTCCACTTTTTGAGATACAATCAGTCACAGAACTAGTCCATGAATTAATCAAAGCTGATCATGCTTAGTAAGATTCTATGGTGGATTCACATTTTGGCGATGTGCTAGGACACTCTTGGTATGCAGGATTTGTTTTTGAACTATAAGGTCTGCGAATGTTACAGACTAGTGGACCGTGTGCATAGTAGATCTGTAATCTACACTGACACTTCCCAATCTCTTGGTTTACGAGAGATTTTACAATCCTCATTGTGGAAAGTGTTTTTTCGTGGAAACTCCTAGAAAGGGATGTTTCCTGCTATTTATGGGATCGTTCTTTGAATATCTCCATACCCGAAGTCTCTTCTCCTGAGTTGGGATTGTGGACAATGGCCTTCTTTGGAGATTGATGGTCGCGCCCATAAAAGGATATGAAAATCACAGTAAAACCTTTCCTGGGAATTGGGCATTCCAACAGGTGACCAATATCTCTCTCTATAGACGTTCATTTACTTGTCAAACCAGGGAACGTATACTTTAAATGGCACAGCAAAATATATGCACTAGGAACTTATTTTGGTCAAATCTTAGTAGAAATACATACTGAAAAGAAATCCTACCTACGCTACAGGAAGGTAATGCAAAGCTCTTTAACTCAACTATGATTTGATTACGACAGAAACCATAATAACTACAACTGAAACACAAACTATGAACTGGCCTTATGTTGCAGGAACAGACACAATGATGGATTCCTTGTGCTGCAGGAGCAATGTAAAGCTGAGTTTGTATAAAAACATTAAAGATGAAAGCAAACTGAAGCTTAATAGGAAAGAACAACTAACTAACTAGCTATAGATACCTACTAAGTGGGCCCCCTTAGCAAGCATCTCCTGATTACGTAGATACGAAACTCAGAACTTCATTGAACTTTATTCAGAAAAACAAAATGATATACATTGTTTTGTTGATATGGAAACTAACAACAAACTCTGCTTCTGGTTAAATAGATTCTGTCTTTCATTATCATCTCCTTCTTACATGACATCTACTATTCTTATTCTATCCCTCTCTTACCCTTCTCTCGCACAGGAGGAGAAGCTTTATTTAAAAACAGGGGAGCAACTAACTAACTAACCAACCCCATCAAAGAAAGACGTGGAAGTAAAACATATCCTCGAATCAAGGAACAAACTTCATAAATGAATTTATGCGTTCAACCCGATCCAGAGAGAATCTAGCGCTCCACTCTTTGTCATTAAAATTCTTTCCCATGATTTCGGTCAAAGAGTCTTCACCGGAGCTTCCTCGAATTCGTGCAGGAAATGGACTTTACTGCAAGGCCGAGATTGGTTGCGCTTGACTCGATCATTCTTCAACAACCTGCGAAACAAAAGGTAACAGGCAACAAAAAAGGCATATGGCACATACACGATATCCATTCATTAATCACACATTTTAGATTTACTTCATCATTCAAAAACTGTATATGATATACCAGTCATTTTAGGGGGGTCAACAGGGCAATAAATGCAATCAATTCAATCACAAAGAGCTGCAGGAATATAAAAATATCTTGCTACAGGATATCCCAAAAAGGTTTCACAAAGTCTGAACATCCATGAAATAACAAAAGTAAAGGCATTTAAAAGTTTATCATAACATCCAAATTATGAGCATATTTTAAGCTCATCACTGCCCCCTACTTAGCCCAATGCTGGTCCTCCAGCATTAACTTTCCTGGTGGTTTCTCTGAAGTCGGTGGCTACTACATGACTCTGAAATGAATTTTTAAACTTGTAATAAAATCTTCTGAAATCCCAGCATTTTGCATACCTTTGGTATTCTAATTCATTGTTAAGATTTGTAGCCTGGTGAGGATAAAGTGGCCACATTAGCACAGGGGGTTTGAATGTCAGCGGCAACCATAGTTCAAATCTTGTTTGAAGTCCCAATTGAATATATCTTCTAGTTCGTTTGAGAGCTGTTGTGAAATTTAAGGGACCATGCGGTTCTGACTTTCTTAACCCAACAGTTAACCTCTCCCATCTTTTCTCACTTCTGGAGAATGCCAATTTCCAAAATGAATATTGTTGTGCCTGGAATTCATCATATACTTGTTTTCTGATATCAAATATTTTCCCTCTTGCTGAAACATTATTAACACCATATGTGAGAGTAAACCAATCTTTCAACATTGCATAAGGGTTTGAACTGTGAGATCGTAATGGAACAGGCTCTATTTTCTCAACTTCCTTATATGTTTCCCACTGCCTACCATAATTTGCCTCATTTTCTGCCCATGACATAAATGTTCTCAAATGAATATCACCAATATATAGAAGAGGATTCCATTCTATTTCAAATGGTATTAAAAAGCCATACAAATAGAATTCACAGAGAGAATTCCTTAACCAGTTAGGGGCTGCCTAGTATGCTTCATAGAATTCTTTGGTAGTATGAATTATAGGGTCTTGGTTTCTAGAAATTCTCATCAATTGGAACCATAAAAACTATTCTTTAAGGCACAAAGCATAAACTCTGGGTGGAGGTCTACATTCCATAATCTGACCAGTTACTTTCAACATTTCGTTCGTTTTTGCTTTCAACTCAGCAATTTCTTACTTCTGACTTTCAATTTATTTTTTTAATTTCTTCTTTTCTATTTCCCATAGACTTTGTTGCATGACAGTTTGGGCTATGTATCAAAAAGTCAGGGTTTGCAATGTAACTGTTTCCCAATTAGCTTTAACATATTCTCGAAACTCCATTAAAAATGTTTTTTTATACACAACAATGGCTTTACAAACTGCAGGATGAGATACAATTTCACTAGGCACATTCAATTGTTCAGTCTATTCTTGCTCTTGCTACAAGATAAATTCTTCTTGTTCCTGTGGTGGAGAAGTCTGTGCTTCATCCAAAAATTGCATAGCAGCAGTAGCCAAATCATCAAGATTTGGTAACCCTTGCTCATTATGCCCTGTTTCTTTTGTCTCAACTTGTTCCACTTCAGGAACAAACGAACTCTAGGTAGCATTTTCGGACACATTTTGAGAAACATTAAATTCGGACTCAATAGACCCTTCTGAAATTACAATCACCTCTGGTTGCGGTGAAGCAGGGGAGGTCTTAGATTGTTTCCTTGCGGAAACCCTTCTTGGCACTGATGCGGCTGCAGAAGGTGTTCCGGTAGCTTTCCTCTTCCTTGCTTATTTAGAGGGCTTTGCCCTACCAGAGGATGACGGTGAACTAGAAATAGCAACAGGCGTTGCTGTAGGAGAAATAGCTGTAGGGGAAGGTGCTGCAGGAGAAGGGCATTGCCTTTTCCGAGAATGAGGGTCAGATTCTGGGGACCCTTTTGCCTTTGTTTTTCCCTTCTCACACTTAGTGGCAGACCTAGTTTGTACCCTAGCAGATGATTCAGGTGTGAAAGCTACAAGACCAGGTGCTACAGGAGTAGATGACCCTTGCCCTGTTTTACTGGTAGATGCACTTTCTTTCTTCTTTTTCTGAGGCCGTGGGGTAAGTACCCTAGGAGGTTGTGGAATTTGCAAACTCTTTTGGGCAACAAATTGTTGCCAAGAGAGAGATGAGACATCCCTTAAAGAGCACTCAATCAGTAATTTAATGAGGCCATGATGAGTGACAGAATTATCTTTCCCTTGTTGAGTTCAGTGGGCATTGTGTTCTAAAAATTTTAACAAGAAATTCGGAACATTTATAACTAACCCATGCCTCATATGGCTCAATAATCTGAAATGATGAGAATGCAGATAGGAAAAATGGCCTTCACAGGTCAAATACCTGATTATATAAGTAGCATACTCTGAATAAGGAGGAGGCAACAATACGCGTTTGCATCCCTGCTTGGAGACTTCCAGAGGTCCATCAGTAGGCATTGAAAACTCAGCCCTTGCAGCTGCAGCGTCTGAAAAAAAGTTTTCTCCAACGGCTGGAAGCCCAGTTACTTCTGCAATTCTGTTTTCGGTTGTAACAACCGTTAGACCCCATACGGTGGCTTCCCCTTCAGAAAGGGTTCTCAAAAATTTTGCAGTAGCCTCCTCATCAAAATCATTTAAGCTCAAGAAATAATTTAACCATCCACAGAGGCTGAATGCGTAGACTGTTTGTGGATTTTGCAATAATGTTTCATGAGCTATAGGCTCATGTCGCACCAACTGACCACCCATGTCAAATTCACTGCTTCCCTTTCTGTTCTAGTTTTTTTTTTTCGTGCCATCACATTTCTTTCTTTCTTTTCCAAAAATGAACTTTTTTGAACAAGCAGTCTTAATCATAATTATGCAATAAAGAAAGACATGCAATCATAGTTGGAAAGTACCAGAAAAGTATTAAAGAAGATTATTTTGCAGTTATGGCAGTGGCGAAAAGACAGGTTTTAAAAGATGGATTACCCTGCCCTCTACTTAATGTATGACATGTGCCCTCACATGTTGCAAAGAACAGGTAGAAGTTCAGGTAATAATGACCAGTACATGCATATTAGAAAATAAATAGAATGAAATAAATCAAACATGTGATAAGAAAAGATATGGCGTACCTTTGATAATTGCACGTACATGTGAAGAAATATGACGACGTCTGCATGGATTGACAAGTGGGAAAGATATCTTAATTAAGTTTGATGCGGATGGATGACGTGGATGGGTGAAATGGGTGGATGAAATGAACAAATGAAATGAATGGACGGAAGTGAAAGAAGTGAAATGGGGGTGATAAATGAGAATGGAGAAAAGGGGTTTCCTTCTGTAAAAAGAAAACCTTTATTATGGGCATGCTTTTTAAAAATTATGGTAACGCTACAGGAGAAACGCAAAAGCATTCGGCTACAGGAAGAGTAGCGGGAGGAACCTGAACGATCTACTGCATGAATTCTTCCTTGGAGACTGGTTTGTGGTATAACCAGAGTCGGTGGCCATTCACTAGCAATTTGAAGCAGACTGGGTCTATTGTTGCCAGCTGTACAGCTCCATTATCGAACACATTTTCAACTTCATAGGGATCAAGCCAGCGTGTTGTGAGCTTACCTTAGTTTTCTTGATATCTGGAATCATATAACAGAGCCCAATCTCCAGTAGAAAATTTTCTGGTTTTGATGTGCTGATCATGCCATTTCTTCCTTTGCTATTGGATTGCTTCTGTATGCTGCAGGGCAGCTTTTCTCATTTCATCCAAAGCATTTAGCTGCAGGAGATGGTCCTTCTGTGCTTCAGATATGTTTATATTGAGTTCAAGAGCTGTCCTCAAAGTTTTGTGTTCAAATTCTATGGGTAACATGGCTGTTTTCCCATAAAGTAGCTCAAAAGGTGTAAACCTAGTTGTTGTTTTCCATGTAGTTATGTAAGCCCAAACTGCTTCAGGAAGTTTATTGCTCCAATCTTTTCTATGTATCTGTACTATCTTTGTGAGGATCACCTCAATTTTTTTGTTTGTTACCTCTGCCTGACCATTGGCTTGAGGGTGATAAGGGCTGGACTTCCTATGTTTGATTTTATAGTCATTCATTAGTGCAGTGATCAGATTAGATGTAAACTGAGCTCCTTGATTGGTTACAAGCTCTTTGGGAACCCCAAATCTTGTGAAAATTTGTTCATACAGAAACTCAACAACTTTGTTATTTCGAGCATGAGTCATAGCTGTTACCTCGACCCATTTTGTTACATAGTCCGTGCAAACTAGAATGTATGACTTTCCATTTGATGGTGGATCAATTGGTCTTACAAAATCCATCCCCCATTTATCAAAAGGGGTGACTATTATCTGTGGATATAGTGGCATTTCATCAGACTTAGTTGGTCTTCCCATACACTGGTATTTGTCACATTTTCTTGTATAGGCTACAGCATCCTTATGTAATGTTGGCCAGTAGTACCCTGTTGTTTCATTGATGTTCTTTTTGCTGCAAAATGTCCTCCACATGGTTCATCATGGCAAGCATGCAATATGTCATAAGTTTCATCTTCTCTTACACATCTTCGCATTATCTGATCAGGTCTAGTATAAAACAAACTATTTGCAATCCAGGAAAAGTTAAAACTTTTCTCTATTAACAATTTCTTTTCTTTTGGAGAAAAGTAGTCTGGTATTCTGTTTGCTGCTAGATATTCTGTTTGCTGCTAGATAATTGGCAATGTCTGCATACCAGGGTATATGTGCAGTGATGGAAAACAAGTGTTCATCTGGGAACCTATCATCAATGATCTCATGTTCAACAGGTGCAGCTGATTGGAGTCTTGATAAAAAGTCAGCTACAACATTAGCTCTCCCTGATTTGTCAATTATGGAAATGTCAAATTCTTGTAACAACAGGAGCCAACGTGCCAACCTACCAGAAATGGCAGGTTTGTTCATCAGATATTTGATTGCTGCATGGTCAATATGGATGAATATCTGATAACCTATGACATAATGTCTAAATTTATTCAAAGCATATACTACTGCAAGCAGCTCCTTTTCTGTGACAGTATAGTTGAGCTCAGGACCTTGAAGGTTCTTGCTGATAATGTAAATAGCATGTTCAACTAAATTTTCTTTTTGATTTAGAACTGCTCCTATTCCAAAGTTAGAAGCATCAGCATGTATGTGAAAAGGCAAATTCCATTTTGGACCTTGAAGAACAGAGGCTTTAGTAAGCAAGTCCTTTAATTGTAGGAAGGATTTTTCACAGGCCTCTGTCCACTCAAATTTGGAATCCTTTGTTAACAAAGCATAAAGTGGACTGACAATTTTACTAAAGTCTTTTATAAACCTTCTATAATACCCTGTATGACCAAGAAAACTTTTGACATCTTTCTGTTTTGCAAGAGTTTGTAAATTCTGAATTACTTCAATTTTAGCAGAGTCAACTTGAATTTCATTTTTTGAAACATGATGACCTAGAACGATACCTTCTTCCATCATTAGAAAACACTTCTCACTGTTTAGAGACAAATTTTGCTCTCTACATCTTTTTAATACTTTTTCTAAATTTACCAGTGCTTCTTCAAATGTGACTCATAGGCAGTGAAATCATCCATGTAAATCTCCATACATTCATGAGATATATCAGCAAAGATACTAATTACTGCTCTTTGAAATGTTGCTGGCATATTGCATAGGCCAAAAGGCAAGACCGAATAAGAAAATGTTCTCCATGGATAGGTAAAAGTGGTCTTATCTTGATCTTCAGGGATTATTTTTATCTGATTGTATCCACTGTAACCATCCAAAAAAGAAAATAATCTTTTGCCAGATAGTGAGTCTAGTACTTGATCTACAAGAGGTAGTGGAAAGTGATCTTTTTTAGTGGCACTATTCAATTCTCTGTAATCTACACATACTCTCCATTTTCCACCTTTCTTGGGAACAATGACTAAGGGAGAAACCCATTGACTGTCAGAGATTGGATAAATAAAACCAGCATCAAGCAATTTTTGAAGCTCACTTTTAACTATTTCCCTAAGTGCTGGATTTACTCTTCTTTGAGGTTGTCTAATTGGTGAACAATCTTTTTTGATATATATCTTATGAGTACAAACTAGAGGATCTATTCCTTGCATGTCCCCATATTCCCATGCAAAATCTTTATGCTGTTCTTGTAGCATTTTTAATAGATCAGCCTATTGAGACTGTGACAGCTTGTTATTGATATTCAAACAATGACCTTGAGACAATTCTATCTGCTCTTGGAGATTACTCATAGAGTCTACAGATAATGTTTGTATCACTTGTGGAAGCAAATTATGAAAAATCGCTGGAAGTTTAGGCAGTGAATTTTTAGAATCTAGTTGCTATAGGAAACATTGTAAATGAGTATTATTTCGATCAGATGAACCACCTTTATCAGAGTTGTTTTGCAGAATTTGAAACATTAAGGCATCTTCACTCTGAAGTTGTGAGAATGGGTCATTTTGAATCATCATTAATTGAGCCAAAGAATTGGTTTCTTCAATTTCCTCCCCCACATCTAGCCAAACAGGTTGGGACAAATCTGGCTGAGGTCTAACAGGAGGATACAGAGCCAATTTCTTTGTGGACTGCTCATCAGAAATGGTCATATCTCCAGAATGGCATCCTATAAAAGCATCAGCAGTTGCTAACCATGGTCTACCAAGAATAACTGGATACCCTCCTAAAGTTGCCTTAACTGATAATATTATGAAATCAGCAGGATACTCCCAAGATTCAAGAATGATAGTTACATCTTCTACAATCCCATCAAGTTTAACTGTCGAGCTGTCTGCAAGCTGCAGGACTGTGGGTGTAGACCTAATGTTTGAAATGTTCAGGGAGTCCATAGTATGCTTTGTCATGATATTAATGGTAGCACCTAAATCAATCAAAACATTTTTTACAACTTGGCCATTTACATTTATCTGCACTACAGGACTTCCAGGGTCAATATACTTTGGAATAACTACATTTCCCTAAGACATGAATTGTTTGAGGGTCCTTCTTCTTTTGTCCAGGCTTTTTTAAACAGGCTTCTTTAATAGCTTTTCCAAAAATAGGAATATCTTTAATAGCCTAAAATAAAGGAATTTGAATCTGCACATTTTTGAGCTGATCCATAATGTCAAAAGTGGGTTGTTCCATGGGTTTATATGCAGTACTTTGCAACCTCTAAGGAAAAGGTGGGTTATCTTGATTTTGTAGAATAGGCTCTTTAGGAATGGTATCTGTTATTGGCATGTGCTCAGTAGGAACAACAGGTGTAGTAGGTTTTTCATGGGGAGGATCTGATATTTCAGTAATCTGACGCAGTTTTGGAGAAGGTAAAGTAGTTCTAGACCTCAAATGGATGTCATTAATGTTTAAAGCATAAGCTTGATATTGGTTGGCTTCGGCAAGATACGTAGGCTATTGAGGCTTATTATTGGGATTGGGCATTGGCTAGGCAGCCATAGGCGTTTGTTTTGGAGGTCCAGGATTTGTGGCAGTTACTGCAGGAGGTGGCATAAGGGCTTGTGGTTGCAGTTGTGGAAGCTGCAGGAATCTAGAGGACTGGTTTTGCCATTGTTGAGAGCCTCGCCATTGAGAATTTTGCTGCCAATTTCCTGAAGGTGGGGTCCATTGCCCCTGTGGCTGCTGCCATCCTCCTTGAGGAGATTGCCATTGCTAGTTCTGATAATTAGGCCAATTTGGTTGAGGTGGGTTCCAGGATGGTGGTGGTCCATATGCATGTTGCCATTGGTTATTATATCCAGAATAAGAATTACCAAAAGTTAAAGGGTCTTGAGGCATACCTTGTCTTTGGGCCCATGGTCTCCTTTGTGCAACAAAGAACACGTGATCATCATCTCCTTCTACTAGCTTAAAGTCAGTAGGTAGTTGTTTAGCTTCCAAATTAGCCACCATATTGCATCTGCAGTCACACTTCTTTTGTCTGTAGTATGGACAGAACTCGGCCAAAACTGCGTCAGCCTCCTCATGTTTCTTTCGAGCTTGCATAGTGTCCAGTTGCGTAGCCGTATTATTAATGATATCCTGCTTGAAGTCAGATAGCAAATTTTTTATCTCTATTCGGGAAACTCCACCAGAAGAAGACTTCCCTATTGTAGCATGATGACCTCTACCTTTCTTAACTATTGCTTGAGAGTAGTTAAGACATATTTTCTTTATATCATCCCAAGGCACCTGGGTTATATCACCTCCTCCTATCAGGTCCAGGGCATCTATACAAGCATCACTGATTCCTTTTAGAAACAGAAGTTTCTGATAGTCCTCGTTGAGAGTATGGTTTGATTTCCTCTGTAGTGCAAACAAGAATCTGGAAATGTAATCTTCCAGACTTTCATCTTCCTTCTGCTGAATTCAGAATATATCATCACCCTTGCTAGCGCTCTTACAATATTCCTTATACTTTTCAAGGAATTTTGTCTGCATGACCTCCCAACTATCAACTACACCTCTTCCCAAACTCATGAACCATCTGAGAGCTCCTTCCTTCAAGGTGGAAGGGAATAACTTCAATTTATGAGCGTCTGTGTTGTAGTCATAACTGCGACAGAGGACATCAAATTCAAACAGAAAGGTTTCTGGGTCCTCTCTGACCAAGCCATAAAACTTTGGAAGCAAAGAAGAGGGAATGTTTTTAAGATTGTCAGTATCTCCCTGGGGAACAATAGGAAACTCAAATGCAGGAGGTGGATTATTGGGTGGATTATTTGCCATGTTTGGTTGCTGAAATAACAGAGCGAAAGGATTTTCCTTAGGTTCGTTGTCAGCTGGGTCAAATGGTAGTTCAATAAACAGATTTTCAGGGAGGAACCTTCCCAAGGCGTCTCTTCTTCTTCTGTGCATGCAATATAATGAATAGTGGCTTGAAGAATCTAGAAAATTTTACTAACAAGCTAAACTAATGCCAAAAATGACTTTTGATAAACTCCTAGCTAGACGCCATCCCCAGCAACGGTGCCAAAAATGATGGTCGCGCCCACAAAAGGATATGAAAATCACAGTAAAACTTTTCCTGGGAATTGGGCATTCCAATAGGTGACCAATATCTCTCTCTATAGACATTCATTTACTTGTCAAACCAGGGAATGTATACTTTAAATGGCGCAGCAAAATATATGCACTAGGAACTTATTTTGGTCAAATCTTAGCGGAAATACATACTGAAAAGAAATCCTACCTACGCTACAGGAAGGTAATGCAAAGCTCTTTAACTCAACTATGATTTGATTACGACAGAAACCATAATAACTACAACTGAAACACAAACTATGAACTAGCCTTATTCTGCAGGAACAGACACAGTGATGGATTCCTTGTGCTGCAGGAGCAATGTAAAGCTGAGTTTGTATAAAAACTTTAAAGATGAAAGCAAACTGAAGCTTAACAGGAAAGAACAACTAACTAACTAGCTATAGATACCTACTAAGTGGGCCCCCTTAGCAAGCATCTCCTGATTACGCAGATACGAAATTTAGAACTTCATTGAACTTTATTCATAAAAACAGAATGATATACATTGTTTTGTTGATATGGAAACTAACAACAAACTCTACTTCTGGTTAAATAGATTCTGTCTTTCATTATCATCTCCTTCTTACATGACATCTACTATTCTTATTCTATCCCTCTCTTACCCTTCTCTCGCACAGGAGGAGAAGCTTTATTTAAAAACAGGGGAGCAACTAACTAACTAACTAACTAACCCCATCAAAGAAAGACGTGGAAGTAAAACATATCCTCGAATCAAGGAACAAACTTCATAAATAAATTTATGCATTCAACCCGATCCAGAGAGAATCTATTGCTCCACTCTTTGTCACTAAAATTCTTTCCCATGATTTCAGTCAAAGTGTCTTCGCCGGAGCTTCCTCGAAGTCGTGCAGGAAATGGACTTTACTGCAAGGCCGAGATTGGTTGCGCTTGACTCGATCGTTCTTCAACAACCTGGGAAACAAAAGGTAACAGGCAACAGAAAAGGCGTATGGCACATACATGATATCCATTTATTAATCACACATTTTAGATTTAATTCATCATTCAAAAACTATATACGATATACCAGTCATTTTAGGGGGGTCAACGAGGCAATAAATGCAATCAAGTCAATCACAAAGAGCTACAGGAATATAAAAATATCTTGCTACAGGATATCCTAAAAAGGTTTCACAAAGTCTGAACATCCATGAAATAACAAAAGTAAAGGCATTTAAAAGTTTATCATAACATCCAAATTATGAGCATATTTTAAGCTCATCAGAGATGTCTCATGTGTTAACTGTGAAGAGGACCTAAGGGGACAACTACAGAACTTGTTCTTTACAGTGGACGCAGCCTATGATGCCATAGAGGGTTTGGTAGGTGTGGTCCTCAAACTTCAAAGGCACTGGTGTGACTCAAAGGTCCTTGAAGCCATGCTTATCCCGATGGTGGATGTTTTAGAGTCAAAGGGAAAAATGGTTGAGTTTTTAGGTGGATTTGTTAAGCTACTCCTGGTGGACGCAGTGGCTAACTGCATTTTAAGTTTACCGTTAGATCAGAGACTGAGTATCCTGAAAGTTTATTTTCAAATGGAAAACTATCTGCCATCTAATAGCTTGGAAGACGGCTCATCTGCAAAGGATGGGGAGGATTTGGACAACGAAAGGCACAATCGTGCTATGGAAAAATATTTGACGAAGCTAGAAGAATGGGATAAAATGAGAATATTCTGCGAGAACACTTGGGAAGTGTTTCACTGTGCTGTTATGAACAGCAATATGGAACCCTTTAGGTGGATTACCCAAACTAAGGAGTGGTGGCTGTCGGATCAATCGACTAGCAATGTCATCCATGTTGGTGAATGTGTTTCCGTTATTCTACAAGCCATGCGGGGCATTTAGTTGTTGTTAGGCCTTCATGGAAGGGTATATGGTTGTTTGATTTGAAACTTTATGTAATCTTTTCATTATTAATATAGGGCGCTATCCCCATTCGTGATATCACTTACCCAAAATATATATATACACACACACACACACACACACACACACACACACACACACACACACACACACACACACACACATATATATATATATATATATATTTATACATACATATATATATATATATTTTTCTATTAATATTTACATATAGGTATGTATGTAGATATTGATATATATATACATATACTCACATGTATATATATCTGGGCAAGCTTCGATCCTTGTAGGTACATCTTTAGATTCAGAATCATCTTCTATTTGCTCATATCCTTCTAGTCGCTTTCTCATATTTATTTTTTCTCTGAGCCATTCTTCATAATTATTCGGCTTAAACAGAGATTTTCATTTATATATATAACATATATGTCTACAGGTATATATATATATATATATATATATATATATTCTATTTATAAGTCATAAATATACAAACAGATATATATACTCATATATATTATTAAACTGAGGTATATATAAATATATAAATATATTTATATATATATATATATATATTTCTATTAATATTTACATATAGGTATGTATGTAGATATTGATATATATATATATACATATACTCACATGTATATATATCTGGGCAAGCTTCGATCCTTGTAGGTACATCTTTAGATTCAGAATCATCTTCTATTTGCTCATATCCTTTTAGTCGCTTTCTCATATTTATTTTTTCTCTGAGCCATTCTTCATAATTATTCAGCTTAAACAGAGATTTTCATTTATATATATAACATATATGTCTACAGTTATACATATAGATACTAAGGATACATATACAGAGGTTATATATATATATATATATTCTACTTATAAGTCATAAATATACAAACAGATATATATACTCATATATATTATTAAACTGAGGTATATATATATACATATATTTAAAGATCCAGTTATATTAATCGGGGTATATATTCATAGATATATACCAAGATATAGAATCACATATATTGATCATCATAGAATTTTTTATACTAACAGTCTTATTATTTATATGACAAACATGTCAATTTTAATTTATATATATACTTTTGACTCATATATATATATATATATATGTACACTTTAGATATATATATATATACTTTATATAGACTTTTTATTAACAATCATTCATATTCACTTAGAAATACAGACTTATATATATATATATATAAACAAATTCTTACATAAATTAATTCATTCCCTCAACCCAAAACCAATAATAAAAATTACTATTCATTTTCATATTTAAAGCCTACACTATCAAATCCATAGCATACCTATAGTAAATTTTACCTTAAACTTGAAATTAATTAAATCTTCATCAAGATTTGAGGAGCAGCTTGCCCTTAGGCTTATATGTCCTTTGAATCAGAGGATGATTAGTAACTCAACAGGCAGTGGCACTCATATCTAAACACAACAATTCCATAATTATGAACCCCTGGATAAGTGTACTTGATTACCAAAGCATATAGGATCCCCAAGTAATCTTGACCATTATGACAAGTCAGGGTTGCGATGTGTGGCATACCCATCTAATCATCTGCCAAAATTAATCATGGCTCCTCAATGGGATTTCCTATAGATGGCGCATCATTAAAAGATATGCACTATTTCTTAGCCAATTAGATTTATCCAAAGTGGGTTAGGGCTTGTGTGTATCTTGAAAGAATAAGCAAACTCAGTTCTTTCACATCAATAACCCATTCAGCTACTAACCAAGCTTCAGGTTAATTCTAAGATGTTCTGTAATCCATCAGAGAGCTAGAATTAAAGAAACCTGGTGATGGACACTACGATCAAACTACGCAGTATGAAGAGGCAAATGGCTTTTGAAGGGGCCATTACCAAAGATCGCCTAAAGCGTATCATGCGACTTCCCCATACCTTAGTGATTTATGTGGTTGAGAGCATCTTGGGCCCAAAATTTCTCACAAACTCTGACAAAACCAGGGCAAACACAGATGTGGCCGCCATGTTTCTCGCTGTGACGGTTACATCATCCAAAAATCATGAGGATACAAGTGCTCTATGTAAAGAGGTCTTTATTGCCTCTATATTGGGTGATCTGGAATGGGTCTTAGTCAACATTGACAATGATTGGACTATTCCTCGGTCGTGGCACTATGATATTCTCATTCAAAACAATAGGCCAATCCCCAGATTCCCTATCATCTCCATGGATGGTGAGCCTTTCACCAAGGAAAGGTTTGTGGTAATCAATAAAAACATCAACTTTCTGCTCTACTTGTTTCATGTGCAACATCCTCCAATTTCCACCTAGTTCGAGGACTTCCTCAAGGTGGAAGGCCTGGTTCTGGATGATGAGAAAGGTTCTACCTAACCTTCGGGGTCGGAGTGAGTAGGCTAGGCCCTCGGTGTATGCATAGGACCATTTTTTGAAAGGATAATAGTGTCATTTTTGCAAGGGATAATCTTGTCACTAAATATTAGGTTTATACTGGTAACCCAAGTAGATTACTATATCTAGTAAACAGGGTTTTATCTTTAGTTAACAAAGATTGGGGTAAAGATAGTAACTAGTATTGAATCTTAAAGACAAACTTAAGCAACCTACGGGTCACTATATTAGTCGATTTTAACAATTAATCTTAAAAAGTCACAAAGACTAAATAGGCATGATGGATTATCTGTTTATATAGACATATACTAGCTTTCTGTTTTGGATACCTAGAAATTTGAATATATACTCTAGATTACAAGCATTTGGATGTATGCACTTACTGGTATTTATTCATATTGAGGGTAATTATTTCAGGATGGGTAATATTGGCTTATTTTATAATACTAATCATCAGTTGAAGTACTCTAATGCCATTTGCTGAATTCTTCTATATTTGATACCCGTCTGTCATATCTGAAGACTTTGGATTAAAAGTGGCTAACATGCAAACTTGGGGTCTCGACAAAGAATATATCCAGCCTTGAATACTCATAGATTCCATCATCCTCTCTACTATAAATCTATAGGGAAGGAGAGGTGGAATGACTGAATCTCATTCACCTACTCTTGTTAGTGTAGCCTGGATCACATCCTTCACTAAGGACTTCATCCAGGAGCATAAACAAGAGTTAGTAAACTGGAAATTTTTTGTTTTATGGGTCATGGGTCATTCATGTTTGGGCTTAAGATAAATGAATTGGGAAACCCAATTCAATTTAAAGCTTTTAATTTCTATATTCATGATCTGTGAGGATAGGTTTCATAGGATATTTTATTATGGTTACTTTTGAGCTTTATAGATAAAATCACATTGGGGATATTTTATGGACTATATGTAACTAACAAATCTGCCAAGTGTTTGAGAAACTAACCATGTAGGCAAATAGGTATATCTCGGGCAATTAAGGGAAACTATACACAACAAAGAACAACTTTAGAGCCATGCCGTTGGGAGTTGAGTGACAAATGATTATTGAAATTTGTAAATAAGGGCTTGTAAGGGAGGGGTAAAACAAAAATACCCTCCCTCCTGATCACCCTGGCCCGGGGTGTTGATGTATTAAAATCTAACACTATTGTATATTGAGATAAGACTAGTTGGACTATGGTCCTAGGCAAGGCTGGAAGTTTTCTCGCCTCCACTCTTTCGTACTGGTGCCCACATGAGTGGAGTAATGTAAAATTTCAAATAATTAATACAATTATCGGCCCTGGCCTCTTACCAGTAAAAAAAAAAAAAACAAATAACCTAGGTCAATTTTATCCTCATATTCATTCTTGTCAGCATTTGGAGTGAAAGAAATTTGTTTGCTAAGCTAGAAAAATTGTTATCCCATTCAAGAACCATCGATTGGAGTGTGTTCGACATTACGAAAGGCCTTCTAAGTATGGCCCACCAATCAGTAACCTATCCCAAGCTTGTTTGTAGTTTTTCGTACATTTTTTTTTTTTGTTTTCTACATGTTTTAGGGCTAGTTTTAAAAATTTGTGATTTTTGGCACTTTGGTTTAGCACATATGCATCGTGGGTTAGCGCTTCTATTAAGAATGTTCTTTCTTCTATTTGTTTAGAACTTTTGTGTTGTCTATTCTTGCCTTTGTCTGGAATGTTAGCGCATTTTAAAACAAGTCAACGCTTTTGTTTTTTGTGTTCACACATATGTGAGTTATGTTAGCGCTTTTGACTGTTATCACACTTTTTCTCTAAGTGTTAGCACATTTGTGTGATTTAGCATCTATGCTCAATAGAATAGTGCTTCTGCATTTTTGAATAGCGCATTTGGTTAAAATGAACTTGTTTTCTTTTGCATTCAATTAATGTTTGATTGATAGAGAATTTAAAAAAAATTTGATCGATAGGATAAAGTATTGATTGATTTGATTGATGGTTTTATTTTGATATCTCTAAGAGGGCGATTAAGTCTCTAATGAAGAGCATGATAGAGTTGATTGAAGTTATTGATTGATAGAAAACCATGATTGATGGTTTAATTTGATTAAAATAGCCTGGTTTGCGTGGTATAAAAGATTTGATCGATTGTTGATGTAATTGATTGTTTGATTGATAGATTGATAGACTAGTGATCTCTTAGATTTGATAGATAAATGTTTGATAGAGATCAAATTCTCTTGTTAAATAGGAGAAATTCTTGGCCATGTGCCATCTAGTTCCAGAGCTGACACATGATGAGATTAGACAAATAGATGCATGTGGGTTGCACCATCTGTTATACATGCCTAATATTACGCATAACAGGGGACTGTTGACTGCATTACTGGAGAGATGGCATAGTGAGTATAACATTTTTCACCTTCCCACTGGTGAGATTAGTATTACTCTCAAGGATGTCTAGAGGATCCTACACATCCTCGTGACTGGTGAGTTAGTCCAGTATGATTACTAGGATCTTGGAGGGACAAAGGCTTGCAGAGTCGTGTTCAGTGATGAGATCATTGATATAGGAGAGATTCGATGGGAGGATATGATTATGTATCACAAGACTCTCCCAGTCATTCTTGGAGGTTTGATGTGCGGATTTATCTATCCTAATATAAGATCTCAAGGTTTTGTTGGTTGGGATGGGATCTTATAGAGCATGATGCAACATTAGACTTTCTATGCTTGGGGTGTTTGTATTTTTTCTCATTTATACCATGATCTTCATCATGTTGTTCATGATGAAAATGCTCGTCTATCTACTGGATGCACACTTCTATAGGTCTAGTGTAGGGAACACATTGTTGTTACCTGGCCTATTCATCATAGAGTTCATGGTGATGGATAGTATTTTGTCTATTTATACACAGGTATCCTTACTCAGTTGAAGCTGGGTAAGATGGAGTATTGGCGATGGGTATTAGATTCGATGGAAACTATCATTTGGAGACCTTATATTGAGTGTGATCCTTGGTTGGAGGATGCACGGGCTTTACCATTGATTTTTAGAGTAGGTACTTGATTGGTCGTACTCATTATATTATTGAGAAATAGTTATTTGAACACATTTTGAGACAATTCAAGATTACACAACACATGCCATCTAGTATTGCCATGTATGCACGATGATACAAGGATAGATGAGATTGGGGCCCTTCCTTATCTTTTGAGATAGCATGTGTAGAGTTTTTGGTTGCTCCAAAGGTTGTTTATGAATTGAGATTACATATCTTGGATGCTGGGGTCACAACAAATTATGCTTAGTATATGCTTGCACACCCTTTACCTTGCATCACTGATCTAGTAGACCCTCCTCCCATCTCAGGTGATGAGGAGGATGCTTTAGATGGTCCTGTTGTTTTGTGAAAAAGATGGAGGTGATATCTTAGCACTGCTCGAGAGGTCGAAGGAGATGAGGGGGATGAGAGACAAGATAGAGGTAGTGGGAGACCTGGATGAAGGGGAGGTCAATTGAGAGTTTGAGGAGGACCTTTTGGACTAGTCAGCAGGATTGGGAGACCACTTCCCATGGAGTGGAGAGATGTAAGTAGGGTTTCGAGGGTAGGAGTACTACCTCCAGCAGGTAGAGATGCAGGGTAGATTGGTCGAGATATAGGCAGAGGAGAGATGAGAGAAGTGAGAGTATTACCATCTCTAGGAATAGGCAGGAGCAGAGGATTGGATAGGGGTCGAGGGAGAGGTATTGATTTTGGTCAGATTCATCCACATCCCAGGGTGATTGTAGCTCAGAATTGTTGGGATGAGAGAGAGGAGGACTCAAAGGATCATATACTTCTCATTAGATGATGGATTTGGAAAGCTACTCGGGTGGAGATGAGGGCATACATAATGTACCTCTATAGGATGTACCACAACAAGTGAGCTTAGATGATCTCAGAGCATAGATAAATCAGCTTAGGGAACAAATACATACACTCACTACGAAGAGAGATAGGGTTGTTAGGAGATAGCAGGATACTTATGATATACTTGATTATATTTAGTAGGTTGGATCTGGCACTCTCTCAGCTAATATTGTTAGAGTATTGGTTCGAGTTGGGAAGGAGACAACATACTGCCATCGATGCTATGAGGATTTAGTCTTAGAGAGCTAGAGAGAAGGTATCTATGTGACTACAGTGAGGATGGATAGCAGCAGTGGTGGGGTCATGGGACCTCCTTAGAGGGATAGAGATCGAGGAGCAGGGCCATCTGGTGAGTCATCTCACCCACAGCCACAAAGACAGGTAGAGTTGGGTGGTAGTGCTACAGGACAACCTTTATTTGAGACTTGATCTCATCTTGTATTATTGAGACATTTTTACTTTATTGATTATGATGATATCATTGTATACTTAGACTTTCTATTGTTTTATGATGATATGCAAACATGGAATCTATATGAAGCTGATGATTCATGATTTATTATGAATGATACTTTGATGATGATGACCTATATGCATTGATTACATAGATTGTATATTCAATGATTAGATCGACAATGTTATGATGATCTACATGCCTTGATGATAATGATGATTATCTATATGATGTGATGATTATAAAATGAAAATGCATATAATTTTATATTTTGATGATCATGGATGAAAAATAAAATTGATTCTATAATGCTTTATTTAAATGATGTAAATGCAATGATTTATATGAGAATGCTTCTAATGATAATCCATGCAAACAAATGTTGATTTATTTACTCTTGATGTGTATGCATATGATGAAATGGTTTTGTGAAATATATTTACTTTCAATTTTGATGATCTTGAATGCAGTATGATAGTTATGGATGTAAATGCTTACAATGCTAACTTAAATGATATAATTGATTAAACTCATGTGATGGATGCCTTTATGATGATGCATATGCTTATATTAATGAGATGATATTGTGATGCTTAAAAATGTGATGTTATAATTATAACAAAATGCTTATAATAATATGATGAATGATTCTAAGTGCAAAGATACAATTAAATGACCTTAAATGGATAAAAATGAACTAGAATGGTAATGAACCTAATGCAAATAATAATAATAGACTACACATGATCAGTGAAATGCACTAATGAAATGCAAACTAATGCAATGAAAATGATTATGATTGAATGCCACTAATGAAATGAATGATAATTAATATGCAAACCTAATGATTCTAAAGATAAATGAATATTTGTAAGGTGATTGTAGATTCAAGTTCCACTTAGAACATTGTCTCAGTTGAAATGGTGGATAAACTCAAACTAAAAGGACTACCACATCTCGCTCCTTACAAGGTATCATGGCTCAACCAGGTTCAATATGTCTGAGTTGATGAAAAATAATGGGTCGACTTTGAAATTGGTGAGTATAAGGACAGATTATTATGTAACGTATTTCTTATGGATGCTTGTCATTTGTTGTTTGGCTGTCCATGGAATTATGATGTGAGAGCTAGTCATGATGGAGAAAAGAACAACTATCTCATCACCAAGAATGGGAAGAAGTACCAAATGGATCCCCTACCTGATCCAAAGGAAGAAAAGAAAATAGGCTCAAGTGTGATGCTGATGAGAGGTAATGATTTTCTCAAAGTATTAAAGAAAGAATGTCATCGAGGCCATGCTATAGTGTTGAAGCCTAAAGATGAAGCTAAGGCAGATCCAATGACTGAAGTTCCTCAAGAGGTGCAAGGTCTACTAAGACAATATTCATAAGTAATAGGAGATGACATGCCTGATTCTTTGCCTCCAATGAGAGATGTAAATCATCAAATAGACTTAATACCAGGGTCCAATTTTCCTAACAAGGTTGCCTATAAAATGATACCTAGTCAAAACAAAGAGATCACCAAATAAGTGCAAGAACTCTTAGACAAAGGGTTTATAAAGAAGAGTTTGATTCCATGTGCTATTCCTACTGTAGTCACATAGATTTGTCCATTTTAATTAAATGAATACTTGCTATTTATTTGATTAAAAATCCACTAGCCATCAGTTAATTAAATTAATATTTAATTAATTCATCTTCAAACATTCTCCTATTAATTAAATAAATTATTCAATTTATTTTAATTAATTCATTATACCAAATTCAAATCAATCAAATAAATAAATTCTATTTATTTAATTCAATCCCCTTTCCTCTTTTAAATAAAATAAATTAAACATTTAGTTATATCATTTATTCCCCCCCACTTGCATTTTCCTACAAATGCAACTTGCACACATTTATTGAAATAAATGAATTTTATTTTAATAAAATCTTATTTTCCCTCACCCACCAAATCCACTTGCACTCCTAAACCCCCTTCTAGATTCTTCTAGTCCTAATCAATTAGTCTAATCCATTCCCTAATTATTGTCACATTCCTAAGCAACTTGGAGTCACTTCTCGAAGACTTCAAAGTCTTTGAAAAGCATTAAATGCTTTGTGTATTCAACAATTTAACCTCCAAAGTCTTCCAAACCACTTATGGCTCTTACATGACCATTAATGGCTCTTACATAACCAATTATGGTTAATTCAACTTGCACTCATGGGTCTCCTCAAGCATTTATTGCTTTGACCATGGTTATCCCTTTTGTCTTTGCACAAGAGTTTATCCATTGGATAAAAGTTTTATTTTTTGAATAAAGAGTTTATTCACTCAACCCAACCTTGACTTTAACTCCCAAGTTAACTCTTAGGTCATGTCAAGCATTTAATGCTTATTCCCTCTCCTCTCAACCTATCTCATGTTGACACTTGTCACCCTGGGATTGGGTTGAAAGCTATCACATGGATTGAATATCATTCAATCCTGACCCTTGTTGAGATTACTCAATCTCAACCATCCATTGCTCCATTTTTCCTATAAATAGAGCCCATTTCTTCATAATCCAGATCCTCAAAACTTGTATGCATTTAATCTATAGTGAATTTTAGAAAAAATTTAGCATAAATCACTAATATATTGTTATTTTGGCCTAAAATAAATCATGTCAGCATTATAGCATCTAATATTAGCTTTTATCCACATTTGCATAGTATTTTAGAGTAATCATCTACAATCTTGAACCTCCATAAGCATCCATAGTTCAAAAAGCTGCTGAGAGCTACACTAATTTGGAACTTGGAGAGGAGAGGAACAAGGGAGAAGGAGCTAAGAGAATGTTAGGAGGTATTTGGAGATGCTTCATTATATTTACTTTCCTAGTTAAATATTCTTTCATGTTCTTGGTGTCTCTTTTGATATGCCTGCTTAGGTTAATATTTGGTTGAATAACACTAACTTTAACACTTGTTTCTTGTTGTTTGTGTGTGTTATACTACCACAGGTTTTAATCTAACATTGTCAATTTTGCAGAGCATCATTTGGTGAGCCTGACGTGAATCCAAGCACCCAAAAACAATTTTTTAACCCAACTAACATGTTTGAATGTTGAACCTAACACACAGGTCACGCTTTAGTGCTTTTGATTTCATTGTAGCACTATTGCAACTTGATATTCTAGCGCTATTATTTTTACAATAGCACTATTGTCTCAAGTTTGGTGCTATTGACCTTTATTTAGCACTTTTGTAGCTTAAATAGTGCTTTTGTGTGTGTTCTGGCGCATTTGTATTTGCTGTCAAAATTTTTATTTTAGCACTTTTGTCTTTGTATTAATGTGTTTTTGTTAAATAGTTCTTCTGTTTTCATACAGACTAGCACTATTGTAATAGAACGTTGTAGAAAAGACCTTGTAACCAAAAAAGTGATTTTTCTTAGGCTTGTGGAAGCCCCCCCTAGGTTTGGATTTTACTAAATATTTGTTTCTTGTGTAGGTCTAAACTAATTTCTTTAAAAAGCAAAAATTTGTTTTTGGTGCTCTAAAATTGAACAAAAACAATTTTTCATTTCTTGCAAGTTAGGACAAATTTTTTTTTGGTGCTCTAAAGTTGAACAAAAACAACTTTCATTTTCTTGCAAGTTAGGATCACTTCTTCTTGGTGCTCTAAAATTAACAAAAACAAACTTTGTTTCTTGCAAGTTAGGCTCAATTTTTCTTTTGGTGCTTAAAATTAACAAGGCAAATTTATTTCTTGCATCAAACTAAAAATTCACAATCAACACTTCTATTTTGGTGCAAATAAATTCACAATCAATTTTTCTTACCTTGCAAAATGATTTTTACTTCATGCAAACGTTTTTTTCATTAAGTTGACCAGGATTTCAAATTCTAGTTTATTCAAACATATTGCCTTTGAAGTTAAAAAAAAAATCATGGTTGTTGGAGCAACATCCCCAATTAGATAGAAAATCATTGCAACGACAAGTTAAAAAGAACATGTGAATTTCATGTTTGGCACACTTATGCAAAAAAGCTGGTCGAGTGGTCCTACTTCTAACACACACTATCCTCTCCCTTGGCTTTCGTGGTCCTAGGTGCAACAGAAAAGTGTTAGTAACACTCAATTATTTTATCTTTTTAAGAGAGGCCTACCAAGGGATCGTGACTCTTGGGAATGAACTCGCGCGGTAAATCCTTCGAGCTGCTACAAAAATCAGGTGAGAGCGAAAGCTGTAGCCTTCGGTATAGTTGTTCCTACAATGTAACTTGTTGAAAGGACAAATGGTCCACACCATAAGTTATAAGGCTCTTAAGTGAGTCATTGCAAAATGAACTTGATGCTCTACAAAAAGGATTAGAAAATATGTTTGATGGCAACACACACAAGAGCACAAGAAACAAATGTTAGTGTTAGCAACAAAAGATTATCCTAAACAGGCATATCAAGAGAGATATTAAGCATGAAATATAAAGCACATAAACATAGAATAAAATAGCTAATCAAGATGCTCATAGTTGCTCCTCCCTTGTTCCTCTCCTCTCCAAGTTCCACATGAGCGTAGCTCTTAGCTTTTAGCACTAGCCATGGATGCCATATGGAGATTCAAGAGGGTTGAAAATGATAAATAAATGCTATGCAAGTGTAGATAGTGATGCTATGAAAAATCTCTATGCTAATACTAGTATAACAACAATACTCTAATGCTTCCTTCTTTGCTTGAGGAGAAGGGTTCTATTTATAGAAGAAATGGGGAAATGAAGGGTTAAGATTGAACAATCTTAACAAGGGTTAGGATTGAAAGATATTCAATCCATGTGAGACTTTCAACCCAATCCCATGTTGACAAGTGTCACCATGAGGAGGCTTGAGAGGAGAGATAAGGAGCATTAAATGCTTGAGGGGACATTATGGTTACCCTAAGGGGTTGGGTTAGGGTTAGGTTAATAGATATTCCTTTTATCCAAGGGATAAATGAATGTGCAAGGGTTAAATGGCTACTTTAGTCAAAGAAATAAATTCTTTGAAGAGACCCATGAGGCAAGAGAGTGGTTAAGTTAGAGGAAAGTCTCTAACTAAAGGTAAAAGGTGAGTTAACCATAAATGGTTATGTAAGAGTCTTTAATGGTTTGGATGACTTTAGAGGTTAACCATTTGAAGACTTAAAGCCTTAAATGTCTTTCAAAGACTTTGAGGGCTTTGAGAAGTGACTCCAAGTTGCTTAGGAATGTGACAATATTTAGGGGATGGATTAGGCTAATTAGGAAGGGGTTAGAAGAATCTAGAAGGGAGTTAGGATTGCAAGTGGGTTTTGTAGGAGAATGCAAGTGGGATGAATTTTGGGATTTTCAATTAAAATTAAATCATTTATTTCAATTAAATGGTGTAATTTGCATTTGGATAGATATTTAAATAAATATTAATTTATTTAAATGTGAATGTGAATTTTGGATTTAAATAAATCTTAATTTATTTACATGAGAAAAAGGAAGATAAAGCATTTAAATGCTTGAAGACTTTGAGGGAAACCATTAAAGGCTTAAGAAGACTCTAGAAATAAGCCATTAAGTTTGAAGACTTTAAGGGAAACCATTAAAGTCTTAAGAAGACTTTAAGGGAAGCCATTAAGTTTTAAGATTTTAAGGTAAACCATTAAAGGCTTAAGAAGACTCTTAGAAGGAAGCTATTAAGTTTGAAGACTTTCAGGGAAACCATTAAAGGTTTCAAGTGGGTGAGGATAAATAGGATTTTAAATAAATTATTTATTTAAAATAGTTGTGCAACTTGCATTTGTAGGAAAATGCAACTGGGTGGAGGATAAAGGTGATTTAAATAAATAATTTATTTAAATGTGAGAGGTGGGATTTTGGGGGAATTTAAATAAATATTAATTTATTTAAATGTGAGAGAAGATTTAAATAAATAAATATGATTTATTTATTTAATTAATGGTCTGAATTTGGTTAAGTGAATTAAATCAAATAAATTGAATAATTTATTTAATTAATAAGAGAAGAGGGTTAAGATGAATTAATTAAATATATTAATTTAATTAATTATTGATTGATGGTTAAATAATCAAATAAATAATAAATATTCATTTAATTAAGTGGACAGATTTATGTGACTAAAGAACTTATATTCAAAGACATCAAAAATTACGAAACACCTTTAAGTAGTAGCCCACCCGTTCTATTGATTGAGGATATTTGTGATATAATTTAGTGCAAGAGCATAGATGGTTTTGCTCCCAAGATACTCACCATACATATTTCCTTGAGTACAAACATAGCTTTTTGAAAAGTCACTTGTGGCTCGATGAAAGTGGTGACTCCCCCATCATAGTGATCACCTATTTGTTATGCTCGTGCAAGACTTAGTATATCACATCCTTACCTGCCACAACGGGATTCATAAGGTATGTAGTACCTAAGTCGAAGAAATATCAAGATGTGGGCTGAATTTATCACAACTGGCCATTTGACCTTAGGGATAAAAAGTGTTTGAAGTGTTTTTGTTTTAGTCAAGACCAAGTGCAAATTGAGCCGACTTCAGGATTTGGAAAGAAAAACACCTAAAATACACATAAAGGGGAGGGTCATAAAAAGTCCAAGGATTGGGTTGATCTAGACCCATACTCATTTGTGTCTTTTGAGGCAACATTCTTGTGTTTGTGTGCTTTCTTTGTTTTCTTGTCAAAGAAACATCATAAAATCCAAAATTCAGAACAAGTATTCATCCAACCAAACATTTTCAAAAGCAACCAAAAAGATCAAAAACAAAGAGAAAAGTATCAAACTATATGACCATTCTTCACATCTTGAGAAAGAAGAATCTTCATCAACACATCAACTTGAAAAGAAGACCATTAAGCTCAAAAGCTTTGATCAAAAGGAGAAAAATCTTCAATCTAAATAGACAAATCTTTGTCTCTCATAGAGCTTTTCTACGTCACATGCGTCTATACCTTCAAGGGAAATCTAACGAATTTGATCCAGAGTCATTAAACCGCAGAGCTTTTATGCAATATAGAGCTTTGAGTTATCATAAAAACCAAGGAGGCAAGATCAATCCCAACTTCTTTCTAGACATTTGTATCACATACAAGGTAGCTCGGGAAATGCCATCAACACCTGAAAGAGAAGAGGTAGAATTTGCTCCACATGTGACACAAAGCTTTTATTGAAGTTAAACATTTCATCCATTTCTCACCTTCACTTCATCACTTCATTTCAACTCTCAAAACATTAAGAGGTTCTTGTCCTAAGTTCTCTTTTGGATATTGCTTGAATCAAACCCAACAAATCACTTCTTAGATTGTTTCTACATCTAGGATAAGCTCATCCTAAGAAACATATCTACGCAAGTTAAAACTAGTATATGAGTCAATCCTCTCATTACTAGGTAGTTAAATCTATAACACATCTCATATTTTTCTAAACCTTATCACATCAAACCTTATCAAACACAACAAGCAATTTAAGAAAGAAATTTGGTCATATATACCTTTACGTGTTGGATATCCATATGCAAAACACTTCACCAAACATCAATCTTTCATTTCATCAACAACTCATCATCATTTTCAGCCAACTTCAACAAAAAACATATAAACAAAATGGCTCATACTCGATCACAGTCAAGGCAACGAGAAATAGAAATTGAAGAAGAAGAGGAGGAAAATATCAACAAATTTCAAGAAGCACTTGGAGGAAATGTGAATGATGAAAACCCAAGTACTCCTACTCTTGCAACAATAGAAAGGGCACACCACAACCCTCTCTTTAACAGACTTTTTGACGAAATACTCAAGAGCAATGCGGATGCTCACTTTTTAAAACTTTCTCAAGAAGGAGCTAAACTCCCCTCTGACTTTGATCTTGCACAACTAAGACAAGCATCAAAATGATAGAGTCGCAATGAGGATGAAAGAGGTAGAGATCGCATCAGATATAGCATTCCTCAAGGTAATCCGCCACCTCCTCCTCCTCCAAATGACATAGAGATGTTGCGGTAACAAGTTGAAAATCTCACCCAACAACTTCATAGTGGCATAAAGACTAATCAATTTTCACTCAATGACATTTGTCCCTATCCCTTTGATAGGAATCTTTATATGCCACCTTTTCCATGAGGGTTTGAAACACTCAAGTTTGAAAAGTATAGAGGAAAACGAGATCCTCGCGATCATGTCAGAGAATTCCATTCAGCTTGCCTCGAAGTGGCATATGAAGATACGTACCTCATGCACCTTTTTCCTCAAAGCTTGGGAGGAACAACCACATCATGGTTTTCCCAGTTACCAAGTGGCATTAGGACCTTTGAAGATCTAGTTTAGAAGTTCTTGGCACATTACTCACATAACATTGAACGTGATATCATCATGGCTAATCTATGTAACACTAAACAAAAACCAGGTGAACTATTCTCAATCTTCCTGCAATGATGGTGTAAAATGTCTAGCAAACGTTCTCTTCAGTTACCTGAACAAGAACTAGTGGAAATATTTATTTCCAACTTGAATGAAAAAATGAAATTTCACCTGGACGTAAAAGACACAGATTCTTTCAATGACATAAACACCAAAGGCTTGAAATGTGAGCGGGCTCTCATCAAGAAAGGACTTATCAAAATCTACAATGAACCAAAGGATGGCCCTCGTCCATGTTTCAATAGTGACAAACTAAATATCTAGAACAAAAACAAAAAAATTGTCAACAACGGGGTTGTGGATGCCAGAACTATCAAAAGTGCACAACCTATAGTTCAATTTGCAGGACAAAATCCCCCACCCAAGACTAACATAGTTGCTCCTCCAAATCAAGGCTGCATCACATCTCAAGATGAATCCAGATAGTGTCAACAAAAACCAAAGCGAACATACACTCCCTTAGGGGAACCCATCGAAACAGTGTTACGACAGTTGGTTTCTCAAAATCTGGTAACACTACCCAAAACATCGAACTATGAACATCAAGTCAAACATGCATACAATAACACTCATACTTTCACAAGCGCTCAAACAACAACACAATAGCGGCATTGCGGCAAAAAAATGCTAATTAATTGGACAACATCGCCAAAACATAGTTTCAGTGGTATTGTCCCAACTCAACTTAGACTCAGCAAAAAACATGTCAAAAATGCATAAAAATCAAAATTTCAAATTTTCCTACCGCTGGTTCGTAGTCCTCTGGCCGCTGGAATCAACAGACTCACTCAAATCAGTGCTCTACAATGGGTACTGGCATCCTGACTGCTGCTCGCTCCTCCAAAATGTCACTATCAAAGCTCTAGTTTCATAGTGATCGCGGATTCAAATGACCCTATTTTCACCCCTTTCTCCCTATATAAACCCTTTTTCATAACCCAAAATTTCCCTCGCTCACTGCTGTGGTCCCCATGAACTTCCTGAACCTCCCATTTCTCCATTTTATCTCCGATTTCTTCTATTTTTCACCAGTATTGCTAACTTCTTTTCTTCTATCACCTTGCCAATTTTCATTCTTTTTCGAGAGATCGCCCGATTTTTTGAAATTTTTAGCCCATCTCTCGAGGGGGCATACCACCCATCAAATTTACATTTTATGGGGCATTTCTTCACACCTATGTTTCTTTCTTTGAAACAACGCGATAAACTGGACCGTCTTAAAGAGGGGCAAATGTAGTCACATAAATCTGTCCATTTTAATTAAATGAATATTTGCTATTTATTTGATTAAAAATCCACTAGCCATCATTTAATTAAATTAATATTTAATTAATTCATCTTCAAACATTCTCCTATTAATTAAATAAATTATTCAATTTATTTTAATTAATTCATTATACCAAATTCAAATCAATCAAATAAATAAATTCTATTTATTTAATTTAATCCTCTTTCCTCTTTTAAATAAATTAAATTAAACATTTAGTTAAATCATTTATTCCCCCCACTTGCATTTTCCTACAAATGCAACTTGCACATATTTATTGAAATAAATATATTTTATTTTAATAAAATCCTATTTTCCCTCACCCACCAAATCCACTTGCACTCCTAAACCCCCTTCTATATTCTTCTAATGCTAATCAATTAGCCTAATCCATTCCCTAATTATTGTCACATTCCTAAGCAACTTGGAGTCACTTCTCAAAGACTTCAAAGTCTTTGAAAAGCATTAAATGCTTTGTGTGTTCAACAATTTAACCTCCACAGTCTTCCAAACCACTTATGGCTCTTACATGACCATTAATGGCTCTTACATAACCATTTATGGTTAATTCAACTTGCACTCATGGGTCTCCTCAAGCATTTATTGCTTTGACCATGGTTATACCTTTTGTCTTTGCACAAGAGTTTATCCATTGGATAAAAGCTTTATTCTTTGAATAAAGAATTTATTCACTCAACCCAACCTTGACTTTAACTCCCAAGTTAACTCTCAGGTCATGTCAAGCATTTAATGCTTATTCCCTCTCCTCTCAACCTATCTCATGTTGACACTTGTCACCCTAGGATTGGGTTGAAAGCTATCACATGGATTGAATATCATTCAATCCTGACCCTTGTTGAGATTACTCAATCTCAACCATCTATTGCTCCATTTTTCCTATAAATAGAGCCCATTTCTTCATAATGTAGATCCTCAAAACTTGTATACATTTAATCTATAGTGAATTTTAGAGAAAATTTAGCATAAATCACTAATATATTGTTATTTTGGCCTAAAATAAATCATTTTAGCATTATAGCATCTAATATTAACTTTTATCCACATTTGCATAGTATTTTAGAGTAATCATCTACAATCTTGAACCTCCATAAGCATCCATAGTTCAAAAAGCTGCTGAGAGCTACACTAATTTGGAACTTAGAGAGGAGAGGAACAAGGGAGAAGGAGCTAAGAGCATGTTAGGAGGTATTTGGAGATGCCTCGTTATATTTACTTTGCTAGTTAAATATTCCTTCATGTTCTTGGTGTCTCTTTTGATATGCCTCCTTAGGTTAATCTTTGTTTGAATAACACTAACTTTAACACTTGTTTCTTGATGTTTGTGTGTGCTATACTACCACAGGTTTTAATCTAACATTGTCTGTTTTGCAGAGCATCACCTACTATGTTAGTTCCTAAAAAAGGAGCCAAATGGAGAATGTGCACTGACTCAAGAGAAATGAATAAGATCGCTATAAGGTATCAGTTTCCCATGCCAAGGATTGAGGACCTATTGGACAATCTAGGAGGTGCAAGCTACTTCACAGAGGTGGACTTGAAGTCTGGTTATCATCAAATTAGAATCAGACCTAGAGATGAATGGAAGACAAACCTTAGAACCAATGTACACCTATATGAGTGGTTTGTAATGCCATTTGGCCTCACCAATGCACCTAGTACCTTCCAAAGGCTCATGAATGAAGTATTAGTTGAGTTTATTGGTAGATTTTTTATTGTGTATCTTGATGACATTTTGATCTTCAACAAGTCTAAGGAGGAGCACCTTAACAATGTAGAGATGTTCTTGAAGAAGTTGAAGGGGGCTCAACTCAAGATTAACCTTGAAAAATGTGAGTTTTTGAAAATAGAGCTTGTATACCTTCATTTTGTTATTTCTCAACGATGTTTAAAGATGGATCCAAGTAAGGTAGAAGCAATACTTAATTGACCTATCCCTAAGGGAATTAGTGAAGTTAGAAGTTTTCATGGAAGTTTTCATGGAATGGCATCTTTTTATAGGAAATTTGTGAGACGCTTTAGCCATTTTTGTGCTCGTATTCTCAACACCATTAAAGGAGGGATTAAGTGCCACTTTAAGTGGACAGAGGAAGCCAATAAGGGGTTTGAAATGTTGAAAAATAAAATAGTAGAGCTACCAACCCTTAGATTGACTGATTTTAATCAGTTGTTTATAGTAGAATGTGATGCTAGCCAAAGGGCAATAGGGGCAGTTTTGAGCCAAGAGCATCATCCTATAGCCTTTTGCTCAGAGAATTTAAATGAAGCTAAGAAAAGGTACTCCACATATGACTTGGATTTATATGCAATGGTACAAGCATTGAAGAAGTGGCATCATTACTTACTACCCAAAAAATTTGTAGTCTTCACTAACAACCATGCCCTTAGTTTCCTCAACGAGCAAGAGAAGTTGAGCCAAAGACACCTAAAGTGGGTTGAATACCTACAATCCTATACATTTACTATCAAACACAAAAGGGATAGCCAACAAGGTAGTTGATGCATTATGTAGGAGAGTCATGACTATGCAGGAGATACAATTGCGAAGCGTGGGTTTGAGTGAGTTAAAAGACCTCTACAAGGATGATAAGGATTTTGCAAAGATATATAGTGTTTATTCTGATATTTCTAACACCTCACATGTCTCTTATTCATAATACATGATGCAGGAGGGTTTTCTTTTCAAAGGTCATCTTCTTTGCATTCCTCAATGTTCTATGAGACAAAATATTATCCAAGAGAAGCATCAAGGAGGTCATTTTGGCATTGATAAGACTTTGGAGAAGGCTGGTAGGTTTTACTATTGGCCCAAGTTGCAATTAGAAGTGAGAACGTTTGTAAAGAAATGTACAATCTACCAAAGAGCAAAAGGATCATCAGGTAATACAAGTCTATATCAACCATTGGTTATCCCTCAGAGGCCTTAGGAATGTTTGAGTATGGATTTTGTGTTAGGCTTGCCTAGGACCCCAACGGGATTTGATAGTGTGTAGGTGGTGGTAGATAGGTTCAAAAAAATGGAATATTTCATACCTTGCAAGAGAAAAAACAATGCCACCTATATAGCAAGTCTCTTCTTCAAGGAGATAGTTAGGATTCATGGTCTTCCAATCAACATTGTTAGTGATAGAGATGTGAAGTTCTTGAGCCACTTTTGGAGGACACTTTGGAGAAAGTTGGGCACCAAGTTATCATTTTCATCTACCTATCATCCTTAATAAGATGGTCAAACAAAGGTAGTCAATATATCATTGGGTAACTTGCTAAGATGTCTTACAAAACAACATGGGCAGACTTGGGATTTAGTACTCAGTCAAGTAGAATATGCATACAATGACTCAGTGAACCGAAGCACAAGTAAAAGTCCCTTTGAGATAGTGTATGGATTTCATCATAGGGGCATATTAGAGCTCAGGGATCTCAGTTCAATGGTACCTAAGAGTGCACAAGGGGAAAACTTTAAAGAAGGTATTAAAGAAGTGCATGATAAGGTAAGGCAGTCCTTACAACAAAAATCTGAGTAGTATAAGGTTCAAGCTGATAAAACAACGAGGAATGTAAAATTTAAAGTGGGAGACTTAGTGTTAGCATACCTAAGGAAGGAGATATTTCCAAAACAGCATCCTATCAAGCTAATGATGAAGAAAATTGGACCTCTCAAGGTGTTTCACAAGTATGGATAGAATGCGTATGAATTCAAACTTCCTCCTACCTTGGGTATATCTCCTATCTTCAATGTATGTGATCTCTATCCATACAAGGGAGAGTCAAGAACAAATTAGTTGGACATGCCATCACCAGTTAATGAAGATTGGATAAGGGATTTGCCACCTAGTCAACAGGTTAAGTAGGAGAGTATCTTGGACACCAAGGTAGTAAAGAAGACAAGGAAAGGAGTCTACAAACATTATCTTGTCAAGTGGAAAGGGTTACCTAATTCAGATGCAATGTGGATGTCAAAGGCAGATATACTTCAACATGCAGTGGAGATTGCAGACCTCTTAACTCAAGGGACTTGAGTTCTTTGTCCTAGGGGAGTATGGTACAGGGCACCTAACACTCCAAGCATGCAATTTTTGTTTCTTTCAAGTTTTATGTGTTATCTTTATGATGTAATAATGGAACAACCATTTTGGACTTAGTAGAGCCATGGTTGAGTTGTCCAAGTTTTGGTTTGAGTCATTTGTGTTTAGGATGGTGTCAGCCTGAGAAGTGAAATGCTAAGGTAGATCACATGAGTAGTACTCTAGATGAATTTTATTTTTAATAGGGCTCTAATTTTTTGTGTTTATGTCTTATAGGGTGTTTGAGGACATTTAAGAGTCTTGAAATTCATTAGAATGCAAAGTTGCATCTTAGGAGTCAAGAGATGTAAAAAGTTGCTAAGCAACATTTTGTAATTTTTGCAAAATTTGCATTTTGGGTAGATGGCATTGAAAAGTTGGTTGAACCAATTGAAACAATAGCATAAAATACAAAATTCACTTCACTATATGGGTTGCACAATTGGGAATGCAAGACAAAGTTTCTGGTTTTTGAAAGAATCTTATTTTCTTCACCGTTCGATAGTTTTTTGAGTTTTTCATTGCTTTGTACGGTCCAGCATGGACTTGATTGTATAAAATCATTACTGGGCATGAGTATTGATTGAATTTACTTTCCAGTAAGCTTAATTTTTAGGATTAATTTTCCTTAGTTGTAGATATATCTTCCATTCTTTGCAACTACGTGTAAAACCCTTAAAAGTAGGGTTCAAGTGAAAAAAAGGCTCTAACCTATTCAAATAAAGAGGAATTATAGGTTAGGGTCTGTATATTAGTTTAGGATAGGTTTTTTTGTTTTGTAGGTCCTTGTGGAGGAGAAACAATGAATCCCTAGGCTCACCACTGCAAGTAGTTAAGTAAGGACAACAAAAGAAGTGTGTTTTAAGAGCACAAGCGGATCGGCACAAGACAAAGTGTCATATGGTTGGAAAGACCTAAGTATGCCCTTGAATAATCCCTAATTTTTTGGAGCAGATGTTCTGACTGGTGAAGGGTTTGAAACACATTTTTCCAAGTCAACCCGGTGAGGTCTAAACCATTAAAATTAGTGCAGTATTGAAAACCCTAGGTGTATAGATAAGCTAGATGTAATTTTCCAGTATTGTGTATAACTCTGAAAAAAGTACTCAAATCTATAATTTATTTCTAGCCTTGTTTGGGAATTTTTCAAACTAAGTCCCTAAAACTACCAAGGGAGGGCTAATTCAATTAGGCCTATTTGAGTCCGGTAGAGACCTAGATGGGTTAGGAAACCATAACGATGGGTTTGGAGATTCTTAAAGCCTCAAAAGACTTCAAAGACACTTAGTAGATGCATTTTGAGTATATTGAAAGTGGTTGGGTGGTGTGATCCTTGCAAGAGTGGTTGGAGCCTTGAGTGGTGTATGTGTGTGTGATTGAGGTGGAAACCTCAATAGGAGGAGTTGATTGTCCAAAACCATTGGATATACCTTGGAGGTGAGCCAAAGTGGTTCAGACATTGGAGGTATTATTAGAAAAAACCCATACTAAGTGCCATTGGATGGGCTTGTGTAGTTGAAGGGTTAAGGAGGACAAGTCACTCCAGAAGGTGAGTTGGATCAAGCTCCAAGACTCTTTGCATCAAAGAGATTTAGAAACTTGAAGCCCTATTTTCTAGAAGGATACCTAGAGGTCTATCAGAAAGTAATTATGAAGGAAAATATCTTTTCAAATGTTTTGCATGTAATAAGATAGGTCATTGTGCATCTAGATGTCCTGAAAGGAATTCAAAATTGGAAGAAAGAGCATGAAGATATTTTAATCCTAACCTTGAATATAAAATCAACTATAAGTACAGGAAATAAAAAAGCAAATCATACTACTATGCTAATGAGGAAGGAGTAACTGATGACTCAAAAAAAGAACCGTTAGGAGATTCAGCTAGTGGATCCGACAATGGAAAAGACTAGGTATTTTATGCTATGAAGGAAAGATGATTCGGAACCAGTTATCAAGAATGAGGAAAAGGTCCTTGTAGCAAAAGTTGAAGATACAGATGAATGGGTAATAGATAGTGGATGTTCTCATCATATGACAAGGGACAAAGGAAATTTTCTATTCCTACAAGAATTTGATGGTGGTCAAGTCAAATTTGGCTATAACATGGCATGCATGATCAAAGGAAGATGAACCATTTCATTGGATGGTAAGAATAACACTATTAATGTTTATTATGTTGAAGGTTTGAAGCATAATCTTTTGAGTGTAGGATAGTTGGTAGACAGAGGATTTCAATAAAAATTCAAGGATGGAAAGTACAAAATCATTAGCAAATCAGGTTTGGAGATTGCAACTGGTACACAGACAAAAGGTAACATCTTTCATTTCAACTCCGGTGAAAAGACATGTTTCATTGCACATATTGATGAAAGTTGGCTATGGCATAAGAGGTTGTGTCATGTAAATTTTTATTGCATTGTAAAGATCAATTCAACTAAGGCAGTTAGAGATTTATGTAAGATTGTGAAGCCTCATAATCCAGTATGTAAAGAATGTCAAATGGGTAAGAAAATCAGAACTTCTTTTAAGAGAATACCTGATAAATATAATGATGTTCCTGATTTGATCCATACTAACCTATGTGGTCCTCCTAATACAAGAAGCTTTCAAGGTGATAGATATTTCATTTTAATCATTGACGACTATTCTAGAATGATGTGGGTTGCTTTTTAAAGGGAGAAATATGAAGCCTTTGAGAAATTTAAGATCCTTAAAGCTATGGTTGAGATAAATATAGGAATAAAAATCAAGTGTCTGAGATCAAATCAAGGTGGTGAAGTCACTTCCAGTGAATTTAATAGTTATTGTGAGAAAAATGGCATTAGGAGAAAGTTATTTGCACCCCGGACACCTCAGTAAAATGACACTGTGGAAAGAAAGAACATAACCATTTTGGATGCATCCAAAAGCATGATGATGAAAGTGAATTTGCCTCATATCTACTAGAGAGAAGCATTAAGTATAGTAGTTTATACATTCAACAGAGTTCATATAAAAGGAGATATGGGTAAGACACCTTATGAATTATGGTTTGGTCATTCTCCTACTCTTAAATATTTCAGAATCTTTGGAAGTAAGTGTTATATCAAAAGAGATGATTCCATTGGAAAGTTTGATCCTAGATGTGATGAAGGAATATTTCTTGGTTACTCAACTAAAAGAAAAACTTATAGATGTTATAACAAAGATTGTAGAGAATTGTGGAGAGTGCTAATGTGAAAGTGGATGAGTAGTACAAAGATCAAACTAAATCTTATAACAGTGAATCAATAGTGGAAATAATCATAAGTGAATAGGTAGTGCCTATACCGGAATAGAATACTGAACCAACTACCTCAGCATCATCAAAAAACTCAACTATAACTAAAGAGCAGCATAGAGAACCTAAAAATAAGAAAACACCAAGGTATATAAGGCTAAATCACTCTGAAAATAAGGTCATTGGACACAAAAACATGGGAGTTATGACAAGGAGAAGATTGGCAAATCAAGAGGTACGTTTCATTTCTCAGATTGAACTGACATCAGTAGTTGAAGCTTGTAAAGATGGATGTTAGACAAAAGCTATGGAAGATGAATTAGATAAGATAGAAAAGAATAATACTTGGACTTTAGTTCCCCAACCTAAAAATATTCCATACCGATACTAGAGCTTGGTATGCAAGGTTGGATAAGTATCTTTTGAAGCTTGATTTTATAAAAGGTAATGCTGATGATAACCTATACTATAAGATCGCTAATGATAATATTCTGATTATTGAAATATTTATTTATCATATCATTTTTGGAGGTGAAGAAAAATTGTGCATGGAATTTTTTGATAATATGTAGAGTGAATTTGAAATGTCTATGACTGGAGAAATAAGATTTTCTTTAGGTTTGCAGATTACTCAAACTGACAAAGGTAGCTTTATATTTCAAACTAAGTATCTAAGGCAGTTGTTGAAGAAATTTGGTATGGAAAATTCTAAACCGTTTAGTACTCCTATGGTTACAAGTGAAAAAATGTCAATTAAGGATGTATCCCCTTTAGTAAATTCTACAAGATATAAATCCATGATTGGTTGTTTTCTATATTTAACTTAGACTAGACTGGATATAATGAATGCAATAAGTATTGTATCAATATTTCAAAGTAATCCAAGACAAAATCATGAAAGTGCAATAAAAAGGATATTCAGGTATTTGCAAGGAACAACTGGATATGGTTTATGGTACCCTAAAGATGATGACTTTACTTTTTGTGCATATACATATGCAGATTGGTAAGATGATGTTGATGACCGAAAGAGCACATTTGGTGGAGCATTATTCCTTGGGAAAAATTTGGTTTCATGGATCAGCATGAAGCAATCATGCATTTCTTTATCTACTATTGAAACTAAATATGATGCAGCTGCAACCAATTGTTCTCAAGTTCTATGGATGAAGCAAATATTGAAGGATATACAAGTGAGTTGTAATGACCCGGTAGTTATCCATTGTGATAACTTTGTAGCTATTGACAAATTAAAGAATCTGGTATTTCACTCTAGGACTAAGCACATATCCATCAAGTATAACTTTTGGAAGGAAAAGATGGAAGCAAAAGAAGTCAGATTTGTTTATGTGAACACTAAAGAGCAGATAGCAAACATCTTCACTAAACCTTTGTCTCAAGAATCATTTGAGTATTTGAGAGATAGTTTGGGGGTTTCTACCCCTCTAGTAGAGACTTAATTGATTCAGTTTGGTATGCATTATCAAAGCTACCTTTTCTCCAGATTGATGAATCAGTGCTACTACTCAGGGGAAGTACTCAGCCTTGAGTTTTAGAGTCATTTATTTTGTTTGATTCTTTGGAATTATTGTCAAAGGGGGAGGAATACATGTGAAAAACCATTCATTGCAATCCTTAGGGGGAGTTTGGCAGTATGTGTTCCTTTTGTTTGAGTTTTGGTTCAGAGCTTCATTTATATATCATTTCATGGGAGATTGTTGTAGTCATCCATTAGGGAGACTTGTTTAGCATTTTCTTGGCACTTGAATGCTTTTCACATCTAGTGTTTCCATCAAAGGCAAAGGGGGATATTGTTGGCCATATGATAGAATTGATTATGTGTTGCATTGATGTTTTGTCATTGATGTCAACACTTTTTGTTATAGTTGTTTACTGGCTTCCAGTAGGAGGATTGGATTGGGAAGATAATCAGTTGATTGCCACTGGTATGATCTGGTTGATGGAATATGTTTGTATGGATTGTTCATATGCTTTTGAATTATATTTAAGTTAGTTGGAATTGACTTGATGGTCGGATGCTATCTTATGTTGTAGTAAGCTTTCTTTATTGGTCTGGTAAGGGTTTCACCGACAGAGATTTATTGAAGATATTTGATGTAATGTATAAGTGGTGTTGGTGCATCTTCTAGAAAGAATTAAGGATGCTAATGGTGATCATGTTCATGCCTCAACTATTTGGTGTCATTTCTTTAGCTTGTGTGGATCTAATTTAGGTTTGATGCTATGTAGGTTATGGACCGATTTGCACGAAACATGTTGGTGGATCCTTAGATGCGCTTCCAGGATGTTTCATTGATTGGATGATATTTGTTTCTACTTAGGCCAATATATGTTATGATTTTATTTTAGGATTATGTAATGGATCTATTGTATTATCATTTGTGTGGCCACCCTAATTGGTTAGGTCCTGGGTTGGTATAAATGTATGTAAGATCTCATTGTAGATCAGTTGTGTGGATATATGGATATGGGAAAGGAGTGAATAATGTAACAATCATTTGTGCAGAGGATTTGGTGGATCATAGGTAATCGAGTTGGGTTTATGTAAGAGGTTTTAGACCTCTGGTATTGAGCTTAACTGGAACTGTAATATGGCCTGTTTGATTCTATCACCAACAGTTCTTCTCTCTATATTGTAGTCCAAACATCTTGAGGTGGTTGACATCTCTGTAGTCAGTGGGACTTCATTGTGATGAGAAGTGTGCTCTAGGAAGTGTACCTTTCTGCATGTGTAGGCCCCTATTATAATCATATACTTGCTATAGAAGTATCATCTGACTGTGGGTAGGGTTTCCCATTGTGGTTTTTCCTCATTCAGGTTTTCCATGTACAAATCATGGTATTTTGTGTTATGGTTGCATGGTATTGATTATCTGGTATTCATTTATGCTTAAATGTTTAATAAGTTATACCGGTATAAGGTTTTAAGTGCTTTAATTTACATAATTTGTTAGGAACTGATTCACCACCCCCGCTCCTCCTAGTTGTTCACTGATTATTCTAACACATGAGTTTTCATTTGGAACACCTACTTGTTCTTCATCCTTTTCTTCACCTGATAAATTAGATGATGGATCTGGACCCTATTCATATTCTTTTGAATTTGTTTCTGAATCAGTATTTAGGATCATGCATCACTATACCTGACATTAATTTTATATGGTGAGAAGATTTCTTTGATTTTGTCCATCTATTCTTTCACTTCATCTAAAATATCTTGATCAGGTTCCACACTTACTTGTATTCCTTGAACTTGTATGTAATATTCTTATTCTCTTTTGATAGTAAGTTCTTCCTTTTGTTTCTCATATTCTTCCTGTTTCTATTTGTTAGCTATTGTTTATGCTGCTTGGTGTAGCCTTTCTTTCCATGGTTCTTCTTTAGGGACTGTTTTTATTCTCCACCTTGGATGTTGATAATTATGTTAGTTTTTATTTGACTTAGGATATCCAAGTCTGGAGTTATCTTCTTTATATTGTGTGTGAGGACAAATAGGTTCTAAAATACCTTCTTGTCGCTTACCAATTGGTCATTTTCCTTTATATCCCATCTTTTGCATATTGTTGTAACCATTTCCATATTGTTCTATAGGAGTATTAACTTTTGTAGTTGTTGCTATAGTTTCATTTAACTTTGTACAACCAGCTAAGATTGTCCTTGTCTTCAGTTTCTTCTGCAAGTGTCCTAGCTTTAACAAATGCTCCATCAAACATTTCAACTGATTGCTTTGGGATCCTTGGTTAAACATTTGTAGGATTCCCATATGATTTAGGTGAAAGTGGCAAGTCATGAAAATAATACTTTCACATTCCTTCATCATTTAGTTTGATCTTTTTTTCAAAGGTTTCCCATAATTTTTCTTGAATTTCTTTGGTGGGATAGACTGATTTTCTATTATGTGAAATTATTGCATCTTGTGCTAGTTTCATATTATTGCAGTATTGTCTGGAGTTTGTGACTATAGTGAATTCTTCTCCATTATGAGGAAACTTAACACACTAGTGGTATGTAGAAGGAACCACTTGCATGCCATGAATCCATGGTCTTCTTAGAAGAATGTTATAACATAAATTCAAGTCTAAAACCTGGCACAATGTATCCCTTCCCATATGTCCTACTTTGATTGGTAACACCACAGTTCCTTTAGAATAATGCTCTTCATCATCATAAGCCTTAATATTTATTTTCTACTTTGGATCCAATGTATTTTTTGAATACCCCAAAGCCTTTATTAAACTTAATGCACAAATTTTCAAGCTAGCTCCACCATCTATTAGTATGTGTTTGACATGGGTTGTATGAATGGTGACTTCAACATGTAAGGGAGCACTCTAAGGGTGTTGCAAGGATCCATCATCATTTTTAGAAATGGACAATCAATGTGGGGTTATGATGTGTCCCACTATGTTTTGGAATTGATCCATATCTAGGTCTTTTGAGACTGTTGTTTCTGTTAGAGATTTCTCCAATATTTCCTTATGCATAGGTAAAACTTTTAGGAGCTCCAAAATTGAAATTTGAGCGGGTATCTTTTGTAATTGTTCCACTAAATTATATTTTCTTGAAGTGGATGTTGATTCATTTGTTATACCTAGAAATGTAACATTTTCTTTGCTTCTTGTAATGATGTTGATTGGTTTTGAAGGTGTTTTGTCTTTAACAAGGATGACATTTATCACATCATCATATGTGTAAGCATATTCTACCTTAGCTTTGCCCTTGTCATATTTTGGATTGGATTGTTCACCTTTTTCATAATTTGGAAGTGGCGTTTTGAATGCTAGATGTGATTCATTTGTTTTATGGCCATCCACTGTGATAGTTCCATTATCAATTAAATTTTGAATAAGGTGCTTCAATCTTTTACAATCATTGGTTTGGTGTCCTTTATTTCAATGATAATTGAAAAAAATATTTTCATTCCACCAATTAGTTTGACTTGAGCTTCATAATTTCTTTCTTCTAGTAAGATAATCAATTTATTTGCAAAAAGAGTCTTCAAAGCTGATTCCAATGGTTCTCCAATGTTTATGAATTTCCTGCAAGGATTGGAGAAGAAAGAATTAGATCTATTGTTCTCTTCATTTTATTTTTTGGTGGTTGACTTGATAAGTTGAATATTGGTTGTTGTTTGGTAGCATTTCTATCATAAATTCCTTCATTGGTAACATTCCTATTCTCTAACCAAAATTTGGGTTTGTCATTGTTATTGTTACAATTGTTGTTGTTGTTGTTGTTGTAGGAACTGTTGTGGAGTTTTAACTCTCCTTTCTTTACCATTGCATCTTCTATCTTTAGACTATTTTTAAGCATTTTAGAAAAAGGAGGACATTGTATTTTAAGACTGTAACTCATTTCACTAGTAAGGTTGTCAATGAATATGTTAATTTTCTCTTGATCGGGTACATCTTTGGGATATCTATTGAACATTCATTTTCATTGCTATAAAAAGACCATGAAAGGTTCACCATTATTTTGCTTGACATTACATAGATCTAGCATGTCTATCTCATTTCTTAAGTTGTACTCTATTGTGAGGTAAATCTATTCAGAAGCTCTTCAAAAGATTTAATCCTAGATGGTAATCTTGAGAACCATTCCATTGATTGTCCACTTAAGCTTCTAGGAAATAACCACATTAGGTGAGTTTCATCATGTACAAATTCCATACTCATAGTACAAAATTACTTAATGTGATCTCGAGGATTGGATTTTTCATCATATTTATCGTATTTAGGGATTTCATAATATTGTGGGCATGGTATCATGTTTAAACTTTTCTCAAAAAGATATGGACATAAGTCCTCTAATGAATATTTGTTGGAACTCATTCCATTCTTCATATCCTGTATTTGTTGTTGTAAGGTATGCATTTGTTGAGTGAGAGTTAACAAAGGATTACCAATACAGGTTCTTCCTACATTCTCATCAGTTCTCACACTCTCTTCTTGTATCATCATGGTCTTTTCTTGCTCTATATTCTCTTGTTTCCTCATGATTTACTCGATTTACATTCTCATTATTTGGATCATCAGTGTTTTTATTGTTACTTGTTCTTGCATCTTGTTTCAAAATTTCTATGTTAAAGTCTTGTGGCAATTTAGCTCCTTATTTTGCCAACATTATGAGGCATTTTTTCCTTTTGTTTCTACAATACTTTTCCATTAGTTGGTTAAATTTATCATCTTGTTCAAGGTCTCTAATAGTTTTATTGACTACCTATTCATTAGCATCTATGTATCCAAAAGTTTCAAACATTGAATCTTCTTCTTCCATTTGTTTTTGTTGTCTTCGGAACTGCATGTGTTGAGATCTAGTCCAAATTGGCATGTGATTGATTTAAAAACTTCCTAAGTTTTGACCTTATAAATGCAGCTCAATAAGTCATTATTGGTTTAGGAAGATAAGCTTTGTTGATTTTACCACTGTTATTAGTGCATTGTGATAAAGCCTCTTGTTGTTGGAAGGCACGTGCTTGCAAAAGTTCTCCATCAAATTATGTTTCATAACCATGTAAATAGTGACAAAAAAGGTGTAGGAATCTCCTATCTTTTACCATGATTTTGAGATTGATGTACAAGAATCTTATCCTCTTCATAGTAGCCTTATAACTGGGTTTTCTTTTCTTAAGGTGATATTTGAAAGTCATATAAGCATGTGATTATTTACAATCTGTTTGATTCCAATGTGAGTGCAATCTTGATTTTGATAAAACCTAGGTTGAAGTAGGAATGATATATTCAAGATAATGAACAAAGCTTGATATGATCAAGTTTCATGGTAAAGGATTTGATATATCCTGATTAGAAACTGATAGTGATATTGATTTGCACTTGAGATGATTGAACCACTAACTTGTTGGATGTTCTATGCTTATGAGGGTTTTGGACATAACCTCTTTGATTGATAACTTAATTTGTTTGAAAAGTTTAAGGATCTGTGGTAGTTGAAAGAGTGTTATTTTGTTTGAACAAACGTGTGATTCTGACTATGTTTAAATAATTTTTTTAGTTTTCCAGCAAGTTGTCAGATTTTTGACCTACCTCAGAATGATGATTTTTCAAGTTCTTTACCATTTTTTAGAATATTTTGCAAACACACAAAATACACAATATTTGGAAAGCAAAATGCACAAGTAACAACAAGTCTTATGGTAGGTTGAGACAATAATTGTCTAATCTCACATGGGGTTTTCCTTGAGGCTACTCTATTTAGAGCAAATATTTAGGTGCTTGAGCCCATTGTCTCCACCCTTGGCACTCACTTCTCTAGGGCAGCCAATCACTAGTTTCCATGAAAAACCCCCATGGAAAGCATATGTGTGTGAGCCGTTTTAGAGGTCTGACCTCTTGTGCCCACAATTAGAAGGATTTTGGGAACTATACAAGATGTTTTGAGTAAGGGCTTCCCGTCATGTGGCCATACACGTGACACTTTAAAATCTATAAATATAGAAGGTTCCCACCCTATAGAGGTTATGCTCCATAGGGTTTATGGGGAAACATAGTGTTGGTATGAACTAATCAGCACATGTTGTCCATGACTTTCGTTAGAGACACAATTTATTTAGAGTGGATCAAAAGGACTTGGCATTAGCCCATTTCCACTTGGGTCGCTCCCCTCTCACTAGCCTCCTCAAGGCATCTCGAGAAGGAAGACCCTTTGAAGGTTATACATAAAGGAAGTAGGTGTGGTTTTCTGATCACCGTATTAGAGTGAGAGCATACTTTCCTTCTAATTTCAAATTAGAACAGAAGACAAAGGTTTATTTTAAGCCTTCTAAAAATATATGTGCAACTAATTTAAAGAAGACACTCAAATGTAAGTTGCATGTTGTTGATTATCCTCCTAGTTAAGCTAAATGAGCAAGATATGATATATCTCCTAATTAACTATGTGAGGAAATGCATGAAATTTTCTTTGAAGTAATCCTACACACAAATGTTAGTAGTTTTCAAATTCTCTGTTCCTGTACATTCGTACTAGCAAAAAAAAGTTTGTTATCATATCATGAAAACTCAAATTTTTGCCTGGGAATTGAACAGAAGCATTAATCTAGCGAATGCATTATTTTCTAACTCAAAAGCGCTAACCTAAATGATAAATGTGTGAACCTGAGGCACAAAAGCACTGCTCTGAGAGACTAAATGGGTGATTCTTCAACCAAAAGTGCTAACCTAACTGCCAAATGCATTAACCTACTACACAGAAGTGATTCTCTAAGAAGCTAAATGCGTAAAATTTCAACCAAAAATACTAACCTAATTGCTAAATGTGTTAACCTGATGCAACCTACAACACAAAAGTGTTGTCATTTTTTCACACAGGTGTTAAACATGTTACAAATGTGTTAAACATAATTTTATCAAGAGAAGGATAGGATATTAGAAGTTTGTGCGAAGCCTAAGCCCCACAGTGGGTGCCAAAAATGTTGAGGCTAAAGTTGAACTCCAAAGAAATGCCTTGAAACTTGTTAGTTCATCATATAATATAAAAGAAGGTTACAAGAAACTTAGCTTCAACCAATGAAGTAACATGAAGTAAATAAAATTAACAAGATTACACTTTCCATGATGTATGCCTCATTATGTCCTAACTCCACTGTTCTTGGTTGTAGATGATTTGCTCTTAGACAAGCACTGGTAGCTTCCAAGATGACATATGAAGAATGAAATGATAGTTAACTAATACTATGATATGCATATGCAAATTATTTAAGCTAACATGATATTAAGCTATGATAAAAATTCTAAAATTTCTAATTTATTCAAACTCAAACTCATGGATGCAAGATAAAGACTCCTAGAATGACTATAAGATTAGCTATTAGTTTCAAAATGGCTTAGGAGACCTATTTTTATAGATTTTTGAATGAATAAGCTTAGGTGGTAGAGATCAACGGTCATGATCAAATCTTGCAAATTGGATGGCTATGAGCAAGAGGTTGAAGGTTGAGAGAAAGGGGGAAAGAGAAGACAAGTGTCACTCATCTCACCTTTCCTGATTTGAAGACTTGAGAGGATATAGGATAGTTGGAGAAGATGTAGGAATGAGAGCACAAGTGTACTCAAGTCCTCCTAAGATATAGGGATGTTAGAGCTTGAATATAGAAGAAGGTTAGGAAATATGTGTATGTACACAATATTTCATTTATTTTGGAAGTTGGAGATAAGTGGCTAATAAATGATTTTATTTTGTTGAACTAATTTAGCCATAGGATAGATGAGTTGGCAAAGTATAAATGATGTGGATATGGAAAGGTGAGTTGGAAAAGGGAATAAATAATTAAGAAATTACTTAATTACTAAGACTATAAGATAATAGATAGAAGAATAGTCATTAAATATTAGATATTTAATTATTAAAATAGAAGAAATGGATAAAAAGAATTAATTAATAAAATGTTTCAACTAAATTAATTAATAGAAGGATATAAAATGAATTAAATAAGTTAATCTTTTCAAATTAACTATTTAATAGAAGAATAATTATTAAATAAATATGTCCAAGGGGTTGAGCTTAACTGGCTAAAACACTAGGTTCTCACTGTGGAGACCCAAGTTCAACTCCCAATAGGGACATCTGAAGTGGAAATCTAAGTTGTGACTCTTGGCCTTCCATAAGATGGGGAAGGTCTTGGGGTCAATCTAATGGAACTCTAAGCTGTGACTCTTGGCCTTCCATAGGATGGGAAGGTCTTGAGGTCAATCTAATAGAGCATAATAATAATAATAATAATTCAAAGATATGTAATGGGGATGGGACCCCCTACTGTGTCCCCACTGGTTCATAGCTCCAGTCAAAAGCTATTCAAGCTTCGGCCAATTACCAATCAAAAAAAAAATTTATTAAATAAATATAAAATATTTATTTAATTGCTCATAGCCATTTTTATGTGTATACAAAATTGACTTCTAGAATGACACCTAGGATATTAGTTAACTTAAAATATGATTATGTCTCCTTGCTAGGTAATTGCAATGTAAAATACCTTGACTAGGTACTCAATATTATTTATTCTAAAAAAATTTTAAATCTTCCTTATGCTCAAAAATAAAAATAATTAATGCAAAGAACTAAATCACTCCCTCTTTTGGGTAGGGGGAGAGTCTACAATGATAGGACTTCTAGTATCAATTGGGCAATAACTAAATAGTGCTACGAATAGCTACATACAATTTGGTAAGATATTGCCTCACAAATGTGACTAATTAGATGCTCGCTAACTGCAAGGTCGAAAGGACAATGACTCAATCTCTTAAGGCTAATCAAGTAGAAGCTCCCACTATTATAAGGGCCCACCAACCCAAAGATAGGTGGGGAAGGTAAGAAATTAAGTGCTAGTCCTTTATCGCCTCCTACTATTTTAAGGCCACAACTTCACAACCGAACACAAAGAGGCAGGCATAGAAGTGAGGGTGGATCGGTCATGCAAGGCCACTGATTCCTTACTTCTATATTTTGAGGATGGAAGGAGAGAGAAATATCATCTCTTTCTAATTATTCATCCCAAAGTTAAATCAATTAACTTTAGCCTCCTATGTTAATCTAGGAGGCCCATAGAATTTTATGGGCCCTTAAAATAGTAGCAGGGTGGGAACATAGGAGGTTGCCCTCATTGCAAGTACATGGTTAGGGTTTCATATTATGTCCTTTCACACCTTTCAAAATCTCAAATCAAACATGTAAGGAAATGTTCTTGCACATATTTTATTGGGCAACTAGGCTAGGTTTTTTGTTACTGCCATCATTGTTCTCTTCAATATGGCTATTTAAAGGTTGCCTTGTAAAATATTAATCTTTTATTTTTGTATTTGAGACTTATATCTAATGTTGTAAATAAGCTCATTCATTTGAATTAATATGATTTATGTTTTACTTCGCTCCTTCTAATACATATGTGAATCTTTGCTACCTTTATATATGGATGATTTATTGGACTTTTTCGATATATATACTGCATATAATCATTATCTTACCTCAATACGTATCTAATAAAGTCAATGAAAAGAGACTTGTATGAGTTTTTGTAATTTTCATTGATTCATCATGTTGATCGTAGAAATAAGAAACACATTTAAATATAGGTACGTCATAGCCCTTTCCATTTCATGCATTCATTCTATCCTTTTTCTCTAGAAAGTCAATAGAATAGGATTAGATTGTAGGATTTATTTATGTTGGATTGGATCAACACTATGCACCTAGGTTTAAAAAGAAGTCTTCATTCTCTGAAGATTTGATCTCATTTACAAGGTCCCACACATTGAGATCATCCCATTGTGCAATTAGAATGATGGGTTGATTTCAAAAGGGTCAAATTTTATGTGAAAATAGTTTGAGTAAATAGTTTTTAATAATTATTTCAATTTCTCTTTGTGTTATTCTAATTTTGCATGCATACACACCCTATCCTCGCCCTAAGTTATATGAGTATATATGCTATGAAATTTTTTTATATCCATTAATATTTAAAGGTATTTATTAGTGTTCATTTTAATTCTCGCCTTTTAGGTAGCCTCTCTCATGCTAGAAGAAGTCAAGGAGAAATTAATAAGCTATGAGATTTCCACAATCCATTTTGCATTTCTAGTGTATTTTTTCTGGATTCGATTGTGTGTATATTTTTCCTATCAACGTTTCGAATCACACTCCGTGATTCATCATCATGATGAAAAGAATTCCCAAGACATGAAAGATGTTGAGTTGCAGGTTTGAGATAGAATATAAAGAGAAGAGGGGTGGGGGAGGGCACAAGGAAAAAGGAGAGAGGAAAGTGAAAAGGAAAAGACCACCTAAAGGATGGAAGACCTAAAAAACTCCAAGCAATAAACCACCCAAAGACGAAAGCCAAGCAACACAATCAAAACCACTAAAAAACTAAAAAGAAGAAAAGAAATTGGGACAAAAAATATACAACTAAATGAATAAATATACAATTATAAATAAATATATAAATACATAAAAGAATATAAGCATAAGCATATACCAAAAGACAAAAACACAGAAACAAATAAGAATATAGAAATTTACAAATACCAAAAGACATGAGCATATAAAAATATACACATGTTTAAGACTAAAAGCAAAAATATACTTGAAAATAAACAATTACGAAAATAAACCAGAGGGGGAGAAGTCAAGGAGGGGGGCGGGGATGATGCTGGAGGGCAAGAAGCAGAGGGTGCCATGAGATACTGAGGTTTAACCCATCGTCTCGATTAAGATTGGATGGGTGATGAATGATAGCAATGGCCTCTTTAACTTTCCTCTTGAAAAAGTTGTTCTCCCTACACAATACCTGAATATCCTCCAAACAAATATGATGCTTGGTAGTGGATTAATGCTCAGCTAAGGCTGATTTGAGGGCACGTTCATGCTTAATGTCGGCACTATGCTCTTTTATTCAAGTCATGAATGAACGACCTATTTCTCCAATGTATGGGGTCCCACAGGAGCATACAATCTTCTATACACTTGACTCTGAAAAGGCATCCCTAGTGTCCTTAAGCGGTGGGGCATGCCTCTTGATGGTGGAAACAGCTTTGAAGGCACAACGGAGACCTTTTTTCATAAGGATTTTTGAGATCTTGTGAGATATGCCTTCAACATAAGGGAGAGAGACACACGTGGCCTGAGAAGGAGAGGGCAAGGGATTAGAAATGGAAAGGAAATGAGATTTGGCTTGGAGGAAGGCCCTAGTGATCTGCTTGTTCGAGTAGCCATTCCAAAGGAAGACTTGACGAAGATGGGAGAGCTCTTGGTCTAAGTTATCCTTATCACAAATCCGATGGGCTCTTAAAGCCAAGGTTTTGAGGATCCCAACTTTCTGGCTAGGGTGGTGATGAGAAGTCGAATGAAGATATAAGTCAGTGTGGGTAGTTTTGCGAAACACCTGACGACCAAGGGATCCATCAGGCTTTTTACAGATTAAGACATCGAGAAAAGATAAAATGTTGTTGGATTCAAGTTGTTGAGGTGAGTATGAAATTCCTCTAACATGTCCAAGCCATGGGGCCAACATACATTGGTGTCATCCATATATCATTTCCACCATTTTGGCTTTAGGGGGAAAGAATGTAAGGCCACCTCTTCAAAATGTTCCATGAATATGTTGGCAATAACTGGCGAGAGAGGGAAGCCCATGGCTACTCCATCAACCTGTTCATAGATAACACCTTGGAAGGCAAAGAAGGTTGACCTTGAGCAAAGTTCCACCAAAGAGGCGATCTCCTCATTGACCTTAAGCTTGACAATCTCGATGGAGTCTAGAATAGGGACCTTGGTGAAGAGGGACACCACATCGAAGCTCACAAGAGTGTCTTGAGGGTCCACCTTGGTGTCCTTGATAAACTGGACAAATTGGTTGGAATCTTTGATGAAGGAGTTGGAGTTACCAACAAGCAGAGAGATTAATTTGGCAAGAAAAGTAGCTAACTTGTAAGTTGGAGACCCAATGGTATCAACAATGGGTCTCAAAGGAATGTTGGCTTTGTGAATTTTTGGGACCCCATATATAAGAGGGGTCACTTCCTTAGACAAAAGAAGACGAAGTTTGGTAGAATCATCCAAAGAGGAGTTGGAAATAGCAGATCTAACTGCCTTCAAAATCTTCGGGCACGGGTTACGCGACAAAATTTTGTAACTACTAGAATCCGAGAGGAGGATTTCCATTTTGGTCAAGTAATCTGGTTTTCTCATAATGACCGTGGCATTACCTTTGTCAGCTCTTGAGATGATAAGGTCATTATTATGCATTAGATTATTAAAGGCCAACAACTCAGCCTTAGGGATGTTGAATTTAGGAGGTTTAGCATTACGGAGCGCTATAGCACAATCTTGTCTAACCTCTTCAGCAACATCAAGGGGAAGGATACGCACCGCATTTTTGATCTCGATGAGGAAGGCGATGTGCAGAATGTTGAGGGGAGTCAAGGCAAAGTTAAGACCTCGCTTGAAGAAGTTAGAAGCGAGAGGATCAATGGGGGCAGGAGAGAGGTTGACAACAAGTTTGGACTCCCAATTACTAATGGGGTTAAGGATAGGAGCGAACCTAGGAAGAGTGCCGTGATCCAAGGCGGGGGGTGGGGGGGGGGCGAAAAGACATTAGGACAAGACTGCAAGGAACGGGATGAGTTCTCAATAAGGGGAATGGTCGGGCAAGGTTTACGTGGAGGAAGATGAGCTACGGAGGATGTGTCCACCCGCTCCATAGGAAGAGCAGGGTACGGCTGGACACATGGGCATGAAAGACTAACCTCACTAGCCTCAACCAGATGATGGGACAAAGAAGGAGTGGCTCGAGGTTGGAAAAGTTTGCAAGCTACGCAACCACAAAAACAAGAAATGGCAGAGCATTTAAAGTAGAAGGCGTGAGATTGGATAACCAAGGAAGAGGACAGCGTACCAGGAGTTGACCGAGGAGAGCCGTTGTTGAGGAGCCATTGGCGAATTGCAGGTTGAGCTATGGTGGTGGATGAACCCAGAGGTGTGGTTACATCTCCAATCTCCATAGTGATATCTACTACGCTCTCAGGGAGCTTGACAAAATGCTGTAGCGGACAAGAGTGGAGGGGAAGAATCAAAGACTGTGAGACATCCATTTCTGCCAAGTTGATAGATGCCTAGGGAGAATGAACGTGGTGGACCACCGTTTCTGCTGTAATCTCAATGGTGAGGTAACCTAGATCCTCTGGAGGAGTCAAAGATCTATCGAGGTTCCCACGAGCCTGGTCCATGGATGCCTGATGGTTATGAGAGTGGAGGGTAGCAGCTTCTGTACTCTCTGCTAGGTTACCTCAACATTGAGATTGTAGCAGAAACGGTGGTCCACCATGTTCATTCTCCCCAGGCATCTATCAACTTAGCAGAAATGGATGTCTTGCAGTCTTCGATTCTTCCCCTCCACTCTTGTCCGCTACAGCATTTTGTCAAGTTCCCTGAGAGCGTAGTAGATATCACCATGGAGATTGGAGATACAACCACACCTCTGGGTTCGTCCACTACCATAGCTCAACCTGCAATTTGCCAACGGCTCATCAGCAACGGCTCTCCTCGGTCAACTCCTGGTATGCTGTCCTCTTCCTCGGTTATCCAATCTCACGCCTTCTGCTTTAAATGCTCTGCCATTTCTTATTTTTGTGGTTGCGTAGCTTGCAAACTTTTCCAACCTCGAGCCACTCCTTCTTTGTCCCATCATCCGGTTGAGGCTAGTGAGGTTAGTCTTTCATGCCCATGTGTCCAGCCGTACCTCGCTCTTCCTATGGAGCAGGTGGACACATCCTCTGTAGCTCATCTTCCTCCATGTAAACCTTGCTCGACCATTCCCCTTGTTGAGAACTCATCCCGTTCCTTGCAATCTTGTCCTAATGTCTTTTCGCCCCCCCCCAACCCCCGCCCTGGATCACGGCACTCTTCCTAGGTTCGCTCCTATCCTTAACCCCATTAGTAATTGGGAGTCCAAACTTGTTTTCAACCTCTCTCCCACCCCCATTGATCCTCTCGCTTTTAACTTCCTCAAGCGAGGTCTTAACTTTGCCTTGACTCCCTGCAACATTCCGCACATCAACTTCCTCATCGAGATCAAAAATGCGGTGCGTACCCTTCCCCTTGATGTTGCTGAAGAGGTTAAACAAGATTGTGCTGTAGCACTCCGTAATGCTAAACCTCCTAAATTCAACATCCCTAAAGCTGAGTTGTTGGCCTTTAATAATCTAATGCATAATAATGACCTTATCATCTCAAGAGCTAACAAAGGTAATGCCACGGTCATTATGAGCAAACCAGATTACTTGACCAAAATGGAAATCCTCCTCTCAGATTCCAATAGTTACAAAATTTTGTCATGTAACCCATGCCCGAAGATTTTGAAGGCAGTTAGATCTGCTATTTCCAACTCCTCTTCGGATGATTCTACCAAACTTCATCTTCTTCCATCTAAGGAAGTGACCCCTCATATATATGGGGTCCCAAAAATTCACAAAGCCAACATTCCTTTGAGACCCATTGTTGATACCATTGGGTCTCCGACTTACAAGTTAGCCGCTTTTCTTGCCAAATTAATCTCTCCACTTGTTGGTAACTCCAACTCCTTCATCAAAGATTCCAACCAATTTGTCCAGTTTATCAAGGACACCAAGTTGGACCCTCAAGACACTCTTGTGAGCTTCGATGTGGTGTCCCTCTTCACCGAGGTCCCTATTCTAGACTCCATCGAGATTGTCAAGCTTAAGGTCAATGAGGAGATCGCCTCTTTGGTGGAACTTTGCTTAAGGTCAACCTTCTTTGCCTTCTAAGGCGTTATCTATGAACAGGTTAATGGTGTAGCCATGGGCTCCCCTCTCTCGCCAGTTATTGCCAACATATTCATGGAACATTTTGAAGAGGTGGCCTTACATTATTTCCCCCTAAAGCCAAACTGGTGGAAACGATATATGGATGACACCAATGTATGTTGGCCCCATGGCTTGGACATGTTAGAGGAATTTCATACTCACCTCAACAACATTTCTCCTTCTATTGCCTTCACCGAAGAACTTGAATCAAACAACCTTTTATCTTTTCTTGATGTCTTAATCTGTAAAAAGCCTGATTGATCCCTTGGTTGTTAGGTGTTTCACAAAACTACCCACACTGACTTATATCTTCACTCGACTTCTCATCACCACCCTAGCCAGAAAGTTGGGATCCTCAAAACCTTGGCTTTAAGAGCCCATCGGATTTGTGATAAGGATAACTTAGACCAAGAGCTCTCCCATCTTCGTCAAGTCTTCCTTTGAAATGGCTACTCGAACAAGCAGATCACTAGGGCCTTCCTCCAAGCCAAATCTCATTTCCTTTCCATTTCTAATCCCTTGCCCTCTCCTTCTCAGGCCACATATGTCTCTCTCCCTTATGTTGAAGGCATATCTCACAAGATCTCAAAAATCCTTGTGAAAAAGGTCTCCGTTGTGCCTTCAAACCTGTTTCCACCATCAAGAGGCATGCCCCACCACTTAAGGACACCAGGGATGCCTTTTCAGAGTCAGGTGTATACAAGATTGTATGCTCCTATGGGACCCCATACATTGGAGAAACAGGTCGTTCGTTCATGACTCGAATAAAAGAGCATAGTGCCGACATTAAGCATGAACGTGCCCTCAAATCGGCCTTAGCTGAGCATTCATCCACTACTGAGCATCATATCTGTTTGGAGGACACTCAGGTATTGTGTAGGGAGAACAACTTTTTCAAGAGGAAAGTTAAAGAGGCCATTACTATCATTCATCACCCATCCAATCTTAATCGAGATGATGGGTTAAACCTCAGTATCTCGTGGCACCCTCTACTTCTTTCCCTCCAGCATCATCCCCACCCCCCTCCTTGACTTCTCCCCCTCTTTCTTTTGCATTTGTGTGTCTCCCTCTCCCCCTTTGGTTTATTTTCATAATTGTTTATTTTCAAGTATATTTTTGCTTTTAGTCTTAAACATGTGTATATTTTTATATGCTCATGTCTTTTGGTATTTGTAAATTTCTATATTCTTTTTTGTCTCTATGTTTTTGTCTTTTGGTATATGCCTATGCTTATATTCTTTTATGTATTTATATATTTATTTATAATTGTATATTTATTCATTTAGTTGTATATTTTTTGTCCCAATTTCTTTTCTTCTTTTTAGTTTTTTAGTGGTTTTGATTGTGTTGCTTGGCTTTCATCTTTGGGTGGTTTATTCCTTGGAGTTTTTTAGGTCTTCCATCCTTCAGGTGGTCTTTTCCTTTTCTCTTTCCTCTCTCCTTGTTCCTCGTGCCTTCCCCCACCCCTCTCCTCTTTATATTCTGTCTCAAATCTGCAACTCAACATCTTTCGTATCTTGGGAATTCTTTTCATCCTGATGATGAATCACGGAGTGTGATTCGAAACGTTGGTGGGAAAAATATATACACAATCGAATCCAGAAAAAATACACTAGAAATGAGAAATTAATAGTCAAACACTTTAATTTTACACAATAAAATGTATCTTGACATACACAATCATCTTAGGCTCATATGTATAGCTAAAGAGTGTTGTCTTGGATCCTTTACCTAAATTTTCTTAAGGTTGACTTAAGAAAATGTGTTTTCTTATGATAAAATAATAGTCACGACATGATATTTATAAATATTAATAGTTCCATAGAGCGAGGAAGATAGGGAAGGAAAGGATTAATTACATGAAGTGAAGAAAATAACTATTTAAATTGCTTTATCATTTCTATAAATACAAGAAAACTTTGCAAAGATAGATCTAATCAATATTTATGAATATAACCATTCATAAAGAATAAAAATCTCTAATCCTAAAAAACATTCTAGAATATCATGAATCCTTTTTCATCTTAAAAATATAAACTTCAATATCATACCAAATTTTATAGTTCATTGTTAGTATTCTAATAATAATATGGAGGCACTTGCTATTCATCTTTCTTTGGATATAGGTTTCTCTTTAGGCTAGAAAAATATTGTCTATGAGTCTGATTCCTAGATTATGATTGATCTATTAAATGATCAGCATTTGGAGACCATTAACTAACAGTTAGTTTTAGTTGATAAGTAGATCTTGAATCTTTGTTGTTTGGTTGACCATATTTCCTTTTGTCATATCCCTCAAGAATGAAATAGAGTGGTTGATTGTTTGGCAAAGTGGGCTTTTGAGGGTTTATATAGGTTGGCTATGGATAGTAGGGAGTCTCTCTCCCCTGAGTATAGGGAGCCTTTGGGTAGATTAATTATGGAGGACAAGCATGGGTAGTCCCTTATGGAGTGCCATAGGAACACACACATATTTTGATTTACAAAGTGCTACTTAGTATCTTCTTCTCTATACTAGAGAAACCAACCTATTAAACCCTACCACATCAACTATAAATTTAAACATTTGTAAAATGCTAGTTTGCAACTAAAGGAAAAATTGCAAGGGATCAACTACCTAGCAGCAACATTGGTGGTTTTCTTCGAATGTGTCAATCAAGAAAGGGATATGTAGCACATCAAGAAATAAGATACAATACTCGAAATACCAACATTTATTCAAAATCCATGAACCAACATCACTTATTCCACCATAGGAATTCGACCAAAATACCACTTACACTAAATGAGGCATTTCAGTGTTCCTTTAATAATTGTCTTTCTCCTTAGTCATATTGAGCAAAACTACAACAAAATGATAGGATACTTGTTAGCATAAATACTATATTACATTGTTAGTTACAATATAGTTGTGTCAGTATGGTAATTGTTGGTTACTATTATGGCAACTAATAATAGTATTGTATTCCTATATTATTGTACAATGTTGCACTTCAATAATGTCAATCAATTTAGCATTGTCTCTCTTTCAATACTGCTATATTCACCTTATATCTCACCACATTGAGAAAAAATACATGCCCCAGTACCATTTTAATGGCCTCCAACAAAACTAGGAATTTGTCTTAAAGACCTTGTTATATGCCTATGTTACGGAAAACACAATAGTTAAGTGTTGTTTCCAATTTCAATGTTTGAAAAGGGTTTTCTATTGCAAATGGTTGTTTCTAAGGTAGGGGTCCCATGGGGGGGGGGGTAAGCTCTATTTTTAAGGAAGAGGTGGTCCCATGGAGATTTTTTTTTGGGCTACAAGATTATTTGGAATCTTCTCCTAAAAAACAGAAGCTCCTACGTTTTAGGCTCCCATATTTGAGCGGGTGAAAATGAGGTCGGGATAGACGCTGCCCCACCAACTTAGGAATTTAATTTGACACATTGCAATTATCTAATTTCATTCCCTCCAGAAAAGAGATGAGATGAGTCCTGTCAAAAATTTTAGAGGGAAAATAGAAAAAAAAAAAATTCATTGTTCACTAAAAAATTCCTAAAAACTATGTAAATTCAACTCTATTTTTTAGGAACTCTTTTTTTTAGGAAGCTCCCTTCCATGGGACCCCAACCTAAGTTGTCTTCTATTGGAGGGACTTTAAAAAAGATTACTAAAGTTTTTGAGACTTTTTTGTTACAAGCAGTTAAGATTATTATTAATATATAGTTTTGTATGCATGCAAATACACTACAGTAGAGTGAAGTTCGACTTTAATTGAATGCATGACTTTGGTTCACACTTTTGGTGCAAAGATATAAAATTATTTAATTATATTTTCTTAGAATTAAAACTATAATATATTATTAAAAATAATTTATAATATAAGTTTAAATAAGAGAACAAAATTAAATAGTTTTTAAAAATATTTTAAATTGTTAAATTAGTTTTTTAAATAATTTTTATTTTTCTAATTTTTATTAAAATGTCTAAATATTAATTTTATTATAAATTATAATTACAATGAAATAAAAGTATATATTTTACATATGTGTATGTTTAATGTAGCTTCTAAATATTTTGTTTCTCATAATGTTTTTGTTGTTGTTGTGATTTTTGTTTCTCATTTGTCAAGATATTTAGACAAATTTACACAAACTATACATTAAAGGGATCTAAAATATAAAAAAAGCATAACATTTAAGTTTAGTAAGAAACTAAATTTCTACCTTCCAAAATGTTTAACATCATCAACAATCCCCAATCATAAAAATGACTTTATATTTTTTTTTTAATTGAAAGAAATGAGTTTATAGTTGATATTGTCTATTTGATTATACTTCATATGTATATGAAACAGTCAAACTTCAAAAGTCTAAACAAGACTACAATAGGAAACATAAAACAAAAAGAGAATAATAGTAGACCCAACATAAGTATAAAACATATATAAGATTTAAGTTGAATGAGTTAATGAAATTGTTACATTTCAATATAAAATGACTTAAGAACAATGTTGTCTATTTATTTATACATTTTAATATTGAAAAGGACATTATTTATATGAAATAGTCAAACTTCAAAGTCTAAACAAAACTACAATAAGAACCATAAAACAAATATATATATATATATATATATATATATATATTAAAGCAAAGACTACAAATATATATATAAGATCTAAATTGAATGTGAAATGACTTTATAAACAATGTTGTTTATTCATTTTTATTTTTTACTATTGATATAATATTACATATAACTACAAAGCAACATCATGCATAAGATCTAAATTGAGAGAGATCTCCATTGCAACCTTCCAAAAAGTCCACAATCATCGGTTGTCCCCACTGGCGAAATGACTTTATATTCGAGAGTGTCCACTCGTTTACAGTTTTTAAGTACCCGTCTTCTTTTCGTAGTTAATGGAATGACTTTATTATCCATAAAATCTACAATCTACGCTTTCTTTCCTTGCTACGTTCAAAATCAATTCACAGTTTGTGTGATAATTGAAGACTCAATTAGTCTGTATTTTTTCTTAATACGATAAAATCTATGTGCATGTCAAATACTTCTTTCCAGTGGCGTTACGGAAAGTCTAGCAAATTATTTAATTAGTTGGGGTGGTGCGTACAAATCAACTTACTTGTTTTTCTCCCCACGACTCGACTTCGTTTCAGAGTCCACATGCCAAGTTTGCCAACTGATGGAAGTAGAATTCGGACGCTTCTGCTAATCATGAAAATGAAGTGATCCACTCCGACTAAATGCTAAAGTAATGGACACCTTGAGCGTTGGAAATCGGTGCAAAACAGAGACTTGTTACAGTTATATTTGGGTAGAGGAAAAGTCTTCGCTAACTTCTCGACACTGTTCAATGAAAATGATCTTTTAATTGTTAAAAATGAATGCGTTTATCAACACCAAAATACCCACCAACATTTACTATGTAATCTTCAACCACACCCACATTTACAGAATTGAAATGTGAAAGTTCTTGATTTTTAATGAATAAGTTTACTAAATGTCCCTCGATCCCATTTATATTTAGGTTGAAATTTTGTACTACTTAATTTTAAGATAAAATAAATAGAATTTAAATTTAATAATAGACAAATTTTCAATATCATATATTATGTATGAAACTTTTTATAATGTAAAATATATAAATGTAACAATAAATTTAAACTAGAGGAAAAACAAAAATTTAGTTCTTATTTTAGAGGAGAAGTTATTGAAAGGATTTATCAAGATAAACTTTGATAGTTAGTTATTAGATAATCTATGTTTGCATGACATTAAATTCTCTTTAAGAGGTGTACACATTCTAGAAATTGGGGTTTTGTAATGAGTTATTACCCATAGTGGTAAACCTACCATTTCAAGAAAAGCATGGAGTTAATCATGTATATGCTCCTAGTAGCTATGTTCAACTATGGTTTAATTTATATTGTTAAATGTGATCAAATTATTCATTATTGTCAATAGATTATCAATGAAATATTATTTTTTTTAAATTAAAAAATATTTACATAGACTCAATGTGCAAATAAATATAACCTATTATTTATTTTATTTATATTCTAGATTTAAGGATAGGATCTCACTTGAAGAAATGAGTATACATGGACATCAAATATATTCGCACTCACAAAAGCATCTCATATTTCCCTTGATTTTTTTTTAGATGCATGCATAATTAGCCACAGGTAAATATTTATTAGCAACATGATACAAACATTACAAAAGCGTAAGGAGATCTAACATATTCATTGATTTGTAGTCTTTAAGAGATAAGAGAAAATATAATAGAAATCTAATTCTATAATAATAACTCCTTGAATTATAATTCAGTTTTTTTTTAAATATATTGTAAAAGATTTAATTCTACCATTAAAAAGTACATAAAAATATAAAATAAATGAATAAAATAACAGAGATATTTGTTTTAATTTACCCTCCAAAATTTATAAATGCCTTGGTTTCTTCCTCTAACTACCAAAGTCATGCTCGTATTCCTCTAACTACCAAAGTCATGCTCGTATACCACTTGCTATGAAAAAATTTGCACCAAAATACAATATAAATTGTGCTTTGTTTCTGACAAAACTTATCAAAAATAATGCCTAACACTTTCAAAATTTTATGTCCTTCACCTATCATCACGGGCATCGTTGCCCTTTTCACCATTACATCTTCAGGGATACAAAGATAATCAAAGGGAAAACCATCTTCCTTGGTATTTATTGAGGTAATTAGCCATTCGCCTTAGCGCAACTCAAATTTCAGCCATAGATTAATATCGCATTCACGAATGAGATCATTGATCATATTTGCTACCGCAGAAGTATTAACCACAACCATGGCACATAAGATGATTGCAAGTATAAGATATTTGTGTTGAAAGTTGACTCCGCTCCACCCACTGCTCTATCAGTTACTTTAATAAAGTTTGATGGCAGCTTCTGCATAAAACAAAAAAAAATTGAGTGGATTCTCTTCGTTTATAACAAAGGAAAAACCCAAGGTGAACTAAGATCTTCCCTTAAAAATTAATATAAGGTTTGCAAATTAATACCTCAATGTTGAGAATAGAATTCCGAATTGTTTGGTTGCTGCCATATAAGAGCTGCATTATTTCTAATGCAAACAATTTTACTATATCTGGTATTTTCTCCAGCTTCGGACAGTCGCGGTAAATGTTTAATTTTACAAGGTTCCAAAATATTCCATCTATATTAACCAGATTCTTGCAACCTTTCACTTCAAATCTCTGCAGCATGAAAAGATGAGAAATCGAACAAGATTCTAGACAACTGAGTTGAACGAGACTCAACTCCTCAACCTTTTGACAGGTATTAATGTTCAATTCAACTAGCTTCGAAAGATGAGATATTCCTGTCTCACTTTTCAGGTGCACACAACTATGAGTTTTAATTCTTTCTATGCAGCTTAGTCGACTAAAATCTACCTCCTCAAGATTACATAGATCAATGTTCAATTCTATTAGCTCCTTAAGATTAGACATTCGTTTAAAACTAATCAGATACAAACATTTACAAATTTTGATCTTTTCAAGGCAGCTGGGTCCATCTTCCTTTGTGGTTACTACTTTTGCAACAATTGACTGGACTTAATAGTGTCATGTTTTACAATAATGATATTTAGGTATTTCATTAGTATTATAAATCCAATTTCAACTTTCAAATTGAAACATGTTCAAAGAAGTTATTTTAACATGACAATAAAAGCTCAAGTTCATTTTTGCTTATTTTGTAGGGAAATTACCATTATAGCTCAAAGAAGCCATAACAAGCATTGTGTTCAAAAAGGACATTTTCATCATGCAAAAAGAACTCAAGCTCATCTTTGTTTTTTTTTCTTCTAATTCCTCTAACCTACTATAGAGAACGTGTGTCTCTTATCATGGAATGCAAATTGAGATGAAAAGTCACTTTATGTCCTTAGATTCAATTAAATGTTATGTGACAATTGATAAACACTTACCACTCCTACAAATGAACTTAAAGAAAATCCAAACCTCTAGCAATAAAAGAAAAAAGAAAAATTACTTATTAATGATTTGATTTTGAAAGAAATGCTATTTTTTAATATCTTTAATAAAATTCTTTACTTCTTTATTTAACCAATACTACATTAAAATATACAAAACATTTTATATAAATTACAATCGACATAACCATTGCACTTCTATCATAATCATATTGTAAAATTGTGCCTATTAACCAAAACAAACACACCATTAAAAGAATGAAGATAAATTCATAGAGAGAATTGATAACATGAAGACAAATCAGCTAACTAAAGTCAATGTATTTAAAATTATAAACACAAAAATATCATTCTATACAAAGATATTGTAATTTAAATTAATGTATCTTCTATGTATATATAAATTTATATTGTATAACATATTTTATATATAATTTTCTATCAACATAACCCTTACACCTTTTTGAATGCAAATGCTAGTATTAATTTCCCTCCTAAGATGGACTCCATTCCATGATACCACTGTGAATGGCAAGACTACCATAAATTTATGGTTGGTACAGCTTATCAACAATTCTACGTAGCACATTCAAAATTTTATATTCTTCACCTTTCATCACGGGCATGGTAACCTTTTCCACTCTGACATCTTCGGGGAAGCAAAGGTAGTCAAAGGGAAAACAACAGCCCTTGTTAACAACGTAACTCATTATTTCATCCTCCCTCCTAGTTACCGAGGTAATTATCCATTTGCCTTGGCGCACCTCAAATTTCAGCCATGGAGACCAATCACAATCGCCGATGGAGTCATTAATCCTCTTTGCTGCTTCAGAGGTATTAACCACAACCACGGCGCATAAAATGATTGCGCCCACCACATGTCTCCCGAGATGATTGCAAATGTTATCGATACCAAATTCGATGACTGAATTGACGCTATTGAAGTTGCAGAATACATTTGCGTTGAGAGTAGACTCTGCTCCATTGACTGCTGTACCAATTACTTTAATAAAATCTGACGGCAGCTTCTGCGTGAAACAAACAAAATACGAGTGGATTAACACAACATTTCCTACGTTTACTATAGATTACATAATAGTTTAATTAGAAAATATAAAAGCTTCCGCTCCAAAAAGAAAATTAAGAAGACTAGAAATCAATACCTCCATGTGGACAATACAATTCCGGATTGTTCTCTTGCTGCAATTAAAGAGTTGCATTCTTTCCAGTTTTTCAATATCTGGATTTATCTCCAGCTCCGGACAGTCGTAAACGTTCAATTTAACAAGATTCGAAGATATTCCATTTACCTCATGCAAATTTTCACAACGTTTCAATTCAACCCTCTTCAGCGTGGGAACATCAGGAACGGAACACATTCTTAGACAGCTGAGTTGAGCTAGACTTAACTCCTCAATCTTTCCACAGCTATAAATATGCAAAATTTCTAGCTTCGTAAGATCAGATATTCTTATCACGCTTTTCAGATGCTTACAATTATGAATTGTCTGTATTTCTGGGTAGCTGATTTGAACAAAACTTATCTCTTCAAGCTCTCCACATTTCCGAATGTTCAATTCTATTAGCTCTGCAAGATCTGATATTCCTGTCACACTTTTCAGATGCCCACAATCATGAATTGTAATTCTTTTCAGGCTGCTGAGTTGATCAAAACTTAACTCCTCAATTGTTTCACAATTACTCATGGCAAATATAAGTAGCTTCTTAAGATCAGATATTCCTGTCACAATTTTCAGGTACTTACAATTATGTACTAGAATTCTTTCCAGACACCGCAGATGACCCAAGCTTAACTCCTCCAGCTCAAACTTCCCACATTTACTAATGTTCAACTCTGTTAGCTTTGTGAGATCAAATATTCCTGTCACTCTTGTCAGATACGCACAACCATAAATTACAAGTTTTTCAAGACTGCAAAGAAGGCCCAAGCTTAGCTCGTCCAAGTCATGGATCGCTTTGATCTCCAGCACTTTTATGGGGAAGGATTCCTAAAAATCAACAATAGTTTTTTCTGGATTGGAAACAAAAACTCACCAAACTATTATAAAATAATTCATTCGATTATCAAGAGTTAACTTTTGAGATGACGAACAAAATACCTGCACATCTGTCTGCCAAAATCCTTTTAGATGTGCAGCAAGATATCCACCAGAGATTCTTAACCGTTGCAAATTTTGAAGAGGGATGTTTGTAAGTGTAGGCCTCCAATGATCAAGCTCAAGCCATAGTAAAGCGGTTGAAGGCTCGAGCATACTCTCTGCTTCCCCTAGAAAGTATTTAATATGGCCACCTGTGTACTGATTTCTAAAAGAATGCAAACACCGAACTCTGGGTTGAGTGAGAATGTTTTCGAATCCCTTTGATATCTGCATTCACGGAAGCAGTTTTTTTATTGTAATTAAATTTTAAGATTTTCGAACATCACACTAGAAAGAAGTAATCTGGAGGAAAAAACATACCAAAGATTCGAGATGTTGAGGACGCCAGAGGCGACGAGGATGACTCAGTTCATCTGCCATTTCTTGTCCCAAGTCCCGCAAGTGGTCATGCATTCTCAATACAAACTTTCCTTCTGTCGAATCTTCGAGGACATCATCGACTAGTACCATGAATTTATTCTTCTTCCTTTCGCCTACCAGACTCTGTTCCAGGTCATGAAACTGGTTATCTATTCTAGACCTTTCTTCAACCAGGCATTTATTTTTGAGTCTTTGCAAAGCATGTTCAGCGTTGTCCCATCCCGATCCCTCCCACACTCTGATGGCGTCTGTGGTCAATTCTCCCAAGAAAAAACATGCAACATCCATAAAAATTTGTTTCTCTTCATTGTCCAACGTGTCAATGCTTATTCTTAATCTCTTATGAATGTCTTGAGGCAGAGTCTTTTTCACTTTTTTCAATTCTAACTCCCAAAACTTCTGATCTTGGCCATGAACATGCCTGCCCAGAACTTGAAGAGACAGTGGTAAGCCACCACACACGCCTACAAAGAGGTCAACCAGCTTCTCGTATCCATTAGATGGATAAGATTGACTAAATGCATGCCAACAAGACAACTCTTTAGCGTCATCTGTATCCATTCCTTTCAAATTATAAGCAACTGTGATTCCTGCGTTTATTAGAACTCCTACATCCCGAGTTGTGACAATTACTAGACTATTGCCAGATTTATCCAGCATATCCTTGATCAATAGGTCATCTAACTGATCTAGGTGATCAATATCATCTAGAACAATTAGGAAGCTCAAATTGTTCCTCCTTTGGATATGATGACCGAGACGACTTTTTCCATCCTCTACGCTTGGATACTTTCGATGATCTTTTTCTTTTTCATCAAAGAGTTCTGCGAGGAGCTTAACTTGCAAAGAGGGCACATTGAATTTGACAGAGGCTTCCCGAACATCAAACAAAAAACAGGATCGGCTATAATCTGAACGTTTTCGGTTGAACAATTCTTTGGAAAGCGTTGTTTTTCCGACCCCACCCATGCCGAAAATGCCAACTATCTTAGCGTTGCCTTCTCTTTGTTTGTTCGTCTTGCACTGGATTTCAAAATCTTGTACAACCTTATCAATGCAGTGCTTTCCAAAATCTTCAACAAGCTTAGGAAGTCCTACCGGATATTTGGCAACATATAAATGCCTCTTCTTTTCTACTTCCTTTTGCACTGCTGAGACTCTGTTCTCGCAATCACTGAAACTTTATAAATAGAAGGGAATTCGATGAGAAAAATAGGGTCACTAATTTCAAAGAAGAAAAAAATTAAACTAAAAAGAAATATCAAATACAAAGAAGCAATAAAAATATTACCTGTTGAACTCTTCACCGGCAATAAATGAAATAGATTGGAGGTCTTTCTTCCACTCCCCAAGTTTTTCGATGTACCTCTTCTTATTTTCGTAATCAGCGAACGCTTTGCCATATACTCCCTTTTCTATGTAACGAAGATCCGAAGGCTTCACTCCATAAAACAAAGGAATAATCTTAGCTTTACTCCGCAACATGAGATCCAGCTCCTCCAAACACCATGGGGACTCTGCATAGCCTTTGGAGAAGATAGCTATGTGTACTGCAGCAGAGCGAATGGCTGTTTCAATAGTGGATGGAAACGAATCTCCAAGCACTTTCTCTTTCGAGTCAAGAAACGCCCGTATATTCAACTTCTCAAGGGATTTGTAAAGGTGAAGAGCGAGGGTTTCTTTGACATCAGGACCTCTGTGGTTGATGAAGACATCATATAATCTTGAAGATTCAGAAACCTTCCTCCTCTTGTGTCGAGGAGGTTTTATTCCAGAGAAAAGTTGAAAATCCTCATCTTGTTTGTGGGACGAGGAAGATGATGCCCTAGGGAAATCATATTTCTGGGGAGGCGAGGATGAAGATGCCAAAAGCAGAGCATGGTGTTCCTCATTTTTGTGGGGATACGAGGAAGAAGAGGCCATAGATGCAAAACAAGATTCAGTCAGAAATCTTGAAACAAAGGAGCTCCGTTTAGAGGAACGGAAGAGTTAATTGACGTCGAGCAAAGCGTTGATATAAATAGATGGCGTTTATGAAGCTTCGTAGAAACAACCTGGAAAAGAATGAACATGCTCCTGCAACTGATTAGAAGCAACGAGGAAAATGTTTAGGCGCCTGCATTAAATGAATACATGGTAATTAATTCCCAAGGTCGTGAAAACAAAATACCAAGTGGCAATCCTAGAGTTAGGGGGGAAATTTGTTTCCGAGGTGAACATGTAGAACTCCGTCGTTTTGAGGTAAATGTAGTTTATCATATAAAAATGACGCAAAACCCGAAAGTCAAAAAACGAAATATAAGAAATTTATTTTATAGTTAACAACTTCAGCGAGAATCTTTTAGTCAAACTGATCAGATACTATTCCATTTATAGGATGCTTGAAATTGCTAAGAGAGCGAAGTGTGTGATTGATTATTTATGACTGCATTTTCTTCTTAGAGATGTTTTTTCCTTGTTGGGTTAAGTAAATAAGAGAGAATTAAATGGTTGTTAATGATAACAGATAATAAATAATAAATATCTTTACAATTTTTTTGTTTTGTTGGATAGTAGGAAGTATTTATAACACACTATTAAAATTGTTTTTATATCAAAAATTAACAAAGTTTTTCATGTTGTCAAATACTGTAAATAAGGAAGTAAACCAAAAATGCCTTGTTCATTAAGTCGTAGCCGATCCCTCATAGAGGCATGTCGAAATATTGCAGAAAGATATACATTAATTTACAAAAATATTAGCATAATCTTAAATTTAGGAACTGTTAGAATGTTCTAGATGATTATGGTAATTTCTAATAGACACAAAAAATTCTATATTTTGTTTCATTGATGTAATTTTTAGGAATTTTCTACCACAGTTTATAATTAGTTAATTTTTTATGTATTTCCTTCTTTCAATCATGTAAAACTATATGTCATATAGTATTTTCTAAAAAAATTGTAAGTTGGATCATTCTAGAATTTTCTATATATTTCTAAACTCCTCTATAAAAGAGGCAGATGTAAAACAATTTTATGCAAGCAATACAATTAGAAATGTTGTGCAATAATTTATAATTAATTTATGTGTTTAGTTTTGCCTCTGACCACTAACAGTAACAAAGGCAACCAAAAACATTCAAAAACCATTAAAAACACCATAATTTGAACTGTAGGAGCCAAAAGCCAAAAAGGTGACCACTCTTTATTCGACTTCAAAAATGTCAACAGTCAATACTATATCTACAAAATGGAAGAGCCAGTCCAAATTTTCTTCCATATCAATTCCCTTCACCATTTAGAGGAAGTCACGCCCAACAATAGCTTAGTGTCAATGGCATCCAACAACTCAATCATCCATATTCACTATGAAAGGTTTCAAAGGGACAATCACACCAAGGTCGAATACCTTGGGGATGTCCTCTGGTCATGGTATCCCAACTCCAAGTTTTTTCCCAAACCACTGTGTCAGTGCCATCAATGAGGATGTTAGGCTTAAAGACCTCTCATAGAAGAAGAAGGATGTCATCTTTCATGCCTCCCAAGTCTAGCAGTGAGGCAAGAAATCTTGAGGAAATATCAAAATTGATCAAGTATTGATCCTTATTTATCAAAAATTCCGTGTCGAACAACATTTTAACTACCTTAATCACCAATTGTTTAATGCATGGAATTGTGTGACCCTTGGTTATTGTTTTCAATTGCAGATCTGATTTCTATCCAAGGAACATCATGTTTCTTTTGTCACTATGCAATCTTATTAGGGAATACATCTCTTTGAGATTGAAGCAATGCGACCTCAACTACTAATATTTTCAAGTCATGAAATTCATTATCTGAGGAGGTATATAAATTCATCTCACACATGCTGGTAACCAATTCTTCATTAAATTTTTTTTCTTCGAAAGAAAATATTATGTCCTTGGGAAACCATAAACTGCCACCAATGATGTAGCCTTCGACACCAAAGTACCAAGGCATCTCCAACTTGTCAAAGGATAAATTTCTCTTAATGGAACACCAAGCCGATATGATGTTTCACCCTGGATGTGTACATTCCAAATTAGGAGTGAGAGAGGTTGATGTCACTATCCAATTCACTCACTAGATTATCTATCTCATCTACCACCTCTTTGGCGATTTTGTCAGCCTCTTTATCCCCTTCTCTATAAATGTGATTTACATTTAAGTTTGAACTAATTTCCTTTTCAAACAATGCTTTCAATTTCCAATTTTTAGTAGATCTTGCCCTGATTGCATTTATAGCAATGGCAGAGTCCCCTTCAATTGCCACATTCTTAATTCTCAAATCTCTACACAAGTTCAATCCTTGGACTAGAGCCTTGAATTCTACTTCATTATTAATGTCAATCCAGAGGGGTTTAGATGAGGCTTTGATCATGTTCCCATTCTAGTCTCTTATCATACATCCTGCTCAAGTGGTACATGGGTTCCCTCTAGATGATCCATCAAAATTAAGCTTAAACCAACCACATTGTGGTGCTGACCAAGGTACATTCTCTCTTAGTGACACACCATTTTAATCCCCTTTTCTAATCCATTTGGTGAGGATGAGTGTTAGACAACTTGTACATATAGTTCATAGATTATGTTTAAAATATAATGTGTGTACTAGTAGATAGACTTTAGCGACAATTTGGGATGACTACGAACCAAATATTCCCAAGTGTCAGAAGATGACGCAAGTGGAACCTAAAGAATATTTCAAAATAGCATATTTGGACTGGACATGGCTATGAAATCTAATATGTTGACAATATATTATGAATTACTATGTTTTTTGCCAAAACAATAGATGGTGAGAGGATTACTTCCAATTTATGAATCAATGAATTCTTGTGAAAGTTGTAGTTTCAAATAACAATATAGGAAATTTTTTCCAATATCGTCTTAAAAAAATAGGACACTATTAGAGCTTATTAATAATTATTTGTGTGAAACAAAGTAAACTTCATCATTAGGTGCAAGAATTTTTTCCTGACCTCATAGTAGGAAAAATAGATCTATTTTCTTGAGTACAAGGCTAAATAAATATTCAAATATTTGAATCCAATGGTTTAAGGACAGAGTAGTTGTTATATCATTGTACTTGATTTGGATAGAGGTGGATAATATAAGTCAGATTAGTTCTTATATTTATGTAGGCGTCATCGAATCAAGAGTCAAGTTACTAAAAGATACTCATAATAGAAGAATGTTGCAAAAATGGACAAAAAAAAAATTGATATTTCTAAGAGCGTGTTGAAATCCATGCACCTACCTAATGAATAGTAGGATCAAGCGGTATTTTGAGTAGTGTATGTTGTTAATAGGTGTCTTATATAAAGAGTTTCAAAGACAATATTCCACAAGAAGCATGGATTTACAATAAGAATCACAGGTGGTGCAATCCAACTACAAACAAAGTAATTATTAGTAGAAATTTTGAGTTCAAGGAAGAAGTAGCATGGATTTATATATTGATAAAATAGTCACTATTATAGTAATATCTCACAATAAAGATCAAAATAATTAAGTCTTAAACCAAGTTCACAAGGAGTAAACATTGTTTGTGATAACAGATCAAAATCCGTATTTTCAAAGAATAATGTTTTTCAGAAGAGAAGTAAGCAACTGATACCGTGTACCATTTCATAAGAGAATTAATAGACAAGAAAAAACTATCTATATTTTTGTATATAAATACTAATTGGAAGATATATTCGCAACTGCATTAGAAAAGGAGAATTTTAAGTACCTAAGACAAAATGTGGGTATTATGAATGATAAACAATTAGTATAAAAAATCAAGAGGTAGTGGTTGAGTATGTTATGTCTCCCATCAAATTATTAAATAAATATTGAATTATAATCTAATAATTATTTTAGGAAAGGTTTACAAATAAGAAATATATATAATATGTTTAGTTAGTATTTTGTTATAACATGTAAAGAAATTTTCTAAATTTTCATTATAATCTAAATAATTACATATAATTAGGTGTTCGTAAACGTTTCTCATCAGGTTGAAAAAAACCTTAAAGTTTTCTTTGTTTTCTCAAATAGCTTGTAGCAACCATTAATTTGAAAACTATTTCTTGTGCTAAGGAGATGAGTGAGAATATCCCATAAAAACCATGGTAGGTGTAAATGTCTTGAAATGAGACATGTCGATTTAGAAAGAAACATATGAGTGAAATAACATCAAGTAGAACATGCATATAAATAGATGCAGATATGTTTAATTAAACTTCCTAGAAATATTTTTTAAAGATTGGAACACATAATTGAAATTAATGAGCCAATGAAATAAGGAAAACATCTAGAGAAATTCAAGCACCATCCATATAAAAAAAACAATAAATTAATAAATTTAATTATATAAAGTACATTATATATATATATATATATATATATATATATATATATATATATATATATATATTATATTTTCAACTATGAATCATTTGGTGCAATATAATGAATTCAATTTATCTTCATTTTGATTTAATTTAAATGTTTAGGAATAAGGTGGGAATTTCTTTAAAATGAACGGTTGGTTTTGCTTTCTTTCAATGTTAATTAAAGTTGTAGTAATTAAGTTTAACATGCATATTAATTATGTTATGTGAATGCATATTTTAATGTAATTAGTGGATCAATGCAATGTATCTATGTAGAAATCTAGTTTTGAATGTTTATTCTTCTGTGCTTTCTATTTATTTATTGGTTGATGATATTTTTCAAATAATATAGGATATTTCATTAAATTAACACCTAATCTAATTCAATAATGATGATTTTTGTGAAATAATTAGCTTTGGAAGTGAAAGAGAAATTCACACTATTTTGCCCATGCCTATATATTTTTATTACATCTATTGGTGTAAATAATTATTAATCTTGGATTTTATTACACCTTACCTAAGTTTGCTTAAGAAATGCTTTTTATAGTAGTTTGGGCATGAGACACTTGGGTGTTTATGCCACATTGGGATAGTGGGTGTTTGTGCCACATTGGGATAGTGTGTGTAGCAGAATTTCCACCTTTTATGGTGTGATCTTTTTACTGCTCTATCATATCCACTTATTGTGGAGTGATAATTCCACCTTCGGTGGGTGATCCACCTCATGTGGAATATTTTATTGTTTCTCCTACTTACCACACCTATTTCCTACCTATCCTTCTTTCTTATTGAGCCACATGTCATGTTTGTGTGCTCACATATCCATATAGCCTTGCCTATATATGCAAGCTCATATTCATTATATGAACAACTATTTGATCATTTATCTACTGATGAGAATATAGTTTATTCTTGTCCTATATTTTGTCTCTCTATTTTGTACATTTCATTGAGTTCTTGATCTTGGCAAAATCTCACATTGTATCAGAGCCATTAGACAGTCATTGATTCATCCTTGAGAGGAATTTTTGCAACATCAAGAGTAAGATCTGAGGAGCAGCATCTTTTGGAGGCGTCCTAGACCAGATTCGACCTCGCGATTGTGTTCGAGTGGTTTTTTCCATAAATGTTGACTATAAAATTCATCTATATTGGGTGAAAGTCAATTTTGGAGCTTGGAGGAAAAATTCAGCCTATTAGGTTGTATGGTACGATTTTTTTTCAAAAAAATTAATTTTTTTTTTGTTTTTTGCAAATTTTGTTTTTTAATAAATTTGAATATTATAAAATTCACAGTTTTATTTTTTTGGCATATTGAAAAGTTTTTATTAAAAAAAAAGGAAAAATATATATTTTTGCAAGGTTCCTGTGATAACCCGCCCATTCCATATTCTACCGTCGTGTCTCAAGGCTTTGTACTCTACCATCATGCAACACACTCTTCACCAGTTGGCATACTCTGTCACAACCCCTCAGCAATCCTTCCAGCCGTGGTCTCACTCTCCTTGCTGTCGTGGTCTCCCAAACTCCTTCTCGTCATTATTGTCATGACTGCCCATGACTTGCCCCTCCACCACCGACACTGCCCCTCCACCGTCGGCCTCCTTACCACCGACTCTGGCTCAGCCATCCCGACCACTAATCGGCACCTTCCCACCAAACACCAGCCCCCAGCGGCTGGTCAACGAAAAACCATGCCAAATTACCTGCCACAACCTCCACCTCATCAGTAGCCACATCATTCACCCTATCGGCTGACATATCAGCATTACATCTAACACATGTCAATCTCTGATTTGGCCATGTCATCCGTCTATACTATACATATGCCATGCAGGCGAGGAGGCAAAGTTTTTTCGATGGCCATATGGCCATCAAATATAGACTTGCATTTTTCTGACATTGTCATTTTAAAAAAAATTTGCAGGCCCACTTGAGCTGTTTGATTTTGCAGTTCAACTTCAAATGGCCATATCTTGCTCATTTTTGCTCCTTTTTTGGTGCAATTTTTTTTGAAATGGCTAGAATCTCGTGTCCTTTCTTTTGGTGGCATTATTTTATAATTTTGATGGACATATTTTTCATAAATCTCTATTTTTGGTGACTGTACCTGTCGAATCCTCATTTCTGCAACTTTTGGGACTCCATTTGGGCTCATACAAACTCCTTTTCTGGTGTCATTGTTTTGAAAGTGCATGATTTTTAATATAATCTCATAATATAGTATTAGTTTGTAGTAATTTTGGGTAGAAATTGTACTTTCAGCATATGGTCTTTTTTGGCCAATTTGACACTAGTATTGCATAGATCTATCTTGCTGGTCTTTTGCATTGTAGTTCTCAGCCTATTCAGGTAGTTGTAAAACAACATCATAATTATACCTTCCCATTGTTTGCAAGTGGCCTATTGTACACACACTTCATATAAAGTGTCAAAATCATCATTTTGGGGGGGTACTTTGATTGATTGCTTTTGGGGGGGATCTCTTGTGTTTTTGTGCTCTTGTGTTCTTTCCTTTTTGCTGCTATGGGCTCTTCTAAGTTTCCTCTATTAACTCCTCATAATTATGCTACATGGAAAATTGATGCATGGAGCAAACTTATGGAAAAAGGACTAACTCATTATATTGATGGAACTATTGTTGCTCCTATTGATCCTAAGTCTGATCATGTTGGTCACTTTGATTGGCTCGCTAAAAATATCATGGCAATTGGTAGCTTAAGAAAGTATATATAAAAGGATCTCATTTTTCATATTGAGAAATATACTCTAATCAAGGATGCTTGGCAAAAATTTTAAGACTTGTATGGTCAAGTTGATGAGATTAGTGGATATTAGATTGATAGTGATCTCACCATGTTAGATCAAAAGAAATTTGATACTATACAAGATTATGTCACTAATGCAAAAGAGTTGAGGGCACAACTCAAGGATTGTGGCATTGATAAGAAGGATACTCAATTGATCTTCAATTTGATGGGAAAACTTCCACAAGAATATGCACCATTTGTTTCTAGTTTCCAAACCCATAGGATGACAATGGGTTCAAGCTATACAATGCCTACATTTTATCCTTTCACTAAAATTTTGATGATGTAACAAACTAAGTTGATAAGAATGGGCATTGTTAAGGTTTCTAAGTCTCAAGAATTAGTGGAAAATCAAGGGAAAAAAGGAAATCAAGGAAAGGACAACTCAAACAAGAAGAAATGGCAATCAAAGCCTAAGGACAAAGCACCATCTTCTCCACAACAAGGAGATTCATCCTCTTCTGAGAGGGACAATTCACCAAAGAGAGAGATACCTACTTGTGCCTACTGTAAAAATTTTGGTCATGAGGAGCATCGTTGTCATTCTAAGAAGATTGATGAGCTCACACATATTCTTAAAAAGCATATCATTGATTTGCCTAATGTCTACAAGAAGGATGACTCATCAACTTCTGCTTCCACACAATCAAAAGGGAAAGGACAAGAATTCATGGCTTCTACAAGTGGAAAGACTCACTCTTTTGGGACAAGAAAAGGGGCTTCTCATCATATGGCATCTTCACAATCTATGTTCTCTTCATTTGAGCCTTGCACCATATCGCAGATTTTGATGGGCAATCATACATACATGTATGTGATTGGGAAAGGATCTATTGTTCTTGGGGATAAATCCTTCAATAATGTGTTGTGTGTACCCCACTTGACAAACAATCTTCTTTCCATCTATCAAATCACACATGGGGAAACTAAGCGAATTGTGGAGTTCACGCCTGAGTCAGTTTTTATTAGAGACTTAGAGACTAGAGCTATCATTGCGATTGGGGTGGTTGATCATGCATCTCAGTTATACTCCTTTTCAGATTTTGTTGATGATAATGATTTCACATATGATTATTCTTCACATGATGATCACACTTCTTGTGATTGTTCAAATTTTGAGAACTTTGGGTAGTTGAACATGGGGCTTCTCACATGTGATCCCATTCTCGAGCCTTGCATTTCATCTCCTCCTATTGATATCACATCACCTATTGCACTTAATGATGCAGATAGCGTGATAGTTTTCCCTTTTTGTGATTCAGTGCAACATGATATATCTTGTCTTCTAGCTTCATGGGATGAGTACTTGACAGACATTGCAAGTTTGTTTGTGGAATCCTACATTGTAGATTTGGGAGACATCATTGATGATATTCATCTTCTCTTTGATGAAGATGATTCTTCTTTCATTGTTGCGAGGGAACACTCTGACCCTCTTGTTCATTCTCTACATGATCATTCTTTTGAGGTTGACATGATTGTTGATACTTATGTACAACAATTGGAGGAGGTCTCTTTATGTTTAGAGGAGACATGTGAGTCTTTGGGACTTGTTCTACTTTCATCTCCACTAGATCTTGGAGTGCCTTTTTCAGAAGTGTGGAGTAGTTTACCACCTTTGGAGGGGGTATCTTTCAGCATCGACATGGGGACACTTGAGCAGTTTTGAGAGATTCTATTTATCATGATTTTTTTTCATACATCTTCCCTTCATGATTGGGGAAAATTCATGGATACACCTTTGTTTTTGTTTCTTCCTAAGGGGAGGAATGTTGTTCAACGTTTGTGGATCAGTTTCTTCATACATCATTGAGCTTCTATCATTGGTGTAGATTCTACATTGAGGGGGGTTTCCTAGCTTCTCTTCTTCTCTCATATGGGGGGGACTTTTTCCTTACATGGGGTTTTGTTTCTCACATACTTCTATGAGATTTCTCTTGTATAGTTTTCATCTCTCTTTTGGGGGAGGGTTTTTTTCCAGTGGGTTTTTCTCTCTTTCCTCACTTTGTGAGCAGTTTCATTGCATTGGTTTGCATGCATTTGCATTTGTACATGGGTACCTAACATGGCCTCATAGTCGAGACCCATCTTGCATTGCTTAGTTTCATTGTAGACTTAAATGCGTTCCCCTAAGTTGCACTTACGGGGGGGTGTTGGTGTAAATAATTATTCATCTTGGATATTATTACACCTTACTTAAGTTTACTTAGGAAATGCATTTCATAGTAGTTTGGGCATGAGACACTTGGGTATTTGTGCCACATTGGGATAGTGTGTGTGCGATAATTTCCACCTTTTATGGTGTGATCTTGTTACTACTCTACCATATCCACTTATTGTGGAGTGATAATTCCACCTTTAGTGGGTGATCCAACTCATGTGGAATATTTTATTGTTTCTCCTATAGGTACCACACCTATTTCCTACCTACCCTCATTTCCTATTGAACCAAATGTCATGTTTGTATGCTCAAATATCCATATAGCCTTGCATATATATGCAGGCTCATATTCATTGTATGAACAACTATTTGATAATTTATCTATTGATGAGAATATACTTTATTCTTGTCCTATATTTTGTCTCTCTATTTTGTACATTTCATTGAGCTCTTGATCTTGGCAAAATCTCACATCTTTACCCTTACATCCACCATGTTTTTTTCCCCCTTATGGCACTTCTTTATTTTAGCTTCCTATGGAATTGCTTATTTTTATGCTCCCTAAAGTGTTTATCCCCTCATGATATTTTCTTTGTTATACCCCCTATAACATTAGTAGCATATGGACTATGTAAGATAGCACAATTTTTTATAATGTGGGTCTTCGTCTATCCTACCTTTGTAGCATATGGACAATAAAACATAGTACAATTTACTACATTGGGCCCTTTAAATGTCCTACCTTTCTATTTCATGAGCCACCTAGAATAATGAAACATGCTAGTTTATGCATTTTATATGGCTCACCTTTCACATCCATGATCACCTACCATAACTCAACTTGGTAGCTTGTGATCCATGAAAATATTATAATTTGCATGACCACTAGCAATTTAGAGAAATCGAGTGTCTAATTAATGTGTACTCTCATGCAAACCATTCTTATATATACTATTTCTTTTATTTCATTGTATTTTAAGGACAATGCATAGTATTAAAACAATCTTCCACATCAAAATCTCTTTCACATTGTTAGCTCATTTTTTTGTTGCATGTGAGTATATTTTAAATGATTTGACCTAGTGGCTTTGTTGGTGTATGATTTCTAACTCTATCCCCTTATGTAGGTTTTTATCGTCTAATGAATATTTCTATTAGCTCTCAGTTTGAGGGCATGTTCTCTCCATTTGAAGAGATTTCTATTAGGATTCCCACAGATACTGAGAGGGGGGGGGGGGTGAATCAGTATCTAACTGGTATATAGAATTTCTTAACTTAAAACATGTAGAGCATATTATAATAGTGTACCAGTAAGCAAGAAATAGTGCAATAAACAAAATTAAAAGCAACCACATAAGAAACAAACCATAACACAATATTTTAACGAGGAAACCCAGTGTGGGAAAAACCTCGGTGGGATTTGTGACCCACAATATTCACTTACTGGCCAATAAGAGAATATTACTTACAAGAGGGACCTGCACATGTAGGAAGGCCAAGTGCCTAGAGCTCACTGCTCAATGGGAAGTCTCACTTACTTACAATGATGGATTATACAAATCCAGTATCTTGTACTACTTCAGAATAGCATCTATAATGCCAGATCTAGTACCAATTTCTACTTTGCTTCTTACATAAACCCTTATCCTATAATTCGCATAATAGGTCTGCCTTATTTCGCCTAATTACATTCTGCCATGCTTACTTAATTGTTCTATAATGATCTCTTATATATAAGAGTCATTTTACAATACTACCAAGTCATCTTACAAAGTTTTTACAATAATAACCAAAATATAATATAACAAAAATCTTGTCGACCTCTGTGCCAGTATGCTTCCTTTCTCTGTCGGTGCCGGTAGTCTGAATGCCGGTGTAGAGTTTGATCTACTGATGTCGATGTAATGCCTTGCCGGTGCCATAGGATTGTAAGGTTGCCATTAATGGAAAAACCTTCAATCACCTTCAATGTCTCATTGGAGTATGCATATGCCAACAATCTCCCCCTTTGGCATTGATGGCAACACTCATGAGAAAATTTCAAAAGTGTGTCCAAAACTTGTAATCCAAAAAAAAAAGTTTCCAAAACTATGTGAACCAAAAATGTGTGAACTCCCCCTGAGTAGATGAGTCTTCTGCCGGTTATTTTCTCATACTACTACTCCCCCTTTGGCATCAATGACAAAGGTTGTCAAGGTGTCAATAGAGTTGTAGTATTCAACCTTGTAACTGTGTGGTCACAATTTGAAAAAGATCTGCCAAAATCAAGTTTATACTCTCCATAAATTTCTTGCTATCCTTTATAGCTGCATCTGTTCTTTGAACTATACCAGTGAGGTGATGCATATGCTCTGTCAGTGTTCTCTATCCCTGTATTAATGCCTCAGATATTTCCTTCCGTAATGATGCTAGATAGTCCAATCTTGGACTCAATCTTAGTCTCAAATTCTTTGCCTTATTTACTATTCTCTCCTTTTCTCTTCCTAGCTTAAGTAACTCTTCCTCAAAACTTGTTATCTTTTGTTCAAAAACTGATAATGTATCAGGTGAGTTAACAAAACTATCTGCAAGTTTATTGATTTCATCCTGTACCTTGGTCATTTTCTTATGTATGTCTACTATCAAAAAGTTTGTTTTGCAAGTATCTTTGTATAGAGTTTTAATTCTTTCAGTAAATTACATAGTTCTGATAGAAGTGTGTCAAATTCTCTGGTACACTTCTTTATTGATCTTCAAAGAATTTTTGTTTTTCTATTTCCATCTTATCCTTCAATGCGTCTTCCTTTATTTGCTCAATTGTCACTATGTTCTCAGTGATGTACTTGGACAAAATGTCAAGCTGGCTTAAAGAATCTTTATTGTCTATCTTGTAGTTAGGAGCTAGCCTCTTCAAAATTGGGATTGTATCATCTATAGCTTTATAAGCTTGTGAGCTACAATCAGTTATCCTTTTGATGGAGTCCAAAAGTACTTCAGTTACATTTGTAGATTTGTAACCTGTTGAGGAGGAACCAATATTCTGAATTCCGTCAGTGGGAGCACTAACCTTGCTAGTAGTGACCTCTAGTGGTTCTGTCCTTTGCCAGTGGTTTTTGTACTTCTCCTATTGCCGGTGGCACTGTTTCCACATGAATCTGTTCCTGTTCCTATTTTAGAGCCTGTTGCTCAGCTTGTGTCTCTATTTGTTTTTCTATTTGTTTCCCTATTTGTTGCCCTATTTGTTGCTCTATTTGAGTTTCTGCTTGTTTCCCTATGACATTATCTGTCGGTTTACCTTTGTCTGATATTGGTGACTCACTAGCCATGTTAGTTTTACCAGTTGTATCCTTGTCTACCATAATGTTGACTATTTGAGTGTCAACATTAACTATGTATAGTACCTCAGGATTAGGATTTGTATCTTTTATATCCATACTCTCAACTATCGGTTGATCTTCAGTTGTTTTTATTGGTGATGTAATATGAGGTGGTGGGGATAAGTTATCTTTTACTTTGATGCTCGGAGGTCCACCAACCTTTCCTTTTCCTTTGTCTCTCTCCTTTTGGTATACCTTTATTGGTTTGGGATTCCTGTACTCTTCTTGTTTTTCTTTTTCGACAAGAAATATGTCCCATGCATTCTTTGTTTCCTCAGTTACCATATTGACTCTTCCAACCATTAATGCAATATGCTGGTGTGCAGTACAGAATACTAACCGGTTGGCTTCTGCAATTAAGTCATCTATCTCCTTGGGTGAGTTTACTAGGTAAACAGCAAGTAACTTTTCAATTTTGATTTTCTTATCAAGCTCTACAACAGCTTGTCTTCTTGCTTCTAGTCTTTTAAACAATTCATCTAGTATTTCATCTACTACTTCTAATAAGAACTTTTTATATATATCCATATGCAAAATAACACTATTTTCCAGTTGCTCTTTGTCATCTGCTATCAAAGTGTCATACAATTTCTTTACATTCTTTAGTTTCCCTTCCTCTATTATTTCATATAGCAATTTGTTGAGAGGGGCCATGTTTTGTTTAGTCTGCTTCTTCTTTGGTGTCAACTTTTTCTTTGTTGTTGTTTTTCTAACTGGAGACCTTACTGTCTGTTGCTTTTGTCTAGTCCTTCTAGGCCAAGGTGTGGATACTGGTGAAGGTTTCCTTTTTTTTTCAACTCTTTTATATGTAGCAGGCATGTCATTCTCTAAGGAAGTAGCTACCGGTGATAGGTGAGTCTCAGGCTATAGAGTTCCTAACTCATCCTCAGTGATGCCGGTTTTCTTGAGTACATCTTCTTTTATAGCCTTAGCCTATCTAGAACCTCTTCTCACAACAGCTTCAACCTTTTTGAGATTTTTCTTTGATTGAATTTGACTCTCTATGGTCTCAGCATTACCAAAGACTTTTTCCTCTGGTTCCATAGGTGCTTCAAGAAGTGCTTTAGCATAAGTCTCAATTATATGATCATCAGTCTCATAGCCCATCTTAGTAACCCAAACTATTCTTGGAATTACTACTTCCATCCAAATATTATCCTTTTTGATGACAAAGCAGATTTCCTTTTTGTATTTGTTCACAATTTCTTGTGACAGTCTGATTCTTTTCTTCATCCTAGCCTTTAGTGCTTGAAAATAGTCATGGATATTCTTTTCTTTGTCTTCACCCATGTTATTGAATAAGTCTATCAATTTTTCCCTACCAGTATATCAAATCCAAGCCCTTTGTGGCCTATACCGAGAACCTGTTTGGTTATGTGTAGCATTAAGCATACAAGTAGATTACCAAAACCAAAAGTTCCTTTCTTATCCTTCTTGATTTTGCCTAGGTTATCAATCAACTCATCTTTTAACCATTCACAGACATCAATTTTCACATTGTCTGTAATCATGTCATAAGCACTCTTAATACATAAACTTGAAACTAAGTTAAGTCTGTTTGCATGATAGCTTTATACCCTAAAATCATGCTGATGAATCTCACATTTGTATCGGTTACATCATTGACTCTCAAGGACCTTTTATCGGATGTTGCACCAGTTAGTTTAGTTACTAGGTCATTTGAGACCTTTTTAGTCTTGTTTGGTCTTTTACCGGTGGAAGGTAACCCTGTGACAGCTTTCACAGCTTCCTTGGTAATTTTGTGAATTGCATCTAACCAGAAAAATTCACCATGTACCCTGCTCAAAACTATCCTAATCACCTCCTTGGGAAATTCAGGAATGCAGAGGATTTCAGTAAATCCTAGGGTTTCAACAATTTTATGTTCTGGTTTTACATTTCCAGAATCATCACATATGACAAATTTATACATGGTTTTGATCTCTTCATCTCCTAATTCCTCTATGTTGCAATGGATGTATATTCTGGGGTCTTGAACATAAACAACTCCCTTTGGAATTTGGGAAAATGCACCTGTATTGTCATCTTTCTTTGCTATCTCGGGAACTAGTTTAAATACGGGCCTAGGGCATTTTATAACCTCAACTACAGTAGGGTTTGCTATATATTCAAGTGCAGAAGTGGATGCCATGATGATAAATACCTTTTTCTGCCTTAGGATGGATTGATTGCTAAAGTGTTCTTTCCTCTTTTCTCGAAATGCCTTAGCTCTGGAGATTTCATGCTCTTTGAGTGTTTGAATTTGCAGTGAAGTGAAATGGAGCCAAAACCACAAATTTATAATGTTTATTTTGCTAACTACCACAATTAATACATGTCGGTTAAGTAATCACTTAACATTGTTTGCCAGTATAGAAGTGATTTTCAACTTCTCACTTTAACCGAGGGAATAATAGCACATGTCTCATTGATTGCCAAACCCTCAAGGAAAATTTCTTCAATTTGATGAAGAGATTCCTGCCGGTGGAGTATTACTCTATCCTGCCGTTGAAGCATCACTCTATCCTACCGGTGAAGTGTTGATTGGTTCTACAGGTGGAGGAGTATTCCCAACAATATTTAGGTTTGACTTTCTAATCCATTGTTTTGAGAATTCCTACTTAACTTCTTCAACTTTTTCTTTTCCTTTCAAGCTAGAACTTTTGTTGTCTGTCGATGATCCTTTACTTCTACAAAATTTTGCAATATGCCCAATTTTGTTACAAGCATAACAAGTCACATTATTCTTCTGAATAGCTTTCCCATTACCTATGCCAGTTTGTGTTCTGCATTGATTAGATAGATGTCCAAATCTTCCACAAACATAACATCTCACATTCATTCTGCAATTTTCAGAATTATGACCAACTTTGTTGCATTTTGAACATTGACCGGTGGGTGTGTTGATGTTTTGATAATTTCTAGATCTGCATTGATTTTCTCTATGACCATACTTGTTAAAAATAAAGCATTTGCCATTGAATTTATAAGCATTTGGTTGTCTTACCGGTTTGTTGAGATCCTGAGTGTTTGCAGTATCCGAGCTTTCACCAACTTCAAAGCCAAGCCCATTAGTGTCACCATTAGGTTTCTAATTTTTCAATAAGTCACTAAGTTCTTCTGAGCTTTTCTTGAATTTATCTTTGTGTTGATTTGCAGTAGCCAATTCTCTTTCCAAGATTTCTTTCTGTCTCATGAGTTCATTTGAGTCATTCTATGTTGAAATGTGGCAATTGATCAGCAAAGTACTATACACTTAGCACGTATCCTCACTAGGGTCTGGGGTCGGGCCGGGCCTCGGGTAGGGGTTTGGGGGCAATAGACCTCGAGAAAAAAAAAATTGTCGTTTTTCGTTGATAAAAACCGACATTGTAATAAAACCCTAACAAGGCTGACTTTGTTTGTTGCCCTAAAAATGCATGTTATAAGCAGCTGGGATACTTAAGGCATTGTAAGGTTGATGTACTATTTTTGCTGGATAATAAGAAAGATTGGACGGCTGTGTATGGTGGATGTAACCCATTCTGGGCGAACCATGTTAAATCTCTATGTTATCTATGTCTTGTTTTATTTCTTTATCTTTTGTATTTAAATCTGCATATAATTGTTAGTTCATATTTGCTTCGGATCTGCTTGAAACCCTAACAATTAGTATCAGAGCGAGGTTTTCTGTAAATTGGCAAGACTTTCAGATTTGAGTGGGAGTAATGGAGGATTCCAAATTCAAGGTCAAAAAGTTTAACAGCCAGAATTATCAGTTATGGAAAATGCAGATGGAGGATTACCTATATCAAAAGGATTTGTGGCGGCCATTGGAAGGAAAGGAAAAGAAACCAACCACAATGTCAGATGAAGAGTGGGACATTTTAGATAGAAAGGCACTGGGATCCATTCGATTGTGCCTTGCGCCATCTGTAACATTCAATATAACAGAAGCAAAAATGGTTGTAGATTTGATGGCAACATTGGTTAAGTTGTATGAGAAACCCTCGGCTTCAAATAAGGTATTTCTTATGAAGTGTTTGTTTAATTTGAAAATGAGTGAGGGAGGATCTGTAGCGGAGCACTTAAATGAATTTAATACAATTACCAGTCAATTGTCTTTGGTAAAAATTACCTTTGCAGAAGAGGTTAGGGCTCTCTTGATTTTATGTTCTTTGTCAGAAAGCTGGAATAGCTTGGTTATGGCTGTAAGTAACTCTGTCTCTGGTAAAAATACTTTGGTATTTGATGATATTATTGGTGTTATCCTAAGCGAGGAAATGCAAAGGAAAAGCACAGGTGAGACTTCAACATCATCAGGTAGTGTTTTGAATGTGGAGAACAGAGGAAGATCAAAGGAAAGAGGAAAAGGCCCTGGGAATGAGAAGTCACGAGGGAAGTCAAAGAAAGGACCCTCTCAATCTAGAGGAAAGAAAGATTGCTGGTACTACGGAAAACGTGGTCATCTAAAGAAAGACTGTTGGTCTCAGAAAAACAAAGAAGGAGACAAAAATGAAAATGACAGTAAGGAAGCTAATATTGCAAGTAATACTTTACAAGATGCTTTAATCTTATGTTTGGATAATGTTAATGATTCTTGGGTAATAGATTCTCGGGCTTCATTTCATGCTACACCCCATAGAAAATATTTTCTAGATTATGTTCAAGGTGATTTTGGACAAGTATATATGGGTGATGATGAGCCCTGTCAAATTGTTGGAAAAGGAAAGATAAAGATCAAGAATGACTGGTTTCTGCAGGAGGTAAGACATGTTCCTAATTTAAGAAGAAATTTAATTTCTACAGGGCAACTAGGTAGTGAAGGTTGCATAGTTACCTTCTCAGATAGTATGTGGAAGGTCACTAAAGCATCATTAGTAGTAGCTAAAGGTGCGAAGGTAGGCACATTATATCTGTGTACTGGTAACACTTACTCTACCTTAGCTGCTACAGATAAAGTTACTGTAGGGACAACAACAATAAATGTTACAAGAACAGATTCGATAATGTGGCACCATAGGCTTGGGCACATGAGTGAGAAAGGGATGAAAATCCTTCACTCCAAAAATCTATTGCCAAGACTAAAGAAGATTGATTTAGAGTTCTGTGAAAACTGTGTTTATGGTAAACAGAAAAGAGTCAAATTTCTCAAGGTTGGGAAAGAGAAGAAGAGTGAGAAGTTAGAGCTTGTACATTCAGATGTATGGGGACCGGATCAAGTATCATCTCTTGGTGGCTCTTGTTATTATGTTATTTTTATTGATGACTCAACCAAAAAAACATGGGTATATTTCCTAAAACAAAAATCAAATGTTTTTGAAACTTTTAAGAAATGGAAAGCTTTGGTTGAGAATGAGACAGGAAAAAAGTTGAAGTGTCTCAGATCGAATAATGGAGGTGAGTATTGCAGCAAAGCATTTGAAGATTACTGTTCCTTAAATGGGATTCGAAAGAAGAAGACAGTTCCAGGAACTCCACAGGAAAATGGTGTGTCAGAGAGAATGAATAGGACTATCATGGAATGTGGGAGGAGCATGAGATTGCATATTGGATTGCCCTTACATTTTTTGGGTAGATGTTGTACATACTGTTGTCTATTTGATAAATAGAGGATCTTCAATCCCTTTGGATGGTGGTATTCCAGAGGAGGCATGGACTGGTAAAAAGGTAAATTATTCTTTTCTAAAAACTTTTGGTTGCAAAGCTTTTGTCCATGTTGATAAAGAAAACAGAACCAAGCTTGATGCTAAATCTCAGAAATGTACTTTCATTGGATATGGGATAGATGAATATGGCTATCGGTTATGGGATTTTGAAAATAAGAAAATAATTAGAAGTAGAGATGTTATATTCAATGAGAAGGTTATGTATAAAGAACAGATGCAAGAAAAGAAGCATGAACAGGACAAACAAGAATATGTGGTGTTGGATGAGATTCTTGAAAATGAAATGCCACAGGGACCTGATGCTCAGCAACAACAGATTGTCCCACAAACTCCTACAAGTGTTAGACGTTCTACGAGGACAAGTAGACCCCCTGAAAGATTTTCTCCTTCTTTGTATTCTATTTTATTAATGGATTCGGGTGAACTAGAAGAATATGAAGAAGCAATGCAGGTAGATGCCAAACAATAGTGGGAACTAGGCATGAAAGAGGAAATGGACTCCTTGATGAAAAATAAGACTTGGCACTTAGTCCCTTTACCTGCAGAAAAAAGAGCTGTGCCTAACAAATGGGTTTATCGGCTGGAGGAGGAGGAAGGAGGTCAGAAAAGATATAAGGCCAGACTTGTGGTAAAAGGTTTTGCATAGAAAAAGGGTATAGATTATGATGAAATATTTTCTCCAATTGTAAAAATGACTTCAATTAGAACTGTACTTAGTCTTGTGGCTGCAGATGGTTTACATCTTGAACAATTAGATGTCAAAACAGCTTTTCTCCATGGAGATTTGGAGGAGGAAATTTACATGTTGCAACCACAGGGATATGAGGTCAAACGTAAGGAGAACTTGGTGTGCAGGTTGAAGAAAAGTCTGTATGGCCTAAAGAAAGCACCCCGACAATGGTATTTAAAATTTGATAGTTTCATGGCTGAACACAGTTATCATAGATGTCATTCTGATCATTGTGTATATTTTAAGAGATTTGATAATGGCAGTTATATTATCCTGTTGCTTTATGTTGATGACATGCTTGTTGCGAGGTCTAACATGCAACATATAAATGATCTTAAACAGAAATTAGCCAGGTCATTTGCTATGAAGGATTTGGGTGCAGCTAAGAAAATTCTCGGTATGAGGATTACATGGGACAGGAAAAATAGAACCTTGAATTTGTCCCAAAGTGAGTATATAAAGAAGGTGTTGAAAAGATTTAACATGCAGGATGCAAAAGCAGTTAGTACACCTTTCGCTAGTCATTTCAAATTGACTAAGGAGATGTGCCCAAAGGCATAGGAAGAGGTTAATAAAATGTCTAACATCCCGTATTCATCAGTTGTTGGCAGTCTGATGTATGCAATGGTATGCACAAGGCCAGATATTGCACATGTAGTGGGAGTTGTGAGCAGGTTTATGAGTAATCTGGGTATGGAACATTGGAATGCTATGAAATGGATTCTTTGGTATTTGAAAGGAACTACTACAAAGGCATTATGTTTCAAAGGATCTAATGCTGCTCTGAGTGGATTTGTTGACTCTAATATGGCGGGTGATATTGATTCACGGAGGAGTACTACAGGGTATGTTTTTACTATAGGGGGAACTACAGTCAGTTGGATTTCTAGGCTACAAAAGGTTGTTGCACTTTCAACCACTAAAGCTGAGTATGTTGCTGCTACAAAAGCCAGCAATGAGATGATTTGGTTGCAATGTTTTCTGAAGGAATTGGGTCAGACATAAGAGGATAGCCCATTGTATACTGATAGCCAGAGTGCCATTCATCTTGCAAAGAACTTTGCTTTTTATTCAAGGACAAAGCACATTCAACTCAGGTACCACTTCATCCGAACTGTTTTAGAGGAGGGTCAGTTACGGCTTGAGAAGATTCACACAAGTGAGAATCTTGTCGATATGTTCACAAAGGCAGTTCCACAAGAGAAGTTGATTTCTTCATCAGTTTCTATTGGTCTTCTTGATTGATAATTGTGGAATTTATACTAGTCAAGTCCTAGTGTTTTATCTAGTGGATGTTGCATGTACAGTGGTGTCGTGTAGTATCAGTCTCCAAGAGGGAGATTGTTCAGTGTGGAGCCTGATCAGTCTCCAAGTGGGAGATTGTTGAAATGTGGCGACTGATCAACAAAGTATTGTACACTTAGCATGTATCCTCACTGAGGTCTGGGGCCGGGTAGGGGTTTGGGGGTGGCAGCCCCCGAGAAAAGCGGGGGTTCGAGGGCGGCAGCCCCCGAGAAATTTTTTTTTTGCCATTTTTCATTGATGAAAACCGACATTGTAATAAAACCCTAAAAAGGCCGACTTTGTTTGTTGCCCTAAAAATGCATGTTATAAGCGGCTAGGATGCTTAAGGCATTGTAAGGTTGATGTACTATTTTTGCTGGATAATAAGAAAGATTGGACGGCTGTGTATGGTGGACGTAACCCATTCCGGGTGAACCACATTAAATCTCTGTGTTATCTGTGTCCTATTTTATTTCTTTATCTTTTGTATTTAAATCTCTGTATTATATAATTGTTAGTTCATATTTGCTTCGGATCTGCTTGAAACCCTAACATTCTGTGTGTGCATCAGATCTGTCTTCAATAAGTCATTTTCATAGCTAAGTCTTGTATTTGTATTTTCAGCATCATTCAGTCTTCTAGTCAATTCCTCTTCATTCTTTTTTGTATCTTCAATTTCCTTACAAAATCTCATAGTCATATCCTGTATCTCATTCTTTGTTGTCATGTTCTCTTGCTTCAACTTGCCTATCATATCATTAAGAGATTTTTTTTCATCATTCTCAAATTGCATCTTTTCACAAAGTTCTATTCTCTTGTTTCTTGCAATAGTAAGATTTTCTTGAAGTGCTTGAATAATATCCTGATTTGCCTTTAGATCATCTTCAAGTTTGATGTTTTTCAATTTTTCTATATCATAGTCTACGAGAGCTTCTTTTAGTTGCTTCATTAGATTTTCCATCTCTACTGGTGTCAAGATCTTCCTCAAGCTATTAGGCTTCTGAAAATAGAGGACCAAACTCTGATACCAATTGTTAAGATTCCCACAGATACTGAGAGGGGGGGTGAATCAGTATCTAACTGGTATATAGAATTTCTTAACTTAAAACATGTAGAGCATATTATAACAGTGTACCGGTTAGATACTGATTCACCCCCCCGCTCTCAGTATCTGTGGGAATCCTAACAATTTCATCATCCTCTACTATATCCTTTGGTTTCTATTATGTTATTTATTTTTTTAATATATTTCTCTTTCTACATTAACATTCATATTCACATAGATTCATAAGTATACTAAGTGGAAAAAATATAATTTTAAAAGTTTCTTACCCTTGTAGTTTAATTTTATATTTTATGCGCACTTTGACTCACATTTCTTCACTGTTTTTATTGGCTCATTTTAGTCCTTGCATTAGCCTTTTACCTTCTCATTGTTCTTAGTGCTTGTTTCTTGTGGTCACTTTTAATGTCACTTTTTTCTTAATTATATGTTCTTCTAGTCTCTCATCATTTATTAACCCAAACTATCTAAGCATTAAAGCATCACATGGACGTACATGTGGTGGGCTAGTGTTCTATGAAAGAATCTCATTTGGCAGTCCTTCCTAGACACACTCAGGATAGTTGTATTCACACATTCTTTATTGGCATATTTATTTTCTCTATTCTTGGAAATTTAAAGACTAAAATAAAGGTTTGACTGAGGCAAACCCCTAAACATCCCCAACATTTATGTGTGTTTCTTCGCATGTGTAGATTGCACAAAATTTAGGAATAAGATTTTTCAGTCCTACTATTATACAAATAATTTGATATATAAACATTTAAATGATGCATTAATGTCCTAGATAGTGACTTCCTCCATTTGATTTTAGATTCCTCCTTTTATCCTTTTTTCTTATTCTCTAATTTAATTTGTAAATTATTATTTTATTTTCTAAAAATAATCTTTTTTTCCTTTTATTCTAATTAAATATAAACCTTTCTTTAAAAATAATCTAAGATTATAAAATTATTTTTTAAACCAATGTAAAATATCTTTCAACTAATACATTCCTCTTTTACAGGATATATTATAACACCTTATCCACCGCCCTTAGTTGCTTATTCACACTCTAACTCGTCTATGATTTTTGATTAAAAATATCTGCAGCAAAACTCTACAGTATTTCACATACGCTTATCTTTGACTCTTTTCATAGGCTGAAGAAGTATAGAATCAAATGAATTGGGAAATAAAAGGATCAAAACATGTTAAGCTTTCAATTTTAGTGCTGTTAATGACAGAACTTAGAGATATAAAGAAAATTTAATTTTCAATTTGAACTTCCAAATCTGGTTAGCGGTGCGCAATGCTTTGAATTGACCTCCATTTTTAATGGCCACTTGCCACGCAATCCCTTTCTCACTCGATTCAAAGCGCTCACTTATTTGGTCGGTTCACATTACCTACCCCGAAACTGCAATTATATATGATTTTTTAAATCAACGTATATTTAGCTCTAGATTATATTCAACAGTTTGTGATCGTCGGATATGGGAAATAATGTGGGTGACCTAATCTTCTGTTTTGATTCGCTTTGTAGAAGTGGACAATACAGTCCCTTCCAGGAAACAAACATAAGCATGTGGGTATCTGTCATTTACTTCTTTGTTTTCCTTTATGAGACTCAGACATCTGGTGTGGACGGGTGAATGGCTTAGGTATTATATTCGTCAATTATGGTAGGCTGCAAGTAGAGACAAAAGTGGTGACCATTTATTTATCTGTATTTGGCGATTCTTATCGTAAAATACAGTCCTCTTTAATTTCTCATATGAAGGCGTGCATGAGAACAGCTCAGCCTCCACGTGTTTCTGAAACGACTGCTGCTGACCCTGCACTCAAGGTTCTTTAATTATATCTATAAAATAATATTGCTCATATTCTAAATTATGTTATACTTAGGCCACATTTAATAATAATAACAGGCTTGTTATACATAACACAAAAGGTATATTATATTTATCTGATACGCTTTTGTTATAAGTGGACTTGCCACACTACTTTTTCTCTAAAAAGTTGTCTTAAGCCTAAAAGAAAAAAAAAATGTCTGAAAACAATAAAAATTTAAAAACCGTTACTGAGAATATCGTCCATTCACAAATTTAAATAATTTTGCATTATCCACCTATCACTATTGACATAATACAAATTAAATTAAATTAACATAAAAATATAATTAAATTAACATAATACAATTTTTTTTTTACATAATACAAATTAAATTAACATAAAAATATAATTTTTCTTGTTAATAATAATAAATATTTCATCTAGCTATAAATGCTCTACCCTTAAGCTTAGCTAATTATTATATAACTAATTATACAATATTAAAATAATTTTAATTTTGTTCTAATAGCTTTTGCATTTAACCGTGTGATCAATTTTTTCATCAACATTTCAAATCACGTTCCATGAACCATCATCAAGATGAATAAACTTGAAAAGAGAAATCATGCTCTTTGAAAAATTTGGGTTACACATTTAAATCTAGAAGCTATCAAGACAATTTATCACATACTCTGAAAATTTCATACATTTAACATTCAATTTTTACTTTTGATATCCTATCAGCTTATCCCTTGAACCTCCTCTAGGTACAAGGTGCTAGTTAATATATACTAGCATATGTACATATAGGAGGTTCATGGGAAACACCGATAGCAAATTAAAGATGAAATAAACCAAAATTATTTTATCCCCTCTAAATTTGATATTCACAAAATTGAGCATAAGAAAAAGCTTCAAGAGACTTTTACCAAATCAATGAAACCAAATATCCAAACATTTATTATGTGTATGTTAGAAAAGAAAACAAGGGAACTTAATCATAACAATAAGTAGAACAAGAAAATTAGGTCAATAATATAAAGATGATATATGTATTGATTGACCAAGAAAAATGTTAAGTTATCCCACAAACAAAAAATAAAATAAACTAGAGAGGTGATAATTTGTAGATGTAAAGTGTGGGGCTACAATGTGTATTTGTGCATTGAACCATTGTTTATGTTTTTGTTTGAATGTGTAGACGTTTGTTTAGTTGTAGAGTAAAAGAGGTAGTTGAGGAAAGAGAAACATTTGTTTAGTTGTAGAGTAAAAGAAGAAGTTGAGGAAAGAGAAATACTGCAAAATGTGCATAATTGATTCAAGGAGCAAACTAAATTAACATCACTAAACATTAAATTTGAGATAGTTGTAGTGTGAATTAAAACTAATGAGAAAAGCTAGTAAGAGAAGGTGATCACCCATTCAATGACTATAATGATTTACATACTTATTTAGAACGTTATTTAGGATTTGATGATTTGATGAAACAAGAAAAAAGATCACACTAGGTAGTATGATGATAGTTGTAATAAGACCTGATGGTGGTTCAACACATCCTCAAGATGGAGAATAGGTATGCATTTTCTCTTACCACATACATCTCTTTTTTTAGTTTCACAATATTTTATACCACAAACATTGCTAGTTATATTGACTATACAATAATTTGTTTTCATTTTAACAATGATTTACTATATGTAAAATTTATTGTAAATTAAACATACATAGTTTCTAACAAATTCTTACCACCTACAAACAAGTTGGTAGTTATCCTTGGGTTTGACTAATCAAAAGTGCTTTTAAAATTGCTAATTTGTTAAAATAGATCCAAATATTAGGATGAATCTTTAACATTGTTGATTTGTTATCGTAAGTCTAAATTCAAGATTCATTTACGTGTGACGATACAAAAGAATCACAATGAATAAGTTTTGATCTACAAATCAGATTTAAACATGTGCACCATATTTATTTACAATCACTTAAATAAATTTTATGACATATAAATAACTTTAAAAGTCAAAAACATAAATTTTATTTATTAAAATATCTAATAACCCAACAAAAAATTATTATAAAACTAACGAGATAACAACATTGACACAATAACTCAGTGTTCAATCCAAAACAATGTATCATTATTTTATTTTAAAATTTGAAAACATATGACATATTTATTTTCAAATTATTTTTTATTAAGATAATAATGTATTTTGTTTTTTATTGAATTAGTATTATATTTTCTGAATTATATGGTGAAAACTCCAACTCATCGCATGAAACAATTCAGTAATATCCCAGACAACGAAATACTTATTTTCTTCATTTCTCTTGCAGGATCATAAAAGTAGTGAGTTTTTAGACCATTATAATCCATCACTCTTTTAGCCTATGTTTATAAGTAATGTGCATTTTACCACTTTGATACCTTTTCTTCCTGCGTTTCGAGAGGAATTAGATGAGTTGGTTCTAATTTTGCAGACTAAGGCTATGATTATATTAATGTATTTTATGATGTGGAGCCTAGTGACCTCCGCTATATTCCGTTATGCTTTGATAAATGTCCATGCCCTATTCCAAAGCTCTCAGTTCGGCATAGGCAGGGAGGACGCTGGCAAAGGTTGTGGAATTTGGCTTTACACTTGCCAATTGCATTCGCTTAAATGTTTCTAAAGCCTTTTCAACAAATGCAGTTTGCAAATATCCTGCGATCGTCGCAATCCATGAGACTACATTTCTTTGACGCTTGTTGTCAAACAGTTCACGTGCCTTGTCTATGCTTCGACATTTTGCATACATGTCTACCAGGCCAGTTGCAACTACAACATTTGACGAAATTCCTCTATCTTCTATGCTTTGACGGATGTCCATATCTTATTCAAAATCTCCCATTTTGGCACAATCTGGGAGTACGTTGATAAATGTGAATTGATCGGGTTGGAGACTTGTTCGTTGCATTTGGTGAAAGAATATGACTACTTCATGAGGATACCCATTTTTTCTGCAATCCCCATTAATCATCTTCCACGAGAGATTTTCTGCTCTTTCATATGGAACATCAACTGAACTTCCGCACTTGACATGCATGCGAATAAAATTGCTATGAAAGATTGTGCATGTAATAAATGCAAATTTCCTGTGAACGATGAAAGAGTGAACTATTTTCCCTTGTCAAAGCGTGTTTTTTTAAATGTAGCTCTAAGTAGTAAGCAAAATGTCCAGCGCCTCGTTCAATATAATACTGGGAGACTGAGATGTGTAATGGATAGCAATGGTATTTTATTGTGTGGCAAATATTCAGTTTACGTTTACCAGATTGGCAACGACCAAAACTTTCACTCCAGGGGCTGCAGATAAATTTGTCTCAGCAGTGGTTAAAAAGCTAGAAATGGCATCCGATTGGACTCTATGATCTTATAGAAGATATTGAAAATTCTCATAATGAGGACAGAGAAGATGCAGTTGAGATGGTGACATATTCGGTATAGGGGGAAAAGGGAAAACAACCCAGGCATAGAATTATACAATCGCAACTGGTTACCGGCAATATTTAACGGCAACTTGTTTCCGACATGGGACAAAGGTATTAGGAGTGTGAGACAGGTTTACCGGGCAATTGTCCACACTCAAGTCCACAATAAAAGCCTATCGGCTAATCATCGGTTTCCACTGCTCGTTTTACACTGCCATGCGAGCGGTCTTTCGTATGTTACATTTTTCTCTCGCAAAAGGTAAGTAATTTCCCGTTATTTTCATGATTTTTATAAACTATTTGAAGTTGTATGAGAACAATGCATTCTATTATTAGTCCCTGCCTTAAGCAGGGAATTAATGTTTTCATCTCCAACAAATTTTTTTATTTGTCATTGGCTGTTTCATTTTTTGCTGGGGTTTATTTTATTTATTTATTTTTAATATTTGCTATAAAACTATTGATCATGACATATAATGGGTATTGGCAAATTTATTATATGCACTCATTCTCCACGGAATTCATTAATTATTGAGGTACGAGTGCATTTATTTCACCTTCTCTTACTGCCTGTGAAGTCCACCGCCTCATCTGCAAGACCTTCTACACTGTTCTAGGAGCTTTGAAATAGATACAAAGCATCGAAAATATGTTCAGGTGAATTAAATGCCATAACATGTTGAAGCTTGCAGGTGGAATTTGGAGTGCCACAACATGTCTCGTCTTGGAAACCTCCTGGTAGCTAATATTATTTTAAATTAAAGAAATTTTAAATTGGTTGAAGAAAAATTTAAAAATATTAAACATTTTAAATTTCTTTCCCTCTTAGTTTGATGCACGTCTATCACAAAGTTAATTTCCTCATGTTCTATAAAAGTTTATTTTTAAATTTTTTATTATCTTGAAATCTTATATGAGATAATATATATGTAAATGTAATATTTACAAACTATTTTATTAAATTAATATTATTTTATATAAAAAAGAAATTAAAGAAAATTTAAGTTAGTTAAAGAAAATTTAAATGAAGCTTGCAGTAAATTTGCATTGCTCTCGTCATTTCGAATCGATTAATGGTAATAAAGGAAGAGAAAGGACACTTCCAAGATATGCAATACACTTTGGGTTTTTAATAATTATATAAGAAAATAATAATAATGTCATATTTATTAAAAAAATAATATCATAATGATAATATAATCAACAATATTAAAATAAATAAAAAATTATAAATCAATTTTTTTAATTTAATTTATAATATTATATTTAATAAATAAATATAAAAAATTGATTTTATTCTATTATTCAAGTTATAATCTAATTTAATTTTTTAAAATTTATTTGGTATGTTAGTAAATTTTATGTAAAATGTCATTGTCATATATAATCTTGATAAATTTATTACAAGATTTTGACTTATTATTTATCAAAAGTATACATTGTGTTTGTGTCTTGTTTAAACATCCAAAGGACTTCAATCATGTTTATTGTCTTGTTTAAATATTTTTAGTTTAATTTTAACTTAAATGATAGAATTATATTCTAAAATTAATTCAAAGTGTATTTTACTACCAACTTAACCATTGTACCTCATTTTGGTACAACTGCGAGTTTTTAATCTTTCTTTAAAATGTCGATCCTACTCATATGGTCTTTTGATATTATCTTTACATGTTTAAAGAAATAAATTTCGTTTGTTGTTTGGGAGTCAAAATTATGCCATGATCTAGATAATAGTTTTAGTTTGCTTCTATCTCTTCCTCTTTATATACATTTGTGACCCAATGACAACTGAAACTGCATTGCTAGCATGTTTTTAGCTAAAGGCAGGGACTCATGCTGTCTCACAGCTCTTGTTCGCTTATTGTTTTTATATTCGATTGTGGAAGCAAATTTTTATTATCAACCTTGCAAATCGTATTCCATATGCATCATTAGAAAAAAATTTATTATCAACGTTGCAAATCATATTCCATGATTCACAATTAGAATGAAACAAGAATTCTCAAGTTGCAAATCTAAGACAAAATAAAAAGAGTCGGTTTGTTTCAGAAATGCTTACTTATAATCTAAATTTGAGGTTTATTTTGTATATTCTGTAAATTTAAAGTTATAAAATTCGATTTAAATAATTTGATCTATAAATTGTATTGGATTTTTTATGATATGATTCAGTTTTTAATAGTAGATTTAAAAAAAATATTTTACCTTTGTGTTTCAATATTTTAGTCAATTAATATCAAAGTTAATTGTTGTAAATTATTATTATCTAGTGTTTTCTTTGTCATGTATTATTAGTCCCTACCTCTTAAGGGAGGAGACTACTGTTTTCATTCATTTCCTTTAAATTAATAGACAACTTGAAAATTGTGCCCAAAAAAATATAATTAAAAATATGCTATAGTTTTTGCAGAGTTTAAAAAAAAATTATTAACCCCACGCATAAAATTGACGTTAGGTTATTTTACACTATCACTTGAAATTCACATCTACCATATTTCTAGGGAAATCATAAGATTTTTAATTTTTTTAAAATTCAGGAGTTAATTTATGTATATTTCTTTACAAATCAGTTGTATTTAAATATATAATATTTTTTTAAATATTTTAAATGTATATGATAATTAAAATTAGTTCATTTTTAAATTTCATTATTACATTTTTGTTCAAGATTAATTTTATTGGAGACATTTAAAAGTGTTATCAATTTATTTATTTATTTTTATTTTTTTTATTGGTAATGGGTTGAAGCCCATAAGGTGTACATTGTTGATTTAAAACTCAAAAGGAGTGCAAAAACAAAGAAATAAAAATAGAACAACACACACACAACTCAAAAAGAACAAAGGGCAAACAATTTTTATAGTGGGTCACCTTTGCAGGCTATGTCCACTATCAAGATGGGATACTCAGTTTATTATGTCCTCTCATACGAAAACATCAGCCATAAAATAGCCATCAACAAAAAAATCTAGGATTAGTCTCCAATGAATCGAATCTAGAAGATCAAAGGTTTTTACTATTATAAGAACAAAGCATTGGAGAATCATTCTCTGCTAGGATACTAGCGTTACATGTCAGTAAATTGACATTCCCCAACTAGCAACCATTACAAGGAATGATTGGGATTCATACACCCAACAATCTCCCACTTGAAGCCCAATCACCAATAGATAAAGAACCACATAGGGATATCCCACGCTTTAGATTTATTTATCACTTTTGTATAATACCGAGAGAAGCTCGCCAAAATTTGAACTTCTCTCTTGCAACCACCTTTGTCAGAGCATCTATCGGGTTTACTTTAGTATGAATTTTCTCCAATTGAAGCTTACCTTCATCAAGAACATGATGAATAAAGTGATATCTAAGATCTATATGCTTTATGCGATTATGAAAAGCTGAATTTTTAGCCAAGTGAATGGCACTATTGCTATCACAAAATAGAGTGAAAACAGATTGCTTACACCACAACTCTCCTAACAACTGTTGTAACCATATTATTTCATTTTCTCCCTCAGTTAGAGCAATGTATTCATCTTCAATAGAGGAAAGAGCAACAAACTCTTGCAAAGGAGAGATCCAAATGATCATTGATTTGACAAAAATGAACACATAATTGGTAGTAGATCTCCTCTTGTCTAAATCTCAAGCCATATCAAAATCAACATAGCCATGCAGCTGAGTGTTCTTACCAACAAAACATAAAACATGATTAGAAGTACTTTTCAAGTACCGAACAATCCACTAAACCACTTGCCAATGAGATTTACCCAGATTACTCATAAATCTCCTCACAACTTCCACTGCATGAGAAATATCTAGACGAGTACAAACCATGGGATAAATAAGACTTCCAACCACGGATAATTATGGAATACTATCCATTTCTTCTTATTCTTCTTCTAGAGTTGAAGGACACGTAGAGGAAGACAAAAAAAGTGATTAGCCAAGGGAGTACAGATAGACTTGGCATTGGAAAACTTGTCCAAAACTTTAGAAATATATTTTTCTTGAGATAATTCGATTTCTCTAGACGTTGTCTATTTTTTATTATGTCCATCCCAAGAACCCTCTTTTCTGCCCCTAAATATTTCATGGCAAAACGAAGAACCAAATGCTTCTTCAATTCACTAACAATCCGCATACTAGTACCGACAACCAACACATCATCAGCATAGAGTAAAAGGATGACAAGCTTTCCACTAGCAAGCCACTTGTAGTAAACAGGGGGGTCTGAGTCAGAGTGAATAAAGTTTTGTTGAGTCACAAAGATATCAAATTTGAAGTACCACTAACTCGAGGCTTTCTTAAGCCCATATAAACTATGCTTCAATCTGCAATACAAATACTCTTGACCCTATTGAACAAAGCCTTCAGGTTGGTCCATATAGAGTTCCTCGTCAATGTCACCGTCAAGAAACGTTGTTTTAACATGAAGTTTCTCAAGCTCGAGATCCCAAAAAGCTTCCATCCCCAACACTATTATGGTCATCTTCACTACAGATGAAAAAAATTCATTAAAATCAATCCCCTCGTGCTGACCAAAACCTTTCACCACCAATCTGGTCTTGTATCTTTTCTTCCCTCCATATTATTCTTTCAAACGATAAACCCACTTATTTTTCAAAGCTTTTTGGTTTGGGGGAAGAGTAAACAACTCCCAAGTGTTATTGGTGTACATTGTTGATTTTGAACTCAAAAAGAGTGTAGAAACAAATAAATAAAAACATAACAACAGACACACAACTCAGAAAGAATAGAGGACAAAGAATTTTTACAGTGGTTCATCTTTGCAGGATTGTTTAAAGGTTTGAGGCTCTACCAGATCCAAAAATAACAACTCATAATCATCGAATCTTCTCGGACGTTTTCTCTCTCTAGTAGACCTCCGCAATTGAAGACGTTATTCAAAATCATGACCTTGATTTTCACCAAGTCCCTGTTCATTACCAACGTGTTGTTCACAACCAACATCATGTTCATTTCCAATGACATGTGGTCGTAGGAGTGTTGGAGTAGTCACAATAAATCTTGTGTTGGGAGGGACAGGTAGCGTCAGAGAATTAGAAAGTTGCGTGCGGGGAAACTAAGTGCCGCAGGCTGCTCTGTCCCCTGCGACAAGGGTAAATGGGGATAAGGCGTGGAAAACAAAGAATTATTCTCTGTGACATGGACCCCTTTCAGCATTTGACCACCTTTAGATAGAGGAGCTAGCAGGTGAGATGTAGTGTTAATGATTTCAGATGAAGCATAAGGAACCGTTGTGGACATAAGAGGTGGAGTTGTTGACATAAGAGGTTGGGAAGAAATATTGCATGGTACAGATGGAACATGTGTAGTTGTTGACATAAGAGGTTGGGAAGAAATATTGCATGGTACAGATGGAACATGTGTAGTAAAATCATGCGAATAAATACTTTGAGTTTGTAAACTCGAGAAAGATTTTTTATTGAAGATTGTAGACATCTAAAATTATTTTTTCTAATTAGATAAATATTTTTATTTATTTAATTATTTTTATCTTAATTCTTTTATTAATTAAATAAATCTTTATTTAAATTTAATTTATTTATTTATCATTTTCTAACTATTTTTTCTCATTTAATTAAATACTTTTATTTATTTAAATTATCATTTTTCCTAAATTAAATAAATCCTTTTATTTATTTAATTGATCCCACTTCCTTTATTAATTAAATAAATCTTTATTTATTTACTTAATTCATTAGCCTTTTCTACCCATGACACATGTCATTCATCTCTTAATTCATACACTACATACTCTCTCATTATTTTCTTATTGCTTTTACCTACCCTTTAATCTTAGTCAATCATCTATCTTTTACACCTCTTAATCTTATCCCTCTATTTCCTACAGTGTCTTCTATATAAGAGGATGCTTCTTTCATTATCAACCCTCCTAAGCATTTTTATGAATCTTATGCAATCAAGCCTTTTTAAGATCAAACTATCAACCACATTTCCATTCTTTGTTGAGCTCTTCTGCACACATAAAATCTGAGAACAAATATATCAAGCAAGATCAATGGAGATAGGAAGAATGGAGATTCAAACCCTAGTGGACATGTGATGGCATAATATTTTTTATTTTCTTGATTTGCATTGTCTTAGGTAATCTTCATATGTTATGGTGAATCTTTTTTGTTGTTAGGCTAGGGTTTTCTGATTGAATTCATTTATTCTATCAATATTGTTGTTTCCATTATTCACTTTTCACCATAAACATTTTGGCATGCCCGGTGGGACTCTTGTCCCTTTTGCATTAAACATATTTTGTTGCAGATTTTCTGTTTTTAAAGTTGCAAATCAGACATTTTCTGACAATATTTTGACTTTTCGTGTCTGCACCTTTGGGAATCGCATTTTTTTTTTCTGCCACGTCTGTGCACCCTTGAATCTCATCCGTGTCTCCGACAATATTTGCATTTTCTAAATTGCAGGTTTTCATTATAGGCACATTTGTCAATGATTTAATCGCATCTGTGAGATAGAATCGCGTATGTGATCATTTTAACCATGTGTGTGTTCCAGAATTGCATCTGTGGGGTCCAGAATAACGTCTGTGTTGCAGAACCGCGTCTATGTAAAGAATAATCATGTCTGTGTTCAGTTTTGCAGTTTTTGATTTTTGTTTCATCATTTAAGGTTTCATTTTGTCATTTTTTATTTCAGATTTGGTTTATTTGAACTAATATCTTGTGATCTAGCTAACCAATTGGTGCAGCTTGTCTTTGAAATGAATTGCATTGTTGAAGGCCCCTATTTCACAAAGTCTTTTGGATCTAAAATTTACCTAAATTGTTTGCTTGCAAAAAGGGGTAATCGTTTGAAACAACCTGGACTACTCACAAATCTTTGTTGCAGGATCTTGGCAAGGGTTTTCTTTTGATTTTCATTGTGTGTCGTGTTTTCATAGATTAGAAAACACTTCAATTGGTGCACTAAAATTGAACCAATGTCTTTTGTGTCTTGAGAAATAGGCTCTTTATGTATAATCTCTAGAGGGTTTGCCTCCTCATGTGGTCACTAGGACTACTAGTGAGGAGAGAATGACCCAAGTGGTAGTGAGAAAAACCCACATCTTTTGAACAATTATAAATAAATGCATCCATGGTGAAATCCATGGGTAACGTGTGCTGATTAGTTCATACCGACACTATGTCTCCTCATAAACCTGTTTGATCAAATTTATTTGATCAATAGTAGGCCATAACCCCTACCAACTGGGAGCCTTCTGTATTTACAAAACTGAAAGTGTCACATGTATGGCCACATGAGCAGATGCCCTTACTAGCCCCTTTTTTTTCAGAAATCCAAAATCCTTCTAGTTGTTGGGGCAGGAGGTCAGACCTCTGGAGTGGCCCACACACATATGATTCTTAGATGAGATACAAAGTTCTCCATGAGGAGTTTTCATGGGGACTGGTGCTTGGCCTCCCCGAAGAAGTGAGTGCCGAGGGTGGAGACAATAGGGTCAAGCACCTAAGTATCTTCTTTGAATAGCGTAGCCTCAAGGGAAACCCCATGTGGGATCACCAACTATTGTCCAGTCCAACCATAAGAATTGTGCTTGTCTTCTTTTAAGCATTCAAACATTCAAGACAAAACATCAAAACATTGTGTCTTTTGTGTCTTCAAGTGTATGCAAAACATTTGCATCAAATAGCACACTTTCTTTTGAGTCATTTTGAATCCAAACACCTACAAATATTGAGTCCTCATTAATATTGTGTCCTCTTGTCACAAAAAATTGTCAAAAATTAAGATTTGGTCACAATAGCAACTTCACAAATTGGGAAAATTGCACTCAGATTTTGGAAACGTGTCTATGTCTAACATAAACTCATCTGTGTCCTATTACCACGTCTGTGTAGGACAGAAATATGTTTGTGTTATCATAGAAAATTGCATTCACAAAAATCTGAAAAATGTGTCTATGCAGTGTCTAATCATGTCTGTGTTGAGTAACCGCATCTGTGAAGTATACAGGCACGTATGTTTTCAGTATTGGAAAAATTTACAGTCCAACAAACAAGAGCAATCAGTTTAAGAATTCTTGAGCTTCCTAGGTTACTTCTCCAGATTTTCATCTAGCATTCAGCCTATTTTTTAGATCTCACAAAGTTCATCATTGCTTTACACCTTGCATTACATTCACATTTGTCTAAACTTGAGTCGAAAGGTCACTTCCTTGACCTTATCTTACTTTGTCAACACAATACATACAATAAAAGTTTGCTAAGTGGTCCCTCATCAAGGTCTATCACCTTTGGGTCTCATTTGGTCTTACTTGTAGTCAAGGTCAACTTACCTCATCAAGAGATCTATCATCTCTTTGGAAGCCACACCTACTCTACTATATACATACTTGGTCTTACACTTTGGACATTACAAGTACACCTCAAATTCATTTACATTTCATCCAACTCTTAGTCTTCCATACTATTTCCATTTTCATCTAGTCTCACACATCTTGGTCAAGACCTAGTTCATGCTTGAAACCCATTCCCAAAAATCTAGGAAGGAAGCTAAAGAGGTTCAAGAGTCCACAAACATGAGTGGCTATGAGTATGACAACAATATTATTTTCAATTTTGATCATACCACATTACTTGACATGGACATCTATAGAAATATTCATAATTTTGAGATCATAGATGACGCAAACAACAATGATCCACAAAATGAAAATGTTGACAACATTTCAGTTTATTCAGTAGAGGTGGGGGAAACTATCATGGATCCCCATTTTAATAGATTGGTTGAAGAGATCATGAGAAGAGATAGACAATATTTCCTACAAGTGATGGCACAAAGTGGAGCTAAGATATCTCATGATTTTGACATGTCCCAAATAGTGGAGAATGGACCTACTCAAGAAAGTCAACTCAACATGGATCAAAGGAGACCTAATAGTGGAGGTACTAGAGGACCACGTTTCATGCCCGAGTCACCCTCATCCTTGTTTCAAAAACCTAAGGTCCCAAATATACATGGTCAAGCTTAAGATACTCATGAACAACTCCATCTACGTAGACCTTTATGGAAATCTTATGTGGATAAATACACTCAATCACATACCAATGCTAAGGACCAACCTCAAAAGCAATTGGATATTTAGAGGCATGATCAAAATTTGGACATAAGAAAATCTCGTGTCAAATTTGGGGGTAATACACAAGAGAAAACTCATGACATGCCTTGTGACCCTATATCAAGTGGTACCTACACGCATTATCATTATAGACCTCTTCCATATGAGCATGTTTATGATCTATACCATCCATATATGCGGTATCCTACTCCTACACTTGGTGGCTCAGGCATGGGATATGGTCCAAGAAGTCGGTCTCCATCCCAAAACAATTTGGAACAGTAGATAAAGGACCTACAAAAGAAGGTGGAGGACATCAATACACCAAAACCAACTTACACAATGAGAGATATATGTCCCTATCCATTTGATAAGAGCATTTGAATGCCTCCATTTCCTACACACTTCGTCACACCAAAGTTTGATAAGTACAAAGGCAAAGGAGACCCTAAGGCACATATAAAACAATTTTTTATAGCTTGCATTGAGGTAGAAGTAGAAGAAACATACTTGATGAGATTATTCCCATAAAGCTTAGGTGAATAAGCTATGGAATGGTTCTCCCAACTTCCACCCGGAATTAAGTCATGGGGTGATCTAGCAAAAGCTTTCATACAACATTTCTCATATAACATAGAGACAGATATACCTGTTACCACTTTGTGCAACACCAAACAGAAATATGGGGAGTCATTTTCATCATTCTTACAAAGATGGACGAATTCAGCCAGTAGGTGCTCTTGTGAAATTCCACAAAAACAAATGGTAGAGATGTTTACACAGAATGTCAATGGAGAAATTGGCTATGACTTAAGGATAGCTTGTTTTTCCACTTTCAAGGACATCATTGAGAAAGGCTTAGCAACAGAGAAGGTCTTAATTGAGCAAGGAATCATCAAGATATTCAAAGAAAATAAAGGGGGTTTTAAAGGAAAGGACAAGATACGATTTTGGAACAAGAACAGGAACACAGTAAATGATGGCATTGTTGATGCCAACACAGTGAGAGCAAAAATCATTCTTTTAGGATCAATTTCTTCTATAAGCAACCAAGTAAATAATCAAGCAACTTCAAAACCACGAAGGAAATACAGCCCATTGGGAGAACCACTTGAGTCAACTTTTAGGAAGCTAATTGCGAACAAGATAATAACAATTCTAGACAATCCTCCATATGAGCTAAAAGTCAAACCAAATTAGTGGAAAGATGATGAGTACTGCGAGTATCATAAGAGCAAGGGACATAAAACATTAAATTGACATTGCTTGAAAAACATTATACAGGATATTATTGATAGAGGTGACATTGAGATTGAGGGACATACATCTAATCAAGAACATGAGATGTTTAAGGAACCATTCCTTAAACATGACGAGGGAAAATCCAAAGCCACAAATGAGCAAGCTAACTATACCAAAGTGTCCTATGATTATGATTCAACCGTTAATCACATTTCGATGGACAACTATGTTTCTACTATTATCATAAAGGACAAAATGCCTAAAAGTTCTACCCAAAGAGCCAAGGTTGTCCTTAAAGGCATTGGACCTTCTTCTCAATCTACCTCCAACAGAAAGCTGAATTGAGTATGAGTAGTAGAGAGAGTGCTTTGGTCAAAGAAAATCTCCGACCCAACCTCATTCTCTGGCTCTACTACACTAGATGGAGCTTGTCAAGGGCTTCCCCCCTATTTATACAACAAGAAGGATTCGATCCACTTCTAAAAAAAGAAGGCGCACCAACCACCTCAGTGGATTTCTTCCTAGCTATCTTACCATTTCTTTATTGTAATGTCACAAATTGTCGAGGCAAAGTCACCTTGCAAGGTGCTCTAGATAAAACCACCGCTTCCTCATCTGCCAAACCTAAGTATAACCTAGTAGAACAATTAGGGAAGACACCCGTACTTATCTCAATCCTAGAACTATTGTGTATATCTCCTTCCCATAAAGCCATACTTGACAAAGTCCTAAGACAAACCTCTATACCTACTGATCTGAATGTGGGCCAGTTTCAAGCCATGGTGGGATACCTTTTCATTTCACATTCCCTTACATTCGCCAATGTTTATGATGCCTCCGTAAGATGATCGCATAATGCACCTTTACACATTGAAGCCTTCCTACACAAACACCGAATAAAATGAGTCTTGATAGATGGAGGAGAAGGTCTCAATATATGCACATTGAATACTCTTAAGCAATTGGGATATTCTGAAAAAGTTGTGAATGCTACAAACAAAATTACCATCAAGGCATATGATGATGAAGAGAATTAATCTAAAGGCACAATTACCTTACCTCTCAGAGTTGGGCCAGTTACGAAGGATGTGGTATGTCAAGTCCTTGATTTAGAGCTCACATACAATATACTTTTGGGACATTCATGGATTTATAAAATGTGAGTTGTTCCTTCTACATATCATCGATGTATCAAGTTCCCACATAATGGAGTTGAAGTCACTATCAAAGATGATGCAAAACCATTCATATATTAAAACAATCTACGACCTAGATTAGAAATAACAATCCCAGTCAATCGAGAGGTTGTTCCTTCATCAACATATGTTGATTCAGAATCCTTGAAAGCTTCTACATCAAAACAAGTAGAGATCAAAGAAAATTTCAAGATTAAAGACATGGGATGTGGTGAGTTTATTGTTCATGTCGATCAACTCCCACTATCTCCTAAGGTATTCAGTCGATAGAAACAATCTATAAACAATTTGCAAGGAATTGGGTGTGAACCACCTAGTGTTGTGGCTACTAAGTCTGAATGCAAATCTCCTCTAGTGGTGTAAGCAGCTCTTGATATCAATAGTCCTAAGAGTGGTTCCAACAAAGAATATATTGAACGTATCACCAACCCTCTTGAGAACTCACATAGCTTTACCATTTCATCCACTCATTCCATTTCCACTCCTCTCCTAGACTTGGATCAACAAGAATTAAAAAAGCCCTTACTAATTGGGGATGAAAAATCAAGCCTTAAAAAGAAAAAACTAAAATTCAAAACTACAGAAAAGTCCATTAGTCCAAATCAAAATCCAAAGCTATTCGACTCTGCAAAAATCAAAGTCAAGGATAAAAATCCTATGAAAGAAAAAGAGAAAGATATGATCTCCCATAATATTAAAATAACTACGGGCAAAAGTTCTAAAATTTCAAGTCAAAAGATATACTTGTTGATCCTAAGTCTCCATCATGCTATCATACTTTCACTTCTTTTCGCAATCATAAGCCTTCATAACTCACCCACTTGTTCCACACATCCCTTCCCTTCTGGTGATACATCATGGACCTTTAATGGAGCTTCCTCGAGGGATCTTGTTATCAGGAATTCCCAAACTTCTTTAGGTGACACGCATATAGGAAAACATAGTCCACACATTAGTAATTCTTCCTTAGTTCCTTCATCAAGGAAGACAATCAAGGGAGCAACATATCATTCAGTCAAGAAATGACACAACTACAATCATAAGGTTAAGCCTCGTACATTTGAGGTGGGTGACTTAGTTCTCAAGGAGAATCCTAGAAATCAACAAGATAGAGAGGAGAAGGGAAAGTTCAAACCAAATTGGCCTGGTCCTTATGTCATCACAATTGTCTATGGGTCTGGTGCCTATCAGCTCTCAACACCAGATGGATAACCTTGGGAAGATCCTATCAACAACATGCACCTTTGTAGATTTTACACATATCTCTTCAGAATATCCTAATTCAAAAATACAAAAAAATCATAAAATATCAAAAATACAAAAAAATCATAAAATACCAAAAATACAAAAAAATCATTAAAATAAAAAATCATTACTTGGTGAAAACCTAGTAAACAGGCGCCTTGTGACACAAAAAAAGTTGAAAAAATCCAAAAAAATAGTAAAGAAATAAATTCATCCAACGATGAAAACCACTTCGATGGTGCCCTAGGCAAGTACCATGGTGAAAACTAGGTTACCGACGCCATGTGTAGAGACATTGCTCCTCCCTCCTTCAATATTCAATCTTATCCTTCACTCTGCACACATTCAAAACCTATCCATCCATAATAAACTTATCCATTCCCATCATGGCTTGTTATTGATCTACCTAAGATTGGTTAGCCATTCATAATATTCCCTCCTTTTCACCCCTTTCCATCCATAATAAATCAGCTCCCATTTGTGGCTAAGGAAAATCCTAAGTCTAGTGATGAGTGTGGAACTAAGAGCATCACATGTTCCGAGGAGTACAATTTCTTCCAGTTTTCTTCAGTCTTTTCGTGCACAATCCACAATAAAGCAACACTTACATCACTGATCTGCAATAAAGTTCCATCTTCTCCATAATAAAGTATCAGTTTTAGGGATTTAGTCAGTTTCAGATGAGATGTAAACAATAGCAATGGGTTTCAACAAATCAACTTTTTTCGACAAACTCACACAACATTATGGTTTAGTGCTACCTATCCTTTTTCTAAAAGTAAACATTGTGACCACAATCAAATCGACTTATACAAGTGGCAAGAGACACTAAACTTGAGTACAGTAGATGTTGGTGTCAAGTCTTGATTTTTTTTTATTTTATCTTTTTGGTGACATGTCTTTGACTAGAGATTCTATCTCCAGGATGTCTTTGACTAGAAAGGCGAGGATGGGATATGTTCACATATTGTTTTGTTGTTTGTGGATTGTCTCTTAGTAATTCTATGAATTTTCCAAGGATATAAGGATACTGTGAGTCTAGTATAAACTGGGGCATTCCTTGTTAGCGATTGTCTGATCTCCATGCGAATGGGTACAATGACTTTCTGGGTCGAACCTATATCTGGATTGTCCTAACCTATCTGCCATAATAACGCTCAATGATGATAAAGCACAAGAAGATCTTTCACTTCCATATCTTATATCTTTCATCCCCCTTTCTTGATCGACCTCCATCGTCCTCCCTAAGTCCGTGTAGCCTATTATCACGTGATTAAGTATAATGACATGCCAAAAATATTTGCATTTCATGTAGTCTGGACCTGCATTACCACATATTAACATTTCATATAGACATATAGATATCAAAATTGCACCATATCCTTCACACAACACATGTAAGCACATTTTACATTCTCATCATGTAAATAGTTATTTGTATTATCATCTTCATTTGCATTTCATACATTCACATTTGCATTTGCATAACATATAAAACATAAAAGAACAAAAATATTGCATTTCATTACATACATATTTGCATCCATATCATATGCATCATAAAACATAGAAGCAACATCGCATAGGTACACATGCATATAGCTGCTGCAAGGATGAGTCATCTCAAAAAATCACAACTGTCATGATACAATGATGTCAAAATCATATGGCTACCATCACCCGAAGGTGTCTACATCATCATACAAAAATGGTACAAAATTGATACATAGGGAGCCCTCTAAAGCTATGATGAACTCCCTCCCTTGGAGCCAGCCGACCTTGTAGAAGTTTGAGCCCTGGAAATCCCCATCCCAGGATCATCTCTCCTACACCCTCTATCTGGTGGTGGTGGAGGACTCATGACCCCACCACTAGACGTCTATCTCCTGTCTCTCCCTCTAGTGGTTTTCGTAGTCCGCAATGGTCTGTGGAAGCTCCTAGCACACTGATCTGGTGGCACAAATCCATAATATAGGTCTCCCTAGTAGTCTATATCCTCCCCTGCTCATAGAACATAGGCATATCCGGCCCCAGTATCCTATGTTGCCTTCCTGCCTGCCCTCGGTGCTACCTTAGCCTCTGTGTAGCGTTGTATAGCCTGATATCTCTCTCGTTCAATGTCCCTCAGCTGTCTTCTGAGCCTAGTCCCATCCCTCTCTAGGTCCTGAATCTCATCTACCTCTCCTTGGCATATATATCTCAAGGATAGTAGCTCATCCTCCTCCTCTCCTCCCTCCTCCCCCTATCCCCGTGGCTGCTCCTATGACTCTCCCTGTCCTTATCCCTATCCCTGTCTAGGAACCTATACTGCTAGCACCTATAAAGGCAGTCCACCTCTACCTCTGACTACATGAGCTGGTCTCTCCTCTCCTCCATCTCTCCTTCAAGCTATTCTCCTCTCTGCTACTATACCCTACCTCCATCTACCTCTGCCCAAATATCCCAAGGCATGGGAACCATCTCCTGCATCTGTGCCACTTCTTGATCATAAGATATTAATGAACCTAAATGTGCCTAATCTCTCACTATCTGCACATACATCCCTAAGCCACATGGCATCCATTGTATCCTACCAAAATGCTTGCATACTCTATCTATCAATTGTCGCTCAATGACATATGGTGTCCTCCCAATCAGATACTTACAATTGAACACATATGGCAGCTCCACTGTGTCATCCTCCCACTCCTCGCAATCTAGGTAAGGCCTCCATACTACATTTTCTACCTCATCAATCACTCGGTACCAATACTCAACCCTCCCAATCCATGGCTAGGAAGAAATCATATCATACAAATACACACAATGGGCGCCCATGTCCCCTGCCTCTAAAGTGTATCGGTCGTGTAACCGGAAGATGCTCATATGCCCATACTTGCAATAATGTCACTCCTCATCCTAATCCTATTGATGCATGATACACAAACTGATGCAAGTCATAATAAAATTGTGCCAGTAGACATGGTCCCCATGCAAACCTCGTGTGCTCAATCACCAATATCTCTAGAGTCCTCCCCATCCCACAACCAACCCTTGTGTCACCCTATTCGGACAGAGAAACCCACTGATAAGTCCTACCAGCACTACTGGTAGTGCCAATCCTATAGCTATCATGGTGTTCGAAGCCACATGTCATCCCTTATCTCTAGTCCTAGATCCTGGAACACTTGTCTCAGTGCATCCCTGTCTCCCTCTTGATTGTAAGGAACCAACTCCTTGCCGATCGGTATCTTTAGTATCCTGTACACATCCTCTAAGGTGACTGTTATCTCACCCATCAGCAAATGAAAAGTGCATGTCTCTGAGTGCCATCTCTTAGCTAATGCAGTTAGCAACCCCATGTTCGTTTGAAACTTAGGCATATACATAATATATTATAATCCCATGGCCTCAACTCCTACTCTATCCTCCAATGTCAACTCTGGTCATAAATCCTAAGTTGAAGGGTATCTCTCCAGTGACTCTAGCATAGGTAGGTCCTCCTATAGTCAAGAAAATCAACTGTGTCAATCCTAGTAGTACTCCCCGTTCATCACAAAGTGTTGCTTTTTAATAATAGTGCTTATATTTATCACATGGCACTCTATCCTAGTAATACTCCATGTTCATCAAAAATGTTGCTTTTATCTTATCTTTTATGGAATCTACTTGAGTGTATCCTCTTAAGTAGCTTATCCAATTGACAACGTATGTTCTATCACATAATTGTCAATTTTAGCTTAATCCTATTGACAATGTATGTTTTATCACAAAATTGTCAATTTATTTGGTACTCCCTGTTCATCACAAAGTGCCTCGCTCTATCCTATCCTAGGGTCTCTAGTTGAGTGTATCTTCTTGAGTAGTTTCTTTATTGGCAACATATGTTCTATCACAGAATTGTCAATCCTAGCCCTATCTGTTATCCTAGTCTTCTCTAGAGGACCTGTTTGAGTGTATCCTTTTAGCAATTTATCTAATCGATAGAGTATGTTTATCATAGAACTGTCAATTTGACCTTGAAGACATAAACGTGTATTCATGACACAAATGCACTTACATACTCCTACATTTCACATATGCACCTGGATTACACGGACATGCCTCTGTCATGCATATATGCGCCTAACTTGAATAGACGTTTCTACATTATCTGGCGCAAACGCCTTTCAAATCATAGACACATTTAGACAAAACATAGATGTGCCTAACCTACCAAGATGCACCTGACACCAATGCAAATGTGCCTTCACGTCTTTTGCCCCGCTTGACAAGTTTCTACGATATGCCTAATATGCATTTATTGACCTACCTAACATGCATTTCTGATAACAATTAATGCAACAAGGTACAAGGAGGTTTTGTGGTACTCACCAGCTCTCCTGCATCTGTTGGCCTTTGATATCGGTGAACACGATCAAATCTGTGCACCAATGTCATCACCATGGACTACTCTCTTCTCTCTCTGCACTCTGATCTCTTAGGTGTGTGGATGATCTTATAGACTACCCTAGCCCTAGTCTCCTAAGTCAGTCTTCTCTATCTCGTGACTCTATCACTCTATCCTATCTTGTTAGTCCTTTCTAGCCTTTCTTTCTTATTGAGAGATTGTTTGTGATCTTTTCAGATATTTTCATCCAATCTCTCGAGGGGGCATATCATTCCCGTCTTGGGGAAACTGTGTATTAGTTTATCTTATCTTCTTTGAAATAACGTGACAAGCTGCATTATCTCAAATATGGGCAAAATGTAGACACCTAAAATTGCCCTGTCTAATTAAATAAATATTTTTATTTATTTATTTATTTTTATCCTAATTCTTCTATTAATTAAATAAATATTTATTTATTTAATTAATTCATTTATCCTTTTCTATCCCTCTTTCCTCATTTAAATAAATACTTTTATTTACATAATTGATCCCACTTCCTCTATTAATTAAATAAATCTTTATTTATTTAATTAATTTAGTATCCTTTTGTACCCATGACACATGTCATTCATCTCTTAATTCCTACACTACCTACTCTCATTATTTTCTTATTTCTTCTACCTACCCTTTAATCTTAGCCTACCATCTATCTTTTACACCTCTTAATCTTATCCATCCATTTCCTACAGTGTCTTCTATATAAGAGGATGCTTCTTTCATTATCAACCCTCGTAAGCATTTTTATCAATCTTATGCAATCAAGCCTTTTTAAGATCAAGCTATAAACCACATTTTCGTTCTTTGTTGAGCTCTTGTGCACACATAAAATCTGAGAGCAAATATATCAAGCAAGATCAATGGAGATAGGAAGAATGGAGATTCAAACCATAGTGGACATGTGATGGTATAATCTTTTTGATTTTGTTGATTTGCATTGTCTTAGGTAATCTTCATATGTTATGGTGGATCTTTGTTGTTGTTAGGCTAGGGTTTTGTGGTTGAATTTATTTAGTCTTTCAATATTGTTGTTTCCTTTATTCACTTTTTACCATAAACAAAGACAACATCACGACTACGAATCACTTTATGAGCAATTGGATCCCAGAGATAAACAACAAATTTATCCTTACCATACCCCCAAAATATACACCTCTTTGATTTAAAATCCATTTTTATTCACTGCTCTTTAGGAATATGGACATAAGCATCATAGCCAAACACACACAGGTGATTAAATAAAATTTATTTCCCAAGACACCAATCTTCTGCGATATAAAAAACCAAACAAGATGAAGGAGCGTGATTAATCAGTTAAACATCAATGTTACATGCCTTTGCCCAAAACTCTTTCCCAGTATTGGAGAACATACACTAAGCTCTCTCCAGAATTGTCTGATTCAACCTCTTAGCTACACCATTTTCCTTAGGGATGAATGGAACCACTTTGATTCGACGCACACCATTATTTGCACAAAAATTGTCAAACTCCAAAGAGAAAAACTCGCCCCCATTATTAGTTTTAAGACATTTAATTTTATGCCCACTTTGATTTTCCACAAGAGTTTTAAACATTTTAAATTTTGAAATCACCTCAAATTTCTTAGTTAGGATGTAAATCCAAATTTTACGAATACAGTCATCAAGAAAGGTTACAAAGTAATTGGCACCACCAAAATAAGTTACCTCTGTGGGACCAAAGATGTCGAAATGTACAAACTCTAATGGAGAGGACTTCTTGTCAGGGCATGTTCTCAAGAACCTAGTCTGGTTTTGTTTACCATAAAGGAAATGCACACATAACTCCAAGTTAATTTATTTAAGACTCGGAGTCGATGTCATTGAAGTATAACTTCAAGGCGATTCTTACTTATGTGCCTGAGCCTCTTGTACCAAAGTTCAGCATTGCTATCCATAATAGCCATTGCAACTCCCTCTTCACCATTGCACTCTAAAACATATAAACTTCCTAATTTATTTTCTTTTGCTAAAACCAACAAACCTTTGGTTACTTTCCAAGAATCTAAAGAAAAATTAACATTACAGCCTTGAGCATAAAGCTGACTCACAGGAATGATATTTCTTTTGAGAGTGGAAATGTGTCTAACATCCTTCAAAATCTATTTACTACTAGTTTTCAGGGATAATATGACATCACCTTTTCCTACAATTTCACATTCTTTGTTATCTCTAACAAAAACTTTGCCAAATTTACCTTCTTGATAATTTGTGAAAGCACCCCGACATGGAGTAGCATGGAATGAGACACCGAAATCAAGGACCCATGAGGTAACATTCATGTCACCAACAGCAAAAACCAAAACACCATCATCTTTATCAACTGCAATATTGACTGCATCATCGATCACCTTTTCTTCTGCTTTTTTGTCATTCCAACAATTCTTTTTTGTATGTCCTAGTTTACCACAAAACCAAGATGCACCATTTCTGCCTTTGGACTTTGATCTATGTGTCGATTTTGACCTTCTACTATTATTATTATTTTTGCTTCTTTCTTGACTCCTACCTCTGTTTTGAATGCTAACAACAGTTAATGCATCACCGAAGGAAGATTCTTGATTCTTCCTTCACATGTCTTTGCTGAGAAGTGTGGCTGCAACCTCATCAAATTTCAATTTACTTTTGGTAGCCACCGAAGTGCTAACTGCCATTACCACCTCTTCCCAAGTATTCAACAATGAACATAATAACAAAATAGCTTTGATTTCATCATCTAAGGTTATGCCTATGGAAATCAATTAAGTAATCAAAGTATTGAACTCATTAAGATGATTTGGCATAACCCCACCCTCTTTCATTTTCAGATTGTATAAATTTTTCATAATGAATACCTTGTTTGATGCTGATGCTATCTCATATATTGAAGACAATTTATCCCAAAGTTTTTTGATTGTCTTCATAGCAGAGACATGGAATAAGACATTACTAGACAGGTAGAGAAAGATAGTTGCCCTTTCCTTCTTATCTAGTTTTTCCCAATCTTCGTCTGATAAGGAACCTTGCCCTTTTGATTTGCCAAGAAGAGTGTTTGAGAGGTCATGTTTAATCAATGACTCCATCTACACTTTCCATAGTCTGAAGTTTTGCCCTCTGAACTTCTCTATTTTCCATTTGTCTGCTTCAGCCATCTTTTCGAAAAAAAAAACTTCTTCATAGAAAAGAAACTACAAAAACAATCTCTCAACTTGGCTCTGATACTAGTTGATTTCGAACTCAAATGGAGTGCAGAAACAAATGAATAAAAATAAAAAAACACCGCACAACTCAGAAAGAATAGAGGATGAACAATTTTTATAGTGGTTCACCTTTGTAGACTACATCCACTATTAAGATGGGATACTTAATTTATTATGTTCTTTCATACAAAAATAGTAGCCATAAAATAGCCATGAACAAAAAAAGTAGGATCATGTTAGTAAATTGACATTCCCCAACTAGTAACCGTTACAAGGAATGATTGGGCTTCATATGCCCAACATACATACCCTACACCCTTGTGAGATTTGAACTTGTAACCTCTCTTTCAAGAGCACAAGTTCTCCACCACTACGACAACTCAAGTTGCAAGTGTTATCAAATTATTGATAAATATAGATATTTTTTATTTATTTGATCAAACAATGTACATTTGCTTTCCAAAGAGTTATATGTAATATTTGATTGAAATGACACATGCATAATCAACTTACCAACTAACTCTTGCACTAAACTCTAATCGTGGCTAACAAGATTGTGTTACGCCATTGTTTTGTTAAAGAACCAAAATATGCATGAATACCAGCCTCCACGTAGCCTAGTCTAACTATTTCACAGTTCAAAGATCAATAAAACCACTCATGTACTATTACTCAAGAATGAACATATCCTTCCACGTTGGCAAAGGAGCTATGTCTAACTGAGGAATCTGCCACATTTCACTTCCATAACTAGTCTTTATGCCACCTCACTCAGTGAATTCAACTATCTTTGCCACTTTTATAGCTTAACGTAAGGACGGGAAACAATACAAATAAGGGGGTTCATCGCAAGATTGGGCACAATTCATGTTACTTCATTCTCCCATTCAGTAGTTAAACTTCTGATATCATCCATTGTTTCACTGATTTCAAGGATGGAATAGTTGTATAGTTGTAGGAAGAAATATATAATCGTCACTACAAGAACAAGTATATTTCAGTGAGAAGATCATTTGGAGATCGTAGCTGAAGCAGTGGAGTTCTAGATTGGAGTATGACCAAGGAGTTTCCATGTGCGAAAGCTAGCACACTTTCCTTCAACTCTGAAGTGTTTATATTATATTGGCTCCCATCATCTTTAACATTATTCGTTTGCTTGCCTAGCTCATATTCTCGGTATGTTTGCCTCTTGTGGGTGATTCCTTTTGTGCAGAATTATTCATACAAATTTATTTTAGAATAAGGGATAAGTAAATAATGCATAGGTAATACGGAGTGGTAATAATTGTAAATTAGAAGGGTGTATGCCTTTTCATTTTAGAGTTACCTAGTCTATGCTCCCACTGTTGCATACTTGCCTGTAAGATGTTCAAGTCTTGTCCCAACAATCTCATTCTAAGTGCAAAATATATATATATATATATATAATATGACAGAATTGTGATCCACAGCAGCCAATCGCACATTCTTTAAACATCTATTTTTCCTCTTCTAGTGAGGCATGCAGTCAAACCCTGAGTCTAGCCTATTGTTTTGCATTATACATGCATATCTTATGAACAGTTGCAGCTGCAACATTTGATAGATTGTTTCAATATTAAAACCAGCCGACTCCAAACTTTTGATGCTGAGCAATTTATGAAATTTGGATGTAGGACTTCTAACTATCTGAAATCTAAATTTTCTATCAATAGACTACATAATTTAAATTCCTTAGGAGAAATGTTACCATTTAAGAGAGACTTGTAAGTAAATGAGTAAAATAATTATAGGATGAATAAATAATAATCACTCTAAGAAAGTTGGTAATAACATTTTTGCAAGGGGATTACATAAAATTTTGTAACTTGGTTGTGATGTAAGATAGAATTGAGATTTATAGAGTTTGAGATTTTTATAGTTTCTTCAGCTTGAAAGCCTCGCCCATTCTATTGTTCTATTTTATGTGATAAACCAAATGATAAGTAGAGTCATTTGAAACATAAATACAAGCTTAACCTGTTAGAATAAATGATTTCAAGTAGCTTCCAAAATTCATCGAATTTTGTCTATTTGAAAATGAGGACACGTGGATGAGATTTATGTTAGGTCCTTCTATGAGAGAGAAAGAACCTAGCATGATGGTTTTCCCAATCATTCCATTTCCTCTTGTTCTTGTTACATTTGATGAATAGTTTGTGTTACATGTTGATGCTAATATTAGTGTGAAGTTACAAGTTGATGTTAATATTAGTGTGAAATAATTAGTTGATATCAAATGGCAAGAGGGGGATTCAATAAAAAATTACAGCAATGGGTAAAAGTACAAAACTGTGTCATGTTTTAGATCAATTTATCAGCATAAGTGAATTTAAGTATTTCAAACTAAAAAATAATTTGAGTCAAATATATGGTCTGTGTAGATTCATTATAGATAAGTTATATATAGGCCACAACTTTTTCAATTGGGAGTGTCTACTAAAGCTATATTTATATCACTTTGGGTCCAATTACCAAAAATATACATATAATTTAAACTCGATGTTTCAACAACTCTTAGTCTTATAAATAATTTTTTTTTAAAATATTAAAAATATTGTTTTGTGGATCTATAAGTGAATTTTCCAAAATATATACCTTTTATTATTTTAATTAGTTTTTATATTTTATTTTTATTGAAAGTAGCTCATCAACACTAAAATATAAATTTGATTATCTTGTCAAGGAAAAACACTAATCTCTTTTTAAAAAATTGAAAAACATATGATATAGTAAAGAAAACAATGTATCTCAAGATGATATAAATGGAAAGAGTTATATTTTAGTACACACAACTTTTCAAATTTATTGAATAATATATGTTTGTAAATATGTTAAAAAATATATCTATGCACTAAAGTTTCTGTAGAGGAGGGGATTTGCTACCTCCAAGATGATGAATCCCAAAGAGAAAATTGATCTGCCACTACCTCACTTAAACTGGTACTAAGATGAGCCATGGGATAACAAAACTAAAACTTATGCTAGGATGGAAATAATTAACGATCAAAACACATAAACAATGAAACATAGAAAACCAAATTGAGAGTAATACATAACTCAAAACATATTATACCACAGAGTTAGGAGAATCGGGTTTTGGAAGTCAGTGAGGTGATAGGGCCCCAGCCCGACGCATTGTCGTTTGTACGGCTAGAAAGACACAGAACCTTCCTGAAAGTCCATAGTGATTACTTTTCAGAATGTGTAACCTATTCATCACCTATGCAGATGGAAATGGGGAAAAATGTTGGGTCTGTATAGGGCCCTACCTTAGTTAGACCCCCACTTAGATGTTTACACCGCCACAGGCAACCAAATAGATAGATTGGAATAAATGATAATTGGTAAAAGTGCAAATAGAAACTATACTCTTCTTAATGGAAGAAAACCCCTATTGCAAGTAAACAAAATTGGTAGATTAGTAAGATGAATACACCTAGATAATAGATACACTCAACGATACAAAAGATATATTGCAGGCAATAAATAGAATAGAAATAAATGATAAAGAGAAGACAAGCCATGTAGCCAAATCCCCCTTTCCAAGATGCGAGTGTCATGAAGCTCAAGATGGTTGCAAGATAGCTGCAAGATTGTTGTGGCTTGGTAGTGTTGGAAGAGTGTCCAAGAGAGCATTTAGAATCGAGAGAACCAAGATGAGAACCAAAAGCATAGAACCCAAAAAGGGAACCCCTCCAAATGAGAAAGGAAGAGCTTTTAAACTTGAAAGAGGCATAGAGAGTTGTTGTGGTCAAAGATGACCCAAAAGACATGTGTTGACCAACGTCTGACTCACTGTAGGATTCAAGATTCCGCGGGTTTATTGTGACTTTAGCGCGGTGCACATATGTCTGTGCGGTGCGTTGTTGTCCCACCAAAGATAAGCCCAAGTGGAGTTTTAGGCCAAACAAAGGCACTTTTGTCTTTGGGGTTCGTCATCTAAAATATATAGGATTTTTATCATGAGTCCATCATTAATTCATTGGGTGCCATATATTAGTGTCATAAATGCACTAGGCACAATTTAGGACACTATAGTTTCAAGTTATGAATACACACACAAAAAAAAAAAATCATATAAAGTGGTGGGTTTTGTCTTATTTCCATATCAATATTTTATCTATAGCTAAATTTTAGTTTTAACTTATAAAAAAATATATATTCAAATAATTTTTTAAATTTTTAAATATTTAAAAACATAAAATATCTTAAAAATATATGCATTTTTATTAATTTTCATCATTTCAAAATTCAAAATATATATGTCACTTTCTACTTATTGAATTAAAAAATCTCAATCACTATTGGCCATTTCTTTTATAGAAGTGTGTCATAACCTTGCGTTACATGTTGGTGCTAATACTATTATCAAAGATTTAGTTGATATCAAATGGCTAGAAGGAAATTCAATAAAAAATTATAGTCCTTTTTTTTGAGGTTTCTCTTTCCATATTTTTGAATTATATCAAACTCAACAAACCTGCATGTATTTATAGGTATCTAAAAGCCCTATTATAACTCTCTAGGTTCTAGTTCAAAATGAGTAGAATTTAATTTGATGAATGTGAAATTGGCATATAGGTTCCTTGATTTTGTTGATGGTATAAGAAGGGATTTAATTGTAAAGTCAATATCCTTGAGAGAAAACATTTATTGTAGTGAGGATGCTATTGAATATAGTGGTTGTTCAGAGATAGCATCAAGTAGAAGCACAATATCAAAGTATGATTGTGTTTGCAAGAAAATAGAAAGAGATGTTGGAAGAGAGTGTGAAAGTAACACAAATAAAGATGAGAGTGTTTTAACTAGCCTTCTATTGGATCAATCATTTGTGGATGATTTTAAGGAAGAGATCAATGAAAATATCTAGCCTATCAATGAATATGATGAAGCTATTGTAGCTTGTAGTAGTGTAGACAACAAATTGATGTATGAGTAGAAGAATTATTTGATGAATCAGCTCAATTAGTTGATTGTAGAAAGTATCCACACATGGATGAATTCAATGATGAAAGTCCTTGTTTTATACTATTCCTTTGTTTGTCCCATTTCTTGATTGTAAAGTTGTTGCTTGTTTGCACAATGATAGTGTAGGTCTAGGTATACATGAAACTAAAAAATGTAGAAGTATAGGCATAATTTATGATATTCATTGTGAGGATTTACACTTGATTATTATGATTTTGGTGATCATATGAATGTTTCCTCTTCATGTGGTTGCAACATTCAATCTCCCTCATGCACAATGAACTTCAAGAGGGTCATTTGATATTGTTTCTTTTCAATTAGTTTTGGAAGGATGCATATGTTAAGAGTCTAAATTTTTAGCACAATAGATTGCTATTGTGAATGTGAAATACTTTAGAGAATTTGAAGTGAGTAGATCTTCACATCAAGTATTTCATGATTCAAGTGTTTTTAAATCCAGTGAAGTGATAGGGCCACAATGTGACGCGTTGTTGTTTCTATGGATAAAAAGACACAGAACCTTTCCAAAAGTCCATAGTGATTACTTTTCAGCGTGCGTAACCTATTCATCACCTATGCACATGGAAATGGGGAAAAATGTTGGGTCTGTATACGAGCCTTCCTTAGTTAGACCCCCTGCTTAGGTGTTTCCGCTGCCACAAATAGCTAGATAGATAGATTCAAATAAATGATAATTGGTAAAAGTGCAAATAGAAACTATACTCTGCTTAATGGAAGAAAACCCCTATTGCATGTAAACAAAATTGGTAGATTGGTAAGATGAATGCACCTAGATAATAGATACACTCAACGATACAAAAGATATATTGCAGGCAATAAATAGAATAGAAATAAATGATAAAGAGAAGACAAGGCATGTAGCCAAATCCCCCTTTTCAAGATGCGAGTGTGATGAAGCTTGAGATGGTTGCAAGATAACTGCAAGATTGTTGTGGCTTGGTAGTGTTGGTAGAGTGTCCAAGAGAGCATCAAGAGAGCATTTAGAATCGAGAGAACCAAGATGAGGACCAAAATCATAGAACCCAAAAAGGGAAGCCCTCCAAATGAGAAAGGAAGAGCTTTTAAACTCAAAAGAGGCACAGAGAGTCATTGTGGTCAAAGATGAGCCAAAAGACATGCGTTGACCAACATCTGACTCATTGCAGGATTCAAGATTCTGTGGGTTTATTGGGACTTTAGTGCAGCGTACATAAGTCCGTGCGGTGGGCTATTGTCCCACCAAAGATAAGCCAAAGTGGGGTGTTAGGCCAAACAAATGCAATTTTTTCTTTGGGGTTCATCATCTAAAATATATAGGATTTTGGTCATGAGTCCATCATTAATTCATTGGGCGCCATGTATTAGTGTCATAAATGCACTAGGCACAATTTTGGACACTATAGTACAAGTTATCAATACAAAGAAAAAAAATGATAAAAATTTACTATATTTAAAGTGGTGGGTTTTGTCTAATTTTAATATCAATATTTTATCTATAGCTAAATTTTAGTTTCTACTTATAAAAAAATATATATTCAAATAATTTTCTAAATTAAAAAAAATATTAGAAACATAAAATATACTAAAAATATATAAATTTTATTAATTTTGCATCATTTCAAAATTCAAAATATATATGTCACTTTCTACTTATTCAATTAAAAAAGATTAATCACCATTGGCCATTTCTTTTATAAAAGTATGATAACCTTGCATTACATGTTGGTGCTAATACTATTATCAAAGAATTAGTTCGTATCAAATGGCAAGAAGGAGATTCAATAGAAAATTACAGCCATATTTTTGAGGTTTCTCTTTCTAAATTTTTGAGTTATATCAAACTTAACGAACCTGCATGTATTTATAGGTATCTGAAAAAGCCTATTATGCCTCTCTAGGTTCTAGTTTCAATATAAGTAGAATTTACTTTGATGAATGTTAAATTGTCCTCTAGGTTCCTTGATTTTGTTGATCGTATAAGAAGGGGTTTAATTGTAAAGTCAATATCCTTGAAAGAAAACATTTATTGTGGTGAGGATGCTATTGAATATAGTGGTTGTTCGGAGATAGCATCAAGTAGAAGAACAATATCAAATTATGATTGTGTTTGCAAGAAAATAGAAAGAGATGTTGGAAGAGATTGTGAAAGTAACACAAATAAAGATGAGAGTGTTTGAACTAGCCTTTTATTGGATCAATCATTTGTGGATGATTTTAAGGAAGAGATCAATGAAAACATCTAGCTTATCAATGAATATGATGAACCTATTGTAACTTGTAGTAGTGTAGACAACAAATTAATGTAGGAGTAGAAGAATTATTAGATGAATCAGCTCAATTAGTTGATTGTAGAAAGTATGCACACATGGATGAATTCAATGATGAACAAGGATTTTCATCCTTGTTTGATATTATTCCTTCTTTTATTCCATATCTTGATTATAAAGTTGTTGCTTGTTTGCACGATGATAGTGTAGGTGTAGGTATACATGAAATTGAAAATGTAGAAGTATAGGTATAATTTATGATATTTATTGTGAGGATTTACACTTGATTATTGTGATTTTGGTGATCATATGAATGTTTCCTCTTCATGTGGTTGCAACATCCAATCTCCCTTATGCACAATGCACTTCAAAAGGGTCATTTGATATTGTTTCTTTACAATTAGATTTTGAAGGATACATATGTTAAGAGTCTAATTTTTTAGCACAATAGATTGGTATTGTGAATATGAAATACTTGAGACAATTTGAAGAGAGTAGATCTTCACATCAAGTGTCTCATGATTCAAATGATTATATTCATGAAGGTTCCATCAATATAGCTAACTCGAAGATATGTTGGTTCCCAGTTGTCCTTGAGGTAAGTGAAATTGAATATTATACTTTTCTTTATCATATAGTTGTAGCTTTGTATGTGTGAGGGGAATTCACTTCCTTCTAGGAGTTTCTTTTATCTTAGTGTTGACCCAGTTTAATAAATTATTGCCCCTTATACTATATCCATATACGGTATTGTGTAAAATAGGTACTGCACCAATTAATTATCATTGTTCTATAGATGTATACTAAAATTTATATTTTTTCTTCACTACATGGGAAGATTTCACAAGTTTGAAAATGCATACATATGGCCTCATTTGATCTAGCTGGATAAGAATGGTGGCATTGGTTTTAAGGAGATCATCTCCTTCAATAGGATTTCCTTTGATAGAGACAGGAGTATACAATAGTTTGTACATGACCATGCACCATGGGTATATTATAGGGTCTAACCTACAATAAATGGTCTTGCTTCTAGTCATACCTTAAAGGTTAAAGCCACACGTCATTAGTCACAGAGTGGGTTTCCTTATACATACCTTTGTGTCCTTTTAGTATCAATCTACTTTTGGTTCCTTCTCTTTCCAGTCTTCTTGAAGATTTGGATTCTCACTATTCCTGCAAGAGACTCGTGTCCCCAACTAGAGCTAGTGTTCACACCATAAATTTTATGTGTCTGTGTTCTCTTTAGTTTTTGCTCCACAAGTAGTCCACCTTTCCCTTCCTCATGTTATATTATTTATAATAAAGCCAAGAAATCTTATAAGGAATCCCTTGTATATGTGTTTTTATCCACCATATGTTGGTCATGTAATCCTTAATGCAAAAATCATAAGATTTTGCTAAGTTTTGCTTTTCTAATGCTTTGAGTTATCATTGTTTTATTTCTAGGTAGACAATATAAGTCAGTGGTTGATAATCAACCACTTATCCTTATGGTCTTTTGGGCCTATTATTGTTGGGAACTCAACATTCCTATTTTCTCCACACAAATTCTATGGTGTATTCCCATTCATCGAGTCACAATACTCTTCTTGACCATTTTTATTATTTTTTATTTTTACTTGAGGACATGTTTTCTACCTCAACAAAAACCTTTAATTCTCAGATACATACCCAACTAGTTGATTGTGATTCCTAAGGTCTATAAAAGTAATTTAAATACTAATGTCACATCTCCCCAAGGTAAAATTGATTCCCATAGTTCATTCAATACTTACAAAAACCACTCTCATCAAATACATTCTCTAGATTATGAATACTGTAAACAAATTCATCCAAAAATACAATCAAACATAGAGGCCTTCAACATTAGACATGATCAACATGTAAATAAATCCAATCATTTCTTCTTTTGATTGCCAAAATTTAAATGCATGTGTTTAACTATGTGCATGAGAGTGGTGGCAATAGAGGCCAAGTTTCCTTGATGTTTCATGTTCCTTATTTCTAAGACCCAATATGAATGATAAAAGAGATAATGAACTTCGAATGAGAGATAACAAATGAGAGAGAATGGTGCTCGGTAGTGAAGGACTATTCACAAGAAGTTGTAGGATTTCAGTCTTTTTCTAAGTGGAAGTATTGTGATATTATAACGATCGCGGAATGTCTTAAATGTCTAATAGGATTTTGTAACTATTGTAGCCTAATTGATTAATGGTGGATTCAACCTTAGTTGAATATCTCCTTACATGTTTAGTTGCATTTTTTACGTACATCATTTGGTTTCTTATCCAAATATTTATAAAATCCATGCAATTATATTGTATGGTATTTTTTTAACATAATAACAAAGTCCATTTAAATTTTCAAGAATAATTAAGTAGATTCACTTAATATTTTGCAGCTATATATTAATTTTTGGAATGTATATGTAGATATAGATTTTCTTGTATGTTTAGAAAAACATAGTCTTCTATGATATCTTGATTAAGGTATCACCTAGGTTTTAGTAGTTACATGTTTTTTGTAACTCCGAAGACTTTGTTTCCCAAACTAGATATATGCACCACTATGTTACTTGTTTTCTCTCTCATACAATGCACAACACACTCAAAAGTTCAACAATTTTAGACATCTTTGATCCCTATCATTTTAGTATGTTTGAATGTCATATTTGAATATCCATAAAATATAAGGGGGTTCTCAAAATTGAATTATCAAATTCTCTTATGGTTGGATATCTATTAATTAGATTCTTAGCCTTGCATGCTTAAAGTAGCACATAGGTATATCGTGACGCCTATATTGGTATAAATTATGCTCTAGATATAGCTTGCATTAAGGTAGTCCTTAATCAAGATATTTCCTTATCATTACCTAGCACAATAAAATATTGATGAATTTTTGGAAGGATTAGATTTTGGAAGTGAATTAATGGTTTCAAATTTAGATTAGGTCGCACTATATTATATAGGATAGGGACTGGGTTTCACCATGTAGTCCAGATCCACTAAAAAAAGTTGTATATTATGTAATTGTGAAGGCCAAGGTTATCTATGTGAAAAATGATTGATAGATGTTGGATAGGAGTTAAATTGCAAGTGGCTTGGTTGTAGTTCACCTTGTTGGTAATTAGCTAGAATGTTGTCATACAAAGTACAAAACCAAATCTAACCAAGAATCCCTAATGAAGATATTGAGATAATTTATGAAAATAACATTTTTTACCTGAAATAGATCATTTGTACTTTTTCTTCATAATCATGTAGATGGGTCCTTTGTTGGTATAATCATATGAAATATATTTAACATTTAGTTTTGTACTTATTTTCTAAGTTTTATCATTCTTAAGAGGGTGTCTTGATTTTTTTTTAGAAAAGGAATGGTTCTTTCTTTATTTCAATAGAAACCAAATCTCTAGTAATAAAGGAAGTGTTTCAACCATGCCAAACACACTATGAAAATGTATACTTTGGTGTAATGGCTAAAATAAACATATAGTATTTACTACTTTTGAATGAGATCTCTTTATTTTATTTCTAAATTGATCGATGGTTGTTTCAAAATAACTTACAAGATATCCTTAAACACATGACTGTAGTCATCATTTTAAACTAACTAGTGCTTGGCCAATATAGAACTAACAAATTTTGTGAAATGAGTTAGATTTTAGAAGTGATAGGAGAATTTTGAATTTGGTAGACTAGATCACATAATACTATCTTCTTATATATATAGAAACTAGATCATATCGTACTATTTAATCTTTTTGGAAAAAGGTTACAGAATATGTAATGATAAAATGTTTAAACAATTTGTAATGATTGATGACTAATACATACCAAGTGAAAATCCATTTGAAATTAAAAGAAATCTAAAATTAAATTTAGATATAAATTACAATAAGAACCTAAAATAATCTTTTAAAATAAATCTGCTACTACAAATTAGATCTTGTAGTTTTCTGGATCAAACTATGTAAAGATTTTTTTTGTCAATGTTTGACATCATATTACATGATCCATCATCAGGATGAAATCCATAAAGAGATCCAAAAAGCTACAAGTAATCTTCATGAACTGTAGAAACTACATCACTTTAAATTAGATCTTGTCATCTAAAAAAATCTAATTCAACTTATATATCAAATAAATTAAATCTAATATTACAACTATGAATTTTATAAAATATAAAAAATAAAATCTAAATTTTAGACGTAAAAATGCAAATATGCACAAATGAGTACTGAAAAAAGAAGCGTGGCTTTAAACTTCTAAGGGTTAATATGTGTGGCCTTGTTACCAGACACTTTTCAGAGTAAGAAACATGAATTAAGGTGGAAGACACGAAAATAGAAAGCGAGTCCTTAAATTTTGAAACGTTCAACCGGATGTTATGTATATGTTCAGCACCTCCTCCATGGTATGTATGTATTCAACATCTCATCCACCGCTACTACCGAACTCTGAAAGGTTTATACTTGCTGATTCCCTTTCTGATCCGTCCATTACTTCTAATTTAAAATATCTACGTCCTGCCCTACAGAATTTCACGTACACTTGTCTACACCTCTTTCAATTGGCTGACAAATTATTAAATACCTAGAAAGAAGTGGAAAAGATTACGAGTCAAAATCTACGAACTTTGTTGTTAATGACACTATTTACAGTCATAAACAAAGTCCCTATATACAAAGATTTTTCCAAAAAAAAAAACCATTTAAACCTCCAAATCTGATCGGCGGTTGGCAATGGTTTGAATTGATCTTCATTTTCATGCCCAACTGGCATGCTGTCCCTTTCTCACTTATTTAGTCCGTTCACATACTATCCCCGAAACTTCCACTACTACATAGGGGTGTTTTAAGACAATATTTAAGATAATATTTGAGCAAATTGTCTTAACTTGAGACAAAAAAAAGTTGTGTATTGTATTAAATATTGTCTTTAAGTGAGTGTCTCAAATTATCATCTTAAAAAAATGTGAAAAAAAAATGAATTTATTTCAAAAAGAAGTTGTATAGTTTTCAACCAAAATGTATTAAAAAAATAAACAATTTATTTTGAATATTTTTTGTATAGTTTTTAACCAAAATGTTTCCAAATAGCAATACAATATTCAAAGTAATTATATTTAATTTCTTACAAAACACTGAACAAAATACCATAACAAACTAACTTCATCCAAGAAAACAGGCTTGATTTCCTAAAAAAAATTTAATAATTATTTAAGAAACAACCAACAACTCATGTTCTTAAGGAAAACCTTGAGAGTGAATATATTGACAAGCATTCATTAAACAAGTATGATGATACAAAAATTAGGTTTATAATTACCAAGTCTTCTATACACTATACAAATTAAGTTTATGATACAAGTCTTCTATTTATTGTGCCAGCATTGATACATTTATTTTGGCATCTGAAATCACTAGGTAATACATGCTTCTCCTCCTTTTCAACAATTTCCAACTTTATACGAGCCAAATTTACATGTTGATCTTGTTGTTCCCTATGCTGTTTGAAAGAATCATAGTAGCTATAGCGCCTCCTCTTACAATGTTCTTTATACCACTCGATCTATGCTATATAACTTTGCATTTGAATGTACTGATAATGGTCACATGTAAGCCAAAAGCTTTGCCAAATTTTACGGCCATGTGATCCAGGCCTCCAAGACCCACTACGCCCAAACGATTTCCTTTCTCTGTCATTCCAAAATAATTATTAAATATGAGTAGCCTCCATAGGTGATAGACCCATCTACATCCATAGAATTGTAGGTCAAGACAGCTTTGTCACAGTATTGCTCTAACCCTTTTTCACAGCTGTCATAGCTATGGCAGCTGCACACCAGGCACCCCACTCCAACACAGTTCCCCAGCACAAATTTTTTTACTTCTTTTCCCACTTCAGTTACTGTCCCAACGATTTCATGCCTGTGAAGATGAAGTCATATTAATTTTTTGTATCTAGAACCACATAGATTATGCAAATATAGTCCAAACAAAAAACAGGGGGTTGATAAAAGAGTTTACCTTGGGACAACTGGGTATTGGGTTTTCTGCCATTCATTGCGGAGCTAGTGCAAATCGGAATGACAAATCCCACAGAACCAACTTTGAATGTCACATCATTGGGTCCAGTCTTCCTGAAAAGTAGAATCAAATTTGGTTTACTCCACTATCGGAGACCTATTGTTTGGAGCATGCAACTTTGATCGTAATTATTAATAATTAAAAATAAACAATTCATTCTATTCTAAATTTTAATTGATTAAGTTGTTTAGATAAAAGTAATTGTTTATATGAAAAGAATGTTCTGATCAGTATCTGAAACATGACAATTTTTGAAACTTTAAACTATTCATAAGGATTGTCTTATTTGCTAAAGCTCTCCTTTGATGGAAATAAAGTCATTATACTATATATACAAGTCATTCTTTTGTTTGTGCATGGGGATTTCTTTCTTGTAAAAAAGGAAATAAGGGTTTCAAGGTTTAAATAACATCGATGTAGAGCAGCTACAGTATTGAGAGCGGCCCATTGACAGGGTATCTACAAGGTCACAAGGCAAACACAGTGGCATGATGTCTTCAAGCAAAGATCACAGTCATATGTTTCTTCCAAAAGATGCATGCATAGATTCCTAAAACAGAGAGATAGAAGATAAAAGATGACAATTATGCACATAGTCATAACAGTGCAAAGTCATTAACAAAGCAATAAATCATCAACATAACCCCATGAGTAGCCAATGCAATACACAGAACTCTTCGGTTCAGTCATGACAGTGAATGTAACTTTTGAGCATCCATGAGTAGCATACAAGAACAACAGTGCATTGAGCATGACATCAAGAGATAAAGTGCAAATCACAGTCAAGAAAAGTAGCCAAGGATAAAATACAGTCAATGAGCAAGGCTTTGTAATATTGTCAAATGAGTCACAATGATGACATCTTTATTAACAAGGATAGTTTACTGTTTCATGAACACTTCAAATACTCAAAAGGAACGATGACAATCTTTAATGAAGAGTTAGAACCCCAAAGTCTCATGTCACAATGAAATGCAATCATGAGAGACAAAGGCCGCTACAAATGCATGAATACACAGTGAGGACATGGCACTTCAAAGTTGATCTCAATCTAAAGGAACAAAGGCTACAATCCCAAAGGTGTTTACAACCCTTCTATACAGAAAATATAGTATAATCAGGAAACAATGCTTTCAGTAAGACAACAATGAAACCCTAGGTAACAATGGTCAAACAATGATGAGAACTCAAAAAGGCTGGAGTTAAAGATAGCATATAAAATACTGAAAGCAAAAGAAAGAATTCATATCAAAAGAGAAGTGAGCTAAATGAATATTCAAGCATATTTGAGAGATTCCTTTATAAAGCCATGAATTTTGCAGAGATCGAGGACTATGAACAAAACAGTGAATGCAATCAAGAAAAACCAAGAGTACAGTCACAAGAAAAGGGAGACATAATGCTAAAGTAGTGTTTTTGAGGGCAGTGAGAAAACACCATCAGCATCAAAGACCTACGCAAGTCAAAGAATAGTTTCAGACCCATCGAGTATATCCTAATAAAACTTTACATCATAGAGCTTCACACAGATGAGACAAAGGGTCTCACTGTCAAAAGCAAGAATGGGACAGTAATAAGTCATGAGGATAGTATTAACAATAGAGAATGCCATAGTCTCATTCAATGCATCCAAGGCAAAGTCAAAGAAGCAAGCATAGTTCAAAAGAGAGTCGTAGCTCTAAAGACCAGTTATCACAGAGATGGTACACAAAAAAGAAAGAGATTACTGTCAAAGAGCAGTAAAAGAAAACAATAGTAGCCATCAAAGAAAGACTTTTGACAGATTGAAGAGGTAGAGATGGCAATGAAAGATCAAAATGTTTGTTAATTATTATAAACCCTACCACAACAAAGATCACTGTCTAAATTATTATAGTAGAAGCAACAGTCCTTATAAAGGTTATGAAAAGAGCGATCGATGATAGTAGTTATAAAGTAGATTGAAAACAATTCAACTAGGACCTTTAACAAACATTGGTGAAGACCTAATCTTGGTATGACAAAATGAAAGATATATTCTCATGAAGTTTCAAGTATGAAGATCCTTGTAGGTCACATCTTATGCTAGCTATCTACAAGCACAAATTCCATATTTTAATTATCAAAAAATAAGGAAAGTCTCTGAAAACCATGAATTGTTCTATTTATATGATGTTCTCTTACTTGTGCACATGCATTGCCTTTGATGTACTCGGTAATGCCATAATTATATGTTAGCTCCAATATAGTTGTCTCTTCCTCTTTCGCATATCCCATCATTGCTATTGTATACTACAAGACATTAAAATCCATTAAGGCCATTTAGTCCCCAAAATAAGGAAAATTCAACATATTATTAGTCAGTAACAGGGCCACTTTGTTATATTCGAAGATAATCAGACCATGTACAGAGAACTCCTAGTTACCTTTTAGCCAGGGTAATTTCCTAATTTTTGGAAAATTTGGGTACGAGGCAGTTTGGGAGGGGGCGGGTGGTTGATGTTTCCTACCTGTCTATGTGTCCCCGAAACATCCCCTATAAGGGACTGGGTCAATTTTTTCAAGGGACACATCCCTAGGGAAACATAGGACATGACTCTAGGTCTGCAAGAATGCAACCAATAATGCACCCTTACAACCTAACTGTTGTATCTGGTTTTTATAAAGAAATTTTCTTCAGAAAAATGCAAGTTGAATGTTTGCAGATAAATGAAGTGGTCTAAAATAAGGAGGGTCATAGTAACTGGCGTAATGTTCTAAAGTAAGTAGGTACTTTTTCCTTCATTTATATCACGAAGTTTTAGATAGAAATTATTTGTATTAGATGCAACAAAATACATATTCATATAATACTCAAACGTGGTGTATATTGATGCAGGTTTATTGAGATAAGGGAAGAGTTGTAGGTTGCGTTGGACCAACTATTTGCATCATAACCTTAAGCGAGAAATATTCTCCTGAAGAGACCAAATAATACTTGTTACCTATTGTTTTTTGCCATTTTGGTTAAAAAATAGCCCCATAGATTCCTTGGTCTCATTAGTCAAATTTTAGAGGGATTTTGAGATTAAAAGAGAACCCAAATATCAAAATCAAATGTGATTTGAGTTTTGATAATAATAGGATTGAGTGTTAAAGTCTTCCCTTCATTAGAGTAAAGTTAGAAGGAGTTTTCAACTTAACGTTTCGAGGGAAAATAAACAAGCTCCTTGCAAATGCTTTACCAAGTTTGACTAGATTTAACTTCAGAGGAGTAAACGCAGGTTTGTGGGAGTTACAACTTTGTAAGTGCAAGAAAACCCCTATTTTCAGTAGGTTTGATTCTGTTGAAGAACCTAAATGATGGATAGATCTCCAGCAGACTCTCAAACAATGGCTTGAGAAGCCAATCAATGTTTTTATTCATTCTTTCATCTTCAAGTTTAGACAGTGGAGAGGTCCCCTTCCAATGCATTTTTTCAGTCTTCAAGGACATCTACGAGTTGTTCCAGAGTTTGGAAGTATCTAAATGCTTTTCAATAAACATATTTTGTGCATATCCTGCAATTATAGTATTCAATGAGACCACATTTCAAGCCAATTGCTTTCGTTGTGCTTTTTTGGTTGAAGAAGAATTTGAGAAATGAATCTCAAAAAGAAAGGAAAAATACATCACAAAGGCGAGGAAAAAGTGAAGGAAATAATTGCATATCAACCCATTAAAACTGATTACACACACTTGTTATGCCAAACTCAGAGGAAGTGGAAAAATAAAGCTCTATGCTTCATGTTCCTTGTCTATGCTTCTACATTTTGCATACATGTCTACCATAGAATTTCGAACTGTAACTTATCCCATTCTATTTTTATTTGATGGATGTCAATACACTATTCCAAAGCTCCCAATATCCCTGCTGCAACTACCGTTTGCTTATTTGTTCTTTTTCTGATACACTATTATGATTTGTTCACATCTACGCTGGAATATTCTGCCTTTCACCAGCAACCAATATCTCGTCTTATGCACCGAGCTTTTAAGCGGGAATAGCTTGGCTTTGAAATTAACGGTGAGTACAGGTTGAGCAGGACTGGTAACGGATGCTGGTGAAAGAAACGGGCCCACACTTGCCACATAAGCAGATAAAGTGGCTTAGTGGGTTGTTTAAGGATGGCCTTTCTTTATGTGTATTCATGCATCTTTAGAGCAGAACAAAATATGTGCAGAATCCTGACGTAGGCCACTTCCTTGGTTTGGTAGGGATCTTGTCAACAACAAATATTTGATATATATGTTCATCAAATAGATGACCAATATTATGATGCAATCGTAATATATAGAAGAATGAAACCAATATTGTACAATATATATAATAAATAGAGAAAGAGTACCTAGATTCTTAAAGGAAATAAAAATGCTAGACTATTCTAGTTTTCTATAACTTTTGCATCTTCCTTTAAAAAAATTAGTCTATTTGTAGACTCATAGAGCGGTGATGTATAATAGGATGAATAAATGTTTTGCCAACCGCATAGAGTGCATTTAAAAACAATTGTGATACAGTTGTAGTCCCTGCCATTTGTTAAAAACTAGTGAATTATTGTTTTATTATTTTTTTGGAATTCAAAATATGCTTGAGTATTAACCAAAACAATCAGAGTCAGTGCGATGATGATGTGAAGCATTGTTATAGACCCAACAAAAAGTTAAAACTCTCTGTCGCTGTTCCGAAAAACACTCTCCTTTATCTTTGACTTACAATGTATTAAAAAAAAAAAAAAAAAAGGGGTCTTATACAAATATCAGGATACAAATTCTAACATAAATATAGTTATGAGTAATGAAACATAAGTATAGTTCTAAGGAATGATAACTCGTCAGACAAGAAGCAATCTTCTGAAATGATTAGTGCTTTTCATTAACTATCTTATCTCATACACATAGAAGCTATCTCAGTTGGCTGGGTCTTTAGTTGTTGAATTAACAAACTTGATAGGTTTTAATAGTGAATAGCTGCTACATTTAACAAACTGTTTCCAGCTTAATGGGAGAAGCATAAAAGTAGAAGTGCGTACTATACTTTGAGTTGAAAACGAGTATAAGAAACAAAAATATAAAACAATGATTGTAAAATTCAATTTGATGTAGTAAAGTTGTTTCTATTTATATAATATAAGTTTAGAAATAGTTGACAGCTTATATTTGCCACAAAAATGATAAGCAGTTGTAGCTAGATAAGAACCGCATGTTTTAAATGCTACTCAATACTGGACAAGATTAACATTAATGAAAATGAATGTTTTTAGTGAAAGCCTTTTAGCAAGTCATTTACAAAACAACTAAGATAGACATTGCTTCTATTGCTTTGAAAACTATATCAAAACTATAGATATGTTAATAAAATTTTATGCTGTTGAGTAGTTGCAGCATGGAGGTTTTGACTGTTTTAAGCTTCTGCATTTGGAAACCTACAAAATTAACAAAATTAAGATGTGCTCTAGGAAAAACTAGTCCAAAAAATCAGAGCCTCAGAAAACCTCCAACAAATAGTTGTTGGATGGAAGTTTTGACGGTTTTAACAATGTGCTTCAGATAAACTAGTCCAAAAAATCAGAGTATTAGAAAACCTTCAGCAAATAACTATGATACCATGACATGATCATAACTAATGGTGTAAGGGATTATGCAATCCAGAAGATAGCTTGTACAATTATTATTTATTTTCATAAATGCATGGGATGCATATTTATGTTTTCAATGTAATCAAAGACATTTCTATGTGAAATGGTCATACAAAGTATTCCAGATCTCAAACAAGAATTGCATATGTTCACCAAATTCGAAGTGGGAATTTACACTTAAGTTTACAAAGCTATCAAAATAAATGTAGGACATTTCAAGTTATTTGTACCATGGAATAGAGCTATTCTTAAAATAATTAAAATGATTAAATAAAAATACTAATCATCACGTACTTCGTTGGCTTTTGCATGAAACTTTATAACATGTTCTCTAGCAAAGAGTGTTATTATCAAAGCCCAAAATGGCACTAAGAGAAAGCAATATGAAAGGTTGTGATATTTTTGTGTATGAATACTATATAAATTGATTGAAAAGGGGAATTAGTAGCTTGTGTCTTATTAACAATGGCAATGTCTGATTGCATTTCTAAGTTTCTTGTGTCTATGTCTATGGGAAGCTCCCTGCTTCACATGTTGCTTTATATTAGGTTGTGTTTTATTTTTTATCCAAATGCTCTTATAGAATTGATAAGGACTCACAAATTGTTGGGACTATTAAGTGATATATCAATTTATTAGACGAAATTATATATTCAACTCCAGGGTAAGTTGAATATTTTTGAAACATTGAAAGTGGTTTTAATGAATTAAACAACAATAAATATGTACTTTAATGCCACTTCATGCCGACATAAAATAATCATGAAGCCTTCGATAAAGTAGCCCATTGTGGGAAAATATTTCATAATAAAGACAAAGATAATAATTATGAGATAACAGTGTTTTGAAGAGTTGTGGCATGGCTAATTAGACCCGTGACAATAAATTTCCAATATATGAGCTCTATATGTTAAGGTTAAGGTTGTTCATGTCACCATTACGATACCTACTCAATGGGTCTGTTATGAAAGACTTTTGTAGATCTTCCCACTATTTAATATTTATTTTATGTTCTCTAACAAGGAACAGGTATATGAAATCTTGAAACTACAGGAAGCTAAAAAAGATAGTCACACTAAATGAAAGAGGCAGATTTCATATCAGTGCTCAAAAGTAAGTGATAGTTTCATAGCATGAAGAGTTGCAAGAGTATGCAATGATGAATTTCACAATCTAAACAACTGAGCACATAGACTAAGGGCAACAAATGTGAATGTATATGTGTTGTACTGCCTATGGAAACTCCTCAAAGAGTTGTGTTATTCAAATCTCTTGATAAGAGCTTGTTACCATAGTGTGCATTTCAAGATCCCAATACAAAAGACCCTTCAATATAAGGAAATCAGAATAAGAGGAAAAATGGATAGCGGTCCCATGAAAACAATGAGGGGCAAAGTCAAGAATGAGAGGAAAATATACTAGTACGTGGCATTATGAGTTGAGCATGGTCAATAATTCTTGGAGTTCACCAAAATGAATGCAGAAGGATAATAAAAGATACCTAGAAATAAGTTGTTGGCATAATTATTTATTCTTATAGGATATAATTACACTTTACTTAAGTTTACTTAGGATAATGCATCTCATCGTAGTTTGGATATGAGACACTTAGGGAAGTGTGCACATCGGGATGTAGCCTGTAGGAGAAATTCCACCTTTTGTGGTTTTATCTTGCTATTACACTCCACATTCGGTGGGTCATCCACCTCTTGTGGAATATTATATTATTTCTCCTACCTACCCCTACTTTTTCTTACCTACCCTTGTTTCTCATTGAGCCACATGTCATGATTGTGTGCTCACATATCCATTTGGCCTTGCCTATATAAGAAAGCCCATATTCATTTTATTGGTTAATCCAGTTGATCATTTGTATATTGATGAGAATACAGTTTGTTCTTGTCATAATTTTGTCTCTCTTTTGTGCTTTTCATTGTGCCCTTGATCTCGGAAAAATATCACATGGTATCAGAGCCATTGGGGCTTCATTGATTGGTTTTGGGAGAAATCTTGGAAGGCGTCTATTTTCAAATCAGAGGTACTATGCATTTTGGAGGCATCCTAGAGTGTTTTTGACCTTACCATTGCATCCGGAAGGCCGTTTTCATAAAAATCACGTATAAACTCAACCTATTTTGGCGAAAGTTAGATTTTGGGTGTGGAGAAAAATTTTGCCCAATTTGGGCAGTACAGTATGGATTTTTCGAAAAAAAAAATTGCAAAAAAAAATTACTATATCAAAAAGCCAAAAAAAAATTTTGGGAAGTTTTTTAAAAAAAAAAAAAAAAAAATTTTGTCGAGGGGAGTACATTGACCCCACCCCCCGTACCTGCAAATTGTAGTCTACAGGCTGTACCAATTGTCCTTCGGCAAGCATAGTACCATCCCTGATGAGCATCGTTATCCGATCATCATTCTCCTCTAGAAGTAGCGACTCTGCCTTTCCCGGCAACCAGCAACCTCGGCTTCTCGGCCCCGCGACCCCCAGTGATACCGGCCCCTAGCGACCCTGCTTCCTCGGACCCAGGCCCCCAGTGAGCCTACTTCCCCAGAAACCCCAGCCCCTGATGACCCTTCTTCCCCGGACCCCGGCCCCCAATGACACTGCTTCCAAGGCCGTTGACAATGCGGCTTCCATGGTTCTTGGCCCCATGGCCCCTAGCGATCATGCTCCTCTGTGACCCTGGCCCCCGATGACCCTGCTTCCCCAAACCCAGGCCCCCGACGACCCTACTTGCCCAGCGACCCTGCTTCCCCGGACCCCAACCCCCAACGACATTGCTTCCCTAGCCCTCGACGACACAGCTTCCATAGCCCCCGACCCCAGCGATGCAACCTTCCTCACCCATCGACGATCGAACCATCACTCGTGGACCATCGACTTCGGCAACCCCACCAGCCACCAGCTCCGATACAACCCGTCGGTAACCGGCCACCGGCCAGCCATCGGCCCTGTCAGCGCTATACCTCGGAGAATCCATGCCCACCACATGCCAGGAGGCCTTTGGCCCGTGGACAAACTCTGCCACGTCAACGCCCAGTCAGCCACCACGACAGTGCCCAGTCACTGCCCAGTCAACCGCCACCTTAGTTTTCCATACAGTCAGCCAGGGGTGCAATGACCATTTTGACAGTCATACGGCCATCAAATTTAACACAGTGCTTTGTTGATGTCAGCCTACATTAGCATCTTTTTAAAAATTTTAGACCCCTCTCCGTTGAGCAGTTTGTTTTTTTGGGTTAACTTTGGAGGCTCATAACTTGCTCAATTTTGCTCCTTTTTGGGTGCAAGTTGTTTTGATTTGGGCTATTTTTTCATGCTCTCTGCAGTGGTGTGGTTATTGTCTTATTTTGGTGCACAATTTTTTTAGAATTTTTGGATTCTCTCAGTTGTACCTGTCCAATCCCCGATTTTGCAACTTCAAAGGCTTCATTTGGGCTCATACGATCTCCTTTTTAGGTGTCATTTTTTTTGAAAGTGCATAATTTTTTGTCTACTTTCATAATTTATGATCAATTTGCAAATATTTTGAGTGGATATTATACTTTCAGATATTGGTCATTTTTGGCCTACTTGGTACTTGTAATTTTCTTGGATCTTAGTTTAGATCTCTTGCATTATCATTTTGAGTCTCCTTTGGCCTCTTTGAGGCAGTTGTTAATTTGAAATCAAAAGTCCACTTTGCCATTTTTTGCAAGTGGCCCATTGTACACGCACTAAGTATAAAGTGTCAAATCATCATTTTTTGGGGGGTGGGGTGGTTCTTTGATTGAGTGAATTTGGGGGGGTGTCTTGTAAGATTGTGTCTCTCTTTCCTTGCGCTCTTTCATTTTTGTTGCTATGAGGCCTCATAAATTTCCACGTTTAACTCCACATAATTATGCATCTTGGAAAATTAAAACATGGAGCAAATTAATAGAAAAAGGACTCATGCATTACATAGATGGAACAATAGCAGCACCACTAGATCCTAAAACTGATCCTAATGCTCAGTTAGAATGGCTCACTAAAAATTGCATGGCTCTTGGAACTTTGTGTAAGTATGTATCAGATGACCTCATTTTTCACATTGAGAAGTGTTCTACAATCAAAGAGGCTTGGGAAATATTTCATAAATTGTATGGTCAAGTTGATGGAATCAGAGGTTATAAGAATGACAATGAGCTCACCAACTTGGATCCCAAGAGTTTTGATACAATCCAAGATTATGTCACCAAAGCAAATGAGCTAAGAGCAAAGCTTAAGGATTGTGGATTTGCCAAAAAGGATGCTCAGTTGATATTCAACTTGTTGGACAAGCTTGAACCTGAATATGCAGCATTTGTTTCTAGCTTCCAAACTCATCGTTTGATAGTGGGGAGTTCCTAAACTATGCCTACATTTGATGCTTTCACAGAAATGTTGATGTTGGAACAATCTAAGTTGTTGAACATGGGGGTTCTCAAGTCTTCAAAGTCCAAGGCTTTGGTGGCTAATCAAGTAAATCAAGGGAGTCAAGGCAAAGATTCCAACAAGAAGAAGATGCAATCTAAGTCAAAGCCATAGTAGGAAAAAGGACAATCATCCTCTCCATCACAAGGCGATTTTTCATCCTCTTCCAAGAAGGGGACTCCACCTAAGAAGGATAAACCAACTTGTGCTTATTGCAAGAAGTATGGTCATAATGAGCATCAATGCCACACCAAGCAAGTTGATGAGTTGACAAATCTTCTTAAGAAAAATAACATCAGCTTGTCATCCACCTACAACAAGAAGGATTCATCTCCTTCCTCTTCCTCATAGTCTAAGGGAAAAGGGAAAACATTTGTGGCTACAACAGGTACTTCACAATAGTGGATACTTGACTTGGGTGCCTCTTATCACATGGGTTCTACAAAGGAGAATTTTTATTCATTGGAGCCATCAAAGGTACCTCAAATTTACATAGATGATGATACAAAGTTGTTGAAGGGAAATGTTCAATTGACATGGATGATAGAACATTTGAGAATGTTTTTTATGTTCCTAACTTGTCTACCAATCTTCTCTTTATGTACCAAATCACTCACTATGGGAATGGGAAAAAGGTTGAGTTTACACTTGATTCAGTTGTGGGAAAGGAACTTGATAATGATGCCTTGGTAGTAGTGGGACAAGTCAATGACAACTCAAGACTTTATTCATTCTCCCACTTTGTGCCAAGTTCTCCTTCTAGAGCCTTTCTTACTCATTCAAATTTAGAAAGTAAGCTATGGCATGAGCGGTTGGGTCACCTCAACTACCACTATCTTTAGCAGCTTGGTGCTAAAGACATGGTCACAGGTCTACCTCGAATCATTTTTCTAGAGGGTGTATGTTCATGTTGTTCCATGGGCAAGCATCCTGAGGAGAAGTTTGATAAGGGGAAAGCTTGGAGAGCTTTGGAAGTTCTTCAACTTGTTCACAACGATGTAGTAGGTCCATTTCCATCACCTTCATTTAGTAAGGCCCACCATGTCCTCACCTTCATTGATGACTACTCCCATTTCACTTGGGTCTACTTTCTTATTCATAAGAGTGAAGTGTTTGACAGATTTCTCGACTTCAAGGCTCGTGTAGAGAAGCAATCAGGGAAAGTGGTCAAGATTCTTCACATAGATAATGGAAGGGAATATGTGAACAAAAGACTTGAGGATTTTTGTAAATTTGAGGGGATCGATCTGCAACATTATGTTGCTTACACTCTACAACAGAAAAGAGTTGCAGAGTGCAAGAATAGATCTCTCAAAGAAATGGCTAGTTGTATGATACATGCATGTTCTCTTGATCCCACTTTTTGGGCAGAGGCTATCAGTTGTGCCACAAACATCCAAAATCAGGTTCCTCACAAAGCTTTGATAGGTATTACTCCTTTTGAGGCCTGGGCTAGTAGAAAACTGATTGTGAGACATTTTCGAGTCTTTGGGTGTCCAGCATAGGCTCGCATTCCTCCGCAAAAAATGCAAGGCATTGGAACCTCAGAGTAGGCCTTGTATTTTTGTTGGATATCCTGAGGGTGTTAAGGCATATTGATTGATGTATCATGAGACACATGAGGTGTTTATTGAGAGGAGTGTTCATTTTCAGGAAAGCTCTCCTAGCTTAGCCTCTCTACCTCCTCCACCTTCCTCCATTGTGGATAGTGATGCAAGTGATTCATATGATGAGACTCCTTCAACTCTGACCTGCAGGGTTACACCTCCGCAGGGTCCACCTGCAGTTGAGGAGCCTCATTCTCCACCTCCACCTAGACCTTGTTGGGCTCGACAGATACTCGAGTTAGCGTGTTCTCTTGTTGGGATCCCTTAGATACATGGAGGACTCGATCACAACAACAGGACCTTCCACATGCATACATTGCTACCACTTCCGATCCACAGACATTTCCAGAAGCATTGGGGGATCCCAAGTGGGACCAAACTATGGAGGAAGAGTATAGTTCCTTGATGAGGAACAATGCATGGGAGTTAGTCCCTCTCCCTAAGGGGAGAAAGATGGTTCGATGTAAGTGGATCTATTGGACCAAGTTTGCAGTGGATGGTAGTGTAGATAAGTATGAGACTCGACTTGTTGTGAAAGGTTTCTCTCAAGTTCCAAGTGTTGACTATACTGAGACATTTGCACCTATAGAAAAGATGAACTCCGTTCGCTTGACACTGCTATTGCTGCAACTCATGGTTGGGATGTACATCAGATGGATGTGAAGAGTTCTTTTCTTCATGGGGATCTTAATGAGGAGATATATATGGAGCAGCCACAGGGTTTCATCCAAGATTCTTCCTTGGCTTGCAGACTAAGGAAATCCCTCTATGGCCTTAAGCAGGCCCCCAGAGCTTGGTATGCCAAGATGGATTCCTTTCTTCTCTCCGTAGGGTTCACCAGGTGTCATTTTGATCCGAATGTCTACATTTTGCAACAAGATGACTCACAATTGATACTTGTACTCTATGTTGATGATTTGATCATTACAGGGAGCACCACATCCATCATTAGTAGTGTCAAATCTACTCTACATGACAGATTTGCTATGATTGACTTGGGTCTTTTGCACTACTTTCTCAAGATAGAGATTTCACAGTCATCTTCTGAGATTACTCTTTCACAGCTCAAGTATGCTCTTGATCTACTTGCATGCTTTAACATGGCTGATTGTAAGCCTGCATCGACTCCCTTTCTTTCAGGAGTTAAGCTTGAGGCTAGGTGCTCTTCTCCACCAGTTGATGCCACATTGTATCGTCAGCTTGTAGGTAGTCTCACCTACTTGACTCACACACACTCTGATATTTCATTTGTGGTTAGCATGGTTTCCTGCTTCATGCAGGAACCACATGAGCTTCATTGGAAAGCCACCAAATGCATCCTTCACTACATCCAGGGTACACATTAGTATGGGATTCACTATGAAATAGGCACAGTACTTCACTTGGTTGGTTACACAAACTCTGATTGGGCTGGCGATCTTGATGATCATATGTCCACTTCAACTTATAGCTTCCACCTTGGTTCGGGCCCCATTTGTTGGCAAAGCAAGAAGTAGCATTCTATTGCTCTCTCTTCAACTGAGGCTGAGTATCAAGGGGCTGTTAACACAGCGATTGAGACCATTTGGCTTTAGCATATTCTCACAGAGTTTGGGTTCACCACTCCACAACCAATAGTCCTACATTGTGACAATCAGAGTCCTATTGTCATCTCAAAGAACCCGATCCAGCATTAGCAGACCAAACACATTGAGATCCATCTGCACTACATCCGAGAGCTGATTTAGGATTAGGTCATTGATTTGCCATGTTGTCCTACAACAGAGCAGGTTGTAGACATATTCACCAAACCTTTCACCGAGACTAAGTTCCAGTAGTTGCGAGCTCTCTTGGGGGTGCGGGATGTCTCATTTGGGGGGGTCAGTTGACTTCTCCTTCCTCTCTTATGGGGGGGACTTTTTCCTCTTTGAGGTTTTGTCCTTCTTCTTTAAGAGTCTTTTGTACATTCATCTCTCTATTTGGGGGGAGTTTTTTCCCACTGGGTTCCTTTCTCCGTTTGTGAGAGATTGCATTGCATATATTTGCTTGCATTTGCATATTGTACATGGGTACCTATCATGGCCTAGTAGCCAGGACCCATCTTGCATTGTTGACTTGAGTCTTCATTCCCATAAGTTGCACTTAACGAGGGGTGTTGGTGTAATTATTTATTCTTATAGGATATAATTACACTTTACTTAAGTTAACTTAGGATAATGCATCTCATCGTAGTTTGGATATGAGACACTTAGGGAAGTGTACACATAGGGATGTAGCTTGTAGGAGAAATTCCACCTTTTGTGGTCTTATCTTTCTATTACACTCCACATTCGGTGGGTCATCCACCTCTTGTGGAATATTATATTATTTCTCCTACCTACCCATACTTTTTCTTACCTACCCTTGTTTCTCATTGAGCCACATGTCATGATTGTGTGCTCAAATATCCATTTGGGCCTTGCCTATATAAGGAGGCCCATATTATTATATTGGTCAATCCAGTTGATCATTTGTATATTGATGAGAATACGATTTGTTCTTATCATACTTTTGTCTATCTTTTGTGCTTTTCATTGTGCCCTTGATCTTGGCAAAATCTCACAAATACAATAGCAGTCAGTCCATTATGTAGAATGTTAACTAGACTGGCAATATTTTGGCAGGGATAGTGAGAAGACAATCTTTGGAAGTGATTGGAGATAATAAACAAAGAGTTGTAAATATTCTAAGGAGGGAAGATCTTATATGTTATTTAATGTGACAGTCATAGTTGTGTAGACAGTCCTTAGAGAACACTTCATAGATCTATGGAGGAAACTCATCATGAAAGACCAAAGATAATGAATACAAGTTGGAGACAGGTGAAATTTTCATGTACCAGGGGTAATGAGAAATTCATAGCAATAAGAGAAAGGATTGAGTTCTTTTCAAATCCAAACATAATAACCACAAAGTTTTGAAAGCAAAAACATGGTATATCTTCTTATACAGTGAGCTTCATTGACAAATGAAGTGGGAAAGTTTTGAAGGAAAAAAAAAGGTATATCTAGTTACACGGTGAGCTAAATTGACAAATGATGTGGGCAGCAAGTAAGAGATTAGATATATTGTTCTTGACAGTTAAAAAAGATAAATGAATGCATACATCACTTAGAACTGCATCTTTTCTCAGAGATTCCATAAGGATGACTACATGGTTGTGTCACTATGGTTGAGAAAATATACTTACAAGGACAGTGGGGGTAGTGAGCTAATGTTGCTGCAATGTTAACCTAGAAAGGATAAAAAACTGAAACTTTAGTTATATGCACACATAAACAATGAGATATTAAGCATCAATAAAGGTAACATCATGCTCAACAAAAATATAGAAGATATTTAGATAACATAAATAACAAGGAAAGTAGATGAGCCAATAATGTATATATGCTCTCTAAAGAAACAAAATGAAGTATGAGAACTCTAGGAAAGAAAAAAGCATAGGAGTAAGCCAGTTAATGCTATACAATCCTTATATCCATAATTACGGTGTAGTTAGTTCTATCTTTAAGGAGCTAGTATTCACTATGCCTCTTATTATTCAAAATACATAATGAGAATATTATCCCCAAACAAATTTTTTACATTATGTCAAGTTATAAAAAATTCAAGTATTTTTGCATCATCAATCTATTGATATATTTGGCTAACTTAATCTTGTGCTTGTTTTTTTTGCACATCTTGTGAATCTCAATAGGCCAACATGGTTAGTATCTTGTGTGGAACCCTAAATCATTCTGTCCATTTTTTTTTTATTATTAATTAGTCTGTAGTATAATGAATATTTGTCATCTTTGGACTTCCTCCTTAATTAGATCTTCCTTACCTTTTTCAGATCACGCTTTTGGGATTTTTGTTCATTCTTACATCAAATTTTTTAAGTTATGTAAGTATTAATGCTCAATTTTTTGTGAATGAAATTATATTGATCAATTATTTTAAGTTACTCTTTATCATTGGTTGCAACAAATATACATGCATTTGTTAAATGTTCCTCCTTGTTTTATTTGTTCCATTTGTTGTTGCTAATTTTCTCTGCCTTATTTTGTAGTAGTGCAAATATAGCTTTTTAATGTTCTCTGTATAGGTTTTTCATTAATTTTGTTGAGGGGAAGAAATGTTTCATTTATGCACAAACTTATTATCATGAAACTAAAACTAGAATATTGGAAAGCTTGGTAGATTTTAAGGCCACTTCAATCAACATAGAATAATAGTATTGTCTTTACCTTCTACTGATCATGGGAAATTGAGAGAAGATTGGCTTGGAGGCCCTTGTTCGAGGATTAGAAAGAAGTTTGGTGAAGGAAGAGGACATCATACTCCCTACTCATGCTAGAATAGGACTTCCAAGGAAAGTATAGAGAGGTGACTAAATTCTTTTGGGTCAAATGCCTCAATCCAAAAGGAAAATGGCCAATTGTGTTGTATCCATTAATTATCCTCAATTAAAAAGTGAAATGGAAAGTTGTAAGTATTAAATAAAATAATGTTTGCAGCATAATTATTATGATATTTCTCATTCAAATGGTTCTCAATCTTTGTCTATGCCTGCACGTTGTGGATATTGAAAGTATCAGTTGATTGTACATGGTGAGAGTCAGGGTACATATACATATATTGAGCAAAAGATTAAGGATATTAGTCTATTGATGAATATTAGTCATTGATTCTTCTTTAAAATAGTTTAGAAGCTAGTGCCTATACTTGAGAATAGGACATCAGAAAGTGAATTATTTTCTCTGTTTTGGATTCCATAGAATTTGGTGAACGTGTTGATGAGGCATCCTAGGATTTTTAATGTTTGAAACAAGAATGATAGCCACACAATAGTTCTCAGACATGGTTATGTTGAATCCAATATTGTTGAGAAGGATCCTTTGCTTGTTGCAAAGGATAAGTTGGGGAACTCATGTAGTAAGGGCTATATGAGTTTACAAGGAGGTGGAGGAAAGCAAATTTGGAGAAGAGAAGAGCAAATAGACCTATGTGGAAGATGAATAATGATTTTAAGAAGCTGTGGAGGGTGTTTTTTGAAAATGAAGTAAAACAAAAAGAAGAGAATTATCAGGAGTAGCGAGACAAAGGTTTCAAAAAGCATGGCCTGCCCTACTCCTCATGCAAGACAAGTCCTACAAATTCCTTATTTAAAAACTATGACATAAACTTATGTCTACACCTCATATGAATTCAGCCATTTTGTAGGTCAACTTCAAATGCATTTTGAGCTAAGTGATATTATTTAGGACTTATGTTAATTCAAAGGAATATTAAGAATTTGCATGCAATCCAAATCTAGTCAGAATAGTGAACTCACTTGAGCCCAAGAAAACATTTTGGCCAAATGGGTGGACAATATTATATGTTAAATTTAAATATTTTATACTTCAAAAAAAATATTATGATATAAACAATTTTAAAAATCAAATCTAAGTATTAGTAATATATATTAAAAATCTTATATTGATCCTTTAGAGTATTAAATTCTAATATATCAAAAAACTAAAATGAACCTTGAAGAAGAGCAAAAATAATAGTGAGCCAATGGCACATGCTACCATAAACGATGACCACCTATCAAATCAACCAACCAATCAAAATGTCTACACACAATCGTCTTCGCAAGGATGCATCCTTCCTCACGAAACAAAGACATGGCAACATTTTCTTTGACAAGAAAATTTTGTTTACGTTGCTAAGCACTTGGTCGATTTGTTATTTCTTTATTTATTCATATCAGGTTCCTATGCTACTCCAGGATATCCACAAGTGATTAGAGTAGCTGGGATGGTTCCTAATATCTTTTTCTTTGTTTTCTATCTACGGATTGTTCCAATGAAGTTTAGGGGCATGTACTAATGGTGTCTACGTGGGAAGTTCACTAAGTTACGTGATCATATGAAAAAATACAGTCATACTTCACTATGGCTTACTAACTACAACATATACCTCGACCATTTGCACATGAACCAGAATGGAGGGTAACTTTCCTTGTTTGTGATGCTTGCTTACAAGTGTAATGCTCAAACTTGGTTCTTGCTACCTTGGCCAAGAATGATACTACCATGCTTGATGATGAAAATAAAGCACTATAAATAATCTATGGATCGTCATTTCATCTCATCTGTTTATATTGCATTCTGTTGCATATCACCCATCCATTTGCTCATTCATTATTCATATCTATTGTTTGCATGCAAATAATTCAGGTTTCTATGAAAAAGCACCTAATATAAATTTGTCTTGGGTATAATCATGACAGAGTTCTCTGATACATCATCTCACATCCGCATTCCACATTCTCAATTTCTCATCAATTGGCATTCATATATCATGAAGGCATGTAGTTCATTATCATTTACTTGCATTTAGATGCATTAAATCCATTTTGATATCCATTTAAGTGAGTTTGTTTACTCATCAATAAAAGTGTATTTATTACCATTTACTTTCATTTCATTTAAGTGCATTTGTTTCTCTGTTATCAAGAACATTCATCTATCCATTTAGTGCATTCATTTAATCATTAAGTATGCATTCATTTCATTATCATTTAAGTTTCATTTAGATTCATTTAGTAGGTGCATTTTAAACCATTTAGTTTCATCTAGATTCATTAAGATGCATTTGTTATCCTTTACTTGCATTGAGGTGTAGTTATTCATTATCCATTAGTTGCATTCATTTCATTATCATTTAAAAACTCATTTATCACTTAGTTACATTTTGAATCATTTTACTCATTTAGATTCATTTAGATATATTTCATATCATCACATCATTTAGTTGCATTCATGTAAACTACATTTATTCATTAAGTGCATTCATCTAAAAACATACATAACATTTGTATAAACGTTTGTTCATCCATTTAAGTGCATTCATCTAGAAGCATACATAACATCTTCATAAACATTTGATTCATTTAGATTCATCTTAAAAACATGCATCATTTACTCATATCATCATATCATATCATCAACATAAACAAGTATTATCTATCACAAAATCATTATTCATTGTCTAAACTCATCATTTAGCATACATCACCATCATTACATCCCATTAATAACATTTACAAAAGCATCATCCATCTATTAAACCTGCATCCACATGTTAGCAAATCATCCATAGCATGCATATAGAAATCATATCATAAAACATGTACATCTAGAAAGAAAATCATCCATAGCATGCATCTAAGCATAATTCATATCAACATCCTGCATAAAAACATACATGTCATCACATAGATACATATCATATCACCACCAAAAAAATGAGATCTCATCATATATCGCATCAAAAAGAATACATGTATTAGAGTACAATGATGTCCAACAATATCCGCTACCAAGAGCCATCCAAGTATTAGTCTAATAACATGGCAAAGATGTACCAAAATCTCTCAAATAGCACTCTAGCCAGATGCTGCTCCCCCACCACCCTCACCATCTCACCGAGGAGGACCCATAACACCACCAGTGGTCTGAACCCTCTGAGAGTGCTTGGATCTCACCTGCCGCATCTGGGAGTAGCTCATCACTCACTGACTAACCTACACAACCTGCTCATATAATCCCTACCAATAGTCAATCTCTTCCCCTACCCACCGCATCTCCCTCAACACCTCCCCAGTCAGATCCGGTCCTTGTGCTCCCTCCAACACTCAAACTCTACCTTGTAGCTAGATTACTCTATCGACCACATCATCTCTCTCTCACATCACTACCGTCAACTCGACCTCTCGTGCAAACAACTGGACATCTTTGGCTGCAATCTCTGCATCCCTCTCCTGTAACTGTGCCTCGGCTACTGTCAGTTGAGTTTGCAAGTGTAATATCATATAATCTCGTAGGTCTCCCTCTCCTCGACCTATGGCTCCCCCTCCCATCTCCATAGGATCCTCTCCTCAACCTATGGCTCCCCCTCCCATCTCCATAGGATCCTCTCCTCCACCAACATCCCTCCCTCCTACTCTTGTTTCTTCTTGTATCAGTGGACCTTGTGACAGTAGTAAAGGATTCCCACCTCTGCCACTCCTCTGTAATCGTCCTCCTCCACTACCTCCACCTCCAAATCCACCCCCACCCCCAAATCCACCCCCCCATGCCCTCCACCTCCTCCTTCTCCACCAAAAAATCCTCCATCTCCTCCTCCACCACCTCCATGTCCTCCTCCACCACCTCCACTGCCTCCTCCTACACCCCTGCGTCCTCTCCTCCTTCGTCGTCATCTTCTATCATCCTCAAAAGGTGGTATGGGCTCTATAGGATCTGAAATCCATGGAATTAGATGCGCAGTACAATATTGTGTGTACTCCTCTTTCAACACTACATCTACAATCTTTGGCCTCATCTGCCATGTTCTTGCCTCTAATGTCTGAAACTCTATTAGGGCCTAATCATAAGGTAACACTGGCCCCCACTGAAATCTCTCCTGCACTGCCCATGCATACTCCCCCGAAGCCCTCAACAAACCCTGCCTCTATCCAAACTATCTCATCATTCTCCCTAGCAAATGTCTCTCCACATAGTAAGATGTGTGACCGATCAAAAAATGCATCACAAATACATATAGTAGCACCTCTACATCATCCTCCTAGGGCTCGCAATCAAGGTACGACCTCCATATGACTATATCTAGGTCATCCAATGCTCCTCACCAAAACTCCAACTTCCCTAAATGGGGCTGGGTCATCATCCCTCCATACATACACACATAGGGCTGATCTATCACCCTAAATCTCAAACATACTAGCCATGTGATTGGCAAGTGCTCCCAAGCCCAGATGTGTAATAAAGTGATCCCTACCCCTAGTAATCTCGTCTCTCGGTACACTGCCTCATGTAAATCCCTATACAAGTGCGCTAATACACATAGCCCCATGCATAGCCGGTCCCCTTTGTCACCATCTGTACTTGACCCCACCCAACCGCCAATCCATGTGAATGCCGATTGGGGTACAGTAAACCTCCAACAATACCTGCTAGAACTGAGGGTAGGGGCTCATACAATGCTGCTATATCCTCCCATGCCACAAAGCCATCCTCAATGTATACATCATCCGCAAAGATCCTCTCTATGGTTGTCGTCCCTAGGTGGCGATCATATGTAACAAGCTCCCCTCTGATCGGGATATGCAATATCCTCCATATGTCCTCCAACGTCACCGTCATCTCTCCCATCGCCAAATGAAAGAAGCATGTCTCGCTATGCCATCGCTTTGCCAATGCTGTCAGTAGACCGCAATTCATTCGAATCACAAGTAGGTGCATCATGTCATACAAACCAGTCACACAGATACAATCTATCTCCGCCTTCGTCAACTGCTCACACAGCTGCTGTGTGGTGGGATGCTTCTCCCGCATCTGTAAGATGGGAAGATCCTCCTACACATATCAACACACACATCAGTTGTTTTGCTACAAACTTTCTTAAGTTTCAACCTAGACAATCAATAGATACTTTGATCAAGTATCTTCGGGTCTCAATAGGTAATCGATCATGTGAATCCTAGTTACATTAGGCATTTATCACAATGACCTTAGTCTCAATGAGGTTGGGATGATTCTAGGTGAATTCACAATACTAGTTCCCATTTTTTGACCAACTTTGACACTTATATGAATATTTTGAAAAAAACCTTCACTTTCTGACACCTATAACTTTTAAACTGTTAAGAATTTGAAGATGATATGAACTAGTGATTTTTAACATCTTGTTTGTAGATTCTAAATATATTTTTTTCAAATTTGTTTGAATAAAATTTTATTGATTTTTCCATCTCCCTCAAAAAGTAGTTTTTTACAGCAAACAACATTTTTTAAGAGTGATGTGTATCCCGAAACGCATAATTTTTTTCTATAAATGATGAAAACTCAATTCTTTTTAAATTTAGTTTGTAACATCAATACCGAGGGCATGCAGTTGGTTTGATAGTGATATGTTGAATATTTTTCATTTTATTAAGTTTTGAAGTTTGACTAATTATAATTTAGATATAGGTGTACGTTTGAACACATAACTTGTTCTATATATATCAAAATTCAATTTTCTTTTTTTTGTTAGAAAGAAACATCAATACCTAGTGCATTGATATTTTTCAGAATTTTTTTGAATTAGTTTACTATTTTTCCCAATGCATTGAACAAAGAAGTTCATATTCGGTGAAAAACCTACATTCATAAGAAATAAAATAAAAATATATTAATGAAATTAAATATATTAAAAGTTATACTATTTGGAAATCTTATAATAAGGACTAAATAATTAAAAAAAAAAACTTTTAAATGAATTAATTCAAAAGCTAATGTAAAATTGGTTTTTTGATCAGCATTTGATAGATGCAAAGGAGACTCCATTGCAAGTATGATTTAGAAGTAGAAAGGTTCTATCTAAGAAATTTTGATCTAAGAGCCTTTGATTTAACTCTCTTCAATTAATTACTTAAAATGGGACCTCTTAAAGCTTAAATCATTATTTTTTTTTTTAAATGTATGATTTCAACAAAAATCAGGACGTACCAAAAAGTGGCAACCAGCTTTGTGAGTTCACCCTTCACCAAAACAAATCATCCATCCATCGACAAAGGCATCAAAGAATATTGTATCTAAACACTGGGGCATCTATAACAATCGCGCCACTCTGCTGACAATAGCACTACAACTTATGTACAAACATGCTAAAACAACTATACCATAGTGCTATTTAACAACAAACATGCCACAACAAGCCTACAAAAGTGCTAACACTTCAAAAGCGCTATATCTATGACACACATGCGCTGAACAAACAAACGCACTACAAAAACTACTCAATAGCGCCATTGCGGCACACTAGCACTATTTTAGGCAACAAAAGTGCTAAAACACAGGTTTAGCACTATTGTCTTTCGTGGACTTTGATGCTTGAAAAAATATGACAAAAATGCATAAAAAGAAAAATTCAAGATTTGCATACCGCTAGTCCGTAGTCGTCTGGTGGCTGGTATCGATGGATTCGCTCTAACTAGTGATCTGCTATAGGCATGACCATGATGACTGCTGCTCACTCCTTCGCAAAAGATCACTATCAGAGCTCCAAACTACCTGGGAGATAGGTGCAAATGAGTCTATTTTTACCTCTTCCCCTCCATATATACCCCCCTAACCCTAACCCTAATTCACCTCACTCACCGTCGTTGTCCCTATGAACTTCCAAAGTCTTTCATTTCCCTGTTTTACTCCTGTTTTCTTTCATTCTTTCACCATTATTTCTAAATTCTTCTCTTCCACCTCCCCTCCACTTCTTTCTCTTTTTCAAGAGATTGCCCGATTTTTCAAAAAAAATTCAGCCCATCTCTCAAGGGGGCATACCACCCACTAAATTAACATTTATGGGGCATATTTCTTCACACCTTTTTTTCTTTATTTGAAACGACATGATAAACCGCACCGTCTCAAAGAGGGGAAAATGTAGACACATAAATTTGTCCACTTAATTAAATGAATATTTAATATTTATTTGATTAATTAGCCATCAATAATCAGTTCATTAAATTAATATTTAATTAATTCATCCTCAACCTCTTCTTCTATTAACTAAATAAGTTATTCAATTTATTTAAATTAATTCATTAAACCAAATTCACAATCAGTTAAATGAATAAAACATATTTATTTAATTTAACCCCTTTCCTCCTTTAAATAAAGAAATAAATATTTATTTAAAAAAATCCAGAAACTACCCCCCCCCACTTGCATTCTCCTACAAATGCAAGTTGCACCTATTCTGTTGAAATAAATGAACTTTATTTTAATTAAAATCTTATTTTCTCTGACCCACCAAACCCACTTGCATCTTAAACCCATTCTAGATTCTTCTAAACCATTCCTAATTAGCCTAATCCCATCATCTAATTATTGTCACATTCCTAAGAAACTTGAGGTCACTTCTGAAGGCCTCCAAAGTCTTTGAAAAGTGTTAAAGGTTTTATGTCTCCAACAAGCTAACCCCTAAAATCTTCCAAACCATTAATGGCTCTTACATAACCATTAATGGTTAATTCCACTTGCCCAGATGGTTAGAGGCTTTCCCTCTAACTCAATCCCCATTTAACTCATGGGTACTTTCAAGTATTTGTTGCTTTGACCATGGTTATCCCCATTAACTCTTGCACAAGAGTTTGTCCATTAGATAAAGGAATTGTCCATTGGATAAAGGTTTTATTCACTAACTCAGGCCTAACCAAACCCTCCCAGGGTAACCTTCATGTCATCTCAAGCATTTAATGCTTCTTCCCTCTCCTCTCAAGCCATCTCATGATGACATTTATCATCCTGGGGTTGGGTTGAAAGCCACCACATGGATTAATTAACTTTCAATCCTGACCCTTGTTGAGATTACTCAATCTCAACCATCCATTTCTCTATTTTTCCTCTAAATAGAGCCCATTCCTTCTTCAAAGGGATCCATAAATCTTGTATGTATCAAACTTATAGTAATTTTGAGAGAGCATTTAGAAGCATTTTCCTTTGTTATTTTGGCTAAAATTAACATAGAATAATTAAGGTATTTTCTCATATTAGCTTTGTTTTCATTTGCATAATTAGTTATCTTCATTTTCATAATCTTAAATCTCCATAAGACATCCATAATAGTGCAAAAAGCTGAGGGCTACACTCATGTGGAACTTGGAGAGGAGAGGAACAAGGGAGGAGAAACTATGAGCATGTTGGAGAGCATCTTAGAGGGTTTTATTTCATTCCTTCGTTTTTGTATGCTTTTCATTATTTATTTTATCTCTCTCTTGATATGCTTGTTTAGGATCATAGGTTCATTTGTGTTTCATTTGTATAACTAACATACTAATGTTTTTGTGAACTTGTGTGTGCCTTTTTCCATCCATTCCAGCATGCATCATTTGGTGAACCCGACATGAATCGAACATGCATTTGCATTCAAGCATTTGCAATTACTTTCTTTCAAGGTTGATTCCTCAACAGAGGTTTGACTTAGTCAAACCCCTATCTACAACAATTCTCCCTCTCTTTTTTGTGTGTAGGTTGCAAGTGCACAATTGTAATTGCAGGTTTGGGTTTCATTTGCAGAGATGGAAGAACCCTTTTTGTTTCGCGGATTTTGTGGAGCATCATGTACATTCCCGCCACGGTCCTGACGACTTTTCTACAAATTTGTAGGAAAGATCTGTATCAGTCTAATTATCTCAGATCCGAAATTACAGCATGATCCTGAATTGGTAGCCTCACATTTCCTCTCTTTTCCACATAGTCAATAACCCAACCTTCTCATTTTAACAAAAGAGGGTAAATCACACTTCAACCCTTGCAATCCACTCAGAATTCACATCCTTGCTTCTCTTGGATTTGAATCTAGTGGATTCAACCCCTCTTTTGAATGTAAAGTCATCCCAAGTGAAAATCATCGTAGTGGCTTCCTTTCTCTCTCCTAGGTGGGGAGTCACTAGGATCCAATTTTCCACTTTACAATAATTAATAAATAATATATATTTTACATATTACAAATTAAATTGTATTAATATATATTATATAATGTAAATAATTAAATTCATTTCTAAAATAATATTTTAAGTTTTATATTTTGATTGATTCAAAATAATTCCTCTCGAGATCTTTGGGTTTCACATGATGATTTTTTACTCGATTTTCATCACTAATCACCTTTAGACATAATAGACCTTGTATTAGTAATATTATAGTTATATCTATTAATAGATATTATATTCTATACTTATTACATATAATACATATAAATAAATATAATTAATTTATAATATATTTTAAATGTACTACAAATTAAATTGTACTCTCTCTCTCTCTCTCTCTCTCTCTCTCTCTTTCTCTCTCTCTCTCTTTATATATATATATATATAATTAATTTATAATATATTTACCTTTTTATCGAGTTCCATCTCCTCTTTCTTAGTGTCTTCGTCTTTCTATCTATATTTATTCCTCTCCCTCTCTCTATATTTATCTATTTTTATCCCTCTTTCTTCTTCTAATATCTCTTTCTATATCTCCCTCAATCTATATCTCCTCCTCTCCTTTCTCCTCTCTATTTATTGGTTTGTCTCTCCCTCTCTATCTCTATATATTAGGATATACCCCCCCCCCCCCCCCTTCTTCTCTCTACCTCTCTACCCAACTCTCTCTCCCTCTCTATCTTACCCCTCTTCTCTGTCTCCCCCCTCTAAGTCTCCTTATCTCTCCCTCCCTTGCTCCATCCATATCCCCTATTTATCTATCTCCACCTCTCCCTCCCTTTCTCTATCCCTCTTTATCTCCCTCTCCTTCTCTCTCTTTATCTCTTTATGTATCTCTATGTCTCTCTGCACCCACTGCCTCTCTCAATATCTTTTTATATCTTCTTATAACTTATATCTCTCTCTCTCTCTCTCTCCCCCTTTGTATCTATCACTCTCTCAAGTTTTATCTCTTTGATACTCCCTATCTTTATCTCTTCGACTACCTATCTCTATCTCTCTATCTATTTCTATCCCATTTCATATCTCCCTCTATCTTCATCTCAACCCTATTGTCATTTTTTTTCTTCTATCTCTAAACATATCTACCCCTCTCTATCCATCCATCTCTCTCCATCCATCTCTCTCCCTCTTTCTATACCTCTATACCTATATCTCTTTGCCTTCCTATCTCTATCTCTCCATATTTCTTCTTCCATTTATCCCTCTCTCTCTATCTCTCTCTATATAGCAATTGACATGTCTATCTCTATCTTAAGCTATCTTTCCCTCTCTCTCATAATATATTTATCTCTTCCATACATATCTTTCCCTCTCCCCTCTCTCTTTATTTCTCTATTCTCCATATCCCTCTCCTTCAGAGGTTTTTAAAATGATACTTGTAAGTGGATGCATATTCTATTTAAATCTATCACTTCTCCATAGAGCCTTGTGTTGCACAAACAACTTCATTTTCTAAAGGGTCTACCAATTGACCCCATGTACTACACAAATAGATGTAACTAATAGACCAAAATATTGCCCTTATTAACCTTCAAAACTTTTTGGGTGTACCCATTGCACACCAAAGTGCAATTGCTAGTTAGGAACATTCTAAGGGTAACTTTTTCAGAAAGTAATTAGAAACATTCTAAATTTGAAAAAAAAACGATTTTCTAAAGATAAAGAAATTTCTATTGTCTTTTTTTTAACCATTATCCAATAATTGTTGTCATAATCGAACATAATGTTTATAGAAATTCTGCCAATAACAATGAAGGATATCATATTGCTAGGCTGTAAAATGGTGAGCAGAATATGGGGTCTTGATCGTCTGGTAAGCATTCAACATCTGGAGATAACTGCGTGCCCCAAGTTAAATGCACTTCCCAATTTTGCGCAGTTTTCTTCTCTCCGAATATTTAAAGTCCACGGCTGCTACAGAGTTATGAAAATACATGGTTTGGAACAATCCACAGCGTTGGAGAAGCGAGGTGGAAGGAAGCAAGCATAGAAAGGTTGGAGCGCATGGAAAGATTGAGGATTGTGAAACTCACGGCAATCAGCAGATCAGGTGTTGAAGGTTGCATTAAAAGCATAAATGTAATAATAGTTTATAGGCATTTAGAATTCTAATTATTTTCAATGGATTGTGCATTTACCGAACGTTGTGCAAGGAATTTGCAGAAATGGCTAGACGAAATTATGATATGTACGCGGGCAGTCCCAGACGAGTGTTCATTTGCAAACTTTGTATTTAGATATCTCTGTGTAATTGACTCAAATGATAACCAGAATATCAATTCGAATGTCAATGGAACTCTCGTATGTTTTGTTGTGGAATGTCAATCTCTTAAAACGAATTTGGCGTTATTAGTTGATGATGCAGAAATATCTTCGATGGAGTTTGAGAAGGGTAAATGGGCACGGATAGCTCTGTGCTCACAAGGTTCCAGATGGCATACAGCAAAGGAATATCGAATGAACGTATCTCTTTCAGCATTCCTTCCCAGTTTGGAAGAACCACTTTCCAGCCCCATATAAACTGGGGGGATCACAAGAACAAGCCCGACAATCTCACAATGTCCCAAACGCATGATAAAAACAATCCCTTCTTATGATGTGGAAATACCATATGTTGTGAGGGGAGAAATGGAGAGACTTGTGGAGGCTTTCAAATTCCTAAATTAAAGTTGTTTTATTGGAGGTATGAAATAAAAAATAATTTCACAAATTAAAGTGACTTTGTTGAGCCATTCTTTTTGCTCAACCTCCTCTTCCCAGAAAACCACAATCTGTATATGCTGCTTCAAAATGTTATCATCATCAAACTCAGGAACCGACTTTAATGATTGCTTAACTGTTCTGGGATCTTTGAAAACCCTAAGGGAAGGGTAGAATGAAGAATAACCAGCGGAACTTGTTGCTCTTTGGTACTTTTGTCCTCGATGACAAGAAAGTAAAAAAAAAAGGAAGCTGTGTTGGTTAAGTTTCACATTTTTAATAAGCATGTGATTATTGATTTAAAATGTTTTTCTCATGGGCCAGTCTAGTGACACGGACACATTGTTTTGATGACGTGTTATATGCTTAAAGCATCTTACTCTCGAGCCATGCTGGTGACACGGATAAGTGAATAGTTCTGATTTTGCATTAATTTAATGACATCTTTGATTTAATCTGTCTACGGACTAAAGGGCATATTCCTCAGAATACTCTTTGTGTCGGACAAGTTAAAAGTTTTTGGAAAACGGTTTTGTGTTTCATTTTGTTTTCGAACTTGTTTGGAGTCCGTCACAAACCCTAATGCCATGAGAGACGCAGCCGCCGCTGTAGCTAAGGAGCTCGAATCAGGTTGTTCAGTTAAAAAGAATGAAGCAAAAATGGTCTTAACTGGGAGCTTAATGGTTTGCTGGTTAGTTTGTTTTCAGTTATCAATAAGGTTGCGTTTCACAGGTATTATTCTTGATCATATGATTAAAAGATTCAGATTTTGTTTCGAATCAGGTTTTTCAGTTATGCAAAATGAAAATAAGGAAAATGTTCATGCTTTACTTTTGTTTTTCATGATTGGGAAATCAAGTATCTTCAGTTTTTTTCCGTTGCACAGTTAAAAACGGTTATTGGTTTTTCAGTTTGCAATTCCTGTAAGGTTTTGGTAACCCTATACGAGGGTTATTCTGGAAGAACATTTGGTGTTTTGTTTGGATATAAAACAGTTATATACAGAACAGTTTTATATGAGGAATACTGCGAGAGGAGTGTGAATAAAGTGAAAGACATAGCATTTGTTAAAAAAAAAAGAAGTGTTGTAGTTTACCAGAGATAGTTGAGGGTTTTGAGAATCAATACTCTGTTTTGTTGCAGAGTACATGAGGCTTTATTGTTTAAAACTATTTTGTTCAGAGATTGAATTTTTTCTCTCTGATAGTGTTGATTTCATTTAAATTATGATTCAAATCCTTGAAGAATATTGTTGCAAAATTTTTTGAAAGAATCATCTGTACAGACTGGAAAAATATTCTCGCTCCAATCCCTGATGGTTTTGTGACTGCAAGATTTAAGTGCATGCATAAAATCACCAGTGGCTGTAGCTCGAGTTGAAATGTTTATTGGATAAGAAGAGGGGTTGGTGCTCCTTGAGGCCTTGTGGTTTCTAAAACTTGTGAACTGAGTTGGTGCTCTTTGAATTAATATAAGGGATCTTACCGAGTGGTTTTCCTACCCCAGGAGGGTTTTCCACTCATGAAAACTATGGAGTTATGTGCATTGTCTTGTCTCATTTTGTTTTACTAGTTAATGCTCTGATACGTCATATCTTTAGCTCTCTTTATTTCATACTCTGTTTTGTTGAGTTTATGTAATGAAATCTTTGAAGTACTCATTTAGATGTTTCATGTTTGTGTAAAAGATTCAATACCTTTCTTGTTTTTGAAAAGTCTGAATCAGGTGTTTCAATTGGTTCTATTGTATATTTCATGCTTCATTAAAGTATTTCATCAAGGTGTTAAGTCTCAGTCATCTATGCATATTGTGAATTAAAATTGTCAAGTTCATAAAAGTATTTCTTGTTAAAATTTGTAACACTTTGATTCACCCCCCCCTCTCAAAGTGTTTCCACTTCCAACAAGTGGTATCAGAGCATAGGGTCCCTCATATAGGTCTGTCCTAGGGATTGTTCCTGGTCACTTGGAAGTTTTTTTTATGGCTCAAACTCAGGAAGGTGCTTCACTTTCAAGAGCTCCTCTTTTTGATGGAACTGATTATGTGTTCTGGAAGATTAGGATGGAAACTTATCTCATTTCAGTTGATCTTAATGTGTGGAATATTGTGACCACAAAATATACAGTTCCTTCCATTATTCCTACTGATCCTGATGATAAAACCAAGTATGAGTTAAATGCCAGAGCTAAGCATGCTCTCTTATGTGGTCTCACTAAAGATGTTTTTGTTAAAGTCATGCATTGTTCTTCTGCTTATGATATTTGGAAAAAACTTGAAACCATTTATCAAGGGGATGCTAAGGTTAAGAAGTCTAAAATTCTTACACTCAAAAATCAGTTTGAATCTTTAAGAATGAAAGAAGATGAAACAGTAGCAAGCTATTTTCTTAGAGTTGATGAAATAGTAAATTCGAGAAAGGGTCTTGGTGAAGAGGTTGAAGAAAAGGAAGTTGTCAATAAAGTGATTAGAACCTTGTTACCCAAGTTTGAAACTAAGGTTTCAACCTTAGAAGAAAAGAAAAGTTTTTCTACCATGACACTTGATAACCTACAAAGCATTCTTACTGCCTATGAGATGAGGATAGGTAATAATCCTTCTTCTTCAAAAGAAACAGCTTTTAAAGTAGAAAAGAAAGAAGAACTTGATAGTGAATCTGAACTTTCAGATGCTATAGAAGCTCTTTTTGTTAGAAAACTAAAAAAGAAATATAAGGGCAAATTACCTTTTAAGTGCTTTAATTGTGGCAAAGCTGGACACTTTGCTGCTCAATGTCCTCTAAGTGATCAAAACGGTGAAGAGGAAAAACCAGAAAAATTCTACAAAAAGAAAATGTGGAATCCTAAAAGGAGATTTAATACCTTCAAGAAAAAGAAGAGTCTTTTTACTAAAGAAGACTCTGGAAATTAATCAGATGATTCACCTTGTGAAGGTGATGAAACTCTATTTATGGCAGAATTAGAAGATGTAACTAGCAAACAAAATGAATTTGAAGATTTAGATCAAGGAGAAATTGATCTTGAAGGAGAATTGCTTTGTGCTTTAAAAGAAATAAAGAGGTTAAAGAAACTTGTAGCTTCACATGAAAATTCAAATCAGATTTTACAAGTCGAGTTGAATGATGCAAATTTAGTGACTTCAAACTTGAAGTCCCTTCTTGAAGAAAGAGAAAAGAAAATTGAAACATTAGAACAACAGTCCACAAAACTTCAAAAACAAATTGAACAGTATGAAAGTACAATACATCTAAATGATATCTTGAGCAAGCAAAAGTTGCATAAAGATTTGGCTGGTTTAGGGTTTGATAAAGCTAAGTCATCAAGACAAAACACTAAGCCTGCAACTAGAAAATCATTTCAGACTTATAACAGAACAAAACCTTTTAGGTTTGGCTTTTTTTATGGATACTGTTTCTATTGAAATAGGTTTGGTCATAAGGTTAATACTTGTAGATTTCTGCAACAAAGATCTCCTATGTTTGGTTACAATCAAGGATATGACTTTTCAAACACAGTAAAGTGTAATAAGTGTAACACTTTTGGGCATGCTACTATACAGTGCAAAACAAAGGCAAGCCCTAATAAAATATGGAAACCTAAGTTTGTATCTGGTATTGAGCAATCAATGATAGTGCAAACTGCACTTCTCTCAAATAAGAAATCTTTATGGGTGTTGGACAGTGGCTGTTCACACCATATGACAGGAGATAGAAATAAATTTCTTCATCTTGAAGACTTTAATGGTGGCTTTGTACGCTTTGGGGATAATTCAGGAGCTTATGTACGAGGTAAAGGTATATTACTACTAAATGATGATACTCCTATTCATGATGTGTACTTTGTTGAAGGGTTAAAGCACAATTTATTGAGTGTCAGTCAAATTTGTGATAGTGGTTACAGTGTATCTTTTAGCTCTAAAGATTGTACTATCAAAAATAAATCTGATAAAATTGTTGCCGCTGGTTTGAGAACAATTGGCAATGTCTACAGTTTGCTTGATTCCACTGACTATGAGAATAATGAAGGCATTTGTCTTATGGGTCAAATAGAAGAAAATTGGTTATGGCATAAACGCCTAGGACATATAAATTTTGACAATCTGGTTAGAATCAGTAAAAATCAGAATGTTAGAGGTTTGCCTATTTTGAGTAAACCATTCAATTCAGTTTGTAAAGCGTGTTTGAAAGGAAAGCAAACAAAAGTGTCTTTCAAATCTAAAGAACATTCTTCTACTAGACCATTACAGCTTGTACACACAGACTTATGTGGTCCTACAAGGACATAGTCAATAAATGGTGAAAAATATTTTATGCTTTTTGTTGATGACTATACCAGAATGGTATGGGTCACTTTCCTCAAACACAAATCTGAAGCATTTGATAGATTTAAGATATTCAGAAAAATGGTTGAACGAGAATCTGATCTAAAATTAAAATGCTTAAGATCAGACAAGGGTGGTGAATTCACTTCACAAGAATTCATTGATTACTGTGAAAGACATGGTATTAAGAGATAATATGCTGCTACTTGTACACCTCAACAAAATGGAGTAGTTGAGAGAAAAAATAGAACAGTCAAAGAAATGGCTCGCACAATGCTTAATGAGGCAAATCTACCAGACAGGTATTGGAAAGAAGCTGTACACACAGCTGTTTACATTTTGAATCGTGTACAAATCAAGGTAAAATCTACCTTTACTCCTTATGAACTTTGGTATGGAAAAGCTGCTTCTATCAAATATTTCAAAATTTTTGGTGCCAAATGTTATCTAAAAAGAGATGAAGAAAATCTAGGAAATTTTGAGGCTAAAACTGATGAGGGTATCTTTCTTGGATACTCTACTCATAGCAAAGCCTATAGATGTTTCAATAATAGACTGAATAAAATTGTTGAAACAATAAATGTAAGCTTTGATGAACAATTTTTGTTAAGTAATGATTTGCAGGATATTGAGGAAGAGGAAACTACTTTAACAAAGGTTGATCAAGTTCCTAAACCTGCAGAAACAGAAAAGAAAAATGAAATATGTTCATCAAGTTCTGATGAAGAAAATACAAAGAATTCAAATGCAGAGACAGGTATTCTCCATTATACACCCTCAAAAATTATAACAAAGAGACATCCTCAAAGTCAAGTTATTGGCAATATAGATGCAGGTATTTTGACTAGAAGAAGGGCAAAAACAACTGAACAAGCTCAACTGGCTGAACATTTTTGTTTGGTAACTGATTTCGAACCCAAAAATGTTTCTGATGCTTTATCTGATGAATGTTGGTTAAATGCAATGAAAGATGAAATCAGTCAAATAGAGAAAAATCAAACTTAGGAGTTAGTACCTAGGCCAGATGATAAGAATGTGATAGGAGGCAAATGGATCTTTAGAAATAAGCTTGATGAATCTGGGAAGGTTGTTAGAAATAAAGCTCGTTTTGTTTGTAAAGGTTATGCTCAGCAGGAAGGAATAGATTTTGGAGAAACATTCGCACCAGTAGCTAGATTAGAATCAATCAGAATTTTTCTTGCATACTCTTGCTATAAAAAATTTAAAGTTTACCAGATGGATGTCAAAACTGCCTTTCTGAATGGTTATCTTGATGAAGAAGTTTATATGGAATAGCTGGAAGGTTTTGAAGTTGCAGACAAATCTGATTGTGTATACAGATTAAAGAAAGCACTCTATGGCCTTAAACAGGCTCCAAGAGCTTGGTACTCTAGACTGGATAATCATCTTAGAGCAAATGGATTCACTAGAGGTGCTGTAGATAGCAACTTATATGTTAAAATAGATGGTAATGATATTCTAGTGGTTGTGATATATGTAGATGATATCATTTTTGGCTGTAATAATGACTCTTTATCCAAAAAGTTCTCTAAAATCATGGAATCTGAGTTTGAAATGTCTATGTTTGGGGAACTGAATTTCTTTCTTGGTCTTCAAGTGTTACAACTTCAGCAAGGTATCTTCTTGTCACAAACCAAATATGCCAAAGAGATGATTAGAAAATTTAATATGGCAGATTGTAAACCAGTCAGCACTCCAATGGAAATAAGTTGTAAATTGACCAAATCTGATGACTCACCTGCAGTAAATCAATCTGAGTACAGGTCAATGATAGGAAGTCTATTATATTTAACTGCATTTCGACCAGATTTAATGTTTGTAGTATGTCTAGTCTCTCGCTTTCAATCTGCACCTAAACAATCTCATTTGAATGCTGTAAAACGAATCTTTAGATATGTTCAAGGCACACTAGATTATGGTCTTTGGTATCCCCGTAATAATGACTTCACTCTTGTTGGCTTCACTGATTCTGATTGGGCCGGTTGTCTAGATGATCGTAAAAGCACCAGTGGAGCTGCCTTCTTTCTTGGTGATTGTCTTGTTGCTTGGCACAGTAAAAAGCAAGATTGTGTCACTCTGTCCACCGCAGAGTCAGAATATATAGCAGCCACTGCATGTTGCACACAACTGATATGGATGTCTCATCAAATTACTGATATGGGCATTTCTACTATTAAGCCCATTTCAATCTATTGTGACAATACTAGTGCGATTAATCTTTCAAAAAATCCTATTATGCACTCTCGCACTAAACATGTTGCCATTAAACTCCATTTTCTACGAGATCAGGTGTTGGCTAATGAGTTTCAATTAGTGTTTGTTCCTTCACAAGCCCAAGTTGCTGATATATTTACAAAAGCTTTGTCTAAAGAAGTCTTTGAACGGTTAAGAGATAGATTGGGAGTGTTTTCTCAGTCTGCTCTTGTCTCCACCTAAAGCATACTTTGAGGGGGAGTGTTGCTCTATTGATTTTCTTTCCTTTTGTCCTTGTGTTTTAAAAAAAGTAAAAAAAAAGGGGGAGAAATTGGCATTACGTGTAACAGTGAAAAGTGACACAGTGCAACAGTGAACAGTGACATTGTACGTGTAACAGTGAACAGTGACACAGTGCAATAGTGAACAGTGACATTGGTATTTCATTTTTTTTGACATTGGATATTGGCATTTCACATATTGGTATTTCATTTTTGATTGGCATTACAGACTTGCCATTGGCATTGGCATTACAGACTTGGCATTTTATTGGCATTTCATTGGCATTGGCATTTTTGATATTACAGTGATATTACAGTGACAATTGGTTTTTTTTCAGGCATTGGAATTTTATTACAGTGGCATAGACATTTTTATTTGGGTATTACAGTTTGGTATTCTTGTTTGATACAGATCAGATTGGGAGTTCATTATTCTGACAGTATTTATTCTTTATAGAATTGCATATTACAGGTTCAGAGGACTTACAGGTTTGCATATGACAAGGTTCAGTGTTGATTGTATATATTGCATTTGTTGACAGTGGAATTCCTTACATTGATTTTGGTCCTTTCAGTTGATGACATATTTCATGGCAATGATGGTTTAAGTTTTTTTTCTTTTTTTGCCATCAAGGACAAAGGGGGAGTTTGTTGCTCTTTGGTACTTTTGTCCTCGATGACAAGAAAGTAAAAAAAAAAGGAAGCTGTGTTGGTTAAGTTTCACATTTTTAATAAGCATGTGATTATTGATTTAAAATTTTTTTCTCATGGGCCAGTCTAGTGACACGGACACATTGTTTTGATGACGTGTTATATGCTTAAAGCATCTTACTCTCGAGCCATGTTGGTGACACGGATAAGTGAATAGTTCTAATTTTGCATTAATTTAATGACATCTTTGATTTAATCTGTCTATGGACTAAAGGGCATATTCCTCAGAATACTCTTTGTGTCGGACAAGTTAAAAGTTTTTGGAAAACGGTTTTGTGTTTCATTTTGTTTTCGAACTTGTTTGGAGTCCGTCACAAACCCTAACGCCATGAGAGACGCAGCCGCCGCTGTAGCTAAGGAGCTCGAATCAGGTTGTTCAGTTAAAAAGAATGAAGCAAAAATGGTCTTAACCGGGAGCTTAATGGTTTGCTGGTTAGTTTGTTTTCAGTTATCAATAAGGTTGCGTTTCACAGGTATTATTCTTGATCATATGATTAAAAGATTCAGATTTTGTTTTGAATCAGGTTTTCAGTTATGCAAAATGAAAATAAGGAAAATGTTCATGCTTTACTTTTGTTTTTCATGATTGGGAAATCAAGTATCTTCAGTTTTTTTCCGTTGCACAGTTAAAAACAGTTATTGGTTTTTCAGTTTGCAATTCCTATAAGGTTTTGGTAACCCTATACGAGGGTTATTCTGGAAGAACATTTGGTGCTTTGTTTGGATATAAAACAGTTATATACAGAACAGTTTTATATGAGGAATACTGCGAGAGGAGTGTGAATAAAGTGAAAGACATAGCATTTGTTAAAAAGAAAAGAAGTGCTGTAGTTTACCAGAGATAGTCGAGGGTTTTGAGAATCAATACTCTATTTTGTTGCAGAGTACATGAGGCTTTATTGTTTAAAACTATTTTGTTCAGAGATTGAATTTTTTCTCTCTGATAGTGTTGATTTCATTTAAATTATGATTCAAATCCTTGAAGAATATTGTTGCAAATTTTTTTGAAAGAATCATCTGTACAGACTGGAAAAATATTCTCGCTCCAATCCCTGATGGTTTTGTGACTGCAAGATTTAAGTGCATGCATAAAATCACCAGTGGCTGTAGCTCGAGTTGAAATGTTTATTGGATAAGAAGAAGGGTTGGTGCTCCTTGAGGCCTTGTGGTTTCTAAAACTTGTGAACTGAGTTGGTGCTCTTTGAATTAATATAAGGGATCTTACCGAGTGGTTTTTCTACCCCAGGAGGGTTTTCCACTCATGAAAACTATGGAGTTATGTGCATTGTCTTGTCTCATTTTGTTTTACTAGTTAATGCTCTGATACGTCATATCTTTAGCTCTCTTTATTTCATACTCTGTTTTGTTGAGTTTATGTAATGAAATCTTTGAAGTACTCATTTAGATGTTTCATGTTTGTGTAAAAGATTCAATACCTTTCTTGTTTTTGAAAAGTCTGAATCAGGTGTTTCAATTGGTTCTATTGTATATTTCATGCTTCATTAAAGTATTTCATCAAGGTGTTAAGTCTCAGTCATCTGTGCATATTGTGAATTAAAATTGTCAAGTTCATAAAAGTATTTCTTGTTAAAATTTGTAACACTCTGATTCACCCCCCCCCTCTCAGAGTGTTTCCACTTCCAACAGAAGTATCTTAGCAGCGCAAGGCTGATTAGAAACCTCTGTTATGACAGTCAAATCTAAAAACTCCAAATAACAATACAAGTTAAAAATATTTGTATCTCGCCATTTTACAATAATCGGAGATGTGGAAATTTGCAGTGTTAAGATTCCAGTTACCATAACATGACTCCTTAATCCACTGACAAGTATAGGTAGGATAGAAGTTGAGAGAATGCATTTAAAGAAAATCCTTTCGATGGAAGGGGGACCTAGTTATGTTACCAGAAACTAGAAACGAGAAATGCAACCACAACAGCAACGTGACGAGAAACGAAATTTTAAAAGGTTGTGTATAAGAAATAGATTGTATAGATGTGTATATATATATATTGGTAAAATAAATAAAAATTAATTTTAAAAATAAAAACTATAATACACATATCTCTAATTAAAAATTTCAACATTGCTAAAAAAATATTTAATTTCATTCTTTCATTTTAAAATAATTTAAATAAAACATTTTTCACAATGAATATAATAAAACTAAATCACCAGAACAAAAATAAATGTGTCATAGTTAACTGGTTGTACAAAAATTATAAATTAATGTAAACTCCAGTATTGGTAGTTATAAACTCCAGCTTGCATTTATAACTTAATGTTAACTCCACCTCCAAGTTGCCTAAACTTTTGTTTAAATTTTAACAGCAATTTGGAACCACTTGGAAACTGTAGAATTTTGAACCTGACCTATCCTCTCTGAACCAACTGATTAGCAAATAATAACAGCAAAAAGAAGAAAAACACCAATATCTTTATTGAAGCTTAATTAAAAATTTACATAGAGGCTGTATATATAAAGAATTTGCAATCTAGAAGAATAAATAATAACTGCAGTTCTAAATATATTCCTAGCTTTGCATGGAAAGCTACTAAGGCTCTCAAACTAAAAAAAGCAAACTACTCCCTAAATTAAGAATACAATAAGTGCATGCACAACATGCTTTATTTACTAAAAACAAACTCATGCAAAAAGAAAAACTAAAAATAGTCCTAAGGATTCATGCATGCTGGAGTACATGCTTTATTTGCATGAATAAACAAATAAAACTATTAACTAAAAATAGCTTATGCATGGTGATGAATGGATAGCTTCATGTCCAAACTGGAGTTGCATGGAGCTGCATGCTAGAGCAGCATCACTTATCAACATACTCCCCCTTGATGCTGAGAGGGCTGACAATCTTATCTCGTAGTGATATAAACTGAGCTTTCGCAACCGCTTTGGTGAATATATCTGCTAGTTGATCCTGGGTGTTGATGTGCTTCAATTCGACATCCTTCTTTTGCACCAAATCTCGTATGAAGTGATATTTCAAATCAAAATGTTTTGTTCTGCTGTGATGAACCGGATTCTTAGCTAACTTGATGGCACTCACATTGTCACAATAAATTACTGTAGGCTGAATTTGTTTTTCTCCAATTTCTTCCAAAACTTTTCTGAGCCAAAGGGCTTCTGTACCTGCTGAGGTAATTGCAACATACTCTGCTTCTGTAGATGAGAGGGCAACAATACTTTGTTTTTTCGAGCTCCAGGTAATCAAACCATAACCAAAAGAAAAACAATTTCCAGATGTAGATTTACGTTCATCCATACTACCTCCCCAATCTGAATCACTAAAGCCTACAAGATTGAACTTTTCAGAAGAGTAGTAATGAATACCAAAACTTGAACTCCCTTTCACATACCTCAAAATCCTCTTGGCTGCCTTCATATGTATTTCAGATGGATTTGTCATATACCTTGAAACAAGTGAAACTGAATAAGCAATATCTGGCCTCGTGTGGGTTAGAAACATCAAGCTCCCCACAATACTTCTATAAGTTGTCTCATCAACTAAATCAGCACCATCATCTCTACATAACAAATCTCCATGAGCACTTGGAGTGGAGGCAGGGTTACAATCAGTCATATTAAATTTCTTCAGCATATCCTGTGCATACTTTGTTTGACAAATGAAAATCTCATCCTTACTTTGATAAACCTCCATTCCTAGAAAATATTTCATTAGACCAAGATCTTTCATCTCAAATTCTTTCATCATAGCAGCTTTGAATTCATCTTTCATCTTAGAACTACTACCCATATACAAAAGATCATCAACATATAAACTTATGATGAGAATATCAGTACCTTCTTGTTTGTAGTATAGGGTAGGATCACTCTTACTTCTCTGGAAGCCATTCTCCTAAAAGTATCCATCAATCCTGGCATACCACGCTCTTGGTGCTTGTTTGAGGCCATACAAAGCCTTCTTCAACTTGTAGACATAATTATCTTTTCCTTCCACTTCAAAACCTTGTGGTTGCTCCACATATACTTCCTCTTCTAAGTACCCATTCAAGAAGGCACTTTTCACGTCCATATGATGTATGCTCCACTTCTTCTGAGCTGCTAATGAAATCAACATTCGTATGGTCTCTTGTCTTGCTACTGGTGCAAATGTCTCTTCATAGTCAATTCCATATTTCTATGTGAAGCCTTTAGCAACTAATCTTGCCTTGTGTCTTTCAACACTCCCATCACTGTTAAATTTGGTCTTGTAGACCCATTTGGTGCCAATCCTTTTTTTTGTCATGTGGAAGTTCTGTTAACTCCCAAGTGTCATTCCTGTGAATGGAATCCATCTCTTCTTCCATGGCTTTCACCCAAACCTCATTAGTACATGCATCTTCAAAACATGATGGTTCAAAATCAGCCTTGGCTAATAAAGCAAAATTCACTGTCTCACCTATTGGGTTTTCTTCATGTACTTGATTTCCACTCTTTTGGTAGATATCACTCAATCTCCTTACTTTCCTTGTAGAACTTGGAGAAGAAGCTGGACTTGAACTTGGTACTAAAGTACTTGATGAAGGATTGCTTGGTGGAGTTAAACCACTGGATATAGAAACATTAGATGGCTGCTCATGATCAATATCAGCAATTATATCATCATTCAAAATAGATTTTAGCTTCTCAACATGGCCTTTTTTATGACCATAAACTCCCCCTTCATCAAAAATCACATCTCTTGAGACAATAAGCTTGTTAGTGAGGGGATTATACAATCTATAAGCCTTGCTTTTCTCACTATACCCAATAAAAATACATGACTCACTCTTTGCATCTAACTTCTGTCTATTCTGATCCGGTACATGCACATAAGCCAAACAACCAAAAACTTTGAAATGATTAACATTAGGCCTTTTACCATACCAAGCTTCATAAGGAGTCATCTTTTCTAGTGTATTGGTGGTGCTACGGTTGAGGATGTACACCGCTGTAGCAACTCCATCTCCCCAATAAGAATTTCTCAATCCCTTGGTTTGTAACATGCACCTTGCCATTTCAACCACAGTACGATTCTTCCTTTCAGCTACTCCATTCTGTTGAGGTGTGTATGCAGTAGTAAGTTGCCTCTTGATGCCATTAAAATCACAATAATTTTGGAAAGCCTTTGAGAAAAATTATCCTCCATGATCAGTCCTTAAACATTTGATCTTGGACCCTTTCTCATTTTCCACAAGGGCTTTAAACTTCTTGAATGTATCCAAGGCTTCATCTTTGGCCTTCAAAAAATATACCCAACAATTTCGTGAGTAATCATCAATAAAAGTGATGAAATATGATGACTTACCCAAACTCTTAGTCTGCATAGGACCACATATATCTGAATGAACAAGCTGAAGTGGGTGATGAGCCCTCCATGCATTGCCCTTTGGAAACTTTTCTCTTGCATGCTTTCCTTTAGCACAACCTTCACAAACCTCCTTGTGTTCCTCAACCTTGGGCAAACCAGAAACTAATGCATGTGAGGTTAGAAACTTCAAACTATGAAAATTTAAATGCCCATACCTGAGATGCCATAACCAACTTGAATCCTCATAAGCCATATTTGCCAAACTGTTGTTATGTTCACCAAACCTCAAGGGGAACATCCTATTTCTTGTCATAGGAACAACAATGATCACCCTATTATCCTTATTCTTATCATAGATAGTACAAGTCTTATTCTCAAAGACTACTTTATAATTTTTCTCACATAGCTGCCCAACACTTAACAAATTGTGCTTCAATTGTGGAGTATAATAAATATCATGAATACTCTTTATACCTTCTTTTGTTTGGACCTCCATAGCTCCTTTGGCAACAACCTCCAATGATTTATCATCACCAAGCTGGATCTTGGATTTGAAACTTCCATCTTTTGTTGAGAACAACTTCTCATTCCCTGTCATATGGTTAGAGCATCCAGAATCTAGGTACCAAACATCTTTACTAGTATTTTCACCCTTGGCATAAGATAAGAATAAGTGATCAGGAGGATTGTCACTACTTTCTTGAGCATAGTTAGCACTTTTACCTTCTTTCAATCTGCATTCTCTTTCAAAATGGCCATACCTATTACAATGGTAACATTGAACATTTCTCTTATCAAATCTGCCTCTACCTCTTCCTCTGAAACCACCACTTCCTCTTGAGCCACCTCTTCCTCTACCTCTTGAAGAATTTTGGCTTTGCCCTTTACCTTGGCCTTGATTGATTTTGGCACTACTGCTGCTTGTATCTTCATCTTTTGTGATTAGCAATTTAGAGGAAAACGCTTTCTCTACACCTTCAAAAGAATCTTTCAATCTTTCTTCATGAGACATCAGGGATCCAACCAGTTGATCAAACTGTAGTTTTGTCAAATCCTTGCTTTCTTCTATGATTATTGCTACATGATTCCATCTAGGTGTCAAAGATCTCAACACCTTTTTAATCAAAACTTCATTGCTTACAATTTCTCCAAGTGTAGCCATTTTATTGACTACATCTTTGACTCTGACACAATAATCACTTATACTTTCAGCTTCTTGCATCTTCAAATTCTCAAACTCTCACTTCAATGTCTGAAGCTTGACCACTTTAACTTGATCACTACCCTGGTAAGCTTCTTGTAGAGTCTTCCAGGCATCTTTGGCAGTTGTTGCTCCTGATATTCTTGGAAATAAGCTCTTATCAAGAGCTATCTGAATGTGAAACAAAGCTTGAGCATTCTTTTTCCTTGCTTCCTTTCTTGCTGTTCTTTCATTGGCTGTAAGGGCATTCCAATCAGTTGGCTCTTCATAACCTGATTCAATAATCTCCCACAAATCTTTTCCAATCAAAAAGGTCAGCATCTTAATGCACCAATAATCATAATCATTCCCATCAAATTCTGGAACGGGCATATGGTTAGAATTCGACATGATTAACTTTGGCGAAATTCCAACAATAAAACTTTAACCCAAAACAATTTTACCTACTCTGATACCACTTGTAGAATTTTGAACCTAACCTATCCTCTCTGAACCAACTGATTAGCAAACAATAACAGCAAAAAGAAGAAAAACACCAATATCTTTATTGAAGCTTAATTAAAAATTTACATAGAGGCTGTATATATAAAGAATTTGCAGTCTAGAAGAATAAATAATAACTGCAGTTCTAAATATATTCCTAGCTTTGCATGGAAAGCTACTAAGGCTCTCAAACTAAAAAAAGCAAACTACTCCCTAAATTAAGAATACAATAAGTGCATGCACAACATGCTTTATTTACTAAAAACAAACTCATGCAAAAAGCAAAACTAAAAATAGTCCTAAGGATTCATGCATGCTGGAGTACATGCTTTATTTGCATGAATAAACAAATAAAACTATTAACTAAAAATAGCTTATGCATGGTGATGAATGGATAGCTTCATGTCCAAACTGGAGTTGCATGGAGCTGCATGCTAGAGCAGCATCACTTATCAACAGAAATGACCATCAGCAATGGGAAACCCATTTCGGCCGTCGAAACATGAAACGGATGTCTCCCGTCATGTTTCTGGTAACTAGGGGGATAGGCACCACAGGCACAGATAATATAGAGAAACAGGGTAACTGCAGGGCAACACCATGCTAAATCCATTAATGCCACTTTGCCTGCTAATTGAGCTATATATATTTTGCTTGCCCCAACAACTTGAGAAACAACTTGAGAATAGGAGAGGCAAATATATACACAGGCAGAAATATAAGCTGGTAACAACAATCCATGAGCATTGGAGGTATACTCCTAGCATGCTATACTGTGCATTAACATGATCTATTGATCTATTATCAATAAAGTGATACAATAGCACAGCAAATCCTTCACACCAATACCTGCAACAAGCTTCAATACTTCACAAATCTAATTCAAAACAAATCAGAAAAGAAAACAGATACTGGGACACCAACTAATACAACAAAATCAGATATATATTATTATTGAAGTATGAATCGGTTTACATAATAAAAAGATTAACCTAACAACTTCCCAAAAGAAACATTCAACTCAGATCCAAGACCATCCTTAGACCCGCAACTACCTAATATGCCTTATTTTCTACCCTCAGAACCAAAAATCCCAAAAGTCACTGTATCGTTCTTCCCCTTTCAAAACTCTCTCCCCAAACTGAAACTCACTCAAACAGCACTTCCACCTAAAGCCAGTCCCCTGCTACACTAAATGCTACGGCAGCCTTTGCAGAAACAGCCACCAAAACTTCCAAATAAAACAAAACAATTAAGCCCCATAGGTTACCTGCAAACCCATAAATCATTGCTAAGATTAGGTCCTAACGGAAGGACTCCACTACCCTGCCCAGCATAGGAGAATTTAAAATGTGGAAGAGATTCTCTCCCACGTGGAAGATGCTCTGCATCATAAAGTTTACAGATTCTTAAATCTTAAAATATTTTATTATTTCGAGTTTTGTAGTTAAAGTTTACTTGGAAATAATTTTAATGGTATTATATTTACCAGCAGTAATGGATTCGCGGTCCATTAAAGATCATGGCAACAATGACAATGATGAGCTGAACATGAAAAGGCCACACCAGTGCGAGCAATTGAGATTGTCAGAGCCTCTCAATGAACTATTGGATCAAGGATCTGGATTATTGTCAACGTCAATTAGCAATTTGGTTAGTCAAATACGTTTACGCTTCCAAGAGCAGCAGAGACATTCTTGCAGCTCCCGCAGGTGAAGACACCTGGTCATCAAACAAAAGGATACTTGATTAAATCGCTCAAAAATTTGCTGAGTGGTTCTCTTCTTTCAGCAACATCTGATAAACAATCGATGATTGCAAGAGTTAATTCCATGTGTTATCTCCTTTGGAATGATGTTTCTACTGAGCATAAGTCAGAGATGACTCCTTTAAATGTTGAAGCATCAGTCACAGACTATAATTTTGGAAATGTACTAATGGAGAACCTGGATTTGTGGATGAAATAGATGATGTGAGAACTACACTCCCAAAGAGTGGCTGCCTTGTTCCAGGTCCTCCAACTATCGCGCCAACTAAAACATTGGGGTCTCTGCCTTGGCGACTGAATCATTCTCTCCTTTGCAACTGACAATTGAGGATTGTTTTTATTGATACAATAGAAGCAAATTTCTTTGGATAATTATAAAAATTATCCAAATAATAAGATATGTAGGAAATGTGTACGGACAAGGTTTCTTACATATAAAGCAACATACAATCTATATTTTTTTTAAACTGTCAATAAATTTGATTGCACTTCAAAAATAATTCTATAAGAACAAATTTAGTGATGTATAAAACATAATGATTGAGGTTCAAGCATCTACATAAACATGTATCCTACTTATTTTTTAAAGACATATACGAGTGGTAATAGTTTGAGGATTTTTTTTTATTGAAATCAAGGGTTTAGTTGCAATGGGTGATTTATATTAACTAAAACTTGTTTACATATAATTTTTATTTTTTCAATAAAAGTGGATTAATTGTTTACATATAATTAAATGTAAATGTAAGGAGAACAAAAATAAATAAATTTTAAAATGTAAATTATAGTGCAAGGCCACGAACAAAATACTTTTAAAAATTAGCACGAATCTATACCAGTCCACAAGTATATGAATAAAGTTCCCAATATTAATATGATAGCAATGCCCATAAACGGGTGAAAGCCTCTATGACCCTGTTCTCTTCTCCCGTCACAAGAACTCCTTTCTCCACTTCGTCTGGGAATTGACTTTCTGAGTATATACGTACCCATAATTCTCTATCACTACCCATAATACTGGGAGAGGAACGTTGCAAGATAGCCATCCATATCCATTTGCCCGCCTCCAACTCCATAGGATATATATGTATATCCAAATATTGTGATCCATATCGTCCAGATTCTATCTCGAGGCGTAACTGAGAAATTTGTGAAAATTCCCTGTTTACAACAAAACATAGCAGAATGCAGCGAGCAGTGGAGGGCCATTCGAGGGGTGGAGCGGAGTTCGTTTTCCGTTTAGCGAAGGAGTAAAGGACAGAGAGATTGGGGAAGGCAAAGGACTGTAGACGTGTGGCTGCATCAGGGATTGCCCGCGCGCATACTACAATTTCTTCTTTTGGCCATTTCTGCAAATAAAAAAATCCACGTCAACACATTAGACAATCCACTAACAACTGAAAATAATTAGAACTCTAAATGCCTATAGACTACAATTACCTGCATCCTTTGAATGCGATCTTCAACACCTGATCTGCTGATTGCTTTGAGTTGCACTTTTTTCAATCTTTCCATGCGCTCCAAACTTTCTATACCTGCTTCCTGCCATTTTGTATGTGCTATCAGCTTCTCCAACGCTGAGCAATGTTCCAAACCTTGCATTTTCATAATTCCATAGCAATCTTGAAGTACAAGGACTCGGAGAGAAGAAAATTGCGCAAAACTAGGAAGCGCATTCAACTTGGGGCTCCCTTTCAAAGCTATGTACTCGAGTGAATTTGGTAGGACTTCTATCTTCTTTAAATTGTCATTCTTACAAAATAACAGACTCTTGAGGTCGGGACAACAATCTGTGGAGATGGAGATCTTGGACACTTCAGTTGAATCTAGCTCTATCCACTTCAAACAAGTAAACAACCCTGCCCCGAGATCCAATTCGTCGATTGGACACCACATTATATACAATTTTCGAAGATTAATTCGTTGCCCAACTGATTTTGGTAAGGATTTCACTCCTGAATTACTTAATATTAAATTCTCTAATAGATTAAGGCACCACAATGAGTCAGGTAAACATTCCAGCTTGTGACAGTTCCGAATTTCAAGAGAAGTCAAGCAAGGCAAATCTCCCAAAGATGTTGGTAGGCTGGTCAAGAACCTCCCAACGATAGTCAACTTTTGCAATTTGCTCAGTTGACTGATATTCACTGGTATCTCCCTTAGACTACCTGTATCTAAACGGAGGTCTATCAGGGAGTGTTGATTTTTTATGTGAGGAGGCAACTCTTCCAATTGCTGACAGCAACGGAGATCCAAATACTCTAGCTTGATCATGTTCTCCAAAATGTTCAACTCCAAGGTGAGGCTATCACAATGATAGAAGTCAAGGTGCTGCAGGAGTGTGAGCTCTTCAAAAGAAACTGGCAACTTCCTCAATTCATGGCAATAGGACAGATCAAGGTACCTCAGATTTTTTAACTCAACAAAACTGCTGGGTAGCGATGATAGATTGTTACACCCTTGCAAATCAAGGTGCCCCAAATTTCTCAAATCACCAAAACTGTTGGGTAGTGATAATAGATTTTTAGACCAGGACAAATCAAGGTGCTCCAGATTTCTCAAATCACCAAAACTGCTATGCAGCGAACAGACCATTGAATACCTCAACTTCAGGTGCTCCAGCGATTGAAGAAGACAAAATTCTTCTGGTAGATTCGTGATATAACTCATACGCTCCATGACTATCTTTTTCAAATGCCTGAGACATCCTATTGACTTTGGAAATCTTTGGAAATTATGACATCCAGAAATAACCAACTCTCTCAACTGCAAAGGGGCCTGCAACAAATTGTCAATGAGATCCACTGCAAATACCCAACAATGAAAATTATTGAAGTAAATATTCGAAAAGAACTCGTTAAAGGGAGATACTTACATAACTGTCAGTAATCCATAGTTCTCTTAGCTGTAATTTCTCCAGCGATGATTCGTTGAGGTCTAAAACCCTTAAATTTTCCAATAGACTCAATGACTGAAGATTTCTCTGCTCAATGTCGGACAAACGAAGCCATACCAGATTTCTTGATAGATCACCAAGTACTTCATAATTAAATTTTCCTCTAACGTGAAGAATTTTCAATTCAGGAAAAGCGCGTGCTAGGCTACAAGAACATCGAGCAAACTGCTCAATCTTCTTGATGGATTCATCTGTTGTGGCCATTATTCCTCGAATGGCAATTTTCTTTTAAATTCAAACAAAAATGAAATAAAAAGTTATTTAAACATGCAGACAAGAACCAAACAAATACAAGTAGACAAAGAAGGTTGGCATGCCATTGTTTAATGTGAAAAACAAAGAAAGCGATAAATCTTACCTGATCTACATTTTCAATATTAATAAACTGGTCTATCAGCTGAGGAGACCAGAGACGGAAGGGTGACTGATTATTTGCAATTTCTCTGCCCAAATCTCTTAAGTGGTCGTGCATTTTGATGCGATCGTCATCATCAAGTTCAACAAGACACTTATTCAGAAGCTTTCCCCAACTATGCAGGCCACTCCACCCTGATCCATCCCAAACTGCAATGGCTGAAGATTTCTTCTCTCCAATGAAGAAACATGCTGTATCTAAAAAGATCTGCTTCTCTTCATCATCTAAGACATCATAACTTATTTTTAGTCTGTCTTTGATGTCTTTGTTTAGTACTCTAGAGATCTTATGCAATAGACTCTTCCAATTCTCTTTGTTGGAGATATCATATAATTGTGCTCCAAAAATCTTTAGAGAAAACGGTAATCCATTGCAAACATGTAGGAATCTTTCAACCAAATCTTCAAACTCTTGGAGTGGAGAGGGCTGCAAGAAAGCGTGCCAACAGAAGAGCTGCTTGGCATGAGATGGATTCAATGGTTTCATTTTATAAATGGATGAGATACCCCAACATCTTAGGACTTCAAGTTCTCTTGTGGTCACTACAATTAAACTATTACATCCAAGATTATCCTTCTGGGGCACTAGAGCATCCAATTGGTCTGAGTTATCCACATTATCTAGAATAATGAGCAGCTGAAGAGATCTCAAACGGCTAGCAAGAATCCCCTTTCCTTCTTCTATATTCTCAATTGATACTCCACGGAGACCAAGGTCCTCTAGAAGTTTTTTCTGTTTATTATGCAATAGACCTTTAGAAGCAGCATCTCTAACATCTAATAGAAAACTAGACCTTCCCATCATTTTGTATTTCTTATTATATAAGTGTTTGGCAAAAGTGGTTTTGCCAGATCCACCCATACCCCATATTCCCACAACTTGCACATTGTCATGGCTATTTGCAGATTGAAGTGTTGTCCTTTCAAAGTCTATTAGAATTTCATCTAGACCAATTGGATGGTTGGCAACTACAAATGGCACATTTTTTATATCTTTCAAGACACAGCCAACAATTTTCTTCAACAGGCTCTCCTCTTCACTAAACATACACAACAGCAGCAGAATAGAACAGAACAAACATCGCTTAACATGACATGCATACTGAAAATTAAGAAATAAAAAAATGCCCCAAAAGCAGATGATTGATAGAAAAGTTATGTACAGGAGATAAGAGTATTTGGTACTCACTCTTCATTATGGGTGATGACGCCAACATTATATGAAACATTGTTTAGTGCATCCTTCCACTCCTGAAGCTTTTCCAAGGTGTATCTACCCTTTTCTTCATGCCGGGAAAATGCTTTAGCATAGACCTCTTTAGCATATCGGACAACATCAGTTTCAACATGATAGAAAACAGGAACAATTTTAGTGCCTGTTTTGATCATAAATGAAAGCTCTGCCAAACACCATGGGGATTCTGCATAATTCTGAGAAAATATTGCTACATGAAGTGAAGCACTGCGCATTGCCTCCTCTATTTCTATGGGCAAGAAATCCCCCAATTGAAGCTCGTTTTTATCCAAAAAAACCCTCAATCCCATGTCAGTGAGGGTTTTATAGAGAGTAGCTGCGAGTGTGTCCTTGACATCAGGGCCACGATGGTTAATAAATACATCGTATGGCAACTTTCTCTCTGGCATTGTGGATCTACCAGAAGTAGATGCAGATGGTGCGATTCCTTCAAAAGCGTTTGTAATCTCAAGTTCGGGGTTCCTAGAAGTAGATGCCATGAAATTAGACTGAACAGAACACAAACAAAGACATACTAATGAAAGGGGTATTCTTGTTTGAGGAGGAGAAATGCCCGCCAAGTATATATAAGAGGAGGGAGTCGGTAGCGTAGGGAAGAAAGGCAGAAGCATCCCAAACTCGTTCCGGGTAATTAAGTTTGAAAAAAAGGTTCAGGCTAGGATCTGTGCTGGAAACCCGGCGGAAGGAGCGAAGAAGCATCACACAAAGGGCCGGGCTTAACCGGCACACTCTAAGCGTTGACTGCTCAGGTCGCCGGGCCCACTCAACAAGAGATTTCCCGTTCATAACGTTTCTGTTTACGGCTTTGTTTGTTTCCACCGTTTATTTCGCCTAACGTCCGTTTCCTCCCCTCCGTCCCGTCCAAATAAGAGTCGCCGTTAACTTTGAATTTGAACGCCGATCCCGCCCAAAAGTTTCAAAGTGTTTTCGCATAAAATAAAGCGGGCACTCCCATTTGTCTCACCGCTGTCAAGGAAGTATTTACCAGTTGCATGCCATAGCTTCTGAGGTATTTTTAGGGCCTTTCTTGCTTTATGCAAATAGATTTTTCAACGGATAGAAGACATGGGCATCCTCACGATGTAATTGATGCAACAGGTTTCCATATCAATCAATTTTATTTTCCAGCGTACTACTTGTCTCTGCCAAAATGGGAGTTTTGGAACAGGGTATCAGTATCCATCAAAGCATAACAAAAGGGCGATTACTATGAGAGGTTGCAGCTGGAAAGACAACACACGAACTGTTTGACTAGACGCCTCAAAGAAATGTGGTATCATGGACGCTATGATTGCAGGATATGCACAAATTGAATTTGTTGAATAGGATTCAGAAACTCTCAACCAAATGCGATTGGTGGGTGTAAACCTAGACTCCACAACCTTTACCAGTATCGTCACAGCCTGTGCGAAAATGGGAGCTTTAAAACAGGGTACGGGCATCCATCACCGCGTAAATGATAGAGGAACTCTGTCATATGTTGTAGCTGCAACTGCCCTGGTAGGTATGCATGCAAAATGTGTTGGCTTCGACAAGGCACGTGAACTGCTTGACAGAATGGCTTGAAGAATTATTTGAGAGAGTGCCATGGTTTCTAGATATGCAAAATGCGAAAGCATAGGAAAGGCATGTGAACTGTTTGACAAAATGCCTCAAAGAAATACGTCCACATGAAATGCCCTGATTGCAGGATATTAACAAAATGGGCTGAGGATGTCTTCTTAATGGAGCGCCAAAACAATTTTTCAGAATTTTAAATATTTACATTTTTTATTCAATTCATCTAGATTTATGGAGTGAAATTCTAAAGTTCTATCACACTTTATAATAGGTTTTAAGAAAACTATAAAAAATGAGTCGTCATTGTAACATGTTAATGTGATCTAATCAGTTCTGAATCAAAAGAATCACACTACAATGTTTAGGATTTTGAGGATAAGATAGCTTTCACTAGTAACATAAGATATATTAGTTTATTTATATAGTGGCGGGTTTGAGGATAAGGATTACTTAGAATGTCTATTCAAGATCTCAAACTTGGTTTAGTCAAATGTTTAATGGTATCAATGTATTCAAAATAGATTCAACCAAAATGTTTCTATCTAAAATAGATCTAGTTAGGATGTTTTCTTGCTCATATATAATTACATATCTTTTTCAGTTTAAAAAAATGAACATTGCAAAACCAAAAGTCATGAAAACCAAATCAGATTTTATATTTTATTGTGAATCTCAATAGTCATTGAGAGATATGTTAGAAGTCAAAACAAGTAAACATGAGTTTGATGGACCAAGTTGGATTAATATAATGTTATAGAGTCATCTCTCAATCAGTTCTCATTGTTGGATTTCTATGCATTATTAAATATTTTTATTATTTTGTGTAAATTTATTACTTCATTTTCATGACAATTTGATATCCAAATATAAAAGGATAGTCATAAAAAATTTAAGCATGTTAAGAAATTGTTGTACAAGGCATGAAATAGTAGGTGAATAATTGTCATGAAAACATCAATTGAGGAATACCTTTTATTATTAATTCACTTGGGTATATACTATATAAAGAAAAATTTAAATGGACCTTTCAATATGCATAAAAAAGTTGGACGAATATTTTTGATGATTATGTTTTCATATACTAAGATAAAGTCATTCTTCTCATCTTCTTTTTCTTCTTTAGAACCACCATCACTTTCTATTTCAAAATTTATCATCTTCCTCAACATCATCTTCAAATTATCCTGTTGTGAAAGAGTCATTTGTTTCTATGAGCTCTTTAGAATTCTAATTTCTAAATTGATTGAATCTAGATATATGATTGAATACTTTCTCATATGTGATTCCCTTGACCATGCCACCTATGATTTTGACTTTAATTGCATCTTCATATTGCTAACACCTTTTCAGTTTTGATACAAATGATGACTTTGAGATGACAAAAAAAATTCCTTGACTATAATCCATTATGATACTAATTGCCATTGCATTTTCATATTGTTCACCTTCATTGTACAACATCTCCCCCAACCATCCACCACTCCCAAGCATTCTCTCTTTTTAGATGAAGATTCAACTTTACTCGTGTTTATAATTTTTCTTGCAAATTGGTTGCTTATGCACCGATTTAAGATATTATTTTAATTATTTTTAATCATTGCTAGATTTAAGAAAGTATTCTACTTTTATATTTAGTACATTAGTAGCATTCTTATTTTACCTTATTTCTTTTGTGTGCTTGTCATTTATCACATTAGTTATAAAGTATGATTGTCAAATAAAATAAAAGTCAATGGTCTTATCACATCCCTACATTAGGCCCCTTTAACTTGGGCATTATGTGGATAACATATTAGTTAATATTAATTAATAAAAAGAAATGAATGTACAAGAAAGGGAGAGGAAAGTTGGATGACCTCCTACAATTCACATTAACTAGTGATGGCACGAGAGAAAAGGGGGGTTTGTCATGCTATTAATAAGACATGGCATCCTTCCCCTTGGCTATCTAGTCTTTTTGCTTCAATTGTATGAAATAATGTGTGATATCTAGTCTTTATGCTTCAATTGTAAGGAGATTTACATAGACAATTGTGAAAGAAGGCAAGCAGGAGGAGCAACCATGGACAATGGTTGGAACCTAAAACAGGGTAGGGGCCTACATAAACTGCCTTGTTAGGTAGGATATTTTCAAAACTAGATTCGTTCAAAATGGTTCATGATCTTTTGAGAAAAAGTAATTGTAATAAGTAAAGGTAGGCTCCACAACCTTTGATGACATCCTTACTTCAATCTTGTGTCTGAAGGAAAGCTTGCAAACAAGCTATGCATATACTTCATTTGTTTGTTTCCTTAGTTTTATTTTCATTTGTTTGTCAATAAACGAGATTATTCCCCACATTTCATTCTTTAAAATAGACTTATAAACCTTTTGATAGATGATTGAATGATTTTCAAAATGTTTTCTTAAAAAATGATAAGTGTTTTGATGAAGCAATGCCCTAGTAGGAATCAGGGATATCGCTATCCTCGACACCTAACTATTAGAATCTTGGCAAATGCAGAAGACAATCCCATGGGGATTTGGGATGTTCCATCCCCAATACCCATTATAGAGTTGGGAATGAAACATCCTAGACCCACGAAGCCTAACTCAAGAAATGTTGATGCCAAGCATCGGGGATCAGGGATGGTGGTGCAGGAGCACCTAGTTTTGCTTATATTCTCCATTTTTGGTATTTTTCACGCTTTAGTGTCTGGTTAGTTTTGAAATGTTTTAATAGGTTGTTTTTAGTCATTTAATTGGTTTTTTATCTCATTTTGTGCTTGAGAGATCAAATTTTGCTTCTTAGAGGTTGAATTGTCAATTTTGTGCTTCTAGGCCAAAAATGGCTAGAAAGTGAGAAATTGCCTTATAGGCCTAGAAATGGTTGGGAAAGTTTTGGAACATGTTTTGTGAGTTATTTTAATCATTCCTAAGTGTCTAGGAGGGATAGATAAGTTAGTTTTCTCAAAAAAGTCATTTGGAGCAACAAAAGTTGCTTTCTTGTTTGGAAAAGTTGTCATTTTTAAGAAAAAATTGTAAAAGAAAACCTCCTACAGCTGTGTGTCCATACAGGACATCATAAATACTTCATGGTGGTATAAATATTCCTCCCTCTTCTTTTTATAGGGTTTTCAATTGTATTTGAAGACATTCTCAATTGGAAATATCAAGAATTCTGGCTTTTAATGGTTTCTAGACTCATTTTCTTGTGACAGTCCGTACTTGGATAGTTTCTTTTTGTACAGTACTTGCTGTAGATTTTTCTTAATTTGAATTCAAGGCATTTAATGTATTATTTTCATTTGTTAATAATTTGGAAGTTTGTACAAATTAGTTTCATTTTTGGCTTATGATTGCCCTGTCAAGGGTTTGGGTCTGAAAAATACATCAACTTGTCTAAATCCAAGTTTGGGATCCCATGGATGGACTTAGAAAAGTTGTATGGCCCGTGTATCATGTAAATATTTCACATTTTGGCCAGGGTTGTGAGAAAGAAGAGTTTTTGAGCATATGCTAGGCAAATTGGTGATGGATTTGGCTAGCAATGTGAGTAAGACCAAACTTGTTCGTGCTCAAGATCAATTTGAGTAAGAAAACTTGAGGCAGAGGTATGAACTAGAATTCAAGGGGTTTTGGATCCATTTGGAGCCCCAAAAAATGTACTTTTAATCTTGCAAGTGTGTGTTAATTCTACCTGGCAGCAAGCATACATTTACTAGATTTATGACAGTCAAAATTGGTCTCAGTGTAGAGATGATAACTATTTATTTCACCATTGGATATTTATTAATTTTGGATATGTTTTGCTTAATCAATTTTTCTAAAACTCCACCAGATAGATTGGACTATTGTTTTCGGGTTTGGAAGTTATTAATGTCTGAGTGTGTGTTAACTCAAGTTGGCAGCAAGTACCCAGTTTTGGGGAATTAATGAATTTTTGGGTCTAAACTTGCTTTTTGTATATATCCATGCTTTGGAATATTTTGGAAGATGTTGGAAAGGTTTTATGAAGTTACCACAGACCTTGGCGGAGGTTTCCATGCTATTATAACATTGAAAGTGCAACAAAAATAGTGAAAGTGCAGTCATAATACATAAAACAGTCAAGTAAATGTTTGTGTGGCAAGTGTTTGTCAGATTGTCATGCAGGGAAGTGATGGAAAGTTGATTCAAATGGTGTGCCAAAGGTCTGACATGAATTTGGGGGCTTGGTTTGCAGTTTAGAATTGACTTCCTTTGTAACTTGGTTGAAACCCTCTCAAAACCCTACTTTTTAGCCTAAAAAAGTGGAAAGTCACCATACCAACTTCTCAAGGGCTAAAAATAAGAAAATATTTGATTTTACACCTTATTGACACCATCCATGTTAGTTTTTGTGAAGGTTGTGGTCATCATTACCCTCTGCAAGCAAATTTCACTCAATTAGCCCTCCACGGGCTAGTAGCCCTTTTTAGCCCTATTTTCACAAAAGTTGAACCTGATTGTCCAAACAAAGTATGAACCTTCCAAGCTTTCTAAAATAGTTGAAATACATGCTATGGACCTATTCCCATCATTTTAGACAATCAAGACATGGTTTTGGAGTTTGGACCCCTGGTGGAGGACTTGAGTAACTTGAGGAAGCAAACTAGAAAAATGTTGCATAACACACAATAGGGTGGTTGTTTGAGGAGAAGTATGGGTGTTGGAGTTTTGATGTTGCCAAACACTAATTGAATACATTAGAAAAGAACATTTTTTTTTCCACTTGTCAATTTAGACCAATTTAGGCTTATTGAGTAACTTCTCACTCAATCTCCCTATCAGATGGTCACGTCCCCAATCCCAACGATAGACAATGCTATCAGGGATTGGGGATGCCAACATCCCTGACCCCTTATCACTTTATACATAATTTTTGTGTGTATTTCAATATCCTGGACACATGATGTTTCTCCTATATGCTTCAAAGTAGGATCAAGGATGTTGCCATCCTCGACCCCTCAAATACAAAGGTTTGTTTATTGGGTAAAGACATGAATGTTTTATAGTCAGTGGATTATTTGCTTTCAATGCTTAGTTAGTCTCTACTTTCAATAAGATGTTTTCAGCAATAGTGTAGTATTTTTTTACATTTAATAAAGACTCCTAATTCAAGACATTTTGTGTAGAGTCGATAATGTCTCAACAAAAGGTCATCCCAATGAAATACAAATTCAATGATTATATTTCTCCTACTAAATTGCACATACTAGATAGGGAGATCACAAACATTGATCTAGGACATACAGGCCTAGATGAGTTCGTAAGGCGAATGTCAAATCCAAATCGGAGGACCCCTAGGGGCTACATCTTTGGTTTACTCAAGGTTGGGGCAAATAGCTATATTTCTTGTTTCCTTGCAGTCTATAGACTTGGTTGTGGAATGTGCAACAAACTATAATTCAAATGAGAGAAGGGATTATGACCCATTAGGATACATCATTTTAGATATCTCTCTTGATGCAATTGAAATTATCTTCCACATTCCTAAATATGATACATATGCTAAGGTGGAAATCACTCATGGGTAACAATATTATGTAGAGGAGAATAACCAAATGGTCCATATAAATGAGCACCTTCTTGAGAAGTCCAAGAAACCTAATCAATTGGAGCAGATGAAGATTATTCACCAAGCCTACCTATATATGGATGGAAGAGATTATGTCACCATTCTGAGTAGAGTAGCAAGCCTCCTAGATGCAAAGGATTTACGTTCATTAAAAATATCTCTACAAGAAAGGAAAGTGATGGGATCCATTTTTTAGCATGGGATTCACAAAAATTCCATTTTTAGAGAGGATATACTTACAAGCTTATGTGATTGTGAACTGGGTTGTTGGATTATGCATTTAATAGGCTATATCCACTTCCATTTTAGTAGTTGATTTTATGTGAACTTGTGTTTTTGATTTATTCACATTGTATCAATGTGTGTATGAGCTACACACTATTGTATTTTTTATGTGTGTATGGTCTAGTCATTATTATACCTATGATATGTGTATAAGCTAGTAACCTTTTGTGTTAATTGATGTATGATTGAGCCAACCGCTTTGTAAAAATGAGATGTTGGAGTGATGTTTTCTCCATGTGGTTGTGTTTTATATAATAATGATTGATATGAAACCAACATGTATGATTTGAATGTGTTTATCATCAATCTATTGTAACTTGACTAATTTCAAAGCAGATTTTTAAAGAATAGTCATGATTTAAAGGTAAAAAAATTATAAATCTAATACAAGAGGAGATGATTAATTCTCTCTATTATTCATGTATAAACAACATAGCCACTAGTTCTTAAAAAATATATCTAGGTACCTAGGGCCATCTCAAATGATCCCTTAAGGTTTAGGTTTAGATCTAGACATGGCCCTAACTTTGGGAGCATACCAATTTCTAGAAAGCATATGAATGGTTGTGTAGATTTGTTTTCACGATTGTGGTTGGAAAAGTTATAAAGTCACCATTTCTAAGTTAAATGGAAGATGTTTGATCACATAAGCTAGAACTAGTTGTTAAAAAAATTAGTAATAGCCAAGAGGCAATTGTTATAGGTCTTCCCTTTATCTATAAGTAATACCTGTTTGTTGGCATTCTTATTCATATAAGAAACAAAGATACATAAAAAATACAATAAGACATAATCATATAATTCTAATGAAAGACTAAACTTTGAAAAAGATTTCATAAAAAAATTGTTTCAAACAAGTAAAAAAAGTAAATAAAAGAAAACAAAATTATATGACTTAAGTATCCTCTCATTAAAAAAGATTTTTCAATATGTTTTAGATTTATTAGTGGTAGGTTTGTTCGGGTTCTTATTCATACAAGAAATAAAGATAAATCAAAAGTACAATAAGTCATGATGATATAACTCAAACAAAATTGAAAAAAAACTTAAACAAAAGAAATAATAAAATAAAACAAAACAAAATTAAAATAAAAAATTTGAGAACATAGCTTTTAAAATTTTCTATAATCTATTATATTCCTTTAATTAATTAATAAACTTCCAACTTGAATCTCTTCACCTATAATTTCCATCCACACTTCTCAAAAACTAATACAAGCTCCCCAAAAATACATAATATAAATTTTCTTTAAAGTAAAATTAAATAAACTTCTCCCTCCAAATTATTGCTAAATTATATATTAGTAGTCCTCTTGAACAGATACTTCACTTTCAATATTGACAAAGAGTAAACTATATTTAATATTAAAAATAAACTAATTAGTTTTAAATTGTAAATTAATTAATTATAAATATAAATCTTACAAATTGAATATGTAATTATTTGTGAATTCAATAAAATATAATATTAAATTTTAATCTGAGTTTAGATAAAATATAAAATATGTAATTATTTATGAGTTCAATAAAAGTAAAAAAAAATATGTAATTGTTTACTGTAAATTTCTTAGGATGGAGATTATGAGTATAGAACAAGGAGTACTGTGTATGGATAATTTGGTGTCCACAGAAATGGTAGAAGATATTGACCTAGGTTGGATGAAGTAGTCACAACTATACAAGATTAAATGGTTGTAGCAGTGAGATGAGATATTATAGTAGAAAAATATTTGGTAAAGTTCAACATAGCTTCTCATTATGATAAGGTGATGTGTGACAGTGCACTGATGGATGTGCGTCATGTATGGTGTAGGCATATTATTAGAGGGATGACACCTACACTAGAATATTATGTCTAGAAGATAAAATTTGATGCCCCTTTAAGGATAAGTGAGGGACAATTCTAAAGATGCAGGTCATGATGAGAATAAATAAAAGGTACAAGTTTAAAATTATGTAGTTTTAAGATCAATCCTTCATAGATCTTATCAAACATTGGTGAATTGATCTTCTTAAAATAAGAAGCACCAAGATGTATGTTCCAATAAAAAGCTTATAGTCATAAGAACATCCACAAAGATTAGACTAATAATACAAATTTTTAAGAACATCATGTTGAAAAGGAACCTTGATTGAAATAGAACTAAACACTCTCAATAAATTAATCATTGTTAGAGGGACGGACTAGGATAAATTCATGAAGGAGACATATTTATCTCAAAACTAATAGATGTCCAAGCAAAGAAAATAAAATCTAGAGGCCAAAAAAAAATAAAAAATTGAGAAATTTAGCTACCTAAAGGTGAAAACAATCCAAAATAGTTTCATGGAAGTTGAAGCTCTTTTGCATGACTTATTATTATTTAAATCATGCAAAACTAACATGATAATAATTAAGGAAAATTTCATTGTCATCATTTTATGTATATAGAAAAGATGCTCTACTAATTGAAGAATAAACATCACTTTGAATGAAGCTTGGGTTATACTAGTTGACACTACTAATTTCTGTACCATTTATGTAAATTAGTTTTGATTATATTTTTAATCTTCATTAATAGTATAGAATTGTTTTGATAGATAAAGTAGTATCATAAAAGTCATTTTTGTAAAACTAAGGTTCCTTTTTAAAATTATAAAAGTATAAGGTAAATTTGATCGGGACGACTTTTAAGCTACTCGGATAAATGCGGATAATAAGTGTTCATTAGTTTAGTGTGTTAATTAGAAGACAAATGTAGTGGATAAATGTATTTAGTTTGAAGATGCATGATAAAGAATGTATATTGATAATATATATAATTCATTTGTGTTATGATACATAAATTTTATCCTTAAGATCTTGTTAATTTGATTTAGTTAAAATAGTTTTACAATTTTAGGTGGTTCAATTTCAAGTGTCTTGGGTTTGAATCTAGGTCATACAAATCAAATTTGATACATAAATTTAGATGGTGTCTTGCAAGAATGATCTAGTAAAAAATAACATAAGTATTTTTGTATTTGCCTTCTCTATGTCTAAATATGTTGAGGTGATGTTTACAAACACCTTTGAAGAAATTCATGGATCATTGAGGTTAATTTATCATCAACTCCACAAACTTGAAGACAATATTCTAAGCATGTAGATGCCATATATGATTTTGATGCTTTAAACAATCAAAATGTACTCTAGATTTGCATTTAACTCTAAATCCGAATATTTATTATAATATATGTTGGAATTTTCTAGTTTTTCTATCAGTTCTTAAGGTTTTCTTATCCTTGGAGTTTAGGGCATTGAAATTCATTGTGCCTGTAAGAAGTTGTGTTCACTTTTTGGTCAAAAAGTGGAAGTGTTTTCCCTGTTTTTTAGATTTCGCCATGTTTGACCTAAAAATTTGAAGCACTTGAAGAATAAATCTTGAAAAAATTTAGTAATAGAAAATCTAGTGCTCGAAGTCTACATTCCAAATATTTAATTTATTTTAATACCCAGATCTTAAAAATTAAGTTTGAATAGGCATTACTAAAACCTATAGTTTAAAAGTCACTTTTCAAGACCATACCATGCTCATGTACGACAAGCATAATTTGACCTAAATGAAAGTATTTTTCTTAAAGCTTTTGGGAAAAGATCTATAACTCACTCACCTTTGATGAGGATTGTTCTTGTAAATTTTTTTTGTATGTATTTTTTTAATTAATTTTTTATTGGGCATGAACACTGTTTTGAAAAATCCCTATGTACTACAACAAGCATAATTTGATCTAAATTTAATATTTTTTGATATTTTTTTTTAACTTTATAGAAGTGTCACTAGTTTGATACCATATAATTTTTTTTCCAAAAAACATAAAGACAAAAAAGTTATTAAAAAACTAAAAAACCTTGTTATTTCAAATTTATGGACCTCTTTCATTAGAAATTATTTTTAAAAGAAAAATATTGATCCATTTTTTTTTTAAATTATATATTTGGAATCTAGACAGTTTGTTCTGTAATAGGTTTTAATTGTTTAAAAAATTCTGAAAATTAGGTGTTAAAATATAGTTTTGAAGTCATTTTTTGTAAGTAGATTGATTTAGCCTTCAAGTTGCAAATCAAACGAGGTCCAAGCCCCATGTTCGGCTCTCCAAACCATTTCTCAAGCCAAATTCCGAAGCTAGATGCGGGCCCACATTCATATTTTTTTAAATGGGTTATTTTAATTAATTAAAAGTGGCAAAACGAAAAATGAGATCCCATTTCATTTTTTATTATTTTTTTAAATATGTATAAAAAGGCATTGTTTGAGTTGATAAAATATGTGTTTTTATGTGTTACTTTTTATTCAACATTTTATGATCTAGTTGTCCTTTGGATGCTCTTTTGTTGTAATTTTAGATCCATTTTTTGCAGTGGCAATCATTGCTTAATTTTTTAGTCATGGGGTCTAAACAATGTCAGAAGAAGAAAAAAAGGAGGGAAATGACTGCCACAGAAAGAGAGAAGGAGGCCAAACATCCAAGAGATAGAAGAATGATGATTCAACAAATGAATAATCTTGATGCTTCTAGATCCACAACAATGGAAGAGACAAACATTCAAGATGATGCCTTGGGGGATAAGATGGGCATAGATGATGCAATTATCGATGATGTTGATGTGGATGATATAATTATGGAGAATATTCCAGGTACTACATCTTCAAATCTAAGTACATCTTCCAATTATATAAGTACATCTTCAAATCCTTCTCAGAAAGACATGGATAATGTGATTATAGATGATATTCATGTTGATGATTTAGTAGAAGTTGGATATACCAATGTTGAGGTTGATACAATTGTCCATGACTCTAAAATGAAGCAAATTAGAGATATTGAAAATGAAGACCCTCCTATTGGTGAAGATAAAATTCCTTTGAATGTTGAAAGTGAAAATCCTTATAAACATGGTGAAAATGAAAATCCTCCTATTGTTGAAGGTCGGGAAAACCTTTTTATAAAAAATTGAAAAAAAATGTTTTTGATAATCTTCCTAGTAATAATTGTTGGAGATAGATAAGAGCTTATACCAATAGAATATGCAAAGAATTTTTTTCTGAAAAATTACAATTCAATGTCAACTGATGATTCAATTGATGAGAATGTGGAAAATGAGGAAAATGATGAAAAAAATAGGCATATTTGTGAAACCTACAAAAAAGATGAATTAGTTAAGCATGCTATGTCTACTGTTGCAAATGCCATTGAATCTATTGGAACAATGAGTCGATCTAAAGATAAGAATGTAGCATGACGAGCTATAACAACTTCTATAGTGAATAAATCAACCTTGAATAAAAGGATGGTAAGCAACATTAGTGGAATTTTAAAGATGCATCCTAAGATATTGGTTAGAGTAGCTAAAAGAAGATAAAGTATTGAAAATGATCCAATCAATCAAAGTTGGAGTTTTAGTGGTAGACTTCGAAGGTCAGCTATGAAATTGAATATTGAAGTGAATTCTTTGGTTGAAAAGTTTTGGCATGACAATACAAGGGTATCATCTAATGCTAGATATGCTCTAAACTTGAGAGTGGGGTTGAAAATTTGTGACCCTCATCCAAAACACCTATTAGACACAACTCAAATAGAATTTTACAGAAATTTTTTGGATGAAGTTGTGTTACCTAGAAAAATTACCATAAGTCAAATATCATTTGAAAAATGCAAGCCCTGGTATGTGAAAATTAATAAGAAAAGAATCTCTTTTGTAAAACTCACGTGCAATTTTGTTACTATTATGATGTTTTTCGGTACATAAGTTCTATTTTGTATAGTAACATGCTTAGCTAGGAATGTGGTATTCATATGCCATGTGAATCAATCAAGGAATTTGTAGCAAGTTTATTTTGTGAAAGAACTGATGGACACTTATTTTATTTACGTTCATGTATCTTTGGACAATGTTCTAGTTGTGGCAATTTTTCATCACTAGAAGAGTGTATGGATGAGAGCAATGAAACTGATTTTGAACAACAACTAGTCGATTTTAAAAGGTTTAAGAATGTTGAGTATCCCTTAAAGGATGGGAAAACAGGAAAGTGTGTCTATTTAATCACAAAAAAGGTTAGTGTACATGTATTCATGTCAGAATTTAAAAGTAAGATTGCACCAAAATATGTGACACACTCTCAACATGCCATATGGCTTGATGCTCAATTTCGCACATGTAGAAATTCATTTCCAATTGGAAGTATACTATTAGTGGTGGACTTTGTGGAAAACTATACTCTTAAGCCACAAGAGGAAATTCAGTCTCAGCATTACAATTCCACTCAAGTTTCTATTTTTATTCATATTGTTTATCGACATGCAGATGATAGCACAAAGGGTGATAGAAAAATCTTAAGGGAGTACCATTTCTAAGTAAGTGATAATCGGATGCACTCGTCAGAGTTTGTTCAATATTGTTTCAACATATTTTACAAAAACCTAAGAGAAAGATGAATCCATATGATAGAACATCTTATATGGTTAGATAATTGTGCACCTAATAATTCAAGAATGCTCGACTATTTTATTGGTTAAGCAGTGCTCACAAGAAATACAATATCCAACATATATGGAGTTTTTTTGAAGCTGGACATGGCAAAGGAGAACATGATGGAGATGGTGCATGTGTTAAAATAATTCTTGCTAGAGAGCAATTAAAATTTGAAATAATGTAAAATTTAAAGATGCATGTGCAATTGTAGATTGGTGCAATACAATATTATCTACTAGATCAGGTGTGAACTCCACAATTCAGCGATTCTTTTGGTTAGTTGAAGAAGAGAACGTTGTGCCCAGACTTGATTGTGAGGCAATTAGCGGATCGACATAATGGCATTCATTTAAGATTTCAAATCCAAGCACATGGACTATATGGACAAGGGAACTTGCATACTTTTGTCAATTTTATATTTCAAGTGATTCTAATGTATGTGAGAATACTGAATGGGTTGAAGATTGGAATCAAAGATCGTTGACTCCTACTCAAGTACAAGATCAGATTGACACAATTGAAGATAATGATCAACTGTTTGCATCAAATGATTATGAACATGTTTTAGACCTTGCACAAAAATGTAAAATTTATTTAACTTTAATTTGTTGTATTTGAATAAATATATGTTTCTAATTTGAATGATTAATAATTAGCTTCAAACTTTAACATATATATATATATATATATATATAAAGGTAAAATTTATTTAATTTTAATTTGTTGTATTTGAATAAATATATGTTTGTAATTTGAATGATTAATAATTAGTTTCAAACTTTTATTATAAATTAAATGATAAAATTAATTTTGTGTGTAGGACATGTGTATGTTGTTGTTGCACCCAAGGACAATGAGGAGGAAGCAAAATATTGGTTAGCTCGATGTGTTGAGACTAAACACAAATTAGTTAATCCTCGAGAAGATGATGATGGTTTTCATTATCCAATTGCTTCAGTGGTAGTTGTTGGAACTCGGCTAAGGAAATATTTGACAAGGAAGAATGGTTTTCCTACTTTTGAAGATTATGAAACACACAAGAAGATAATACAATTCTCACATTTGATTGTTGCAACAAATATGCAACTTGTGAGATATCGCGGGAGACTTAGAAATAAAAAGTTGTGGACAATTTCTATGGAAGATCACGAGACAATTATAGATGCTTTGGAAAAAAGAGAGGATGCAGATGGTACAGTGGAATAAGTATTTAAATAAAGAGGTATGTATGTATGCACATGTATATATTATATATAATTTCTTTTTATTGTACCATTTGATCTATGGTTTAAATATTAATGTTTGATATATATGGCCATCCCCTTATTGAGCTTACACAATTTTGGTACATGTAATGGAATAAGTATTTAATTTATATAGAGGTACGTATACTTGTTTTTAAAATTACATGTCTTTCAATGATAAATTGATAAGTTGCTTTTAATACAGGTTTTCATAACTCATTTAAAATGTTCAACCATTTTATACTTCCATCTAGATTCTATTTTTATACATGTCCCCTTAAGCCATGTCCTTATCAGTTTGATCCCCTTAAGCCACATGTCCCAATTGTACAACCATCCCCTTAAGGCTCATGTCCTAATCAATTAATTTCCCCTTAAGCCATCTCCAAATTAGTTCAAATGATCCCCTTTTAAGCCACCTGTCTTATTTCTAGTTTGACCCCCTTAAGCCATAAGCCACATGTCTCAATTACACCCATCCCCTTAAGCTTTCCTCATGTGTCCTAATTAGTTAATTTCCCCCTTAAGCCACGTCCTAGTTAACTTTTCACCCCCCTAGTTCCTATTTATATGTATCTAACTATTTTTGTTGTTGTAGGTTTATCTTAGTTTTTTGTTGTTGGTGGCATATGAAATGAGTTCATGAAACTTTAGAATTAAATCAAGATTTCCAAATGAATTGGTAAGCATTATTTTTTTGTTAAATGTTTAGTTTTAATTTCTATTTTTGATGTTTTTCAATGATAAATTGTTAAATTGCTTTTAATAAATATAAAACATTTTGTACTTCCATCTACATTCTAATTTTATGTCCCCTTAAGCCATGTCCTATTTAGTTTGGTCCCCTTTCTTATCACATGTCCCAATTAGGTAGATAGATCCTCTTACTTGCCTTCTCCTAATTAGTTCAAATGATTCCCTTTTAAGCCACATTTCCTATTTAGTTTGATCCCCTTAAGTCACATGTCCCAATTACGCCCATCCCCTTAAGCCTCATGTTAATTAGTTAATTTCCCCTTAAGCCTACGCCCTTGTTAACTTTTCACTCCCCTTATTTCCTATTTATAATATATATCTAACTAGTTTTTGTTGTTGTAGGTTTATCTTTTTTTTTTTTTGTTGGTGGCATGTGAAACGAGTTCATGAATCTAATTAAAACAAGATTTACAATGAATTGGGAAGCATCATTTTTTTGTTCAATGTTTAGTTTTAATTTCTATTTATGATGTTTTTCAATGATAAATTATTAAATTTCTTTTAATAAATTTCAACCATTTGTACTTCCATCTAAATTCTAATTTTATGTCCCCTTAAGCCATGTCTTATTTAGTTCGATCCCCTTCCTTGACACATGTCCCAATTATGTAGATAGATCCCCTTACTTGCCTTGTCCTAATTAGTTCAAATGATCCCCTTTTAGGCAACATGTCCTATTTAGTTTGATCTCCTTAAGCCTCATGTCCTAATTAGTTAATTTTCCCTTAAGCCATGTATAATATATCTAACTATTTCTTATTTATAATATATATCTAACTACTTTTTTGTTGTTGTAGGTTTATCTTAGTTTTTATTGTTGGTCTCATGTGAAACGAGTTCATGAATCTAATTAAATCAAGATTTCCAATGAATTGGTAAGCATCATTTTTTTGTTAAATGTTTGGTTAATTTCTATTTTTAATGTGTACATTTAATAACTGAAGTACTCATTAATTTTTTTTGCATGTAAGTATCATGTACAATTTAAACAAATTTGTCTCTTTGACAGGAATCTAATTTATAGATGTTTTAACAATCTAATTGTCTCCGTGTAGGGATGAAATTTAAAATGTTATTTCCTCTAGATATTTAAATTGAACTTTTAATGTCTTAGATTGGATCAAACTTTTAATGTTTTAGATTGAATCTTGAACTTTAATATATATTTAAGATGTGGATCTTGAAACTTTTAAATTTTTGATGTGGATCAAACTTTTATATTTAAGATGTGCATGGATTAAACTTTTATATAAGATTTTAGTATGTGTATGTTCTAGTTAAATAAAATTGCTTCATTTATATATATATATAGGGGAAAGGATCCAGTAGTTGAGCGCGTTCCAATTCTTGTGATAGAATTTGTTGATTTAATACCCCCAAACTTGTTGATTTAATTTCCAACTTTTGTACAACATTGCACCAATAATTGTATGATAAGTACCAATAATTGAATGAAATATACTATTTGCTATGAAAAGTATCCAATCATGTGATGCTACATTAGTTGCACAAGTATTAGGTCCCTTTTACACACCTATTGGTCTCACTTTGTTTTTAGGCTATTTTGGACAGCTTGGCAAAAAGCATGTTGATTTGAGATCATATTTGATGATGTGGCCTTGGAACCTTAGTTATAAGTAGGGGACTTGCCAAGTAAGTTTTCATAAAAAAATTGGAGTGATTTGAAATTTCTACATAGAATTTTGAGCAATGCGAAGTTAGGGTGCACAACTACTGGGTCCTTTCCCCTAGATATATATACATGTATATTTGTATGTATGTATATGTATATATATATGTGTATATACATATATATCTATATATATAGATATATATGTATATATATATACATGTATATATGTATATATGTATATATATATGTATATGCATATATATGTATATGTATATATGTATATATTTTAGATATGTATATATATATGTATGTATGTGTGTGTGTGTGTGTGTGTGTGTATATATACGTGTATGGGTCATGCATGTGTTAGAACACATGTGCGACCCCTTAGGACCACATATGACCCCTTAGGAAACTGTGTTATCCTATGGGTTCATATGTGGTCCTAAGATATCATGTGCATTTGTTAGAACACATGATGCATGACCCCTTAGGATAGCATATGGCCCCTAAGGACAAAATATGATCCTATATGGTCATATTGGGTCCTAAGGGGTATGTTGTACACACTAGGATGTTTAAAGGGGTTATATCTACTCGAAAAGGGTCGTGCATATGTTAGAACACATGTGTAACCCCTTCGGAGGTCACATATGACCCCTTAGGACACTATGTGATCCTATGGGGTCATATGTGGCCCTAAGGGGTCATGCATATGTTAAAACACATATGTGACCCTTTAGGACCACATACGACCACTTAGATCTACTAGGATGTTAAAAGGGGTCAAGTATGGGGTCCTAAGGGGTCACACATGTGTTACAAACATGAGTGACACTTTAGGACCACATATGACCCCTTAAGATGTACTAGGACATTAAAAGGGGTCATATATGCTCCTAAGGGGTCATGCATGTGTTATAACACAAGCATGACCCCTTAGGAGGTCACATATGATCCCTTAGGACACTATGTGATCCCATGGTGTCATATGTGGTCCTAAGGGGTCACGCATGTGTTATAACACATGATGTGTGACCCCTTAGGACCACATATGACCCCTTAGGACACAATGTGATCCTATATGGTCATATTGGGTCCTAAGAGTATGTTGTGCACAATAGGATGTTAAAAGGGGTCATACGTACTCCTCAGGGGTCACGCATGTGTTAGAACAAATGCATGGCCCCTTAGGACCACATATGACCCCTTAGGACATAATGTGATCCTATATGGTCATATTGGGTCTTACTTAGGGTATGCTTTACACACTAGGTCATATGGGGTCCTAAGGGGTCAAGCATGTGTTAAAACACATGAGTGATCCTTTAGGACCACACATGACCCCTTAGAACACTATGTGATCCTATCGGGCCATATGTGTTCCTAAGGGGTCACACATATGTGCGACCCTTTAGGACTACATATGACCCCTTAGGATACAAGGATGTTAAAAGGGATCATATGGGGTCCTAAGGGGTCACACATGTGTTTAAAACACATGTGTGACCCCTTAGGACCATGTATGACCACTTAGGACACTATGTGATCCTATTTGGTCACATTGGGTCCTAAGGGGTACACTAGGATGTTATAATAGCTCATATACAGCCATAAGGAGTCACATGCCTGTGTTAGAACACATGCGTGATCCCTTAGGACTACATATGTCCCCTAAGGACAAAATGTGATCCTATATGGTCATACTAGGTCCTAAGGGGTATGTTGTACACACTAGGATGTTTAATGGGGTCATATGTGGTCCTAAAGGGTCATGTATATGTTGGGACACGTGTGACCCCTTAGGAGGTCACATATGACCCCTTAGGACACTATGTGATCCTATGGGGTCATATGAGGTCCTAAGGGGTTTTTCACATGTCTTAAAACACATGAGTGGACCTTTACTACCACATCTGACCCCTTATATCTACTAGGATATTAAAAGGGGTCATGTATGGGGTCCTAAGGGGTCAAGCATTTGTTAAAACACATGAGTGACCCTTTAGGACCACATATGACCCCTTAGGATGTAGTAGGATGTTAAAAGGGGTCATATATGCTCCTAAGGGGCCATGCATGTGTTAGATCACGTGTGACCCCTTAGGAAACTATGTGATCCTATGGAGTCATATGTGGTCCTAAGGGGTCACACATGTGTTAGAACACATGATGCGTGACCCCTTAGGACCACATATGACCCCTTTGGACATAATGTGATTCTATATGGTCATATTGGGACCTAAGGAGTATGTTGTGCACACTATGATGTTAAAATGGGCCATATGTGCTCCTAAGGGGTCAAGTGTGTGTTAAAACACATCTATGACCCCTTAGGACACAATGTGATCCTATATGGTCATATTGGTTTCTACTTGGAGTATGTTGTATATACACACTAGGATTTTAAAAGGGGTCCTATGTTCTCTTAAGGGGTCATGTATGTGTTAGAACACATGTGAGACCCCTTAGAACTATATATGACCCCTTAGGACACTATGTTATCCTATGGGGTCATATGTGGTCCTAAGGGGTTGCACATGTGTTAGAAAACATGATGCGTGACCCCTTGGAACCACATATGATCCCTTTAGACACAATTTGATCATATATGATCATATTGGGTTCTAAGGGTATGTTGTGCACACTAGGATTTTAAAAGGGGTATGTTGTGCACCCCTTGGGAACACATGCATGACCCCTTAGGACCACATATGACCCCTTAGGACACAATATGATCCTATATGGTCATATTTCATCCTACTTGGGGTATGTTGTACACACTAGAATGTTAGAAGGGGTTATTTGTGCTCTTAAGGGGTCACACATGTGAGACCCCTTACTACACTATATTATCCTATGGGGTCATATGTGGTCCTAAGGGTTGCACATGTATTAGAATACATGATGCGTGACCCCTTAGGACCACATATGACCCCTTAGGACACAATGTGATCCTATATGGCCATATTGGGTCCTAAGGGGTATGTTGTGCACATTAGGATGATAAAAGGGGTCATATGTCCTCCTAAGGGGTCACACATGTGTTCACATTAGGATGATAAAAGGGGTCATATGTGTTCCTAAGGGGTCACACATGTGTGACCCCTTAGGACCACAAATGACCCCCTAGGACACAATGTGATCCTATTTGGTCATTTTGGGTCCTACTTGGGGTATGTTGTACACACTAGGATGTTAAAAGGAGTCATATATTCTCTTAAGGGGTCATGCATGTGTTAGAACACATGTATGACCCCTTAGGACTATATATGACCCCTTAGGACACAATGTGATCCTATGGGGTCATATGTTGTCCTAAGGGGTCACACGTGTTAAAACACATGAGTGACCCTTTAGGACCACATATGACCCCTTAAGATACTAGGAGGTTGAAAGGGGTCATATGTGATCCTATGGGGTCATATGTGGTCCTAAGGGGTCACACATGTGTGTTAATTAGAACAAATGTGTGACTCCTTAGGACTACATATGACCTTTTAGGACACTATGTGATCATAAATGATCATATTGGGGACCATATGGGTCATATGGTCATATGTGATCCTATACTTTGGTTTTTCAACATTTTCATTTTCATCTTGAAAGGTTTTGGTTTTGGTTTATCTACATTTTGGTTTTGGATTTGGTTTATCTATATTTTGGGTTTTGCTTTGGTTTTTTAATAATGTTTCACTGTCATTTTTGTTGTAGTTTTGGTTTTGGTTTTCATTTTGAATTTGGTTTTGATTTTGGATTTTGTTTTGGTTTAAATTTTTGTTTGGGTTTTGGTTTCATTTTTAATTTTTTGTTTCAAGGTTTTGAACATTTAATTTTCATATTATGAATGCTTCTGGTTTTGGTTATGTGCCTTTTTCAACATTTTGTTTTCATTCATCAACCATAAAAAAATAATTCTATAAAAAAATAATTTCATTAAAACCTAGATTAACATTTTAAAAAATAAACCTAATCTAATAAATTCAAAAAAACAAAATTCATAATCAATTAAAAAATAAATTGTAAACTAAAAAGCTAATTTTTAAACAAAAAAAATAATTTTTTAACTAAAAACATAATTTTTTAACTAAAAAACTATTATAACTATGAACAATTCAAAAAAATATTAAAGAGTAAAACTTATTAAAAAAGATAGCAGGGAGCGTGCATGGAAAGCTTGCTAGCGGCTTGCTAGATGGCCTTGATCGGGATCCCATTTGGAAAAAAATGAACTAGAACCCATTTTTTTTTAAATTATATTTTTCAAAACAGGATTTAAATGGGATCCCATTTCAAGCTTTAGTCTCAGGATCCCGAGGCCCACGAGATCCCGTTATTTTTTTGGCTTGGGACCCCTTTTCCTAAATGGGATCCCATTTGGTCTTCCATGTTCTCTGCCTAATTTGCACTTTTTTTTTTCTAATTGTAAAACTTCCACATTAAGTGGACACTACTTCTTGCACTTAATAATATTAAAAAATTCATTCACATGCATTCAATGTGAAGTTGGCAAAGAAGAAAATATATTATTACATTATTTTTAAATAAAGCAAGCGAAATTTGTAATTGCCTTTGAACTATTCTAGATAATTGAACTAGCTACAAGCACTACAATAAAGGAATGGTTTGGAAACTAATTATTTTTGCATCATCATTTTGTGAAGTTTAAGTCATTACAATTTTATAATGAATAACAAGCAAGTCATATAGAATTCAAATTCATTAGGCAGCAATAATCTCAATCCTCTTAGATCACATGCAAAACTAAAATATTCCTTTCACAAGAGAGAAAAGGAGAAAATTATTTTTTAATTATTTCCACAATCGATTAGATTGGATGATGGACTTACCAAATATACATATGATGTCTTGCTTATATAGGAAAGGTAGACAAACAAGATTAGACAAGATCATGATATGTTCCTTGATCCTAAATGGGGACAACTAACATGAAAAATATTAAATAACCTAGGAAACAAGAAGTAAAAATCAATATAAGATAAGATCTAGTACCCACTAAGACCTTTATAAGGCTTCCTAGGACCTAAGTAAACTTAACATGTGCATAAGACCAAGTAGTGAAATAATTAGAAAAATACCTTATCCACACCAACAACCCCCTTAAGTACAACTTAGGGATATGTAGAAAAATAAAAATGAAGCAAAAATGATGATGATTATGGTTTTGATTATGGGTCCTAGCTACTAGACCATGTTAGGTACCCATTTACAATGTAATCTCTTACAAGTGAGAAAAGGAGAAAATTCAATGGGACAAAACTTCTCTCCAAAAGAGAGAAAATATACAAACATGAAAAATGATGGATTGAGAATTCAAGAGCTGCAAATGATGAGATCCATCATAAGTATATAACATGTTGTACCATAAATTGGAAAGAGACAAAGACTATGTAGCCTCCCATAATACAATATATTGCTAAAATGGTAAATGCTCAAAGAAAAACATGATCCAATTTTTACAACACATGATTCAACTATTTCCTTCATTTCTAATTGGCAATGAGATTCGTGACAATAGTTTGTATCTTTCCCTAAAGAAGTGATCTTCAACTAAATAAGTCTTGATTTTGTATCGACAAAGAAAGTATTGATTTGGTTATGTGTGCACCTTGGTCTAGAAGTCTAGAGTAGTGAGCTCTTTGGTAGGAAGCCATATTTATTGTAAACCATTGATATATATTGTGATTTATATTCTCACCATGGTTTTTTCCTATTTGGATTTTCCACATAAATCTAGTGTTCATGTGTTGATGGCTGATGATTGTTGTGTTGTTTCTAGGTAAGTTAATGTTATTTATAATTAGTCTATTTTGAATTTTGAGACTCATTCACCACCGTCTCAGTCTTGTAATGTGTTCAACACTAAGTTTGGCAAGTGCCAAATGTATTACATTAATAATTTCTCCATCTCCATCTCTCTCTCTCTCTCTCTCTCTCTCTCTCTCTCTCTCTCTCTCTCTCTCTCTCTCTCTCTCTCTCTTCTCTAGCTCTCTCTCTCTCTCTCTCTCTCTCTCTCTCTCTCTCTCTCTCTCTCTCTCTCTCTCTCTCTCTCTCTCTCTCTCTCTCTCTCCCCCTCTTTCTATTCATTAGTGCAATATATATATATATATAATTCAAGTATAAAAGAGGAAAAAGACATATTAAAATGTATTTTATGTATATATTGGTAGGATGTTTGAGAGTGGTTTTAGATCTCGAGGAGTTCTAATGTAGATTCTAGTTTTTAGAATATCAAATTTTAGTAATTAGCATGCTCCTATCATCATTCTATCTCTCTCTCTAGTCTCTCATTTTCTTTCCCTCAACCCCTCCCATCTCTTTCATCCCTCTATCTCTTCATATCCCTCAACCCCTACCTTCCTCCCTCTCTCTAGTCTCTCATTTTCTTTACCTCAACCCCTCCCATACCCTCTCTCTCTCTCTCTCTGGTTTTAGATAGACAATTCATCTCCAATAACCACTTCTATCTTGTGTAGATATTTTAACATGATTTAGCTAGTTCTTCTTGAACACATCTTTAGTAAATCACAAGGCCATATCTGCTCATATCCAATATGTCTAGAATCTTGAGCTACATCTCCTTCATGGAGTTGGTAGGATCAAATGGTAAGTCATTATTTGTATGCCCCAATTTTTTTACATCTATGAGTTCCAAGTGGCTTTCTTTCCACATTTCTCAAATGGAGCTACTCCTGGAGAGCTTTTCTTGGCCATAATCACTTTGGAGGCTCAACCATTTGTTTCCATCACTTAAATTTTGGCTAGGACAACTATGCTAACAAAATAATACTTTTGATCCCTATGCTACCTACAATGCCTAGATCCACCCTAGATCAAATCCAAGTTGCACTGGTTTAAATTTGGGTATAAGATCTTGAAGGAATAATTTCAAATACTTATGGGCTTACCAATCCTCTCATACCATTAAGATAATTCATAAATAACATCAAATCTTCCAAGAGTTTCTTGATGTTTTCTAGGAATTTATTTCACGTTATGAGAACGTGCTTATTGTTTAGGATTACACACCTACAAGATGACTGAAGTTATAATGGTGTATTGCAGCCATGACTTGTGGGTTGTCAAATACTCAATGCATTTTTCTTGACCAAATCCTCTCCCAAGGTGATCTTTATGATGAAATATTTTCAATGGCCAATGCAAATTCTCTTGGCCTCAATGGATTATCTTTCTAATTCTTCAAAGACTTTTGGAACATAGTTGGTAGTGACCTACACAACATTTATCTTGAAGCCATGCAAACAAGGTCATTGGGTAATTTAATCAACAAAAGGAACAATAAATTCATACCTAAAACTAACAACCCAAAGGATATAAATAATTGGTACCCTATCACATTTTTTAATGTATCATATAAGATCAAAGACAAACCATTGGCCCTTAATCTATGCTTGTTGTTATCTTTTTTTGTTAGATCTAAGTAGGCATGTTTTATCAAATTCATATATATTCTGGATAACATTATAGTGATTTGGGAAGCAATGGAACAAGACCAACATTTTCAACAACCATGAGTTTTTATTAGAATTGAATATGATAAGGCTTATGATCACATGGAATGGTTGTTCTCCAGATACTTGATTTTGGCTTGCGATTCATCCAATTAGTTCAATTGATTTTTATAGATTCTTTTTCTTGTATTACCATTTCTAGTTGGCAATCTCCTCCTTTTATACATTTTACCCATCCAATAGACAATAAACACCTCTCATCCTATCTCTCTATGTTTTGGTCATGGAAAATTTTGGATATCTCCTTGCTCAAGGGCAAACCCACAATAGTGGGTTACACTTTTTTGGACAAAGAAATTGCACTTATCTAACCAAAAAAACTATTCGATCGATTGTATTATTTTAAATACATTCGATCAAATATAAAATTATTAAAAGAAGGGTTTCAATCAAACCCCTTTTTTTAATGGTTTTTAAAAAAAAGAACACGGTCTTTAAAAACTTTATGGTTAAAGGGGTTCGATAGAACATAGGTTTGATACAACCCCAAGGGGTTAAATAGAACCCCTTTCGATAGAACATATGTTCTATCCAACTCGCTTGCTAGAGATCTCCCCCCAAAACTCTCATGGTTTCTGCAAATTTTTGGGCTTCGAAGCTCAAATTGTGGGCTCAAATGGATGAATTTTGACAAACCCAATTGCATGATAGTAGTGCTCAAAGTGAGATCCAATGATTATAATTTTAATATATATTGAATTTATTAAGATTAACTAAATATAGGTTTCACACCAAACATCAACTTATGAATTCAACGCTTATGAAAAAATAGTAAACAAATGCAAAAAATTCTGAAAAATATCTATGCACTAGGTATTGAAGTCTTTCCAAAAAAAATAAAAATAGAATTTGTTCCATACACAACAAGTTATGAACAACCAAATGGACATATGTCAAAAATATAGTTAACTTGACTTCAAAATTAATAAAATATGAAATATTGAAGATAATGTTAAGAAACCAATTAAAAATATTAGATATGGATGTTACAATACTAAATTCAAAATAATCACATTCATATCTATTTTAGAAAATAAGTTATGCCTAACCAAGTGAGTATCACTCTTTAAAAATGTTGTTTTTTGTAAAAAACCAGTTTTTGAGGGAGATAGAAAAATGGAATCATTTGATTCCAAAAGTTTTCAAAAAAATATTTTTAGAATCTACACACAAAATGTCACAAATCATTAGTTCACATCATCTACAAATTCCTTACGGTTTAGTAGTAATCGGTGTCCGAATGTGAATTTTTTTTTTCTCAAAATGAATATTGCAGTGTCAAAGTTGGCAAAAAAGTGCAACCCACTATTGTGGGTTCACCCTCAAGTTGTTTACTAGTCTTGTGTTAAGGGGATATATGTTCCCAATTATGATCCTTATTAATGGTCAATTTACAGTCGATGATTGTTTTCTCACTTTTCACAAGCAAAAATAGAATGTCAAATAGGCCCTCAAGTGCATAAGACCTTGTTTTTAAAAAAATGAGATATCATCAAAAAGCTATTATAATGTACTATCCAATGGAGTAAGTATTTTTTTGGAGTTTCTATTGTTTGGTGTCATTTTTACTATTGAATTCAGATCTTCTTTTTTGGTTCTTAAGCTCATAAATCTTTTGCCACTATTTCCAATATCCATGATTCTTGTTGTGTTGGAAAGGTATTGAAGAACTCTTCATAGCCATCCATGTACTTTTTCCATTTTCAACCTAAGGCATATTTTATATCATTTCTTTCCCCTTGTGTACCCTGAAGGATTACGTGCACATACTATCACTTAGGAAGGTGCAATTTTTATCATTGCAATTCATTTCAGTTCTAGATTATTTTTCAAACAACTATATTTTTTATCACATTCAAAGGTTGTGCTAACTTTTGGGAGTCTTCCAATTGTTCCTTAATAGTAGGATTTATTATATTTGCTTATTTTCATATATTTATCTTGTTCTTTGTTGTGTATATTCTCAATTTCACTTCACATAGTGCTTCTAGTGCTTCTTTTGACACACTATCTCATTATGGGGAGGGGGAAAGGGTAGGTTGTATAGTCTGTTTTGCCATCCTTTGTATAGAGGGAGACTAATTGATTTTGTGATGGATCTTTTCATGATGGATACAGTTCTTGGGAATATCACTGAGTCCTCCATGACATCCTTGATTATATCTTTTCTCTCTTTTGGAGAGGAGTTTTGTCCCAATGGATTTTCTCATTTTTTCCATTTGTGAGAGGTCATTAGTAAATGGGTACCTAACATTGCTTAATGCCTAGGACCCATCTTTGCATATTATTTCATTTGCATAATAATTTCATCTCCCTTAGTTGCACTTAAAGGGGTCTTTTTGCATGAATAAAGTTATTTAACTAACTAGTCATTAGTGGGACCTATTCACATGTTAGGTTTACTTCTAGGTACTAGGTGGCATTCTAGAAGTTAGTAATAATGGAGTCATTTCCACCTTATTTACTTTTAGTTTTTTGGGAGTTTAATAGTTTCATTAGGCATTAAATGCTTGTGTCACATTACTTATTTAAAATGGTTTATCCATTATGATGTCCCCATATTTTTAATTCTCAAGGGAGGTTGTTGGATCTCTTAACTTGGATCAATGTTTTGAATTTTTTCAAAATTTTGCTACCTTTTAAAATATCGATCCAAAAATTAAAAAATTTCATCCTTGACTAGATTAAAAACTAAAATATAGACCTTGTGACCATATTGATCAAGTGACTTACCAAAAACTTCTTCATTTCATGCATCCACATTTTCTTCATGAGATGGGTGTACACATTGTTTCAAACCTTGGTGGAAGGATCATAATGAATGTTTTGGCTTAGAGGAGTTGTCAATGTGGCCCAACTGAGCTGTCCGAAGTTTATTTTAAGTCGGACTTCTCACAATCTGAGATGATACATGACTATGGGAAGCTTACCATTGACAAACATGGGATTCTTACCATCGACAAATATGCGATGTTGAATAATCTTAAGTTGCTCAAGTGCCAAAATGTGAAAGATGTATGCATATCAGATTGTCCGGAGCTCCAAGAGTTGTCAAGTCTTGTCAGATTGAGCTGTTTGCATAAGATTACAATGAGCTATTGTGACAAGCTACAAACTATAAAAGGTATTGATGAGTTGTATGCATTGGAAAGTTTTCAGTTGTTTTATTGTGGGGAGCTTGCAGAACTGCTATTTTCTGTACTCCAAACAAACCTTGCAAATATTAGTATAAAATTTTTAGTATTAACCTTCAATTTAATTTTACCTTGATTTTACTAAATAATATCTAAGTTACTGATAAATGAAAATGGTGCTTTTCCTTTTTCTTTTTTGACTGCAAGGCATGTTGCCATAGGTTCTTCTTCTTGTTGGAAAAGAAGTAGATGGAGCACCTTCAATTTTAAATCCACAATTCTTCTCTGAAACCGATGCACTATTTCAAAAATCGGTACTCCCTCTAGTGATAAATGACATAAAACAATTTGGGACACCATCGTCATCTATTGTGATGTGGTTGTAATTAATAGTTCCCTTGAAAATCCTCACTCATGGTCAAATAATAGGGTGCATCAGGGGGAATGGATAATTATAGGGTTAACTACTGACTAGTACTATGGAATGAGTTATAACAATTTTCTTCATAATTTTGAAGACGTTGAGTGGCATGCAATAATGAAGAAAGGCTACAAGTTGGGCATAAAGAAAAGAGAAGATTGGAAAATTCAGCATGTATTACATACGGTTATTGATAGGTTATGCAAGTAGTCAACTTCTCATAAAATTGAAGACTATCTCTACTCATACTTTTGATTATTGTAACTTGGGTAATTGTACAACTAATATTTGATATTTATTAATCATTTTATATAAAATTAAAAAATTATTATAAGTAATAATTCAAATTTATATTCAAAAGTCATTTCATATATGAGAATAATTCTATTTTACTTTTTATAAATACACATATAATTATTATTTTTATCGATATAACTAGCACTTTCATCAAAAGGTGGTAATGGATTATACCAATAAAAAAATTATATATAAATTAATATGTTAGACTATAATTTCATGTGTATAAAAGATACATTAACATAACTAATAATATTTTATTGAAAAGGTCTACAACATTGGATATTGCACGCTAGGTATTGTAATTCAAATTCATATTTTGGATCATTGCATCTACCAGTCTTTATTTCATAAAAGCTATTAAATCTCAAAAGAGTGCACATGAGATTATGTTATGCATGCATAGGTCTTAAAACTTCTAACATTCCTTCTTGTTCCCACAACCCATCATCCTAAAATTCATAAGGAATATCTATGATTACATGTGTGGGCTTATGTTGTGTGCACACATGCCATTTCTGGGACATGCAAGTTCATGACTTGCAGCACCACAACGGGTGAAAAAATGATTGGAATCGAAAAGCAACACACACACGCACACATGAGAACATGCACACGTGTACACACACACACATGAACAAGAATTTAATAAATACGACTTATTGGCCTCATTTTTGTACATGTTTACATGTCAATTTACATTCACAAAACACTTTGTCATCTTGAGAAAAACCCAATTCTCATGTATCAAATATAATGTACACCTCCATATGATATCTTCTTGCTATATATTTCCTCATGTATCCATAGATTCTCTTATTTGTAGGAAATCCTATATGTGTACAATAATAACAAAATCTAACACCCTTATTACATGTTTTGGTCAACTTTAACCTTTACACCATGAGTGTGTGTCATGTGAAGTCTTTACAATTTAACACAGTTTTAACCTTTAAATTGTTGTGCCTAGCCTCATCCTATGTATAAACCCTATTTTTTACTTCCTAAAAAATATCTAAATGAACTCATCATTTTAACAAAGACACATACCTCTATATGACCCCTTTTGACCCTAAGGTTGAGCTTAAAATTTATTTGTAGAAATTACCCATAGTTTTCCACCTAATAGAGTACCTGTGTCTTTTATCCTTCCAAATTATCATCCTTTGAATTCCAAAGAAAATCTTTAAAATTTGGTCACATTTGCCTCATTTTAACATACACAAATTTATTTTGTATTATTTAACTTTACAAGGTTTTATGTTATTTTTCTTTATGCATGATGTACTACAACATTGCTCTTTTTTTTTAGGATGAGTTCTCTTTGAGCCCAAGATATCAAATAATATTTATTTTACCCTTCGAAAAATCGCTACAATAGATTTACTAGAGCAAGGCAATTGATTTCGAAGGTTTCAAGCTAGGTTATAATTATTTTTTGTGGTGTTTCAAGAAAATAAAAATTATTTCTCTAAAATATTTAAAGGGGTCCATTCCTACCTCAATATACCATTCTTCTAGTCCTTCACCCTTGATTTCTCTCACAACTTTGTTAGCTATTCCCATCTCTGCGCTACATCTTTGCTTTTCTATTTTATAGTGATTCATTTCTTTATGATTCCCATTAAAACCTTCATTGTTACCCTAATGCTTTAGATTTGCATGCCTTCTTGAAAATTCATCTATCATTTAGTTTTTTTCAATTTTATGGTATTAATGATGACATTTTAAGATATAAGAAAAGTTTATATGTAAATATTTTTATTTTGAACAAGTCCAAATCTCTTCAATGTCGAGAAGTTCTTTGAATTAACCATTTCTTTTAATGTATACTTATCATTTCATCCATTTCTCGTTGATTCAAAGAACTCACATATTTCACCAATTCCCATTAATAACTAGAAAATTGCAATTATATTTCATTTTATTAGCTGTGAAGCTATTATCAAAGTGTGTTTACATCTACATTATTCAATACTATTCTTAAAAATAGAAAAAAGATGTATGTTATAGGGGAGAGGGGTCGGTACAAATGTGGGCTGACTTTACAAGCATATAGTGGTTACATGGAATATTGTAGTACCTATATTTATTTTAGAAATATGAAATGAGGTCTTATCTATCTACAACTAATGTTTAGATATGTGAATCATTATATAACCTTGTGTATTAAGACATCTAATGAGAAATTATCTAAAACTATACTTTTAAATATTTTACCAAAACCTAATCATGAAATCCCTAGTAGTTGAATCAATAATTATTGTTTTTTGCTAGAATATTATCATAATCTTATTCAAAAAATAGCTTATGTGCAACATAAATGATCTCAATAAATTTTGGTAACCATAAATCTTGTAATCTCTAACCTTTGTATCCAACACAAATGACCCAATATTTTAGCACAAAGCTAGTATATGTCATTATAAAAAATAACACATATTTATTTAAAATCACAACTTAAATTTGAATTTAAATGATAATGCATATTTATTTGTTGTATCTATGCATTTTTAATATGACATTCATAGGTTCTAATGTGTTCATGTTGAAAGAGCAATGCCAGTGTTTTTGATATAGAATGGTTGATTTTCAATGTCACATTCAATGATGTAATGAGAATTTATACAAAGGATTTGATGCAGCCGTGATAACCAGAGTAGATGTAATAACTTTATTAACCGTGGATAACCATAATGTAATATATGTCAACATTCCTCCCCTATTAAATTGATCCTAAAACTTACCCTTGGGGTCCCCTCAAGGATTTCACAACAAAACTTGATGATTACATTATATGAATACATATTTTTTAGAAAATATTCTCTTGAAGAAAAAAATCCTAAACCAAGTGGGGCTCCATCAAGCTGTGTTCTCAAGCTCTCAGTCCCAAACTCTCTAATCAAAAAGTTGAATTACTCAACAATAACCCCTAAGAGATATGATAGATCTCTATCAGTTTCTAATGACTTTGAAATGGTTTAATTCTCAATCATATACTCTAAATCTCGCTCGACAACAAATATTGAGCTCAACACCAAATCTCAAACTTCTCTCCAAAATATGACCTTCACAACACATGTATTCTTCAAATCTGTCAACATCAACAAAGAAGGCAAAAAGAAACAAGAAAGAATAAAACCAAAAAATATTCTCATGCAAATAACATCATATCAAAGGGAGAAGCTAACTTGACCTCCAAGATTTGAAATGTTATAGTTTTAATGCACCATTGACACTAGATACACTATTGAAACCAGTAGAAGAGTCATTAATAATACATTCATCATCTGTAAAATCTACATCTTCAATACAAGCAACATTGTCTTCATTAATTTTTTTTTTCTTTTCCCTTAAGCACATCACTAACCTGAGTTCTATAATCCCAAGTTGTGTCACCCTTCTTCTTAAAATAAAAATAGTTGATTCCCTCTGACTTTCTATGACTTCTACAATAAAGTGCTTTTTCTTGTGAATCTAGTCTTTTGTAGTTGCTTCTTGAATATAGTGCTTTCTCTTGAGGATCATCCTTTGAATCTTCTTTTCTTCTCTTATTTTCTTCTAGAAGAGGCAAAATCATACCTTCTATAGTTTGTGAAGATATTTGACTAAGCATGAAAACAACATTGTTGTATTTTGAAGGCAAGTTCTTTAACAATATAACCTTAGCATAATCATTATCAACCTATGCAAGAATCCTAATGAGAGATCTTAAAATACTCATATGGTTTGACATTGTGATCCCATGTTTCATCTGAATCTAAACAACTAAAGTTTAAGAGATAATTTTGCAAACAATTTATTAAAATTATCCCGAATTTTATTTGATGATTTATCTAAATCTATGTGATACAATTCAGTGTCATAAAGAGAAAGACCAATAATAGCCTTCACTTTATCATCTTTGTTATTCTAGACGAATAGCTTGGTTGCATTTGTAGGTGGTTTCTCCTTTCCACTTACTATACCCCATAAATTCTTATTCATCAATTACAATTGAATTTTCATTCTCCAAGTGTAAAAATTAAAGCTAGAATACTTGTCTAATAGAATTTTTATTTTAACAAATTAATATCAATCTGATCTCTCACCATAATCATAACAAATATAATGTGTGCACTTTGTTGTCACCTACTCTAATTGCTATTGCTCCTATCCAAATACTAGTTGCACTAAACAATATTTCTCTCACTCTATAACATATTTGTGAGCTAAAACATGATTGATTGCACCTCTATTCTAGATCAAAAAATTCCAAGTCTAGCAATGCACAAAAAACCTTTTGTGTTCTTATCATTCCTTTCATTAAGATGCACCACCTTTGCTTCTAGAAATGACACCAACGAATCATCAAAAAATCAATAAACAATCACCAAATGGTTTTTCAATTACCAAACCATCAGTGCACAACAATATGATTTTTCATTCCTCGGAAGAGCATACATTCACACATTCCTCTTTAGGTAGGAATCATGTTTGACAATCTTCACATGACAAAACCAAATAAGACAAAGATTTGAAGGTGGCTCAATTTCATCTAGTGCTCAAACTTACACAACCTCTAATATGAAGTGGTGCTTGCATTTTGGAAATGCACATTGAATATATAACCTACACTATAATTTGACCAATAGAATGTATGCATGGATATATAATGTGACTGGTATTTTTGAGAAAATCACTTCCTCGTCATATTCCTCTCTTATCTTCTTCTCTACACACAACAGGTTCCTCTTGTAGTTATGGCAAGGAATAAATTTGAGATCTAATGCTGACAATGAGTGGCCCTCTAGAATGCATCGACCTTGTTGAGCCCTTCAAAATATGTCTTGCCATGATTTCTTCATATGCTCTCTTCCTCACATCATCCTTTTTGTTTTCCAGACTTCATACAACAGGCATTGATTTTATACTGCTTTGATACCAAATGAAAGAGAAATGCAAATGTTTTTGATATAGAATGGTTGATGTTCAATGTCACATTCGATGATGTAAGGAGAATTTATATAAAGGATTTGATACAGTTGTGATAATCAGATCATCTGTAATAAATACATTAACTGTGCATAACTATAATGTAATATATGTCAACACATGTATGGGTCTATCGTGACCAATATTTTGTTATTTTTATTTACATGTAGATTAATTATTGACAATCTATTGTATAAATATGTTATATGAAGAAAAAATATTAACCATAAATTATTATAAAAAATAAAAATCATAAGTACTATACCAATAATTTGACCCTACCCAACTATTGGCCCCTCTTACCAGTCATTTTTGTCTTCCAACATGATTTGGTTTATAGAAGTTGGGAATGCATCCTTCCTTCCCCGTAAAAAATATAAGCATGTGGGTATGTGTATTTAGTAGTTGTACAAATGATGGAAACTAGTGTTTTTCGTAGTGGATACGTGTCTTCAATAGTTAATTTATATTCAATAAAATATTGTCTAGAAATAATGCAATATATTTTAGAGTAGATGATCTAAATTGAACATTTTTTATAAGATTTTATTTCTAGTGAAAGTTATGTGTTATAATAAAACTTTTCTAAATAAGAAATTTGGAAAACATAATTTTGAAAAATGTTATAAATATATATTACAAAAAAGATTAAAATTATAAGTTGAATCTACATGTAAAATTCCAAAATAAAATAGTTTATATCACTATTGCATTCTTGATTTCCTATTCAATATAATTGATACAATTTGAAAAATACTAAAAAATTCTGATTTTGGTAGCCTAATAATGTTGATATTTAAGACACATTAACAAATTTTTATTTAATATAAATATATTAATGAAAAAAACTTGTGATAGTTTTCCCATTGTGATCTATATTAATTTTTCTTACCTTTTCTTGTACTTGAAATGTTGAGTTTACTTATGAAGGCTTCATCAAAGTGAAATTTTGCTAAATCTGATTTATCTAAGTGATCCATCTTTTATATATCCAATTCGATATAAGGATCGACATTATCCTTTTTAATATTATCTCATTTAATTATTTAATTAAGGAATCAATACTTAGCCTTTAAAGGTTTGCAAGATTTTTTTTAAGAAAGAGTAAATGATAGTTTTAAATTTTTGGCAAGGAAGTGCAATAGCCTAAGCTTTATTTATATGTCACATTCTACACTTTCACATTCACAATGTGTTATGACTTAATATAAAGACACAATGCACAACACCTTTCATAATGTTTAAAATGTGTATTTATTTATTTTATAGCTATAAAATTTAGGGATATATGCATCACAGGGCTTAGAAATTATTAGGAACATTGTTTTGTAAGCTCATGTTACTAGACACATGGTTTATATGTGGTTGCATTGTATCCTTGGTATATATTGTTGTTATTATATTGGATTGATCTTATGAAATTCTTCTAATAAGATTTCATACATCTTTAGCCTAGGATAGCCACCTCCATATCTAATCATAACTTTATTGATAGGATTTCAACGACTGAGTTGCCGTTAATAAAGTCACAGAAGAGGTTTGCATTGACAGTTGACTCCGCTCCATCTACTGCTCTACCAATTACTTTAATAAACTCAACAGCTTCTATGTGAAAAAACCAAAATCAAAGTAGGTTATCTTCGTTTACAGCTTCAGAAAGTCACAAATGTTCAATTTTACAAGTTCCCAAAATATTCCATCTACACACCAAATTTTTGCAAGCTTTCACTTCAATCGTCTTCGGCATGGGAAGATTATTAAACATAAAACAAAAGGTAAGTAATAATAAGAAGAGTATTAAACATATATAAGATTTAAGGTAACTAAGACTCTAAAATCATTACATTTCAATGTGAAATGACTTTATAAATAATGTTGTCTATTCATTTATTATTTTACCATTGAAATGTACATATATTAATTATTAAGAGATACTATTACATATAACTATAACCTGCAACATAAAACAAGTGGACGAATAATAAGAAATAGAGGAATATAACCCAGGAAGAAGATTTAAATTGAGAGACCATTAAAAAAATCCATATTATAGTTTATATCTCCTAGAACTAAAAAAATAAAAATTGAATTGAATTGAATTGAGAGACACCACAAAAAAAATGTCCACTATCATCGGTGGTTCCCACCGGCGGGAAGACTTCATAATCTTGAGTGTCCAGGGAAAAACTGCTTAATTAAGTCCACTATCATCGGTGGTTCACACCAGCGGAAAGACTTCATAATCGAGAGTGTCCACATGTATATAGTTTTTTAAGTCCAAGTCCCTGTCTTCTTTTCGTAGGGAGCGGGCTGCTTAATTATTCATACATTTGCTTCATGTTTTTCTCCGCAGTCTCCAACAAGTTAATCTTTTCCGTTCATACTCAATTCACAGTTGTGTTTGATAATTGGATAATGTCGATATTTTTCTTCCTTAAATGATAAGATCAATGTGCACGTCAAATACTTTGTTCCAGCTGCTGGCGTTACGAAAAGTGAGTAGCCAAACAATTTAATGAGTTGGGTGGTGCATACATATCAACTCACTTATTTTCCTCCACACAACTCGACATTATTTGAGGATCCACATGCCAAGTTTGTCAACCGATGAATTGGAATTCAGACGGCTCTTTTAATGATGAAAAAGAAGTGACCCACTCAGCGGAAACGCTGAAGTAGTCAATTTCATAAGTGTTAGATATCCGTGCAAAATAGAGACTTGTTAGAGTTTATTTTAACCAGAGATTTAAAAGAACTCAAATCTCAACTCAATGATATGAAAAATTCTATTATATTTATTTTTCACATATATAATCTTTTTATTTTTTTCATATAATTTTTATCTTTGTATTCATTTCATATGTTTTCATTTATTTTTTATTTTTTGTTTTTCATTTGTACTATTGATTCTTTTGATTTCTCAAATCACATACTTCCATTCTCTCATCACATACTTCCTTTCTCTCACTCCTCCCATCTCTTTTTATTTTTTGTTATACAACTTCACATCCATTATGATTCTTTTGATTTAAAACATTGATATAAAAACCTTGCACACAATTTAATCAATAAATAACTTTATCTTTATATCATGGATTGTGAAAATCTTTTATCATTAATCTTGATGTCATTTAGTAAATACATGACCATGATAGTTGTATTTTAATTGAATTTGTCTAGAGGAAAAATAAAAACCTATGACTCGAAAAGTCTTCACTACATTTTGCTCAAAACTGTTCAATGAAAACATTTTTTAATTGTTAAAAATAAATCTATCTTATAAACACGAAAATGCCCACCAACATTTACTATATATTCTTCAACCACTCTGGCATTTAGAGAATTGAAATGTGATAGTTCTTGGCTTTCAATCAACAAGTTTACTTAATATTCCTCAATCTAGTTAAATTTAGATTGAAATTTGGTAGTACTTAATTTTAAGATGATAAAAAATAAAACGTCAATTTAATAATAGATAATTTTTCAATATCATACATTATATAAAGTGTATTTTATAATGTAAAATAAAGAAATGTAACAATTAATTTAAATCAATAAAAACTTGTTTTAGCGCTCATTTTACATAAGAAACCATCAAAAAGATTTATCAAGTTGAATTTTGATAGTGAATTATTAGAGAATCTAGGCCTATATGACATTTTATTCCTCTTAAGACATGTACACATTTGAAAAGTTGGAACTTTCTAATGCTATAACACCCAATACTAGTAGAACTACCACCTCAATGAAAATAATGATGTAATCTACTCTAGTAACCCCTGCCCAAGAGCTCATTTTTCTATAGCTTTATTCTTTCCCAAGAAGCTAACTCAATAATTATTTCATGCCCTAATAATTAACCCCATCTCTATAATCTTCTTCCATTGGATTGCTCTAAACCCCTATCCAAATTGGCAAGTTGAAATGATTGGTCACAACTAACCTATCATAAAAAACAAACAAATACAAGCCCATTGTATTAGAGGTTAAGTCCCCATGTTAAATTTTTAAAATAAAAATTACTCTACAATCTAGCTATCTTCACCTTTGGTTCTAAAGATGAATCCCTGATTTGTTTAAAATTTTACATTTTAACAGGAAATCAAAAGAAAATATGTTTCCTTATTTATAAATAATTCCACCTCACATAGTATTGAGCTAATACTCAATTCAAAAGTTTCCTCACTCTTCTCAAAGATTGACAATTTCGTGAAGAAAAAATCATGAACTTCAAGGTGGAAATAAATAAGATTATTGAGAAGCTAAGAGAGGTTATTGATGTTTTTGATTAGGATAAAATAGGTTTTGAAGTGGCCTTGAAACCCTTACAATCAGAAAGATGTCATTGATTAATGGACTAGACTACCTGGTAGTGAACCACGGGTTTTAGAAAGGACCTTAAACCTTTTGGACTTATGGGAATCCAGATCACAAAACACAAAGGTTGCACAAAGGATAAACAATAAATCAGAGTAGACACAAAAACATCAAAAGAAAAACATCACAAAATAGGTTGGCCCAAGTAGAAGGTCTAAGTCAGAAAACAATAGACCTTAAAAGACAAAGGACAAGAAAATACACAAGGAGAATGGAGAGACCTCCTCTACAAAATTAGTTAAGCATTAATGGTAGATAGGGTTGCAAAGTGGATCACAAAGAGAGTCTCATTGATATCGATAGACTCGAAGAGGTTGAAGTGGACCTATCCAGCAATACTGAGGAAGACAGAACCATGTGGGAAGAGAATGCACTCATTGGATGAATCATTGGTCCAAAGATGTCAAGAAGACACCTTAAAGAATGGATCACTAAGAATTGGGGGATCAGGCTAGTTGTGAAATTCATCCCTAAGGGCTTCTTCATGGTGGTGTTCATGGAAGGAGTTGATCGGGATAAATTCTTGAATCTAGAGAATTGGTTCATTGATGGGCATCCTCTATACATTCAACCTTGGGCCCCAAATTTTGATCATGTTCCTCTTGCAGTTTATGAAGGGCCGATTTGGATTTAAATATATAATCTCCCCATTGAATACTAGGGGGATATTAGTCTTGAAAAGATCTGTAGAACTTTGGGCACCCTTCTCGTAAGTGATGAAGAAAGCATAGATAAAGACCTATATTCCTTTGCAAGGATCAAAATATTGGCGATGCAGGAAGTCCCAAAATACATTATGTTTATTGCTTTGGAAGGAAAATGGAGGCAACAAATTGAAGTTGAAAAGGAAATTGTTCCCTATCAAATATGCAAAAGTAAATTTCACACCCCTAACAAATGTAAAATGTTTGTGAGAAGAGCATGGGGTACACCATTCGGGAAGCCTTTTCAAAGATGGGTGGCAAAGGAAAGGGAACCTACCCAGTTACTCCTTGGCCTGCCCCGAGAGGAAAAGAAGTCTGGAAAAGATGTGCCTCCTTCGCCAGTCACGAATGTGGAGAAGTATATGGCACAAGTTGTACAAGGCATAGAGGAACCAAAGCCTAGAGAAATGGTGGAGTGTCCTATCACAAATATAGAGGAGGGAGAGAAAACCTCTTCGGATTCTAACAATAATTTTGATCTGGTTTTGGCAGAGGAAGATGGGAGAGGGGATGAATTGGATAATTTGGAACCTAGATGCATCAGTCAGTCTGCTAATATATTGTTAGAGAGAAAAAGAACCAGAGGTAGAAGGAGAAATAGACAAGTTATGGAGGAAAGGGCCACAACAAAAAAAGGTATTGTTAGTGTTCTAGAATTTCTAAAGAAATCCAAGGGAGGAGGTCCCTGCCTTGGAAGGTAATGAAGATTATGTCGTGGAATGTTAGGGGATTAACCTCCCCTGACAAGATACACTTGATAAAAAGGGAGTTAAGAAAAATCTCATTGGATATTATCTTACTTCAAGAGACCAAGCTTAGTGGTGACAAACTATTAGATTTCATGAAATTCTACTCCAAATCTAAAGGATTTTTTTAGGAAGGAAGAGGGGCATTAAGAGGCCTAGGAGTCATGTGGAATCCTAGCACTACACTAGTATACCCAATAGTGTCACAAGAGTTTTGGATGGCCTGCCAAATCACAGTATTGGGTTCTCATTTGGATTTTCTACTCATCAATGTGTATGGACCTACGAAGATTATATATAAAACGAGGGTCTGAAAAGAGATTATGGATCAAGTTGCTTTGATTGATAAAGAAAGAGTAATTATGGGAGGCGATTTCAATGATCTTCTAGATATTGATGAGAAAGTGGGCTGACTACGGAAATGAACTCAAATTATGGAGGACTTTAGAGAATTCATCTCTGCAAACAAGATGGTGGATGTTATTCCCAAAATTGGGCAATTTACATGGATAAACAGGAGATTAAATTTCTTGAAGATTTCAGAGAGGCTGGATAGATTCTTTGTGGGAGAATATTGGATGACTTGTCTATATTCTATGTCTCCTGCTATTATCTCGCGAGCAGGGTTGGACCATCTTCCAATTCAACTCAATTTGGAGCAGGACAATTCCAATCGAAAAAACTATTTTAAGTTTTTGAGTATGTGGTGGAGAGATCCCACCTTCATTAGTCATTTGAGATCCTGGTGGAAGGAAGGGAAATTGTTTGGATCTCCTAGTTTTAGAATGGTTTAAGAAGATTTAATTTTTGAAAAGAAAAATCAAGGTTTGGAATAAGGTGTCATTTAAAAACATTTTCATGGATAAATTTAAGCTAGAAGAGGAACTGAAGGATATCAATACTCGGGTGATGATGACAAGTATGTCAAACGAAGAGTTTGTTAAGGAGAGATATCTCAAAGAGCAGTATTTGGAAGTCTTGAAAAGAGAAGAAATGTATTGGAGAGACAAGTCAAGGGAAATGTGGATAGCAGAATGAGATGCTAATGCAAAATTATTTCATGCATCGACCAAAGCAAGGAGAGCTTCCAACAAAATCACTGCTATCAAAGATGACTAGGGAAGGTGGAGGACATCAGAGAAGGAGATTGAAAGAGCAGCCATCAAGTATTTTGTCCATTTGTTAGGCAAAACTTTCCATCAAGACAGTGATACTTACTCTGTTATCTCAGAGAACGTGGAAGAACGGTTCTCTACTAAAGATAACTTGATGCTTATGGAACCTTTCTCAATGGAGGAAGTGAAAGTGGCCACTCTCTCCCTACATCCTCATAAAGCCCTAGGTCCAAATGAGATGATTGCAATAGTATTTCAAAATTGTTGGGAGTTTATGGGTAAGGATATTTGGGAATTTGTGGAAGAGTTTAGAAGTAAAAAAAGATTCGTAAAAGAGATGAATCATACTTTGATTGTTCTTATTCCTCAGAAACCAAGTTGTGAGTCGATGAAGGAATATCACCAAATTTCACTATGCAATACCATATATAAGATCGTTGCTAAAGCTATGTCGAATAGGCTTAAGAAGATCCTTCCTAAACTCATCTCTGAAAACCAAAATGGCTTCACCCCAGGTAGAGAGATCTCGACTAGCATTATTCTTGTCTCTGAAGTCCTCCATTCAATACAGAAGGAGAAAATTAAAGGTATGGTTGTTTCAAAATCATACGACAGGGTGAATTGGAGTTTCCTTGTGCAAGTTTTAAGAAAATTTGGATTTGATAGTAATTTGGTTTTTTTAAAGAATCTAATGACCTGAGACAAGGAGACCTGCTCTCTACCTCATTATTTATTCTAACGGCGGAAGTGCTAGGAAAGATGATCAGAAACAAATGCAAAACCAGCCTACGGAAAGGTATCACTATCCATTCATTGGTAGATCATGTTACTCATTCGCAATTCATTGATGATACACTGTTGTTTGGAGAAGCTATAATGAGATAAGCATCAATTTTGAAAGTGGTTTTGGATGAATATTCTCATGTTTCATGGAAGATCATGAACAAAGAAAAATTTTAGATTTTTTTCTTCAACATCAACAATACAACACAAGCTAGGTTTGTAAACTATCTAGAATTTGGAATTGAAAAGTTGCCCCTCCAATATCTGAGAGTCCAGATCAATGCTGGTATCAGACAAAACCAGATTTGGGATGAAGTGATAAACTAGTGCCAAGCCAAATCAAATTAGTGGAAAAACAAATGACTTTCCCAAGTTGGTAGATTAATGATGATCAAAGCAGTTTTGTCAACCATCCCCATTTACAACATGTCATGTTTCAGAATGACTTATACTACAGGTAATTAGATGGCCTTCTAAATCAAAAATATTTGGGAAGGAGCAAAAGAAGAAAGAAAAATCCCTTTGATAAATTGGGACACAACTTGTTTGCTGAAGGAGGAAGGAGGGGCTAGATTGAGAAAGATGGTTCTCCCAAATTTAGCTCTGGGAGCTAAATTGTCTTGGAAGATGTATAAATGCCTGGATAGACATTGGTGTAAAATGTTCAGAGCCAAATACTTGGACTCAAAGGAACTTAACAATTTTTTTGCAGCAGCTAATGCGGGTAAGGGCTCTACTACTTGGAATTTTCTTTGGGAAAGTAAAAGGCTCGTCATATATCATATCTCCTGGCAGGTAGGAAATGGCCATAAAGCCAAATTTTGGGATGATTCTTGGGAAGGAGAGAAAGCTCTGAGAGAAGCATTCGATAATCAAGATTGGTTGAACAAAGATGAGGCTCTAGTTGGTGACAAAGTTGGATAGTACTTTGAGGGGACAGTCCAACCAGGTATTAAGAGAGTTTGGAAGAAGATAGATATAGGAGATAAGATGTTATAGGAGATAAGATGTCTTGTGATAAACTAGAGGATATTTTTAGAAAAAAGATTGCAATTGGCTCAAAGGATAAGGACATGATTATCTGGTGTGTATCTAAATTGAGGGAGTATATTGTGAAAATAGGGTATGTAGTTTAGAGACATGGGTCAAAATTTAGAATGGCCTTACAAGTTATGCTGGAGTAGTAGGATCCTCCCAAAAGAAGGGGCCTTTTTATGGATTGCTCTTCATGATGGAGTACTGATAGGTAACAGACTGAAATCCATAGACATGGTAAGATCTTTTTGGTGCATAATATGTAGATAGGAGGAAGAGATGTTGAATCATATGTTATTCCAATACTCACTAGCAAGCAGGTGCTAGGATTGGTTTTGTGAGATTGTGGACTTCAAAACAGTAAGGAATGAAAGGCTTAAGGATTTTTTATTGGCTTGGCCTAGAAAGACAAAAAGTAAATGGGGAGATATATGGCTTGAGGTACTATCAATGATTGTTTGGCACATTTGGAAAGAGAGGAATAGGAGAATTTTAAAAGATGCTAGTCTTCCCTTTGACTATTTCATATCCAAAATTAAAATGGCCATAGAGGAGGTGATAGGTGGAAAATCCAAAAATAGGAGACTAAAATTTTTCAGTGACTGGGATAGGTTTATGGAAACAAAATGGGCATTGAGAGACACATGAGTAGTTATACCATGCAATAAAGGTTTAGAAAGGAAGCATACCAGATGGACGACGCCCCCTAAGGACTGGGTGTAACTAAATTTTGACAGGGCTAGTAAAGGCAACCCAGGCAAAGCAGGCTTTGGTGCTATAGTGAGAGGTGAGAATGGAGGTCTTGTTTGTGGGGTATATGGGGGATTAGGAGTAGTGACTAATAATAATGCAGAGATAAGTTGTTTGGAAGTAGGTCAGTTTATGCATCAAGGATAAACTCTCCAAATTCATGATTAAAGGTAGTCATTAATGGAATCATCAGTTCCCACTTTTATAATTGGAAATTAAGCAAATGGTTGCCAAGAATTAATAGTTTGTTGGATCAGTTGGAAGAATTTAGCATCAGACACATTTTTAGAGAAGGCAATAGAGTGGTAGATATTTTGGCAAACCTAGGGGTCTGTGTAGGTGAAGATATCTCCAATTTCAATCAAGAGAATGTTATAGAGGACATTTCAAGTACCATTCGAAAGGATTTCCCTCTTAGACCGCGTGAAGGCATCAGTTAGTCAAATAATAGATTGGAAGATGCCATCAAAGAAATTATGCACAGGTGTCTTGTGGATTGTAATTGCTAGGATACATAAGTAGTAATATTCCAATACCCACAATTCATAAGGTCACGATATGATGGAAAGGGGAATAAAAAAGGTGTGTTGCAATGACCTTGTTTGGAAATATAGTTGGGATCGGGGGATATTAGCAACTTAGTACAATCACATTCTTGGTTTGGAGATTCAACAGTGATTTGCTAAGATTTTTACTTGACTTGGCATGGGAAGTGGAGAGATTTTAGGAAGTTCAAGAAGGCCTTGGATCTTTATAAGAAAAGTATGGTTATCATCTTTCACATTGCAAGGGGTTGGAACAAAAGGCCAGATCCCAAAAAGTATGGTGTCGTCCCTTATCGTGGATATCTTGGAATCCAAAGTTAGATGTGTCGAGTTGATGGATAGGTTCATGAAACCTATTAATGGTAATGCGATTGCAAGGGTGGTCTTCTAAATGAGTGTTGGATAGAGGAAAATTTTGTTCAAATGGTATTTTAATCCTTCCAACTATTATCCTGAGACTCAAAAGAGGATGATTCGGAAGAGGAATCCAATAATGACTCTAAGAACTCAGAAAATAACTTAAACAAGGGGAAGGAGGATGAGAAATCAGGCTTGGCTAATTTGGAGAGGGCAGACACTGAGGCTGATAGTGAGGAGGATGATGAGGAAAAGAAGGAGAAGGAAAAGATGGTGGTGAAGAGAAGGAAATAAAATTTAAGCCAAGAAGCTTGGCCCATTTTCAAGGATAGGGTGTTGGATGGTGATCTATCTGAGTTTAGGGAACTCCAAGACTCAGAGGATTGGTGGCTATTGGAGGCTTCAAGGGACAACCTGCTCAATATTTTAAGCCAAGGAGACATTTTGCTTGTATTTTCTAAATCCGCGGATGGTATGAATGGTAGAATGTCTGCTAGTCTATATATGTAGCTTTAAAACATATTTTGAAATAGTAATACAAGGCGCCATCCCCATAATAGATAGCACTTACCTCAAAAAAAAAAAAGATAAAGGATGAGGGCTTTTTAGGCACCCTCAACCAACAAGAAGCATTTTCCCAGGCTCCCATAATTTGTAACAAAATTTACAAGCCCCCCCAAAACCACAAAGCCAAAACCTAACAAAAAACAAACACTGGCCAAACTGGGCTCTTGAAAACAACTAGCATCCAACATGACCCTAAGAGAAACAAAAAAAAAGGGTTTTTCCAAGCTCCCTCAACTTTGAGAATGGGTTATACAAGGCTCCCACAACTTGTATCGGGTTTTGAATTGGCTCCCAAAATTAACAACATTTTGGGTTTTGAAAAGGCTCCCAAAACCAACAAGTTTAAACCAGCAAAGACAATCCAGTTGAAAGTCAGCTCCCAACCAAGAAAGCACTTTTACACCTCCATAGAAAAAAGGTCCACCTCAATAGGAACTGAAGAGAGACAAAACACTAGTTGATCCTCCCAAGCATCATTCAACCCCACAAAAACCAAAGTCAGATGATCTAAACAATGCCTGTTTTCTAGAATATTGGGTTTTAAAAAGGCTCCCAATACCATCAAGAGATACAAAGGTCCACAGTAGTCAGACAACAAACAAATAACCTCTACCAAAATATCCAACTCCATAGGATAAAAGTGGTAGAGAGAAATTAGTCTAGTGAAGAAAACAAAACAATAACCAGCCTCAAAAAATAGGGCATCAAGAGCCCTTAAGAAACTCCATCTAGCAACGACCAGGCAACCACTCTTTCCCACAATGGAAAAGCCATTCACCTCAATAGAATAAGAAAGGAAGGAGAAACAAGGGTAGTAAATCCATTCCTAGACTATTCCATCTTCATGATTTAAAAAATAAGTAGACAAATAACCAAAGACAACAATATGAGAGCCAGAAAAGCTTTGGGACCCCACTAAAAAGAGATGGAATTAGAGAAGCACAAGGTCCATGGAGTAGACAAGAGAAAAACCCTCTTTGAAGCCAAAGAAATATTGATGGCAAAAAGCCCAAGAAATCAGACCCCCACGGATATTTGGGGCCACCTGAGATCCAAGTCACAAAACACTCCAAAGTAGAGGCCCAAATGGAGAGCACAAACTCCACAATGCCCATAAAACCAAAAACCCCCAAAAGGTTGTCTAATGTTTGAGTAAGAGAAGGCCAAACAAGTCCTCATCATTAAGACATGATTTTGCCATTTTTTGCGATCCAAGATAAAAATCCTCAATTTCTCCACAACTCGGACCACATACATATCTACGAACAAGAGTCCACCACCGAGGGTAGATCTTGCATCCACATAAGGATGCCAAACATCTTCATCTAGATCATTATCCTCCCTAGCTTTTTCATCTCCCTACGAAACCCTCGACCCACCTCCACCTCCTCGCGCACACTCGCTTATTTCAAATCCCACATCCAAAATAGAGAAGTTATTGATGTTAGGAAGAAAAGCATGACAAATATCATAGAGGGTCCTGGGAGACTCAATGAAAAATTTCAATCCCTCAATGTCTCCCCTTGAAATCCCCATGCCTTCCCTTCCATTTTTATCTTTGGCAAGGGTAAGGATAAAGTGCCTATTCTTGAAGGTGATACTCATGCCAGTTTGGGACCATCAACCCACACTTGCAATAGGGATAAAGGTAAGTAGGTGAATGTCCACATTATGGAGGATTTAGTTGAGATTAATAGGAATTTTATTGATAAGAATGTTAAGATGGTTCAAAACCTAAACAATATTGTGTAGTTTCTAGGTCATTTGATCATGTTTATGTTGGTATGTTGCTACTAGCTCGCTATGGCTTAGTGTCTTGTTTTTCCTTGAAGAATAGTTTTTTTTGTTTGGGTTTTGGATCTCTGAAAAACCTATTTTACTCTAATAAAAAAAATCATCATTATACCATGGAAATGGACATCAAAAACCTCTGAGGGCATGTATTTCCTACCATATCCAATCTAGCAACACAATCATAACTCTTAGTGTTGATTGATACCCTTAATGGGAGGGAACTACATTTGAAAGATAAATTATTTTATTCCTTGGGCTCTATTCATCATGAGGATGGACCATAGAGTTTGATTATTAACTTTGATACAAAAATTGTTGAACACAATTGATTCTAGAAACTACATTCTTTTTATATGATGGATTGTGGAAGTATCTTAGTATTGATAGATACCCTTCATGGGAGGGAACTATGTTTGAAAGCTAAATTATTTGATTCCTTTGGCTCTATTCATCTTGATGATGGATCACAGAGTGTGATTCAAAAAGTTGATGCAAAAAATATTGAACACAATTGATTCTAAAAATAGCATTTTCTTCATATGATGGATTGTGGAAATCTATTAGCATTCATTGACACCATTCATTAGAGGGAACTATGCTTGAAAGCTAACTTTTTGACTCCTTTGGCTCTCTTCATCCTGATGATGGATCATAGATTTTTATTCAAAATTTTGTTGCTAAAAATCTTGACCATAATCAATTCTAGAAACAACATTCTCTTCACAATCATAAATATTTATAAACTATTGATGGAGTTAATCATGTATATACTCCTAGTAACTATGTTCAAATATGGTTTAACTTATATGGTTGAATATGATCAAATAATTTAATGTTGCTAATAGATTATTATTGGAATATTGATTTTTTATTTAAATTAAAAAATATTTACATAAATTATTTAATGTTGCACAAATAGATATTTTATATTATTTATATGATATGTTGGAGTAAATTTTATTTACTCATGCTTAAGTCCAACTTAGGCATTTATCATTTAATATTATAGGCTTACGTGATAGTTTTTATTAAATGTCATATACACATTAAGCTTACTTAGGCTTGGTTTGAATAAATTAGTTATTGTAAAGTTACTTTATGTAACTTGTCCTTTAATATTTTTCATAGGATCATGTTAGTTATCTTAGGTGTCATTCTAGATAGAGATGAGTCATAGCTCATTATTTAATAATAGTTTCATAATTCATCATGCTTTTAATTTTGTATCAAGGGCGATTGTAACTGTCTCATGATCTCTTACCTATTCAAGCAAGCTATTGTACATTTTTAGATCATCTTAGAAAAATCATTTATCTTTTCTGGTGAAATATTTATTATTTCTCTTTGTTGTGAAATCCATATCTTTTGAGATCCTGGCCCAAGAGATTTTCTCTAACATATTAATGTTGAGACCTCCATTCATCAATCATCCTATAACTTATCTTCTTTCGCATTATTTCTTTTTTGGAGAAGAGTTTTGTCCCACAAGGTTTTCTCATTTTCTCCATTTGTAAGAGACTAGTTGCATGATTAGTTGTACATGGGTACCTAACATGACCTTTTAGTCAGGACCCATATTGCATCATCATATCATATTTCATTTTTCATAATAATAATTCTCCCTAAGTTTCACTTAAGGGAGAGTGTCTGAGTAAAAAATATTATTTACTCATGCTTAATTCTAACTTAGGTATTTATCATTTAATAGTTTTAGCCTACGCTTAAAATATATAGTTGGGTAGTTATTTCTCTAACAAACCTCTCATCCTATTGAGACACATGGCCTTATTTTTATTTTTCTCATATATTACCTTTACCTTTATGAGCAAGGTTGTCAGTGAAATATGGA